>NC_092418.1:77783273-78983273 GCF_040894005.1 Engystomops pustulosus | reverse complement strand
ACCATTTTGTCACTGTACCCTGCTGTACGGGCACAGGGGGGCACTTGGAATGGAAAGAGCGTTGTTTCGTTTTTGCAGGGCAAATATGGCTGAAAAAGTTTACATGTGTCAGGATGCATTTGGAGAGCCATAGTGGTACCAAAACAGAGGAAAGCCCCAACATGAGACACCATTTTGGAAAGTACACCCCTTGGAGAGTTTAGCAACGTGTAATTTGTGTATTTTCCCCAATAGGTGTTTGATTCAATTAGGCCCCAAAAGGGAAAAAAGGTGAAAATTTTCTCAAAAAAGTCACTTTTACCCCAAATTTTTGTAAGCCACAAGGGATAAAAGATGAAACAACCCCATAAATGTGTAAAACTATTTCTCCTAAGCACAGAACTGCACCACTTTTGCATATAAAGTGTTGTATGGGTACACAGTAGGGCTCAGAAGGGAAAGAGGGGCTTTGGCCTTTTAGAAGCCAGATTTGACAGACATCCTTTACATGTGTCAGGATGCATTTGGAGAGCCCTAGTGGTACCAAAACAGAGGGGAACCCCAACAAGTGTCACCATTTTGGAAAGTGCACCCTTTGGAAAATTTAGCAAGGTGTAATATGTGTATTTTCCCCTACAGGTGTTTGCTTCAATTAGGTCCCTAAAAGGAAAAAGGTGAACATTTTCCCAAAAAAGTCACTTTTACGGCTAATTTTTGTATCCCATAAGGCATTAAAGATGAAACAACCCCAAAAAATGTGTACTAGCATTTCTCCCGAGTATAAAATTGCCCCACACATGCAAATAAAATGTTGTATGGGTACGCAGTGAAGCTCAGAAGGGAAAGAGGGGCGTTGGCCTTTTAGAAGCCAAATTTGACAGACATCCTTTACATGTGTCAGGATGCATTTAGAGAGCCGTAGTGGTACCAAAACAGAGGGGAATCCCAACAAGTGTCACCATTTTGGAAAGCACACCCCTTAGAGAATTTAGCAAGGTGTAATATGTGTATTTGTCCGTAAAGGTGTTTGATTTAATTAGGACTTAAATTGATAAAAGGTGAACATTTTCTTATAAAGGTCATTTTACTCCTAATTTTATATAGCTACAAGGGATAAAAAAATGTAATAACCCCCCAAAATGTGTAAACCTATTTCTCTCGAGTGTAGAAGTACCCCACATGTGTATATAAAATGTTGTATGGGCGCACAGTAAAAGGAAAGGGGAATGTTTGCCTTTTAGAAGCCAAATTTGACAGAAATGTTTGACATGCATTTGGAGAACCCTAGTGGTATAAAACAGATAAGAATCCGAAAAGTGTCCCTAATTTTTGAACGCACACCCCTTAGAGAATTTTGCAATGTGTAATATATGTATTTACCCCTACAGGTGAATGATCCAATTAGGCCCGAATCATTAAAAAGGTGAAAATTTTCCTATAAATGTCACTTTACCCCTAATTTATGTAAGCCACAAGGGATAATATATTAAATAACCCCAAAAAAGGTGTAAAACTATTTCTCCCGAGTGTAGAAGTACCCCACATGTGCATATAAAATACTTTATGGGCGCACAGTAGAGGAAAAGAGGGATGTTTGTCTTTTAGAGGCCAAATTTGTAAGAAATCCTTCACGTGTCAGGATACATTTGGAGAGCCGTAGTGGTACCAAAACAGAGGAAAACCCGAAAAGTGACCCTAATTGTTGAATGTACACCCCTTGGGGAATATAGCAAGGTGTAATATGTGGTGTAGTGTAATACACGTGGCGAAATGAGCATTTTGAACATACAGGTGGTTTCCAAATATGATGTGCAATGGAGTCCAAGATGGAAATTGCAATTATTTCTGGAAAGTTCAGTGCCCGTTATGTGGCGCCCCTTATGAAATAATGGAGGGGTATAGGGAGCAACGGGACATAACAGTTGTTACAATTATTCATTTTACCGAAATTAATTCACAATAGGTTGGGCGTGAATTGTGAATGTCTAGTGTATAAGGAGGTAGAATATACCAGGGGACCAACTAAACTTTTGTCACTCTGGAGGTGTCGCAGGTCTCTTAGTACATAGTGTCCATCCTAACTCCTGTTTTGGAACAGACTCTTTATTGAGTCCTACCATTAGAAGCAGCAGAATTCACCGGGAAAATGCTGTCCTGGCAAAACACAGGAACATCTAAACCAGAGGTACTGGGGCCGCGTCCTTCTTGTCCCAATATTAGTTTCCTAATATCTACCTCTTGAAAACGGAGAAATGATACGGCAGGACATGCACATTGGAACAGCTCGTAAGAGTTGTACACCATAATCTGTACAATGTACACGGCCAGCGCTTTTGTACCAAATCTTCGTTTTAGTAGGGAAATTATCACCAAGTGTTGCTTTTATTCACCCTAGCGATGCCCATTGTGACGAATATTGCTGCTTTTGGCTGGACCAAATCGACCAGCAAATAGCGGCAAACATGGACAGAGGGGGGCAACAAAACCCCTCTGGACCGCAAGGCAAAATTGGTGGCTGTCAGGAACAGCCGCCACCCTGCCCCGATCACCGTGTCTACAGACATGGTGACCGGTATTACTGACGTCATAAGTAAATTCGCTGCTATTGGCTCGTCTGAATTGATGAGCCAATAGCAGCGATAATAAACTGGGGTGTGTGGGGGGGACGTAACCGTTCTGGTCCATGGGGCAGGATGGATGGCTGTCAGGAACAACCACCGTCTTACCCCGATCAGTGAACAGCCGCCGTCTTACCCTGACCGGTGTTGGAAAGTCACTACCCGCCGCACCGTTCTATAACAACGCTCGTTGGGAATAGGCTATACAATCTTTATTTATTTTTTAAGCAATTTAGACAAATAAGGGCTTATTTTTTGCGAGACGAGATGCACTGTAAAAAAAACTTAATTTTAGTGGGTTTTTAGCTTATTGAAGAAATTTTATTAACTTTTTACGTGTGGAGGAAAATAAAATCATCAATTCTTGTTTTGGATTTTTAGCATTTTTTGGGGGGGTTGTTCACTGTAGCATAACAATAATATATTATCTTTATTCTACGGATCACTACGATTACGGTGATACCTCATTTATATAGTTTTATTTTTATTTGTCCAATTTTATTGAAGGAAAACTAGAATAGAAAAAATTGCATTTGTTTTAGTATTGCCATTTTTATAGTGGCATAATTATAGTATTTTTTGGTTTACGGAGCTGGTTGTAAGCTTATTTTTTGCGTTACAAGTTGCTCTTTTTATTGGTATCATTTTGGTGCTTGTAACTTTTTCGGATCACTTTTTAGAACATTTTTTGTAAAGCAATTTGATAAAAAGTTTTAATTTTTGGCAAGTTTTTGGTTTTTTTTTTTACCACGTTCACCGAGCGGGTCCAATTATGATTAGGATTTATTGTACAGATTGTTACGGACGCGGCGATACCAAATAAGTGGGGTTTTTTCGTGATTTAGTGTTTTTTATACTTTATTACTTGTGTAAAGGGAAATGTGGTGTTTGGGGGGACTTTCACTTTCTTTTATTATTTATTTTTACTGTAAAAAACCTTTATTTATTTATTTTTACTTTTTTTACATTTACTGACATCTTAGCTTGAACAAGTGATCTTCTGATCACTTGTTCAAGCTATTTTACAGGTTACACAGTGCAATACAGATGTATTGCACTGTGTAATGTAAGACACTGAGCATGCTGCGCATGCCCAGTGTCTTACAGCCGGGTCCTGCCAGGAGGCAGGGACCCGGCACCGGGAGGAGGATCGCGCAGCCCCGGGCACCGGCAGGCCCGGGGCTGCGATCGGAGGAGCGGACCCCCCCGGTAAGCGCCGCGGGGGGGTCCGATTCACATTTAAATGACTTTAAATGCCTCTAACACACCGCGGTCAGCGCGACCGCGGCGTGTTAGGGGTTAACACCCGCGATCGGAGAAATCTCCGATCGCGGGTGTTAGAGGCGGGTGTCAGCTATAACATATAGCCGACACCCGCAGCTTCTGGCCCCAGCTCCGTTCAGGAGCCGGGGCCAGAAGCATGACGTAATAGTACTGCATTTTGCGGGAACGCACCTCCCGCGATGCAGTACTATTACGTCAAATGTCGGGAAGGGGTTAAAGAAACTAAATTTAGAAGTATTTCAGCTTGTCTATTGGAAGTCAGCATAAACATATTAAAATAAAATTGACACCTTAAAGTGGGAATTCCGGGAATATGAACATCTGATACAAAAACCCATAATGCTCTAAATATATAAATTCAACAAGAGTCAGTGGCCCACATTTATTAGAGTGTTTGCGCCAGTCTTTGTCTGACTTTGCACTAAAAAATAACTGAAAAGAATGTGCAAACTGCTTGCACATGTATTTATAAAGTTAAAAAGTGCAGGCACTTCTTAAATACCGCTGCAAGGAGTTTGCACCTAAATGTGCAAAGTCCACCAGAAAACTGGTGCAGGTGCCTTAGTAAATGTTCCCCACTCTGTCTGTATAATACACAGAAATCTTTCCAGTGGAATACATTACATATGCATATAGCATAACATATTAACTGTAATGTTATGGTCAACCCCTACCATATAGTATTTAATTAAAAGGAAATCTACCATGAAAATGAAGAATGATAACTTAGGGACACTTACGCATAGATGCAGGCACCTTGACTTTATTTGTTATTTATGGCCTCCTTCCCACTAAAATGTGAAAATTATGCTAATGAGCCAGAAAGCCTATGTACGTTGTTAACTCAGCTCCTCCGTGCTGTAGCTTCACGTGCTGTTACAATGTCTTTCCCTCCCTGATCTTTCAACACTTGTGTAGTCAGCACTTCTTCCCATCTCAGAGACATTCTGATCCTGATGTTAGTGCCCAACACTTGCAGCAGCAGGACAGCAGGTCCTGCAATCTTTTAAGGTGCTCTTAATGAGTGCTTTAAAAAGTTGATAAGGTCTTCATAGAACAGTAAGACATATAATAGCCAGGTAATCACAATGAGATTACATAACCGAATGGATATAAATCAAGGTCTATACCTTGAAGGAAAGGTTTTTTTAAAGGTCTAGTATATATCTTGAAGGGAAGGTTGCATAATAAATAAATACAGGAATGTTGTTTTTATGCATCCTCTCTCATATGTGACTGCAACCTCTTTGTATGAGAGGTAATATGTTTCTGAAGCTGTGAACATAAGCTCTCTTTACTTCTCATCTAGTCTAATACTTGAACCTTTTACTTTAGGTTGACAGTTAATTGAGTTAATCCAGTTACTTGAATTCCACACACTTTTTAAGACCAGTGGTCCAAAAAGATCAAATTGTTGCCTTAGTTTCTATTTTTTCTTTAAAAAGTACATTTAAAAGGGACTTGTGTTGCTTGGTGACTTTCACTGTCCATCCACTTTCACTATGGCCTCCATCCAGACGGGGCATGGAAAAGGTTTCCTTTTGTGCAGAGAACAGACTCTCTTAGTGCACACCCGGTACTTGGACGTGTGAAGGAACAAGCCATATCTTATTCCTTAATGGGGAGTTTATTACGCCAATTTCCTTTTTTTTTCTTGTGTCAGGAATCGATATAGAAAGGTTTTGTGATTTACTAACATTATTTAATTTATTTCAAAACTGCTTCCAACCTACCCCACCTTCCCTCACTATTCCTTGGGTCTATGCACTGCTGAGAGATAGTGGGGGCTCGAAGATCGTATGCCTCCCCCTCAGTACATTAGCAAATTGAAAAATTATTTGAACAGATCTTTCACTGCTAAAGAAAGAATCAGAATATATACTTAAACTCATAACTCCTTGATCTCTCAAAGGTGTCAGGAAAGAAATTCTAAGATTGTTTCTAGATGGTAGATGCCCCTCGGTGGTTCACAGATCTTTTCCCCGAGTTGAAGAATACATGCTGGTGTTGCCTCTCAGACATTGGCACCTTCATACGTGGTGGTTATACCCAGTCTTTCAGAAGTCCTGGGAGGTGGTATGGGATTGATTTTCTCGGGTAAGTGGGAGGAAGGTGTCACCTTAACCTGAGGTGGCACTGTCATCCTTCCTCTCTGGATCAGTGTCCAGCACCAAGAGAGGACTTCTTCATCATTTTATGAGCGCTTCCCGGCCGAAGGAGATCTTGTTCGTGCCCCCTTAGGTTAAAATTTGTAAAGTATCTGAACCACATTATGAAGATGTTGGAGTCGATAATTGTCAATGATCAATACAAGTCCTTTGTATCATTATGGCTAACCTGGACTAGATTCCATATTTTTAAAGTGATGTTCTCCGGGCTAAAGTTGAAGGACACCTTTATTTTTTCCTTTCTTGTGTCTGTCTTTTAATCGAATGTCTGTTTTATTGTTTTTTTGTCTTTGTTCCATCAATAATTTTATTATTGATATTAGAAATTGACAAGGATTTCCTATGCATATTTGTAATTCTGTGAACTTTAACCCCTTTCCGCATTTGGACGTTCATGAACGCAACGGTCTGTAAGTAACAGACAGATACGTGCAAAATCCCCATATATTGCATTACAGTATTTTACATCATATACAATTTTGGATAAAAAGTTATCAAAAGGTTGTACAGTCCTGAAAATGATAGCAATAAAAACTTCATCTCATCCTGCAAAAAATGACACTTTCGACAGCTTCATACACCAAAGTATGAAAAAGTTATTTGCTTCAGATTTGGGCAAGATCAAGATTTTTTTGTAGAAAAGGTTTAAATGTTTTAAAATCTGTAAAAACATAATAAAACCTGTATATATTTGATATATGTGATCGTATTGAACCAATGTATACATTTGAGGTGTCATTTGAAGCCCAGAGTTAAAGTTATAAAAATAGAGCCCTCAAGAAAATGACGTAAATGCGTTTTTTTGCTAATTTCACCACATTTAGAATTTTTTCCAGCTTTCCAGTGTGCACCATGGAATATTAAATACCGTCACTAGGAAAGACAATTTGTTGTGTAGAAAACAAGCCCACACACAGCCTTGTACGGGGAAAA
Source organism: Engystomops pustulosus (assembly GCF_040894005.1). Taxonomy (NCBI): domain Eukaryota; kingdom Metazoa; phylum Chordata; class Amphibia; order Anura; family Leptodactylidae; genus Engystomops; species Engystomops pustulosus. The sequence continues at coordinate 78,976,291 of NC_092418.1, read as the reverse complement.
ATAAAAAAGTTACAGATTTTTGAGGGTGGGGAGCAAAAGATGCAAACCGAATAACGAAAAAGGCCAGCGGCGTTAAGGGATTAAAGTGCTGCAATTGGGATATTTGCAACTACATCTTTTGCCAATGGAATGATGTTATGCTCTTCATCAAAAAAAACAACAAAGCCGTGTAATAATTTGATGCTGAAGTTTGATTTTAGGTCCAGTTATTTTATTTTAGTCTATTTAGTTATTAGTATATAATCTTAACCTTGGCCATGTCGAAACAACGTCTCTATAATGTGTCCATTCATAAGGTAACAATGCAATATAACAAGATGCACTTATAACAAGAGATATCTGTTTCCAATATGTGATGTATTTTTCATAGCATTTATTGAATTTGTAGATGTTGTTCAGCCCCTGACAATGACCAAAAAAAATCCAAATGTCCACAACAGCAGATTACATTATTGAAAGTTGTTGCATGTTTATTTTGCTATAAGGCAATGATCAAAAAAAGGTCAAAATCAGCATTCTGTGCATCCAAAATCGTTGATGGCCAGCTTAAAGATGAGCTTAAAGATCCATACATTTAAACATTTCAACCCCTTCCCGACGCGTGCCATACTATTACATGTGTATGGGGAGCACTCAGTGGCAGAGCCCTCTTTATACAGGTTGGGTGTTTGTTGAATATTGAAGTAAACACCCACCAGTAATGACCGCAGTCGGTTCCGGCACCGATTGTGGGTGTAAATGGTATGTAAATGCTGCGCCACCATCTTGCATTTGATCGTGGCCCCATGAGGTCATGATAGACTCATCCTGATCTCTAAGCGTCTCTCTTTTGCGGGCCACAACTTTTTATGAAAGCTGAAGATCTCCATTTAGATATTCATGTTTCATAACTGACCTGCAGCAGAATAGACCTTTGTGCCTCTGTCAATGTCTTGACCCTTTCTAAGAAAGTGCGTCATCTGGAGCAAAGTAAAACATCTGCTTCTGTTTCCAAATTACGTAGCTTAATATAAAGCCTCTATTGTATAACTTTAATATTGCCTGTAAACCAACAGGTGTGGAAAATTGAAAAATGTTCTAGCAATGACATGTAGTGATGAAACATTCCATTGGTGAACCACAACAAAATAAGCGGCACAACATGTATTTTCAATATATCAATGCAGTCCAAATTATTTTTGAATATTTGAATGGAGTTTATGAAAATAATGTTCAGCAAAAGCTTATTAATATGAGAATCCACGCTCCTTCTTTCATTAAGTGTTGTTTCACATTGTGTGCTCAGGTTCCATTGCACATCCATTGCATTTTGCTTTTTGCCACCCCAAAAAATAGCTTTGAAAACATCCCATCTGGTGATCAGTGAAATAACAATGTGCCAATGTGAAAACACCCATCGAAAACAATGGCTTTTTGAGGTATCCATGTAAATCACTGAAGCAGGGATATGTAAAACAACGTTGATGTGAAAGAGCCCATAAACTGGTGCATCATGGCTATTATGCAGTTGTAAGAAGAACAGATGGTAATAGAGTGAAGCTGAAGGTCCTGGTTAGTATTTTAAATTGAATTCGCTGTGCAATGTGTAACCAGTGGAGAGGATGGCAGAGAGGAGATGCATTGGAGAATTGAGGAGACAGACGGATTGGCCGTTAGAGAGTTCGCTGGGAGACCGCAGAGAAGAATGTTGCAGTAGTCCAAGCGAGAGATGATGAGGGAATGGACTAGTAATTTTGTCGACTCTGGATTGAGGAAGGGTTGAATGCAAGAGATATTCTTGAGATGGGGGTGGCAGGTTGCAGTAAGGGCCTGTATGTGAGGCTTAAAGGATAAGGAAGAGTCAAAGGAGGCTCCAAGGCAACGGACTTTAGGGAGTGGGGAGATTGTGGAGCTATGAATTGTGACGGTTAGGTGGGAGGGAATGTTTAGGTGGAGGAAAGATTTTGAGTTCTGTTTTGTCCATGTTAAGTGGGAAGAGAAATTCTGGAATTCTGGCTAGAAGAGAGGAGAGGTCTGGGCCATAAATATAGATCTGTGTGTCATCTGCATATGAATGGTATTGGAAGCCATGGGACTTAATTAGGTGTCCCAGGCCAAAGGTTTAGAGGGTGAAGAGCAGAGGTCCCAGTACAAAGCCCTGAAGGAAGCCAACAGAGAGGGGGCGAGGGATTAAAATAAGGAAAGGGTAGCGGAAGACAGTCTTCCATACATTTAAGTCAATTGGGAATGGAAGGTGAATGAAGATTTTTTGTTCCTCTTCTATTCTTAGTTTCCTTTACACTCTCCTAAAATGGTGTAATAGAAGCCTTGAGGCAGGTGTGAACTGAGCGTTACTTGTGAATATGCATCATCCTGTTTACAATAAAACAATTAAGTTTATTAAAACTGAAAAACATGTTTAGCAAATTGTTGTTTTAAAGGCATGTCTGCTGGTGATCAGCTATCAGGCTCATATATGTAACTATATTGTAATTCCAGGAATTGGAAATAGACGAGGGGGAAGAAAGCTTCAGTGAAGTTATTTGAGCAATTGCAGACAAAATCCCAAGACAATAAAATATCAGACAAGTCAAGGCTTAGAAACAGAGGTCAGTACAGCAGTAAAAACAGCATGCAAAGAGATTACTTAAGGTCATGGTTAAAGTTCAGCAACATCACGGCAATTACCAGGCAAAGATGAAATACAAGAGGTCTAAGAAGAGTTCTGGTCAAAAATAGGTTGCATAGTTCAAAGTTCAAAAGCTAAGAGAGAAAGTTTTAGCAAATTAATAGAAGCAAGTAGAAGCATCCTGCTGGTGTTTTGGCAGTGTTACGGCTCTTCACATTGGCGTTGATGTTCTGCTTGAGTTGTGCATCTATTGCGTTTTGTCTCCATTTTTCTTTCTTTTTGTCTCTGTGATGCATCAGTTTGGTCTCTGTGTCTGCAAAAAAACAGAAAGTTTAACATTGGTTTGAAAACATCACACCTGGTATTTCAGCTGCATCAGGGAAAAAAACTGGTGTTTCATCTGCTTTTTTTGCGGACATATTGGGGCATATTTACTTACACGTCCATGTGCGTTTCCCGAGTTGCGTTCCCCGACAAGAATTCACAGCTGCCACTGCTCACTGAGATTGTTCGCCCGATTTCCTGCATGTGTAGCTTTCCCGCTCAGGTCCGCCAGAGTTTACAATCTTCTTCCCGGTGCATGTAAGTGCATGGCTTGCGACAAAATTTAAATGTTAAATCCCACGCTTAGTCTGAATCAGTCGGATTGTCCCCCCGATTTGGAGTGAAAGCCGGTGCCAATGTGCCAAAATCCGATCACATGCGCCAAAAACTCCTGCTAAATGTGCCGCAAAACGGAAATCAATGGAATATCCGACGATAGTGCGGTCTGCGGACCATTAGTAAATAAGCCCCATAGACCTCTATTGCCTTTATAGACACTGCTGGAGTAGTTTTATGTTCACATAGGGGGAGATTATCCATTATGCGGATCATTGGGACAGTTCTAGGTCTGTCTATGGTGCTTCATCTAAGTCAGATTGATTAAAGTGGCTTTGGCCCCTTAATAAATGTTCTTATGCTCTATATGTGTCTGGGATTTTTAATTCAAAAAGGGCACAAAAAAGTTGCAAAATGCATCAAATGCAGCAGGGGGGGCTGGAATGACTATGTGATTTATGAATCTGGCTTTGCACGACGTTCCACTGGCAGTAGTTCTATGTTTACCCCAGTATAGTGAAGTGGCGGGAATAGTCCGGTGTGACTATTGAATAATGAAAAGTAGCAAAAAAAACCTCTTCTATATGCCAATAAAGCCCAGCAAAACCAATTATAAATCTCCCCCACTGGGTTTATATTCTAGATTCTCCACAGCAAAAGAAATCCACAAAGAAAACTGGGGCAGCAGAAACTGTACCAAACAATTTGGTATTAAAGAGGTTCTCCAGTGACATAAAATTAGCACTTATCAATTGGATAGGGGCTAACTTTCTGATTGTTGGGGGTCTTAGAGGTGGGACCCCCACAGGTTAAGAGAACAGGGGTACATTGTACCCCATGATGAAGAGAGCAGCCAGTTCATTCATCTCTATGGCACTGACATAAATTGCTGAGTACCACACACAGCTATCTCTGTCAGCTCTATAGAGATGAATGATAGAGCTGGTACACGCGCGGCCGGCTGCTGTCTTCATGTTGTCATGATCTGTAGGGGTTTGCATGAGCAGAGTGTAACAGCCTTTAAAACTACAGCACGTAGAGGCTCTGGTAACACCACCAGGAACAATGCAGGCTCATTAGCATAATTTTAAAAGTTCATTTTAGAAGGAAGGAGATCATGGAAACTATTATAAGAAAACAGTTTCACGGTGCCTGGATTTATGAGTAAATGTCCCTGGTTTACCATGCTGAATTGTGATGGTAGATTTCCTTCAACATTCCTAAATTCAAATTCAATACATTTGTATAATTTAAATAAATATAGAAACATTACAGTTTATACTAGAAATCTATTCAGTGAACAATTAGTAGAAGGCAAGATGAGAGGTTAAAAAGGTTATGGATGGTTAACCAATGTTGTCATCAAAGTCAAATTTAAGCACATCTTATTTCAGGTGGACAACCTCTTCCACCTATCGTGACTATAACACCATATCAGAATAACAATTTTTGATATTAAACTACATTTCCTATACATGCAGATGAGGATATTGGTAGTTATATTTCTAATCTTTAGTTTTGCAAGAGATATGCTTTTTACATGGACATGTTGGTCTACATATTCCAATGGAGATGAGATGATGAGTATCCAAGAAGCATCTCTATCTCTGGATGCCAATTAAAATACATCAAATCCAAACCATTCAAAACATATATATTAAACCTCTGAGCTAGTTTATTTCAGTATGTTAGTATAGTCCAATATAGAAAACAAATAGAAGATTCCCAGTATGTGAGTCACTGAAAAATGACCTCATGCCTCTCTATGCTGAACAGAGTAAAAGTGACAGGCTGAATCTCCATCATCTTACTGTCAAAGGTGAAAGAGTTTAGGGTGAGTCATTTTTTATTTGCTGGAAAACAATGTTTTTCCATCTGCCAGGATATTACTAACTCGCCCAGCCCACTCCCCCCAGCTCTCACCTTCCTGCTAATATTATAAAGATGTTCCTCTCTGCTCTATCTCTGGAAAAGGTTCTACTTCTATGTTTAACCAATGCTGCAGTGTTTTGTAAAAAGGGAAAAAGGACGACAGAGAATCTACAATGACGCTGTTGTGGATGCCCTGTGAAAAGTACTGACTCATAGCCACATAAGACTAGGAGCTTGTAGAATTTCAGGGAGAGGTTACTGTATCCCGTCTTCTGCTAAAAACATTCTGGGAACAGAAAATTGCACTGATGTTCTATGCTGCATGGTCATTAACATAGCTCTGAGATTGGAATAGCTTGCGGGAAGGTAGAGGTACAAGAGGCACGCAGGAATTGGACTGTTTTGTCTATTGGGCTTCAAGGTAGACTACAGAGATCTATAGATAAAACTATGAAGTAAGATAATAACCATGCAGTTTTACTGGCTTTAAGAATATGTGGGGTTTGAACATCTTTCTAGATGTGCATTAATATTACACCATCACCACCACCACCAAAAAGAAATCAACCATTTACTTTGCTTAACTCGGATTACACTATGCAGGCAGTCCCCGGGTTACATACAAGATAGGGTCTGGAGGTTTGTTCTTAAGTTGAATTTGTATGGAAGTCGAAACTGTATATTTTATAATGGAAGTTCTAGACAATTTTTTTTCTTTTGCCCCAGTGACAATTGGAGTTTCAAAATTTTTGGTGTAATTGGACCAAGAATTATCAATAAAGCTTCATTACAGACACCTTACAGCTGATCATTGCAGTCTGGGACTATAGTAAAGCATCCAGAGAGCTTCACCAGAGGTCACAGTGGGCAGAGGGGTCCGTCTGTAACTATGGGTTGTCTGTAAGTCGGGTGTCCTTAAGTAGGGGACCGCCTGTACTGCAGCAGTAGTAAAATGGTTATTCATAACTGGGAAGTAAGAGAAAGACAAAGACAGAAGATCAAAGAGTAAGGGTCATCGTTTGACCATCTGTTTTGTCTCCATTTTGCCTCTACAGCCGCAAAAAATATAGCAATGTTAAACTACATCTTTGTTCCCTCATATAAGTTAAACTGAAAGAAGTAGAACTGTAATGCTGAAGAAAGGTACTGTGCCAGTTCACTGTCACCAAGGACAGAGAATGGGGCAGATTTATCAAGCAGTCTGAAAGTCAGAATATTTCCAGTTGCCCATGGCAACCAATCACAGCTCAGCTTTCATTTCACCAGTGCTCATGAATATTTTAAAGGGGAGCTGTGATTGGTTGCCATGGGCAACTGGAAATATTCTGACTTTCAGACTGCTTGATAAATCTGCCCCAATGTTTACCAGCCAAGCTAAAGTAGCATGAGAGGGTGAAACAGGCCATATAAAACCAAACTTTTAATAAATCTTGCACAAACAGACAGAGACACATATACATCCAGTCCAAAATATCTAGATGGGGAAAAAAACAACAACCAATATGCACAACTGAGGATGTAAAGAATCACAATTAGTCAAGCATTATGTATAAGAAGGAAGGATCTTCACCCGTCTAGAGGAAGCAGGAGCTGATGTGTGGAACAGGGCAATGGAGCCGCTGCATGAGGTAGTCCCAGACTAGGTGTCCCTAGTGTCCCAGGGATTCTGTATCCAAAAAGAGTCCCTATACAGTCCTATCATTACATTCTCAATGCGTTTCCAAATCCACCAAACAGAGAGCCTTTCATCAGGGGAACTAAACGATGGTGCATGATATCATGCCGGTCGCTGAAAAGGATAGTGGTCCATAGGAGAACACATTGGTGTAATCAGGGGGTGCCATACAAAATTCTTACTAAGACCTGAGGCAATCATGGCGACCAATAGCTGCTGCCTGATGACGGGTCACGGGGAGCAACGATCTAAAAAAAGACGGCAGTGCCCACGGGCAATCAAAGAGTTAGTACCCACGATCGGTGCTAGCAATATGCAGCAAACCCTACCTCACCCTGTGAGCCCTCTTCATACAGTGTTAGCAGCTCTGTGCCGTACATGTATGGTGCAGAGCTCTAGGAGGTTAATAACAGTTCCAACTTCTAAGGCGTGTTCCTCAGTGATATTGTTCCTTAGGATCCGTGTTCAGGTAGCCTAAACTATCTTGGTGATGTCTGAGAATATGTTTAATAAAGTAGAAAGATAACTAAATAAATCCTATGCAGCACTTTTTAGGAAGCTCTGGGGACCAAGGTCTCTTTCACATTGAACCATAAAAGGCAATTTCTTATACTCATTAGTCATTAATGATTATAAATGTGATATGATCTTGGGAGCAGGGGGGAAACATTCAGATTAATTGAAATGAAGTGTTGGGTCGCTTGTTGACCTCGGTAGTATACACTGAATTAAATGGGTTCTAGAGTGCACTAAGAGAATGTTTTACTTTGTAGGGAGCATAATGGGGGATCGTTACTTTCTAGAAAACATAAAGAGGGTATTATAATCTTCAAGGAAAACTACTTTAGCATGATAATTATGCCAAAGCACAAAGGTAGTATGATAACTGAGAGGAGCACAAAGAAGATGACTATTGCAAAGAAGACTGGAGCTCACAAGATAGTACTTTCACTGTGTGGTGTGTCACGGTATGGGACGTCTTCTGTTTGATGTACATTATGCCTTGAGGCCTTCAGACCCCTGAGCAGTGTGAATGAATACATTGATCATGGTAATGGGGTCGTGAATCATGATTGACTCATATTATCTGGTTATAACAAATCTTTTATTGGTTCTATGAAGTATAAGGAACATTTTGGATGCTATTCAAAATCAAAACCTTGTTAAGGACCAGGTTTGTCCATTTATGGCTGGACAATGTGCTATATTGTATTTTTTGCATTGTACAGAATGGGTTAAGGGATATAATTATTATCAACTGGACTTTAGTAGCATTCTTTGATCTATAAAAAGCTGAGTGATTGTAAAACCGTTTTTCTTTAGCTTTTCCTACTGTACTGCACAGCACAGTACTACTACTCCTATCCTACATAATTTGGGTATAGAACAGTACTACTATTCATATCCTGTATAAAGGTATGGCACTGTATAACTCCTATTTTACCTTATATAATTGTAGCAGATGACTTCTCCTATCCTATATATCGTTGTAGGCACAGTGATGACAATCTTATGCTGTATTTATGGGCACTGCACAGTACTAATTGTATAATCCGTGTTATAAGATGACAGACAATATGATGGAAATTTGGAAATGCATTCTACTCCTTTATCATCATTGCATATGGTGACTTCATTAAACCCCACACATTAACGGAAACAAGTGCCCCCACATTATTGTGATGATGCAATAAGGAATTTGCATTATCAAGTGGAATGGAATTTTAGTATCTATACGAAATCCCTTCGTGCAAACTCTGAATGATTTATAAGTTGCCTTCTACATATTTATCTGGACATCAGGAGTAATTTTCATTTTTGTCTAGTTTTTGTATGAAATCCACTTTTCTGCAGTTGCATATCTCAGACGCTATTTGAAAATGTCCAGTGACGTGAGGCTGGCCCGACTCCAAACTACAGGATGCAGTTCCAGCCACTGACTCACAGAGGTTTCTGTTACATGAAGTCTGAGATTTTCCAGTTATTTATTACATCTGGTGGGTTCTTGTAACTCTTAGGTATACCCACCCACACAATGCGTGAGTCCAGTCACAATGCTGTGTAAAGCAGGCTAGGTACCTACAGTGCAAACTGTGTGTTCTTCACACCGGACTCTCGCGTCTGAGGCTTTGCAGAAATTCTACTTAAAAACAAGAGGAAAACTGCCTATGTTTACCCAGCCACCTTATAAAGACCATCATGTTCAAATGATCAAAGTCTAATGAAGTGGCCTTCTGAATAAATCCTTCTTAGATGGATTATATGAAATCATGGCAACATCTATTTCCTTTCTCATATAGTTTATATGCTTTAGGTTTTATGAGATGGAAAAAAAAATATTTCCTTAAAAATCTGTTTGCCTTGTTCATCATTTATTTGCTTAGTTCCACATTGGTTTGCTCATCTTGGTGTATGTAACTATACAGTATAGCTAGTGTATATATTTCATATGGAGAACTGTGTTAGCAAGGAAAAATCTAAAATCTTGATTGTTTGATGATGTTAAATACTTTTAAGTAAAAACTACAAAAGTGCTTAAGGAATGATACCTTCATTGGCTAACTAGAAAAGTGTTAGGCAAGGATACAAATAATAGTTCTGAGAGAAAAACACATGAGAGGTTACACTAAGATAATTAGTACATATGGTGAGACTCAATTAAGATAAGCCAGGGCAATAAAACTGGGTGGCCTGGGATGGCAGGGGTTTGGAGTCAGTTTCTTGTGGATCTTGAAGTGTGTCCATGTAATGAGCCATAAACCCAGGTGCAATATTGAAGCCTTCCATCAGTTGGAACTCCCAGGTTTTCTTTCCTTTGCTATTCTTTAAGTCACCTTTCAGTATAAGGACCCTCGCTGTGGCCTGGTCCAGAGAAGTGTTTTCCTACAGGTGTATCCATCCCCTCACTTATGGTGTGTCTGTGACAATTCATCCTGCTCTGTAGTCTCGCCAATGTACTGTATATATTATTTTTGCAACACCTCATGCACAGTATACAACATTGGAGGATTTGAAGGAGAATGTGCCTGGGATTTTATAATCTTGTTGTGTGTTGGGGATGTGGACTGTGCTTGATGATACAAGTCAGATCTTTTGTTGTTGCAAGGAAAAGTGCCCGTTTGTGTTGATGGTGTAAGGGCACTACTTACCAGGAGATTCCTCATATTTGGTGGCTATTTGAAGGCAGGGAGGGGTAGGTCCGGGAATATGTCCTTTAGTCTGTTTTCTTTAAGAAGAATGACTTGGAGACCTGCTGCAATGTTTTTCAAAATTTTGCTTTGGGGGTTGTACATGACCACTAATGGGACTCTGCACTTGTCCTCTTTCTGTTGAGAAGGCTGCTCCTTGGAATCCTTGTAGCTCAGTGGATCTGTTTATCTATAACCAGCGGGTGTAATGTGAATGTGAATGTTCTTCATAGTGATAGAAGGTGATGATATTTTCTTCACTGTATGAACAGATCTGGATGTATCTCAGCGTGTGACTGTAGATAATGGATTTTTTAATGTGTTATGGATGAAAATGGTTCCATTTTAAGTATGCCAGACAACCTGTGAGTTTTTAATTAATTGTAGTTTGTATGATATTGTCCTTAATGTATTTGGTTGTGTCTAGGAAATGTACCTTACATTTAGATTAGTCCAGAGTGAGATTTATGGTAGGATGGGATTTGTTAAAACTTCTGTGCAAAGACAACAGTTCACCTTCAGATCGTGACCAGACACTAAGCAGGTCATCAATGTAGCGGAAGTATGCTAGAGGTTGAGTGGTGCAGGTTGTCAGAAACTCCTCCTCTAGTTTGGCCATATACTGTTAAGAATACTGTACTGTGGTGACATTCTGCTCCCCATGACACTTCCTATACACTGCAATTAAATGTCTTTACGAAAGCAGAAATAATTATGATGTCATTTACGAAGGATCTTAGTGGTGTCTTCGACATAGGTAGGTGTCTCCTTAACCAAATGCTTTAAAATGTTTTCCACCCAGCCAGAAATACATTCAGTTTGAGTTCCAACACCAGAAATAATTGGTATCCCTGGATTGCCATCTTTGTGTATTTTAGGCAGCATGTAGAATGTATCTATTTTGTGAGTGTTTGGTATTAGGTCCAGTAGAGAGTCAGATATTGGGTTGAAGCGATTAATGATTTCAGTATATATTCTTTAGTATATTGTACAGTGTGTGTAGCATCTTTCATCAGAAAGTTGTCTGTTTGCTTTCTGAATTTAATCTGAAGTGTTGATAATTACCACAGCTCCACCTTTGACTTCTGTTTTGATCACAATATCTTTTTTGGATTTTAATAATTATATAGCTTTCCTTTATTTTATGTTTAGGTTGTCTGTGGCTTTGTGATTTCTGTCTAATAACTCAGATTTCACTTTCTTTCTGAAACATTGGGGCTCATTTACTAAGGGTCCGTCGGACGCATTTTCGTTGGGTTTCCCGACGATTTCTGTTTTGCGCTGGGATTTGGCGCACGCGATTGGATTTTGCCACATCGGCGCAGGGTTGCACGCAACAGAAATCGGGGGGCGGGCCGTCGGACAACCCGACGAATTTGGACAACGCGCAGGATTTAACAATTAGAAATGTGTCGCACTTACCTGCACCAGGAAGAAGAAGGTGAACTCCGGCGGACCTCGGCGGGGAAGTGACGGATGCAGGAACTCGGGCGCACTAGCTTAGTGAATCGTGCCAGACCCGAATCCTCGTCGGACAATGCACCTTGGGAACGCGACAGGATCGGGTAAGTAAATCTGCCCCAATATATGTAGTAATCCAAGGTTTGATTAAATCCAGGTTGTGGGGTCCAATTTAATTCAATTTAATTTTGTAGATTTCTATTAGAAGTTTTAACAAATTCCATCCTACCATAAAGCTCACTCTGTACTATCTAAGGTACATTTCCTGGACACAACCATATACATTAAGGACAATAACATACAAAATAAAATTTATCAAAAACCCACAGGTTGTTCGACTTCCCTTAAATGGAACAGTTTTCATCCAAAACACATTAAGAATTCCAATGTCTACAGCCAAGCTCTGAGATACATCCGGATCTGTTCAGACAGTGAGGATAGAAAACAACACCTTCTATCACTAAGAAGAACATTCTTACAACAGGGGTATGACCCACTGGTTATAGATAAACAGATCCACAGAGCGACAAGAATTCCAAGGAGCAGCCTCCTGGAATACAGAAAGGAGGACATAGAACGGAAGTGCAGAGTGCCCCTAGTTGTCATTTAACCCCTTAACGCTGAAGCCACTTTTCACCTTCCTGACACGGCCCATTTTTTAAAATCTGACATGTGTCTATTTAAGTGGTTATAACTTTGGAACACTTTAACATATCCAGTTGATTTTGAGATTGTTTTTTCGTGACACATTGTACTTCATGTTGGTCGAGAAATTTAATCAATATGTTTGGTATTTATTTATGAAATAAATGGAAATTTGCCAAAAATTTTGAAAAAAACAATGTTTTCAAAATTCTAAATTTTCTACTTTTTGGAAAGTTAGTCATATCACTAAAATAACTTGATAACTAACATTTTCCATATGTCTGCTTTAACTTGGCATCATTTTTCAAACATCTTTTCCTTTTTTTAGGATGTTAGGAGGCTTATAACTTTAGGTGCAATTTTTCTGATTTTCACGAAAATCATCAAAACCTACTTTTGGAGGGTCAGTTTAGTTAGAAGTGACTTTATAAGGCCTACATGATAGAAAACCCCCACAAATGACACCATTTTAGAAACTACACCCCTCAAAATATTCATAACAACCTTTGGGAATTTTGTTAACCCTTTGAGCGTTTCATGAGGGTGAAAGATAAATGAAAGTGAAATTACAGAAATGTAATTTTATCTTACAATAGATTCATTGAACACTAAAATTTGCACCTTCACAATGGGTTAAAAAGGAAAATGCATTTTACCATGTTTAAGGCAATTCCTCCTGAGCATGCCAATGCCTATTTTGTCACTGTACCCTTCTGTACGGGCACAGTGGGGCACCTGGAAGGGAAAGAGCGTTGTTTCGTTTTTGCAGGGCAAATATGGCTGAAAAAGTTTTCATGTGTCAGGATGCATTTGGAGAGCCAAAATAGTACCAAAACAGAGGAAAGCCCCAACAAGAGACACCATTCTGGAAAGTACACGCCTTGGAGAGCTTAGCAAGGTGTAATTTGTGTATTTGCCCAAACAGGTGTTTGATTCAATTAGGCCCCAAAAGGGAAAAAAGGTGAAAATGTTCTCAAAAAAGTCACTTTTACCCCAAATTTTTGTAAGCCACAAGGGATAAAAGATGAAATAACTCCCATAAATGTGTAAAACTATTTCTCCTAAGCACAGAACTGCACCACTTTTGCATATAAAGTGTTGTATGGGTACACAGTAGGGCTCAGAAGGGAAGGAGGAGCTTTGGCCTTTTAGAAGCCAGATTTGACAATCATCCATTACATGTGTCAGGATGCATTTGGAGAGCCCTAGTGGTACCAAAACAGAGGGGAACCCCAACAAGTGTCACCATTTTGGAAAGTGCACCCTTTGGAGAATTTAGCAAGGTGTAATATGTGTATTTTCCCCCACAGGTGTTTGCTTCAATTAGGTCCCTAAAAGGAAAAAGATGGACATTTTCCCAAAAAAGTCACTTTTACGGCTAATTTTTGTATCCCATAAGGCATTAAAGATGAAACAACCCCAAAAAATGTGTACTACCATTTCTCCCGAGTATAAAATTGCCCCACACATGCAAATAAAATGTTGTATGGGTACGCAGTGAAGCTCAGAAGGGAAAGAGGGGCGTTGGCCTTTTAGAAGCCAAATTTGACAAACATCCTTTACATGTGTCAGGATGCATTTAGAGAGCCGTAGTGGTACCAAAACAGAGCGGAACCCCAACAAGTGACACCATTTTGGAAAGCACACCCCTTAGAGAATTTAGTAAGGTGTAATATGAGTATTTGTCCATATAGGTGTTTGATTTAATTAGGGCTTAAATAGGACAAAGGTGAACATTTTCTTATAAAGGTCATTGTACCCCTAATTTTTTGTAGCCACAAGGGATAAAAAAAATTTAATAACCCCCCAAAATGTGTAAACCTATTTCTCTTGAGTGTAGAAGTACCCCACATGTGTATATAAAATGTTGTATGGGCGCACAGTAAAAGGAAAGGGGGAGGTTTGCCTTTCAGAAGCCAAATTTGACAGAAATGTTTGACATGCATTTGGAGAGCCCTAGTGGTATAAAACAGATAAGAATCCAAAAAGTGACCCTAATTTTTGAACACACACCCCTTAGAGAATTTTGCAATGTGTAATATATGTATTTGCCCCTACAGGTGAATGATCCAATTAGGCCCTAAACATTAAAAAGGTGAAAATTTTCCTATAAATGTCACTTTACCCCTAATTTATGTAAGCCACAAGGGATAATATATTAAATAACCCCGAAAAAGGTGTAAAACTATTTCTCCTGAGTGTAGAAGTACCCCACATGTGCATATAAAATGCTTTATGGGCGCACAGTAGAGGAAAAGAGGGGTGTTTGTCTTTTAGAGGCCAAATTTGCAAGAAATCCTTCACATGTGTCAGGATACATTTGGAGAACCGTAGTGGTACCAAAGCGGAGGAAAACCCGAAAAGTGACCCTAATTGTTGAATGTACACCCCTTGGGGAATTTAGCAAGGTGTAATATGTGGTGTAGTGTAATACACGTGGTGAAATGAGCATTTGAACATACAGGTGGTTTCCAAATACGATGTGCGATGGAGTCCAAGATGGAAATTGCAATTATTTCTGGAACGTTCAGTGCCCGTTATGTGGCGCCCCATATGAAATAATGTGGAGGGGTATAGGGAGCAACGTGACCTACCAGTTGTTACAATTATTCATTTTACTGAATTCACAACAGGTTGGGCGTGAATTTTGAATGTGTTGCGTATAAGGAGGTAGAATAGACCAGGGGACCATCTAAACTTTTGTCACACTTGGAGTTGTCGCAGGTCTCTTAGTAGTATATAGTGTCCATCCTTAGTATATAGTGTCCATCCTTAGTATATAGTGTCCATCCTAACTCCTCTTTTGGAACAGACTCTTTATTGAGTCCTACCTTTAGAAGCAGCAGAATTTACCGTGAAAATGCTGCCCTGACAAAACACAGGAACATCTAAACCAGAGGTACAGGGGCCCCGTCCTTCTTGTCCCAATATTAGTTTCCTAATATCTTCCTCTTGAAAACGGAGAAATGATACGGCAGGACCTGCACATTGGAACAGCTCGTAAGAGTTGTACAGTGTAATCTGTACAATGTACATGGCCAGCGCTTTTGTACCATATCTTCGTTTTAGTAGGGAAATTATCGCCAAGTGTTGCTCTTATTCACCCTAGCGATGCCCATTGTGACGAATATTGCTGCTTTTAGCTGGACCAAATCGACCAGCCAATAGCGGCAAACATGGACAGAGGGGGGCAACAAAACCCCTCTGAACCACAAGGCACAATTGGTGGCTGTCAGGAACAGCCGCCACTCTGCCCCGATCACCATGTCTACAGACATGGTGACCGGTATTACTGACGTCATAAGTAAATTCGCTGCTATTGGCTCGTCTGAATTGATGAGCCAATAGCAGCGATAATAAACTGGGGGTGTGGGGGGGGGACATAACCCTTCTGGTCCATGGGGCAGGATGGATGGCTGTTAGGATCAGCTGCCATCTTGCCCCGATCACTGTGTCTGAACCGTGTTGGCAAGTCACTACCCGCCGCACCGTTCTATTACAACGCGCGTTGGGAATAGGCTATACAATCTTTATTTTTTAAGCAATTTAGACAAATAAGGGCTTATTTTTTTGCGAGACGCGATGCACTGTAAAAAAAACTTTATTTTAGAGGGTGTTTAGCTTATTGAAGCAATTTTATTAACTTTTTTCGTGTGGAGGAAAATAAAATCATCAATTCTTGTTTTGGATTTTTAGCATTTTTGAGGGAGGGGGTTCGCTGTAGCATAACAATAATATATTATCTTTATTCTACGGATCACTACGATTACGGTGATACCTCATTTATATAGTTTTATTTATATTTGTCCAATTTTATTGAAGAAAAACTAGAATAGAAAAAATTGAATTTGTTTTAGTATTGCCATCTTTATAGCGGCATAACTATAGTATTTTTTGGTTGACAGAGCTGGTTGTGAGCTTATTTTTTGCGTGACAAGTTGTTCTTTTCAGTGGTATCATTTTGGCGCTTGTAACTTTTTCGGATCACTTTTTAGAACATTTTTTGTAAAGCAATTTGATAAAAAGTTTTAATTTTTGGCAAGATTTTGGGTTTTTTTTTTTACCATGTTCACCGAGCGGGTCCAATTATGATTAGGATTTATTGTACAGATTATTACGGACGCGGCGATACCAAATAAGTGGGTTTTTTTTGTGATTTAATGTATTTTATACTTTATTACTTGTGTAAAGGGAAATGTGGTGTTTGGGGGGACTTTCACTTTCTTTTATTATTTATTTTTATTTTAAAAAACCTTTATTTATTGTTTTAACTTTTTTTTACAGGTAATGACATCTAAGCTTGAACAAGTGATCTTCTGATCACTTGTTCAAGCTATTTTACAGGTTACACAGTGCAATACAGAAGTATTGCACTGTGTAATGTAGGACACTGAGCATGCTGCGCATGCCCAGTGTCTTACAGCCGGGTCCTGCCAGAAGGCAGGACCCGGCTTCCGGATGAAGATCTCGCAGCCCCGGGCACCGGCAGTCCCGGGGCTGCGATCGGAGCAGCGGACCCCCCCGGTAAGCGCCGCGGGGGGGGTCCGATTCCCTTGAGATTGCATTTAAATGCCTCTGACACGCCGCGGTCAGCGCGACCGCGGCGTGTTAGGGGTTAACACCCGCGATCGGAGAAATCTCCGATCGCGGGTGTTAGAGGCAGGTGTCGGCTATAATATATAGCCGACACGCGCAGCTTCTGGCGCCGGCTCCGTTCAGGAGCCGGCGCCAGAAGCATGACGTAATAATACTGCATTTTGCGGGAACGCACCTCCCGCCATGCAGTATTATTACGTCAAATGTCGGGAAGGGGTTAAAACCCCCAAATGAAAATTTTGAAGAAACTCCGGTTGTCACTGGGGCCAAAAAAATTTTTGATGTGTACATGATACTGGGCATGAGGTGTCACAAAAATAATATATACATTGGGGAGACTCAACAAAAACTACAGAACAGCAACTACAGGCAATGAAACAACTTGCAATATTGAGTTATGCCCAAAATCCCCTTGGCAGACAGCAACACAAAACTTGGATGCAACATGTGGACACATATATCATACTACTTAAAAGGGGATTCCTCATGGTAGGTTTCCTTTAAAGAGGGCTCAGCAAATATGCAAACTCTGTGATCTGTTCAGAGATCAGAGGGAAGAGTGCCAGGTGTCTCACCCCATGCCAAAACCATCTGAAATTTTTATATAACTAAGGTACAGGGAGTCCCCGGGTTACGTATAAGATAGGGTCCAGGTTTGTTCTTAAGTTGAATTTGTATGTAAGTCGAAACTGTTTATTTTACAATTGTAGATACAGACAAAAAAATTTTTGGCCCCAGTGACAACCGGAGTTTCTATATTTT
This sequence comes from Engystomops pustulosus, assembly GCF_040894005.1. Classification (NCBI taxonomy): domain Eukaryota; kingdom Metazoa; phylum Chordata; class Amphibia; order Anura; family Leptodactylidae; genus Engystomops; species Engystomops pustulosus. The sequence goes on along the minus strand of NC_092418.1, from coordinate 78,958,884 downwards.
TTGCTGTAATGGGACAAAGGATTATCAATACAACTTCATTACAGACACCTTACAGTTGATCATTGTAGTCTGGGACTAAAAAAGCATACAGAGAGCTTCACCAGAGGTCACAGTGGGCAGAGGGATCCGTCTATAACTAGGGGTTGGCTGTAAGTCGGGTGTCCTTAAGTAGGGGAGGATCACCTGTAAAGGTGATAAGTAAAAAAAAATCCTTCTAGGACCCATTTCAACCTCCAGAAGAATGTTCATGATTGTGGTTAGACTTGTATGTGTGGCTGCTCTTCAATTTCACTAAAAGACCCTGATGCTGATATTACTTACACAACAATTCATTCATTGGTTTCCTTTCCTCACCTAACAAAATCATCCACTAAATAGTTCAGGCAACTGGATATCTCTGTAAACAGATGATGTTATATGCCCCAAATATATAGTATTTTAAAATAAAGGGACTATGGGATAAATAAGTCATTCTGTATGTTTTTCATTGTAAATTAATATTGCATCAAACTCAATTGGGCAGATTTATCAAGTGTCTGAAAGTCAGAATATTTCCAGTTGCCCATGGCAAACAATCACAACTCAGCTTTCATTTAACCAGTGCTCATGAATATTTTAAAGGGAAGCTGTGATTGGTTGCCAAGGGCAACTGGAAATATTCTGACTTTCAGACACTTGATAAATCTGCTGCAATAAGTACCCAAATACTACAGATCCAAGGTTTTACATAGACAAAAAGTATCACACATAGTGGGAACATACTGTGTAATCTGATGATTCAGGGGAATTACCAAGGGCTTTGCAATCTTTCATACCAGTGTCAAGACTGACTACTTATGATTTTTCCCTGACCACAGTGAATCACAACTAGGCTCATAAGTGTTTTCACAATTCCAGAGAGTATATTTTATACATTTGAAAGACACTGAAGTCAATGGTCCCTCAATTTTTTTATTCAGTAAAGTCTTCCCAATCACATCTTGGTATTATGACTTTTAGCATCCACCAAAGTAGCATCCACCAAAAATATTAATTCTGACACATCAAAACTGTTTTATCCTGTTAAAGGACACCTGTTATCAGGTCTCTGTCACTATTCCAGTCACCTCTACCTGTTGGTGCAGCTCACAAGGATCCCATCACAGCCTTTATCTAGTCAATTCCTACATGAATCATTGTAAAATCATCTATTCTTGTCACATGGTTGGTCAAATGGTCACAGGCAGTGATGTCACACCTGTTATCCCTCCCCTCTCCTCTCCTCTCCCTGCTCATGTCTGTGTGTAATGTATAGTAAAGCATTGCTAGTGTATGTACTGCATCTTCTCACATGCTGCATCCTCCTAATACACATGTGAGAGACACAGACATCAGCTACACAAGTACCTGACATGTTCTGCTATAACATGGCTGCATCCTGGAGCTGTTGTATCTCTCCTATACACACACAGGCTGCAGGGGGCACCAGTATCGGGAAGCACATGGAGGAGCCATTACACCATTATAACTCACATCATTATACAGGCTGTCAGTCAAGCACTGTGCCTCCCACTCATGAATAAGCTGAACAGCTTGAATATGATAATGACTCATTGGACAGGTCTCACGGGTCATTTGCATACAGCTTTAGTTTAGGGGCTTATTTTGCCTTATGGGTTCTCTTTAATATAGCTGGGAATAAGTGATTCATCTACCTTTAATGGGTGGGTACTCCAGTGATCCACTAGCACATAGTGACCCGACCCTTCATGTTTTCTTTAGAACAAAATCAAACCAAATTCTGTTGATTTTCTAACATTTTGTGGAACTATTCTGTCTGATAACAGAAACAATTGATATGATAATAAGCTTTATTTAAATAAGGCCAACATATTCATCAGTACTTTCCAAATCCAAATTATACATATACAGGTATAGACAAATATATATTAAACATTAAACACTAGTCATATAGTTCTTAGTTCAAACTTTACTCTCCTGCTTAAAAAAGCTTATACTCTACAATATCTCTCCCCAATATGGGCTCATTCTCTTTGACAATGAACAAAACTAAAAATGATTCTATGAAGCAACATTTCAATTCTCCGCCTTATGCTTTGCGACTAGTATAACTACTTTTCTAAAAAACTGAAAATGTTCAGTGGTTACTCTGGGAATGATAATAATAATAATAATAATAATAATAATAATAATAATAATATAATATAATAATAATAATAATAATAATAATAATAATAATAATAATAATAATAATTTGTTGTATTATTGCATCTATTATATAGCTCCTTCATATTCTTCAGTGATATCATAAATTCCACAATCATAATAAACAGTTTGTCAGCTATTTTGGAGATATAAAGATAATAGAGTAATAGTTAATATATATAACTTGAATTCTGCTTTGCTTTTTTGTTTTTTTGCTGACTTTTAAATGTACATCCTTAAAGGGAAACATTGGCAGCACATAATGTTAATTGTTTCAGTCCACAAAATTACCTGACTTATTTTTATCTGTTTTTCACATGCTAGACTAAAAGTAGGGTTAACAAAATCTTGGCTTTCAGCAAAAAAATGAAGTCATAGTCTGGCCAGTCTATGAAACCCCCCACTCAGGGATCGTGTTCTCTAAATAAGATAAACTCAGCCTGCTGCTTCTATTGTTTGGAGAAGGGATGGGGCAGCCTCTTCTCACACATCTGACCTTTGCAGTTGTTCTTATAGGACTGGGGCTTTCCCCTATATAGGGGAATTATAATTCCAGAACATTCCATGTCTGTGTTACATAAGGTATAGATTATTTTACACAAATTTTGAGGAGCCACATGTGAACTGTATGAGTATGTATTGTACATATAGATTAAGAAAATTTCCTTTACAAGATTCAGTTATTTTTACGTATTTGACTCTAGAAATGTACATTAACTTCTTCCATAAGGTGAATATTGGCTCTGCTTTGAGTTAAAGGAAATCAACCAGTCCAAAAATACAAGAAAACCTAGAAATACTCATCTCCGCTCCTCTTCATTTTGATCCCGGTTCTGTCCTCCGCTAGTCTTGACACAACGGGATCACCTAGAAGAGAAACTGGGGAGAGGGAGGTGAAGTCAAGCGAGGTGCGTGAATTCACACTTCTTGCGTGACGTCACCTTGGCCTCCAGTGCTCCCAGCGTGATCTTTGTACTGAATATCAACTCCAACTGTTTTCATCCTTTAATAGGTGCCTGCTGAATGATTTCTCTCTAGCTCTTACATGTCTAAAATAATCAGCCCAAGACCCCTTCTTCTGACAGTGCGTGGAGCCTAATAAGCATAGTTTCAGACCTCCATATGGTCACTTGGGTGGTAGGTACTAGGCCGAAGCCTGGCTACCCCCAACTGAAGTCAAAGGTCCAAATATTATAACATTGATTGCTTGGGAACAGTAGGGACTGCATCAAAATCAGCAAAATGACACCTAGTGAAGGATGCAAAGAGGTAAAGGTGGTAAAAAGTGCTCTTTAAAGGGAACCTGCCACCATATAAAACATGACTCTTTTCTGCTCATTTTCACATGACTTTGGGGGACATTTTTTATAGATAAACAAGGGAGATTTCACATAAAAGAGGGAATTCTATAAATGACATCTCATACCCTACCTGAGGGGGTTTGTAGTTATGGGGTACAATCTTTCCAGTTTGAACATGTTTTTGGATAGGTTTTCTTGTTTTAAAAACTTGTACAGGAGCATTTACAGTATCCCTGTTTGTCATGGGAAACATTCGTTCATGTTGGCTCTTCTTCTTCTAACAAGAGCTGCATTACTTTAGGGACTTTGTCAGCTTAAACTGGCCAAAACAAATAAAATTTAGATAGCAAGCATTAATGCCAAAACTGTAGTATCTATCCAGCTGGTTTCCAATCAGTGTGTGAAGGAACTCTGGGATTCCTTGAGGCCTAATCAGAATTTCTCCACAATAAAACAACAAAGTCCATTGCTTCTTCAATAGGAAAGTAAATTTGAATTAGAGCTAAACCAACTTTCTCTAACCCATCAAACTGTTTACATAAGGTAGAAATAAGCACCAAGTGCAATGGGCCCAGTTGACAAGGATGTGAATTTAACCAGGAACCAGAAGGTGGGGCCATTTTAATTTTTGGTATGTAGCCTTTTGTACACCTCCTACTCTATGTTGAGATAAAAGGCTGTACATAAGCAGCTTGTTCCCCTGTATAGAAATGGAGCTGTAGAAATAGTAACAAACATCTGCGTTCAAACATCCTCCGGTTTCCTCCCCCACTCCAAAACATACTGGTTGGTTGATTAGATTGAGAGCCCCATGGGGACAGGGACTGATCTGGCAAACTCTGTGCAGCGCTGTGTAATCTGTGTGTGCTATATAAATAAAGAAATTATTATTTTTATTTTTATAACAGAGTGGAACCTAATTTACCTCTATTAGGTGTGCGGGCCAGATATGACTTACTAATTGGCTAGCTTTCTTTTTAGAGGGTGAGCAGTAGTTTGTGACCTAATTGGTGAACATGAAAATATTAAAGAATTGAAGACAGGGGCATAATTGGAGGAGGAAAAGTAGAGGAACATGGGGCCAAGTTCCTCGGCCATAAATTAGACATCGGGTGGGAGACTGGCCCAGCTAAGTTGCCATTACATTGTGGGACTCACAGTGCTACCAATATTACAATGCATACAAGGATTTCTAGTAAAAGAAAGGGCATCTGTCGACAAGTTACACTAAATATTTTTCACAAACATATACTGCATATATATATATATATATATATATATATATATATATATACCCGATCAGGCTTCAGTTCACAATCTTGTGGACAGAGGTTAAATGTAGATAAGAACACCCTTTTAAAAAAACAAATATACCTATAAAATCGAAAATGAAATCTAACCAACTATTTAATACCTAAAATTTAAATCAGTAAGTAATACTGCTTACATTAACATGTCTGTCTGTGAATATTGCATTATTTCCTGAATTGTGGCACACGTTTCTGGCACCCCCTGCACTGCACCAACCTTTTTTTGGTGCACTTTTAACATGGGATGTGTGACACACTTTTGCACGGTTCGACTGTGCCCCGGAAAACCTCTTTCAGTGCAGAAAAAGTTGACAGAAAACTGGCACAAGGGCCCTAGAAAACGTGGCCCCTTATTACCAGTCCATTTTCGGAAACTCACCAGTTGAAAATGGAATGGATCAGTAAAATATTTTTCCAGATTTTTTTTTCCTGCTCCACTGATGGTTTGGAACTAAGGGGCATAAGCAAACCAGAGAATAACAACCCCACAGGATGACCGCTCCTTAACCAAACCACCAGGGTGCCAGATAAAGGCGCATAATTTCTTACTCCACAGAACACGTTCCACTGCTCCGGAGGTGGCTTTGCTCTCTTGGCATTGAGCTTGGTGATGTAAGACTTACACAGTTTTTTGTAGTGACAGAGGAGATTTAAAACTCTGCAGTTATTTAGTAAGTGGAGAATTTGTGACTTGTGTTAGCTTAGCATCAAAATGCTCCCACTCTGTAACTTTAGATGGTTTGCCATGTCATAGATGAGTTGTCAAGGTTTGAAAAATGCTTTTACTTTGATAATATTGATACAGTTGTAAACCTTGAATAATAGAATAATTATTAATCCTTCATTGCAATATTGTATGCTTGCAGCATTATTTTCTTCATTTCACATGCCATATCGCTGCACGCCAATGGAAGATTATTGATTGTCTAAATTTTCCTACTTAGACCTTGGATCTTCGCAGTTCTTGTTCTATCTTGTCATTTTCACAGAAATGACGTCTCATTAGCAGTGGAAGCCAGAAATTGAACTGTAAAAGCTTTCTTAGAACATTTTCCAATGTAAGCAGTTCCACTACCAAAGCTGTTAAAGAGATTCTCGTTTGCAAATAGTGGAAACTAATAAACAAGTGAAGAAAAGTTGTCCCTTGTGAGATCTGTCATTGAAATAACACAGTAAGGGGTGTGTGCCCCTGAGCCAGTGAGACATCTCACTCCGCACATTGTCAGTAATATGCCAGCACTGGCTCGGGGTGTATGTGGTTTACACACTGTTTGTCTTTGTCTTTTGCTCTTCCAGCAGTGGTTATAGTTATGGACCCACATGCATCTGATGCATGTCTGTAAGAGATATGGATGCATAGTCTGAGATGTACACGGTAGACAAGCATATAATGACACTTTGAGGTAGGGCTGCTATAATGTTTTCCCTCCCACATTCATGGCCCCAATATTGTGAATTTATTTGAGATATACATATACTAAAATATATTAAATAAATGATAAAACTAAAATACAGAAACATTCAAGTTTTAAAGCATGTTTGCCAAAAATGCATGAGGAAATCTTTAAAAACATGAGAGGAGGGTTGCAGAAAAACCCTACACAACCATGGGATTTGGATTACCATTTGAATCTATGCAAAAGTCTGGTATACATCTTCTACATGTAACTGGATTTTACTTCTTATGTTATTCACATCATAAACTGCATTCCATAAAAAAACTTATCCAAAAACATCAACCGCATCTGGTCTATAGGACACCTGACTTTGTCAAATAATAAACATAACACACATACAAAACATGTGCTGTCTCATAGAAGAACATTCCTGGGTATATAGCAAGCTATATCTGTAAGACTACAGCTACAAGGTGGTTATAGTATTTGGAAATGAGAACATTTAGGCAATGTCTGAGAAGTTAGTTCAAAAAGAGAGTAAATAAGTTCTCTTAAGTTACAGAACAACATGTTGTGTGATATTCCATATGCCTAACATTGTTTTTGCTGAGTAATGTCTTATTCTGTCTCTATATGTACTACATGATCTGTAAATCGTTACATAATAAGTTGTTGCTATATCAATAAAGATGTATTATTATTTATTATTATGACTATTTCTAATGCCACCCTTATATGACTGTATGTGCAAAATCCTGTTTTTTAATGTTTGTATTTGTATAAAATTCTTCCACTTATTACAATATAAAAAATTATAATGCCAACCCTACTGCAAACAAAACAATTTGTCTCAAGTACACATCTATGTATTTCAATGCAGTTTGTGTTACTATAAAGTAAGTAAAATAAGCTTACCTCCTTTTCACCAGCTCCTGTTTGCCTGTGGTCACATCATGTACCATTCATCCATGTAACTATTTACCTTATTTCATTCAAAGCAGCTTTATGTTTGGAGTCAGACAACCCCATTCTACTTGTTGCCTCTGGAGTTGAAAAAATCCATTACATTAAAAGGTACATTAAAAGGTAGTTAGCAAAAAATTACGTAAATACGTTTTACTATATTTTTCACAGTAGTGAAATCCATATGCCACAATTGTTCCCATTTTGGTTCTGCCTTGTTACATGGCTTATGTACATCTCTATTCACACATACATAATGACTATTTAACATGCATTAGCAGCCTTTGGCAATTACTAGACGACTATAGATGAATCCCAATTAGATCCCTGGGCTAGTCTCCAGTTTTTTTGGCCAGACAGTGTTAAACGGTAACATAAATGTGCTAGGAAATGGTTATTTACCTAGACTGGTTGACATTTGTTCTCCAATGGCTGTGGGTACTGCTGTGATAAGGGCCTTTGGTCTAGACTTGTTAAGAGATTCCAAGGATTAGCCATTTGCGAGAGAAGATAAAACGCGTTAGTAAACCAGGAGTTTAGCACATTAACCAAATGAGATCCTGCATTGTGGAATGTTGTTAACATTTTAATGGATTTGAAATCCTTACATAAAATGGGACATCCATCTAGTGTAGAGGACCAGTGCAAATATTAGCATAGTTGTGCAGCTTTAGGACAACAGAGTTACATTGTCAATGCAACTAACTATACAAAATAAAATATCACAATATTTCAGTTTTCTTTAGACTATTTCATTCTTGGTGTTTTTCCATATGGTGGCAAATTGTGAAAAATAAACCATACAGAATAACTTTGCTTATTCCGATTCCTGTGTGCATTTACCACTATAAATGATTATGTGGATGGATTGGTCTGAGGAACCGAGTGGTGGAGAGTTCACCAAACTGGTGGTAGCATGTAGGAGCAGAATTGGTAAGAGAATATATTGTATATTTTTAGGGGAATAATAAATGGAAATGTGAGAGATGACAAAGTGTATCATACAGACAGCCCAATGACGTCAATATACTATCTGTATTATAATTTCCCAAACCAATGCAAAACACCTTTAAAGGTTTGTTTTAAGAATGTGTAAAAAAGTTGTCATATAAATAGTAAATGAATCTATACATTAATATCCACCATTCAAATGAGAAAGAAAGAGGGCAAACGGCAGAAAAAAATAGAAGCACTTTTTATTTGCTTTATTTATTTAGGGTATACATAATGTGCATACTATACAGAGATTGTCATTCCTTATATTTGTCTATATTTTATTCCTTTATTTATTTTTTAAGTGTATCAGGAAACCAGATATCCTGAAAGAAACTAATGTAAGCACACGGAAAACCCAGAAACTCCCTGCAGATGTTGCCCCTGGTCAGATGTAATTTTACCTTCACTGTATGCTGAGGCATCCACAATCAACGATTTGGCAATCATTATAATACTTTTTATATCACTAGCCCAACAGATCTAACAGTTCTAGAAAATTCATCAAAAACCATAATTCAGCAGACCTAACATCATAACTAGACCAGAATATTGTAAAGGCAATTTTTCTTTGCACAACATAATGAAATTGTTATGTAACCAAATGGCATACGCTGTATATTGTAGCTTCAAAATTTCAAAATGAATGAGTGTTCCCAATTGCCATACATCCCTACATAGTTAGGAACCATCCAATCAGTGTTGATTGTTCCATACTGTGTAGGGACACACCCCTATGACAAGGGCTTTTATATCATCCTGTTAAAGAACAGGACTAGGAAAATACTAAGTGCTTAAAAAAGATGATCCACAATCTTTTTATTTTGGTGGAATACAAGTTTTTACTAAAACAAATATTTCAGAAGAGATGGCAGGTCATAATTATTATAGTTTACCTGAAGAGCAGTACAAATCATAAGTGGATTTTGATCAATGTTAATAAGTACGGTAGATATTGGCCAAGTTCACTTGGAAGATAAGGATTAGAGATGAGCGAACATGCTCGTCCGAGCTTGATGCTCGGTCGAGCATTAGGGTACTCGAAACTGCTCGTTACTCGGACGAATACTTCGCCCGCTCGAGAAAATGGCAGCTCCCGCCGTTTTGCTTTTTGGCGGCCAGAAACAGAGCCAATCACAAGCCAGGAGACTCTGCACTCCACCCAGCATGACGTGGTACCCTTACACGTCGATAGCAGTGGTTGGCTGGCCAGATCAGGTGACCCTGGGATAGACTAGCCGCTGGCCGCGCTGCTCGGATCATTCTGTCTCTGGATGCCGCTAGGGAGAGAGCTGCTGCTGCTCAGGGAAAGCGTTAGGGTGTTCTATTAGCTTACTGTTAGGCAGGAGTGATTCTCAAAGAACCCAACAGCCCTTCTTAGGGCTACAATAACGTTCTACTTTTTTTATTTTAATTTGCATCTTTTACCATTTTGTGAGGAATTAGCAGGGGGACTTGCTACCGTTGTGTTTAGCTCTTAGTGGCACACATATCCATAGCAAAGACCGAAGTGGGAAAATTCAGTAGGGGTTGGATTTCTATTAGGCAATAACTCAGTGTCATCTCATCTGGCATAGTAGTGTGCTTCCTTTGATACTTGGCTAGAAAATAGCCATAGGAGAATACAAACAGCTTCTTGAAGCCTACAGTAGCGTTCTATATATTTGATTTCTGGTTGATCTGCTGGTGACTGTAGTTTCTGCAGTGCATGTACTTGCCAATTCTGAGCAATTTGTAGTGAGACTTGCGACCGCTGTGTTCTGCGCTTAGTGGCGCACATATCCATAGCAAAGGCTGAAGTGGCAAAATTCAGTAGGGGTTGGATTTCTATTAGGCAATAACTCAGTGTCATCTCATCTGGCATAGTACTGTGCTTCCTTTGATACTTGGCTAGAAAATAGCCATAGGAGAATACAAACAGCTTCTTGAAGCCTACAGTAGCGTTCTATATATTTGATTTCTGGTTGATCTGCTGGTGGCTGTAGTTTCTGCAGTGCATGTACTTGCCAATTCTGAGCAATTTGTAGTGAGACTTGCGACCGCTGTGTTCTGCGCTTAGTGGCGCACATATCCATAGCAAAGGCTGAAGTGGCAAAATTAAGTAGGGGTTGGATTTCTATTAGGCAATAACTCAGTGTCATCTCATCTGGCATAGTACTGTGCTTCCTTTGATACTTGGCTAGAAAATAGCCATAGGAGAATACAAACAGCTTCTTGAAGCCTACAGTAGCGTTCTATATATTTGATTTCTGGTTGATCTGCTGGTGGCTGTAGTTTCTGCAGTGCATGTACTTGCCAATTCTGAGCAATTTGTAGTGAGACTTGCGACCGCTGTGTTCTGCGCTTAGTGGCGCACATATCCATAGCAAAGGCTGAAGTGGCAAAATTCAGTAGGGGTTGGATTTCTATTAGGCAATAACTCAGTGTCATCTCATCTGGCATAGTACTGTGCTTCCTTTGATACTTGGCTAGAAAATAGCCATAGGAGAATACAAACAGCTTCTTGAAGCCTACAGTATCGTTCTATATATTTGATTTCTGGTTGATCTGCTGGTGGCTGTAGTTTCTGCAGTGCATGTACTTGCCAATTCTGAGCAATTTGTAGTGAGACTTGCGACCGCTGTGTTCTGCGCTTAGTGGCGCACATATCCATAGCAAAGGCTGAAGTGGCAAAATTAAGTAGGGGTTGGATTTCTATTAGGCAATAACTCAGTGTCATCTCATCTGGCATAGTACTGTGCTTCCTTTGATACTTGGCTAGAAAATAGCCATAGGAGAATACAAACAGCTTCTTGAAGCCTACAGTAGCGTTCTATATATTTGATTTCTGGTTGATCTGCTGGTGGCTGTAGTTTCTGCAGTGCATGTACTTGCCAATTCTGAGCAATTTGTAGTGAGACTTGCGACCGCTGTGTTCTGCGCTTAGTGGCGCACATATCCATAGCAAAGGCCGAAGTGGCAAAATTCAGTAGGGGTTGGATTTCTATTAGGCAATAACTCAGTGTCATCTCATCTGGCATAGTACTGTGCTTCCTTTGATACTTGGCTAGAAAATAGCCATAGGAGAATACAAACAGCTTCTTGAAGCCTACAGTAGCGTTCTATATATTTGATTTCTGGTTGATCTGCTGGTGGCTGTAGTTTCTGCAGTGCATGTACTTGCCAATTCTGAGCAATTTGTAGTGAGACTTGCGACCGCTGTGTTCTGCGCTTAGTGGCGCACATATCCATAGCAAAGGCTGAAGTGGCAAAATTAAGTAGGGGTTGGATTTCTATTAGGCAATAACTCAGTGTCATCTCATCTGGCATAGTACTGTGCTTCCTTTGATACTTGGCTAGAAAATAGCCATAGGAGAATACAAACAGCTTCTTGAAGCCTACAGTAGCGTTCTATATATTTGATTTCTGGTTGATCTGCTGGTGGCTGTAGTTTCTGCAGTGCATGTACTTGCCAATTCTGAGCAATTTGTAGTGAGACTTGCGACCGCTGTGTTCTGCGCTTAGTGGCGCACATATCCATAGCAAAGGCCGAAGTGGCAAAATTCAGTAGGGGTTGGATTTCTATTAGGCAATAACTCAGTGTCATCTCATCTGGCATAGTACTGTGCTTCCTTTGATACTTGGCTAGAAAATAGCCATAGGAGAATACAAACAGCTTCTTGAAGCCTACAGTAGCGTTCTATATATTTGATTTCTGGTTGATCTGCTGGTGGCTGTAGTTTCTGCAGTGCATGTACTTGCCAATTCTGAGCAATTTGTAGTGAGACTTGCGACCGCTGTGTTCTGCGCTTAGTGGCGCACATATCCATAGCAAAGGCCGAAGTGGCAAAATTCAGTAGGGGTTGGATTTCTATTAGGCAATAACTCAGTGTCATCTCATCCGGCATAGTACTGTGCTTCCTTTGATACTTGGCTAGAAAATAGCCATAGGAGAATACAAACAGCTTCTTGATCTTGAAGCCTACAGTAGCGTTCTATATATTTGATTTCTGGTTGATCTGCTGGTGGCTGTAGTTTCTGCAGTGCATGTACTTGCCAATTCTGAGCAATTTGTAGTGGGACTTGCGACCGCTGTGTTCTGCGCTTAGTGGCGCACATATCCATAGCAAAGGCCGAAGTGGCAAAATTCAGTAGGGGTTGGATTTCTATTAGGCAATAACTCAGTGTCATCTCATCTGGCATAGTACTGTGCTTCCTTTGATACTTGGCTAGAAAATAGCCATAGCAATAGGATAGCATTGTTTGGTTTTAAAAACTCAAAAAAAAAAAAAAAAACACAAAAAAAAACAAAAAAAAGTAAAAAAAAAAATAAAGTTATAACTCTCATTTTAAAAATGTTTAACCCGAGGGCTAGGGGTAGAGGACGAGGGCGGGGACGTGGGCGTCCAACTACTGCAGGGGTCAGAGGCCGTGGTCCTGGGCGGGGTGAGACACCACCTGCTGATGAGGGAGCAGGGGAACGCCGCAGAGCTACACTCCCTAGGTTCATGTCTGAAGTTACTGGGACTCGTGGTAGAGCACTGTTGAGGCCAGAACAGTGCGAACAGGTGATGTCGTGGATTGCTGACAATGCTTCGAGCAATTTGTCCACCACCAGTCAGTCTTCCACGCAGTCCACCCATGTCACCGAAATCGCCACTCCTCCAGCTCCTGCACCTCAGCCTCCTCCCCCCCAGTCTGCCCCCTCCCAGGAAAATTTGGCATTTGAACCGGCATACTCTGAGGAACTGTTTTCTGGACCCTTCCCACAGTCACAAACCACTTGTCCGGTTGCTGCTGAGCAATTTTCCGATGCCCAGGTTTTCCACCAGTCACAGTCTGTGGGTGATGATGACCTTCTTGACGTAGTGGAAGTGTGTAAAGAGGTGTCCGACGATGAGGAGACACGGTTGTCAGACAGTGGGGAAGTTGTTGTCAGGGCAGGAAGTCCGAGGGGGGAGCAGACTGAGGGATCGGAGGATGATGAGGTGACAGACCCAAGCTGGGTTGAGAGGCCGGGTGAACACAGTGCTTCTGAGACGGAGGAGAGTCCTCGACCTGAACAGGTTGGAAGAGGCAGTGGTGGGGCCAGACGGAGAGGCAGGGCCAGAGCTGGTGCATCAGCGCCACTGTCAACTAGTGAAGCTCCCGTGGTGAGGGCTCTTGCGGCGAGGGCTAGATCTTCAGAAGTGTGGAGGTTCTTTAAGGAAACACCGGATGACCGACGGACTGTGGTGTGCAACATTTGCCAAACCAGGCTCAGCAGGGGTTCCACCACTACTAGCTTAACTACCACCAGTATGCGCAGGCATATGAATGCTAAGCACCCCACTCAGTGGCAACAAGCCCGTTCACCTCCGGCCGTGCACACCACTGCTCCTTCCCCTGTGTCAGCTGCTAGTCAGCCCCCTGCCCAGGACCCTGCCACAAAAACCCCATCGTCGCCTCCACGATCCTCCACAGCATCCACCAGCGTTCAGCTCTCCATACCCCAGACGCTGGAGCGGAAACGCAAATATAGTGCAACCCACCCGCACGCCCAAGCCCTTAATGTGCACATCTCCAGATTGCTTAGCCTGGAGATGCTGCCCTATAGGCTAGTAGAGACCGAGGCCTTTCGCAACCTCATGGCGGCGGCCGCCCCTCGGTATTCGGTCCCCAGCCGCCACTACTTTTCCCGATGTGCCGTCCCAGCCCTGCACCAGCACGTGTCAGACAACATCATCCGTGCCCTGACCAACGCCGTTTCTGACAAGGTCCACCTGACCACGGACACGTGGACGAGTGCTGCCGGGCAGGGCCACTATATATCGCTGACGGCACATTGGGTTAACTTGGTGGAGGCTGGGACCGAGTCTGACCCTGGGGCTGCTCATATACTGCCGACGCCGAGGATTGCGGGGCCTACCTCGGTCCAGGTGTTTCAGGCCTACTATGCCTCCTCCTCCTCCCACCCCTCCTCCACCTCCTCCTCCGAACTACCATCCGTGGGCACGGCGCCATCAGTCGGTAGCTCTAGGCACAGCAGCAGTGCCGTCGCTAAGCGACAGCAGGCGGTGCTCAAACTGCTGAGCCTAGGCGACAAAAGGCACACCGCCCAAGAGCTATTACAGGGCATCACGGCGCAGACTGATCTGTGGCTGGCACCGCTGAACCTCAAGCCGGGAATGGTTGTGTGTGACAACGGCCGTAACCTGGTGGCGGCTCTGCAACTCGGCAGACTGACACATGTGCCATGCCTGGCCCATGTGTTAAATCTGATAGTGCAGCGTTTCCTCAAGACATACCCCAATCTGTCTGATTTGCTCACGAAGGTGCGCCGCATCTGTGCGCATTTCAGGAAGTCCAGCCCAGATGCTGCCACTCTCAGGGCAGCGCAGCGCCGCCTCCAACTGCCCGCTCACCGACTGTTGTGCGACGTGCCCACGAGGTGGAATTCAACACTGACCATGTTATCCAGAGTTTACCAGCAGCGCAGAGCGATTGTAGACTGCCAGATGTCAACTTCCACCAGAACTGGTAGTCAGGTCAGTCAGCTTCCTCAAGTCTACAATGAGGAGTGGACGTGGATGTCTGATATCTGTCAGGTGCTGAGTAACTTTGAGGAGTCAACACAGATGGTCAGTGGCGATGCCGCCATCATCAGCCTCACCATCCCGCTGCTTGGCCTGTTGAAAAACTCTCTGGTCAGCATGAAGTCGGAAGCTTTGCGCTCGTCACAAGAGACGGGGGAAGAATATTCCCTTGTTGATAGCCAAAGCACCCTGAGGTCTGTTTCTCAGCGCATATCGGAGGAGGTGGAGGTGGAGGAGGATGAGGAGGAAGAGGAGGAGAATGTTGGCGAGACACAAGAGGGGACCATTGTTGAGTCCTTCACTGTTCAGCGTGTATGGGCAGAAGAAGAGGAGTTGGAGGAGTTGGAGGAGGAGGAAATGGACAGTCAGGCCAGTGAGGGGAGTGAATTCTTACGCGTTGGTACTCTGGCGCATATGGCAGATTTCATGCTAGGCTGCCTATCCCGTGACCCTCGCGTTCAAAGAATTTATTCCAGCACCGATTACTGGGTGTTCACTCTCCTGGACCCACGGTACAAGCAAAATCTTCCCACTCTCATCCCTGGAGAGGAAAGGAGTGTGAGAATGCATGAATACCAGCAGGCCCTGGTGCACAAGCTGAAACAGTATTTCCCTTCTGACAGCGCTAGCGGCAGAGTGCGTAGTTCTGCGGGACAAGTAGCGAGGGAGAGTAGGCGAGCAGGCAGCTTGTCCAGCACTGGCAAGGGTACGCTTTACAAGGCTTTTGCCAGCTTTATGTCACCCCAGCAAGACACTGTCACCTGTCCCCAGTCTCGGCAGAGTAGGGCTGATCTTTACAGAAAGATGGTGAGGGAGTACGTAGCTGACCATACCATCGTCCTAAATGATCACACAGCTCCCTACAACTACTGGGTTTCAAAGCTGGACATGTGGCACGAACTGGCGCTGTACGCCTTGGAGGTTCTTGCCTGCCCTGCCGCTAGCGTCTTGTCCGAGCGGGTTTTCAGTGCAGCTGGTGGCATCATCACCGATAAGCGTACACGCCTGTCGACTGACAGCGCTGACAGGCTGACGCTTATTAAAATGAATAAAGGCTGGATTTCTCAGAATTTCCAATCTCCACCAGGTGAAGGAAGCTCAACCTGAATAATTGATCCACTCCTCCTCCTCCTCCTCATTTTCCTCCTTCTCCTCCTCTTTGTACAGTAAAGCAGAGGAAACTGGCTATTTTTTGACAGGGCCCACTGGCTCTTGCTATAGTACTTCATGCATTTAATTTTTCTGGAGGGCCACCTACCCGGTCCTCTGTTTGAAACAATTTTTGTGAGTGCCACATACAGGCACTCAATCTATTCCATTTTACTGCAGGGCCACCTACCTGCTCCTCTGGTTTGAACAATTTTTGGGACTGCCACATACAGGCACTCAATCTATTCCATTTTACTGGAGGGCCACCTACCTGCTCCTCTGGTTTGAAACATTTTTGGGACTGCCACATACAGGCACTCAATCTATCCCATTTTACTGGAGGGCCACCTACCTGCTCCTCTGGTTTGAAAAATGTTTGGGACTGCCACATACAGGCACTATCCAAATTAAATTGTCTCCATAGCAGCCTCCACACGTTGTCTCCATTGCTACCTCCAAAAGTCGTCCATATAGCTGCCTCCATACATCGTCCCTTTATCAAACGAGGTGTGTCAGGCAGAAATTTGGGTTGTTTTCATGGATTCCACATCAAAGTTGTTAACTTTGTCGCCACCCTGCTGTGTTATCCACAAAATATACTGGCAAACTTTTACCATTTAGGGATATTATTTCAGCGCTTCTTGCGCATCTGTTTACATTCCCCTCACCCGGCATATCCTAAACTTATAAGAACGCTACTACACTTGATCTTATACAAAAGGTTCTTAGAAGTGCTGTTTGGGGAGTAGCCTAGAGACAGGGGCTTGGATTGGCGAAAGCTCGCCTGGCAGCGGAACGCCAGCTCCATGCGCATCATGCGCTTCTTGCGCATCTGTTTACATTCCCCTCACCCGCCATATCCCAAACTTATGAGAACGCTACTACACTTAACTTGGTGCAGGCTGGGACCGAGTCTGACCCTGGGGCTGGTCATATACTGCCGACGCAGAGAATTGCGGGGCCTACCTCGGTCCAGGTCTCAAAGGCCTACTATACCTCCTCCCACCCCTCCTCCACCTCCTCCTCCTCCGAATTACCATCCGTGGGCATGGCGCCATCAGTCGGTAGCTCTAGGCACAGCAGCAGTGCCGTCGCTAAGCGACAGCAGGCGGTGCTGAAACTGCTGAGCCTAGGCGATAAAAGGCACACCGCCCAAGAGCTATTACAGGGCATTCCACATCAAAGTTGTTAACTTTGTCGCCACCCTGCTGTGTAATCCCCAAAATATACTTGCAAACTTTTACCATTTAGGGATATTATTTCAGCGCTTCTTGCGCATCTGTTTACATTCCCCTCACCCGGCATATCCTAAACTTATAAGAACGCTACTACACTTGATCTTATACAAAAGGTTCTTAGAAGTGCTGTTTGGGGAGTAGCCTAGAGACAGGGGCTTGGATTGGCGAAAGCTCGCCTGGCAGCGGAACGCCAGCTCCATGCGCATCATGCGCTTCTTGCGCATCTGTTTACATTCCCCTCACCCGCCATATCCCAAACTTATAAGAACGCTACTACACTTAACTTGGTGCAGGCTGGGACCGAGTCTGACCCTGGGGCTGGTCATATACTGCCGACGCAGAGAATTGCGGGGCCTACCTCGGTCCAGGTCTCAAAGGCCTACTATACCTCCTCCCACCCCTCCTCCACCTCCTCCTCCTCCGAATTACCATCCGTGGGCATGGCGCCATCAGTCGGTAGCTCTAGGCACAGCAGCAGTGCCGTCGCTAAGCGACAGCAGGCGGTGCTGAAACTGCTGAGCCTAGGCGATAAAAGGCACACCGCCCAAGAGCTATTACAGGGCATTCCACATCAAAGTTGTTAACTTTGTCGCCACCCTGCTGTGTAATCCCCAAAATATACTTGCAAACTTTTACCATTTAGGGATATTATTTCAGCGCTTCTTGCGCATCTGTTTACATTCCCCTCACCCGGCATATCCTAAACTTATAAGAACGCTACTACACTTGATCTTATACAAAAGGTTCTTAGAAGTGCTGTTTGGGGAGTAGCCTAGAGACAGGGGCTTGGATTGGCGAAAGCTCGCCTGGCAGCGGAGCGCCAGCTCCATGCCAAGATCCAACTAACATAGTTTTAACTGCAGCACCTTTAATCTACTACTAGTTCACTGCCTCCATACATCGTCCCCTTATCAAACGAGCTGTGTCAGGCAGAATTTTGGGTTGTTTTCATGGCTTCCATGTTAACTTTGTCGCCACCCTGCTGTGTAATCCACAAAATATACTGGCAAACTTTTATCATGTACCGATATTATTTGAGCGCTTCTTGCTCACCTCCTTTGGTTCCTCTCTGCCACCCATTGGTTTGAAGCCTGAGTCCATTTAGGGTATGTCGCCATGACACTCTCTAGCCTGCTGCCGCTGCCTCTGCATGCCGTCCCCTATAGTGTCAGGGTCAATTATTGGATGTTTTAGATGCTATCTAGCTTCATTCTGTCACTCTGTCATGGCCATGCTGTTGCCCATAATTTTGGCATAATGGTGCGATTATGCAGCCTCAGAGGCATCCATGCATGCTGCCCCTGCTGTTTCCTGTCCATTTCCGTGGTGTTTCCATCCTTTTCTGAGGTTCCCAGGTGTTTGGCCAAGCTTCCCTGTGCAGAGCCTTGGTCCCCTTGAAAAATGCTCGAGTCTCCCATTGACTTCAATGGGGTTCGTTATTCGAGACGAGCACTCGAGCATCGGGAAAAGTTCGTCTCGAATAACGAGTACCCGAGCATTTTAGTGTTCGCTCATCTCTAATAAGGATACATTCTATTTTAGCATGCCTTTTATTGTCAATTTACTTAATATTTTTTTGTACAAACTTGTCAAAGAAACCTTTTCCTACATGCGTAGTATACTGTCAGTTTGGTCCAAGTGTTGAATGACTGGATATAGTTAAAATCTGCAAATATTATGCCAAATTTTATGCCAAATTGAATACAGTGTTTATTTTAGCAGTTAAAGGGGTTTGCCCCAGTTTTAGCTCCTATGACTCAGTGATGCTGTGTGCTGACAATGTGTTTAGATCATCAGGGTACAGGTTTATATACACTTTCATTTAGCAACTTAACATTGTGTTAATATCTAACATATAGAAAGAGAGATGAAACAGAACAGAGATAAGATGATGAAATCCATGAGATGCATATAACATACTATTACATTCTTTGCTCAGCTGCATCTTAGCCACAATATACTGTCAGATCTGCTGTAGCTCCCTCCCCTGGATAAAGATCTTATCTGCCTGTTGCTTGTAGTCTCTGTGTGAGCTTTTCCTGAAATGGGTGGGGGATGGAGTGCAGAGAGGAGCTCAGTGAAGCATCAGAGATATTGTTCTAAAGTCAGAGGATTCACTGGTCCTGGGGAAACCAAAATTGTGTACACCAGGACTGATAAAGACAGGTTGGAATTATATTTTTGAAATGCTGTATTTTTGTTAATAACAGGGAATTAGAGGATGTGTTATTTTGTTATCCTGAATATAATTAAGTATCCTGTCTTCGTGGGAATTCCCCTTTAAGTAGCTTGTAAGTGACTGGAGAGCTCAATATAACAGAGCGGTAAGAGTGGAAACCTTTTTATTGCAATAAGAATTCTTCTCCTATCTTTATCTGATGACTTTAATATAAAGTAACCAAGCTGATGATCATTACATATTGACAGTTAAATGAGAAGGGAACAGGAGGACAATCACGGCCTTATTGTCTAGATATCTTCATCTATCTCTGTTCATAGAGGTATAGAAAGATCATTTGACCCGAAAGGATTACATTTCAGATCCAAAGTAATAATCATAAAATGACATGTGCCCCACAAGCAGGCAAGAATAATGACTTTTCCATCCCAAAGAAAAGATTTCCGTCCATAAAGGGGGCCAGGAGTATGTTAGTTGAGGTAGCATTTCTGTAACAATCTGGATGATTCTAGCATGTGGTGGAAAATACACGTCTTCTGTCTGCACTCAAAAACCCACACACCTGTGACTACTTGTGTATTACTTAAACATGATTGACCATACAAAATGAAAAGGTCCACACAGGCTATTACCTGGCTGCAGGTAGCCAACATGTCAGGACAAGAAAGAAATAGCCTCTTAATAGTTTTTTGTGACGTTCAAATCCTAATGTATACCTAAAGGTGAGATTCCTTATCTTATTAGTCATTGCTGATGGTAAACATCACTTATCTCAATGATTTCCTATGATTACAAGAGTTGTATAAGATTAGAAAATCATGTCTGCTTGTCCCAGACACAGCAGCTCAGATTACTCAGATTACAGCCAACGTATGTGGTATAAAAAAGACTTATGACTAAGATTTTATCCAACACCACTAAAACTTTTCCAATCATTTACAGACATACATTATCAGACACCTGTTGAAGCAGAACAAAAGACTTTCTGCTATGTTAATGTATTTGCCTAAATGAGCAGTTTATACGATAGACTTCAGATTACAGATACAGGTCTGTTCTCCTTTAGTTATGAGCCCATTGTAACGTTGCATACACACGCTGTATTTGAATTAAGTTGAGAAACACAATTCAAGTTTAGTGAGGAGGAGTTTCTCCTGATTGTATAAGCATTTAGACTGATACCCTTGCAATAGGGAACGAGAACTACTTGTTTTACTAAAATATTCCAAAGAGATGAGGATACGTAGCACATCCATTAAAATCATTTGACTTTATTCTTCATTTGTTAAAAGAATAAAGCGGTGTGTGTAGGTAAACAACCAATTTTATTCTCATCTCTTCAGAATATTTCGGATAACAAAGCCAGAAACACGTGTGCACTCTAAAACAAAGCCTCCACTGACAAAGACTGCCTCAAGACACAAGGGTATGTGAAACATTGACCTCTTTTTTCTATATACTTGTTTTACCGTTAAACAATCCAAAACACATGGTGATATTCCCAATCATAAGCATTAAGGTCTAATTAAATGTGCAATTAAGAGAAACTCAACCTTAGTGTGTGAATGAGGCCCAATCGTAACAAGAATGTTCATCCCTCCGCTATTTGGTGGTTGACAGGCTGCTGAACACACAGGACATGAAAAAAATTTTCTCTTATCACTCCTATTAGCCATTTGGAGGGATGTGTTATCAAGAGATTTCTTTCATTAAAAGTGAATGGTCCTGGTTAAATGGGCGTGGCTTAGGTTGTGCCAAAAATGCATTAAAATGTGTTTTCTGGCCTGAACTAAGCCAACTAACATGAGGTACAAAAAACAACTAGATAGTTTGAAAACTGTGCCGGAAGAGATAAAGTTGATACAGACGAAGACTCTAGTCTTAAATTGCAATGTCTAATCATAATACACTTTTGATCAATCGGCCCCAATATGCTTTGTGCCAACCTGCGTGTATCTGTAAAAGTAACACGGTTAGACTAGGAGCTCGTTAATATGTCAAGAAATTGGTGACTAGTTCTTTTATTGACTGTTACATGACAAGTGGCAGGACCGCATTGAAGATGTGTTACATTAGTCATAATTAGTCATAGGTGAGAGAGTTGAGAATGGTCTGTTGTCCTCTGGTCACTAATATTTTTATTTAGATGTACTGGACAAGGGATAAGTCTCTTAATTCTGAGAATATGACTGATCACAGTTGGGTACTTGGGTAACTAAATTACCCATGCAGCCAGTGATAATGGAGCAGCGGTGCATATAGGTGACCACAGCTTCATCCCCTCTTAAGAGGCTGTTGAATATAATCTTTTTGGAGATTTCATAGAGGTGAATGGAGAGGTAGTCTTTGATATGTACCATCCCTCCATTTACAAGGGCTGCTAGGGGATCCAGTGATAGCCAGGCCTAATGATAATAATAATATTATAATCTATGGATAACTGGACTTTAGTGTAATGTGTGGAACAACACCTTTTAATTATTTTTGTGATTAAGTATTGAACAATTTAGAAAAGTACAAAATGTTTTGTAAATGTATGAAAGCATTATAAAACCTAAACATATTTGGTATCCACGTGAACGTATTGCCCGAATGAATGAAGTACACCTGTCATTGAGGGCGCACAGTGAAAGACGTAAAATCCAAGCCCACAAGAAATGGCGCAAATGTGTTTCTTCATCATTTTCACTGCATTCAGAATTTTTTCCCGCTTCCCAGTATACGGCGTAGAATATCAAATACCATCACTATGAAGTGCAATTTGTTACGCAGAAAACAAGCTCTCACACAGCTCTTTACATGGAAAATAAAAAATCTATAGATTTTTGAAGGTGGGGAGTGAAAAATAAAGACACAAAAACGAAAAAGGGCCTGGTCCTTAAGGGGTTAATCTTCCTGCTATGGCCTTGAAAGGGTGTACAGCCCTAGGAGGGGAGGTAACTGGGAAACTATTCTCAGAAAGAGAGAAGCATATTGGATTTTGGAGTTGAAAACACGATTTTCCCTCGGTATAAAAAAAAAAATTACTTAGAATATATATACAGGCAGTCCCCTATTTAAGAGCACCCGACTTACAGACGACCCCTAGTTACAAACAGACCTCTGGATGTTGGTAATTTACTGCACTTTAGCCTTGGACTCCAATAAAGAGCTATAATAGTTATCAAAGGTGTGAGCAATTAAGCTTTATTATTAATCCTGATTCTTATGACAATCCAACATTTTGAAAATCCAGTTGTCAAAAAGACCCCAAAAAATTTGGTTGCTGCTACAATTATAAAATATACAGTTCCGAGTTACATACAAATTCAACAAACCTACAGAACCTATCTGGTATGTAACCCGGCGACTGCCTGTATATACTAGAGAAATATTTATTGCATATTGTAAATATACACTAACTAAAAGTGTGACGTAATTCAGCTTCTTATTGGTTCAGCTTCTTTGTACTTGAAACGCGTAGCTGATTGTGGATACCACTACGAAATTTGGCAAAAATATGGAAAAATTCTTTGTTTTCAAAGTTTTTAATTCTCTACTTTTGATGCAGATAGTCATAGCACCCAAATAAATTCATAACTTACATTTCCCAAATGTCTGCTTTATGTTGGCATAGTTTTTTAAGATTCCACATATTTTACTAGAATGTTATAAGGCTCAGAATTTAGGTATCATTTTTCACATTTTTTGGAAAATCACCAAAACCCATATTTAGATGGACCTGTTCAACTTCTAATTGACTGTGAGATGCCTAAATAATAGAAAGGCTCATAAATTGCCCCATTATGGAAACTACACCCCTCAACATATGAAAAAGCACTTTTATGAAGTTTGTTAACCCTTTAAGTGTTTTATAGGGGTTAAAACAAAATGGAGGTTAGGTCTACAAATTGTAATATTTTTTGACAATACACTCATTTTGGGTGGAAAATTAAACATTTTCAAAGGATTAAATGAACAAAGTTTGATACCCAATCTCTCCCGAGTACACTTATACCCCATATGTGGTGGTTACCTGCTGTATGGGCGCACAGCCGGGCATAGAATAGAAGAAGCGTCATCCAGAGCAGATTTGCATTGACAAATTGTACAGAATATAATTTTTTTTCTTTTTTTAATGTGGACCTATAGGGGCTTTTTTTTTTTTGCCACATGAGATGCACTTTTCTGGTACATAATTTTCGGGCATCTATAGCTAATTGCTGAGACTTTATTAACTCTTTTTTGGTGGATGAAATGAAAATCATCAATTTTTAGGAAGATTTTTTGAGGGGTTTTTTGGGCCACTTATCATACTCTAAAAATAGTATACTATTTTTATTCTAAGGGTCGCCAAGATTAGGAAAATACCTCATTTATATAGATTTTTTAATTTTGTATCCCATTTTTACTGAATAAAAAGTAATTTGGCGAAAATGTTGTTAATTTTAGCATCACTGTCTTTCATATGCATAACTTTTTAATTTTTCGGCTGACAGATCTGGTTAAGGGCTTATTTTTTTAAAATCCCTTTTTAGAGCAATTTTTAAAGGTATTAATTAAAAATTATCTTTTTTCACTATGTTTTTTGCGTTTTTTTTCACTGTGTTTACCGTGCAGGTCCAGTAACGATTCTGGATTATTATTCAAATTGTTACGGACGCGGCAATAGCAAATATGTGGGGGTTTTTTTGTGTGTTTGTGTTTTTTATACTTTATTAAGTTTTTTTTATGGGAAAGTGACATTTTAGGGGCATATATATTTTTTTTTATTTATTGTAATGTTTAAACTTTTGTGTTTTCAACTTTTTTTTTTACTTCTTCAAACTTTAACTTGAACCAGCGATGCTCTGATCAGTGGTTCAAGTCCAATACACTGCTCTACAACGCTTATTTATTGTAGAGCAGTGTAAGCTGTCTGAGCATGCAGAGGTATGCGCAGACAGTTTACAGTCAGACCCGGGTTTTGACTGTCAAGAACATCGGGCAGCCTCGGGGCACTTGGTAAGTGGCAGGGGGATCCGATCCATAGGGAGAACACCCTTACATGCCGCGGTCATGCTTGGGTGTACAGCTGACAGCCGCTGCTTCAGGTGCCGGCTCCGTTCGTGAGCCGGTGCCAGAAGCGAGATGTACTATAATGTCCTGGTGCACGTAGGGGTTAAATAAAGAAGAAAGATTTTTTCCTACATACAAGTGCTGGATCTTACGATTCTTTTTCATACTAATTGGGAGCCCCTGTTCACACCACAGAGGACATAAAACTTCTACAAGACTCAGCACTTAGAAACTAATGAAAAGAGAGTCTGGAATAAATATTCTTTACCTCCTGACCTGGGCAGATAAATATCCAAGACTATTTTGAAATCTTTATTCAGTATAAAAACAAAATTGTGTTTACCTAATAAGATTTGTTTAATTTGAAGTGCTCATGCTTAGCCCTGGTAATAAATTAAGTTTAGTGGTTTAAGACGTTGGAAGACTTACTGTTGTGATTTCACCCCATACAGTATATTGATCAAACATTTCACGGCTGGAGTTGTTTTGAAAATGAACACCTTGCGCCAAAATTTGGAATGTTACTTTTGTTGAATATGTTTATTTCTTCATGTTCATTTCTAAGGTACTTCATACTATAAATATTTAAAAATGTGACCTCAAATTGTCTAGTACGTAACACGACCATATAAGTGTGAATATTGTGTAATATCTGTAAAATTATATTTCATAAAAAAAACCTTTTGAATTAAACCCCCTAAAGAAATTTTACAGGAGAGTTAAAGTAGAGTATGGTTAAAGCAATTTAAACATACCTGGCATGAAATTATACCATTTATCCCATAGTCACAGTGGAAGGTCCTCATAAGCCGTTTTACATTATGAGGCTAGTGTAGTACCCATGTAACACATTAGGTTTGTCTATAACATTGGTGCGGGGCTAATCCATGTTCGTTTTGCAATTAGTAGCATTTGTAGATGTACTAAACAGTTTGATTTTAAAACTTTATGATATTGTCACATACACTCACCGGCCACTTTATTAGGTACACCTGTCCAACTGCTCGTTAACACTTAATTTCTAATCAGCCAATCACATGGCGGCAACTCAGTGCATTTAGGCATGTAGACATGGTCAAGACAATCTCCTGCAGTTCAAATCGAGCATCAGTATGGGGAAGAAAGGTGATTTGAGTGCCTTTGAACGTGGCATGGTTGTTGGTGCCAGAAGGGCTGGTCTAAGTATTTCAGAAACTGCTGATCTACTGGGATTTTCACGCACAACCATCTCTAGGGTTTACAGAGAATGGTCCGAAAAAGAAAAAACATCCAGTGAGCAGCAGTTCTGTGGGCGGAAATGCCTTGTTGATGCCAGAGGTCAGAGGAGAATGGGCAGACTGGTTCGAGCTGATAGAAAGGCAACAGTGACTCAAATCGCCACCCGTTACAACCAAGGTAGGCAGAAGAGCATCTCTGAACGCACAGTACGTCGAACATTGAGGCAGATGGGCTACAGCAGCAGAAGACCACACCGGGTGCCACTCCTTTCAGCTAAGAACAGGAAACTGAGGCTACAATTTGCACAAGCTCATCGAAATTGGACAGTAGAAGATTGGAAAAACGTTGCCTGGTCTGATGAGTCTCGATTTCTGCTGCGACATTCGGATGGTCGGGTCAGAATTTGGCGTCAACAACATGAAAGCATGGATCAATCCTGCCTTGTATCAACGGTTCAGGCTGGTGGTGGTGGTGTCATGGTGTGGGGAATATTTTCTTGGCACTCTTTGGGCCCCTTGGTACCAATTGAGCATCGTTGCAACGCCACAGCCTACCTGAGTATTGTTGCTGACCATGTCCATCCCTTTATGACCACAATGTACCCAACATCTGATGGCTACTTTCAGCAGGATAATGCACCATGTCATAAAGCTGGAATCATCTCAGACTGGTTTCTTGAACATGACAATGAGTTCACTGTACTCAAATGGCCTCCACAGTCACCAGATCTCAATCCAATAGAGCATCTTTGGGATGTGGTGAAACGGGAGATTCGCATCATGGATGTGCAGCCGACAAATCTGCGGCAACTGTGTGATGCCATCATGTCAATATGGACCAAAATCTCTGAGGAATGCTTCCAGCACCTTGTTGAATCTATGCCACGAAGAATTGAGGCAGTTCTGAAGGCAAAAGGGGGTCCAACCCGTTACTAGCATGGTGTACCTAATAAAGTGGCCGGTGAGTGTATGTATCCAATGTACTTTTATACTTTTACACAGTACAATATGTATACTTTGTTGTTATGGGCGCATTTGTAAAACAGGGTTTGCTTATCTCACAGCATATATTTTAACTATTTCATGCTGTCCATTATCTATGACTAAAGGTCCGTTGTGACCTGAAACACATCAGATTTATGGATGCTTGATTCCTGTCCTTTTGTATCTCATATCTGCTTCATAGAATACCTAATAAAGTAAGAGTAAGATGTTTCATTAACTGTTGAAGGTTCTACTCAATATTCATCATTTGTTCCTGTTTGCACACAACTCTGCCTCCCATTCGTTGTTGCCTACATCCAGTGAATAATATTACTAGCAGACAATTGGTCCTACTTTGACCTTGGCTGTTTGCGATGACAAATTTGGTTGATTGTTCATATTGTATGAACTACTAGATTACATCATTAATTAGAAATGAGGGAAAAAGGAAAAAAAAAACATATGTGGGATTTAACAAAGTTGTAAAAATGTGGTGGGACTTTTCTACATTACAAAAATACGCCCAAAAAGAAATGATCCAGAGGGGTCTCAGAATCAAGAAAATCCCCACAACTTTATTTATTCCAATGTGTCTGTATTAGAATGCAAGAATATCATTTCTGACTGCTCTTTGCATCTCATGACATCCAAGAACATGAGTTTGTATGGAAAGAAACTGAATTTTAAAGCAGACTGATACATGCTGAAGCATCAGACTGATGTAAAGAAGTTTAAAAGAAATGTAAAAGACCTGTAAAAGAATGTGATTTGGATACTAAATTAAAATACTAAATTAAAAAATTTCCAAGTTGGAAGTGCTGATTACCAAAAGAAGGGAAGTAAAATTTCAAAAAGTTCTACTTATCTTGAAAATGGGGGCAAATGTAAGAAATACACTCTGTACACAGGACAAATCTCGAGAAAAAAACTAAATTGGAGATAAACATCATGCAGTGAGATTTGTAGTTTAACCAACAAGGATAGCTCTGATGTTTAGTTAAATTCTTCATTTAGTCCTCAAAGCCTTTTGCACCCACACACTCATATAAAAGTAAAAAAACAGAGGAAATGGGTCGGATGAAAGCTCCATAAAGTGATATCCATTGAGTGGCCACAAAAAAGCCAGACAAATTTACAATTAGTTAATGTCACCAGTTATCTGTTGTGCTTACAGCAAAAATGATCTGTTTGTGTAATTTTGTATTTAATGTTTGCTTCATAGAATATTGAAAAAAGTTTAATTTATTATACAATAAGTGCTGGTCAATACCCATCTCTTTATTCTACAAGTACAGATGAGACAACATAGATCTGCTATAATTGAAATTAATTACCTGAGATCCTGTCCATGAATCCTGAACTATATGGCCATGTTTGTGCAACACATAATAGTAATCTATATTTATATAGCGCCCTCATATTCCGTAGCGCTTTACAAATCATAGGGGACATATACAAATATAATATTACATGACAGAGTACAAACAGTCATATGGAACAATAGGAGTGAGGTCCCTGCTCACAAGAGCTTACAGTCTATGAGGATGAAGGGGTGACACTATAGGCATAAGAGCTTATGTAATGGTCCAGCCATACTTTACAATATTTCCATTTTTTTTTATAAGGGTACAGAATACAATAATTTAATAAATAAAAATGATGCTACTTGAACCAGCCATTAGCTGATATTTCATATCCAAAGTCCAAGGTGAATGTGAGTGCAGAGAAGGCTGGAGCTTAGCATCTATCTGGTGTTTGCTGGATAACAGACGGGAAAAGGACATAATCTGCAGACACTATAGCCACTGATGCCTTCAGGGTGCGGTCACACATAAATTGTTGTCTAATTTTTTAAAGCCTAAACTAAGGTTATATTTATGAAAAGTGGTACTTATAACAAACACCCTGCTACAAATTAAAAAGGTTTCCCAGATTTTCATCAAAACAGAAGCAGTAGCCACAAATACATATTGTTAAATAATCTGAGATACTACCAAGGCAAGTATGTGCCCCTTCAGTAGTCAATAGTCAGAGTGCCCCCACAGCAGCAACCAATAGTTAGAGTGCCCCCACCCCAGCAGCCAATAGTTAGCGTGCCCCCACACCAGCTTTGAGGAAAGGGGAAGGGTAAGTATTGGAATTATCCTGCCCCTATGCTGCGCTCCTGACTAACGGAGCTGGACCAGTTAACACAAGGCCACAAGCTGGATTTGGCCCGCAGGTTTTGTGTGTGACACCTATGTACTAAAGCATGAATTCAGGAAACCCTCTAAATAGGATTTCAAAATACACTATATTGCATCAAACGTTTTGTAGAATAAAACACAAAAAAAAGAAATAAATTTGGACTTGCAATGCTGTTTGATCACATTTTTGGTTTCTTCATTGTGAAAACGCACATGTATATTTATGTATATATATATATATATTATCACCTTAGGGCGATTAGGACTTATCAAGATAGTCATTATATGTCAATGTTTTATGGAGCACATTATGGCTGAATTAACTGCATGTCTAATGACCTGAACTAATAGCATCATAGATATCTATGATGCTGTACATTTGAGTCATTTGATCTGTGATCAGGGCATGGCTTCAGTAAAACAAAAGCATGAAGCCCAAATGAATATGGCTATAGGTAGTATTGGTGGTTTACAACACAACAAAATGTGGAGAGATTCGTATTTGTAACAATTAACCTTTTATTTCCCATCACTAGAATCCAATGCAAGTTTTGGCAAATAAACAAGAACAAGTCTGCAAATACATCTACTTTACTAAACCATTGATGGTTTTAGCACATTAGAGCATATTCCAAATACAAGAGATAAGATTCCCTTAAGACCAACCTGACTTGCTCTGCCTGGAATTCTTCTTTAGAAGACTTTTACAACTTCATTTAAAAAGTGTTTACACGTGTTGTTCTTTCCCATTATAAAATTATGTTTTTAATAACATATGATGGCAAGAAAGCTGTAGTGTAGTGTTAAAACATGCTTGTTTCTATAGATTGCTATTCTGGTTGTGAATGTACATACCTAATAATAATAATTTTCATATAACATCAGCATCTTTCATAGAAATGAGGAAGCAACCAATAAAATCTGGGAGAGATTACAATTTAAAGAGGTTATCCAACATATACATGAATTAGTGAAAATGGTCTGAGGGACAAAATAGATGTTTATTTTATCCAGAGAACCCCTGATCCCAGACAAAGAGTGTTGAGGAAACGGTAGCAAGACACAGAAGAGTTAAAGGTTTCTATAACATGGTTAAAGACTTGTAGGACATAGACCCATTGGATAAAATTAGTTTTTAAAGCACTCTCGAGAGTAAGTCCAATGATCTTGGATTTTCTGAGAGTTTACTGCTCCAGTGTATCAATAACCTCCAACTCCAATAACCTCCTATTAAACATAGAAACCAGATTGTAAGGACCATTATCAGAAATCAGAGGTGATTGTCTACAAGACAGAGATGTTTATGGCTATGTCTGGCCTCTGGGGTATAATGCTTACAAGATGTCAAAGTAAAAACACATACTCAAGTGCATTTTGTTTAATGTCTTTAAAGTTTATTGACTTGGGGGCTGCTTATGGAGAAGAACATATGTACTCCACAATCTCATAGACTTTGAGTGGTGTTGTTTATGTGTGACCATGGGCTTAGTGATCACAGGAGCGCCAGTACTGTAAAAACTGCAAAAGTGTCTTGGCCACAGTTCAGAAATATGATGCAAGGACTCTAATCTTATATGTGCAGTCTGTGGGATTGGACCAACATACCGGTTTGCACATGTATGTGCAGCAGTCCTAAAGCTACCTGCACATGAATTTACTCTGTTCTCAGGCTGTGAATAACAGATCTGGGGTCATCAGTGTGTACTCCGAGCCATATGTGTCATCTGCATGTCATCCGTCGTGTGTCATCCACATCTGTTTCTTCCAGATCCACAAATAAAAACAGAAGGCTGACAACCGATGTCACTAGCCTTTCCCAATGCTTTGAAGGGTTACATGACTGTTTTACATAGCAAATGATCAACATATATGCATGGTACCAGTGGCGTAACTTGAAGCTGATGGGCCCCAGTGCAAAGTCTGTGCCAGGCCCCCGACTATTATGTATGGTACTAGTCTTCTCATATGAGAAAGTGAGACCTTATGGGCCCTGTAAGGCCCTTGGGCCCAGTTGCATCTGCACCCTCTCAAGTTACGGACTGCATGGCAGCAATGTGACATCTGTATGGCATCCATATTTTTGACATAGACTTCCGATATAATCAATATACTGTAATCTGATCTGATTTTCCTAGAGCCACCACAAAGATCTGTAAAAAAAACATTAATGTGCATGGGTCCACTAAAATGAATGTGCCAGTGTGACATCAGTTAATAAACACAGACAAAAACAAAGCATATGTGCATGGAGCCTAGTTCACTACAGTGGAGCTGAGTTGTGTAATGCATTGGGTGAGAACACATCATGTCTTAAACCTTTTAACCCCTTGTCTCCAAAGTGTATTTCCAAAGTGGCAGTAAGTTTGTGCATACAGTTACTTTAGGTTTTTGTGCCAGACTGGCACACGTGTGCCAGACTCACACACGTGTAGCCAGTGAGATGCCACTGCCATCGGCATCTAAATTGTAAGGAGAAAGAGGGGGGTCATTAGTCAAGGGTACCCACACAAGGGGGCAATGGCTTGTCATAGCAGCCTTACAGAGGCCCCCGGGGCTGCCATGGACATGACGTGTCAGAGGTATTAGGTACTAGGAACAGGTTGTTCTTCCTAGTGGCACCACTTAATATTCTGTGCAAAAACAAGAGTCATCTATGGTCTGGCATTTACTGTCAGACAGTTTCCAGAAATTAAACTTCACATAAGAACCTTTGAGGGAAGTACTTTAGTGATTTCTTTACAGTCTGTATCTCTTGCTTGTTTTTCAATGTACCTTTCCTGGCACTCATTAATCATTAAATCTGACACTGTGAACTGTAAGAAAATAGAAGGTCCAACCACTGGGACCGTGACTGATTGGAAGAATTGGGGTCCTGTGTCACTGTTCTCTACAATAGCAAGCAAGGTGGAATTGAATGAAGCCATGGTCGCACATGTGATGTGCTGATCCAGTCATTTCTATCGGTGAACAGAAGAGAAGCCATGCACTAGTTAAGGGTCGATCAAGAACAAGTTGGCTTTTGTAGAGAGGCAGACGGCTCACTTAGCACCGCCCCAAATTGAGTATCCCCACCTCTTATGTTTGAGCTATTTCCCCTTCAAGTGAGGATGGGTGAAAACGATTCCCTATGTAATTGCATATTCATTCAGGAGCCAGAAGAGACGGCTCTTTATAATGAGCGTAGCCTAATGATCCAGCTCACTAAAAAGAGCCAGACTTCCCATCACTACCATGCACAACCCTATCAGTGTCTGATATAGAATAACACAGCAGTACGCTTGTGTGACCCCAGCTCCATTTAACTCCATGTAGTTTTGCAGAGATGAAAATGGACACAGCACAGCAAACACAACTAATGGTAGTCATAGATATTGGGGGCTATAGCTTGTGCGCACTCCACTCCGTTGCCGGCTGTCACACTCCACGCCCACTCGCAATGTAGGTAGCATAAGGGCTGAATAAATTGCGCCAGATTTCAGGTATGCAAACCATGATAAATGTGGCCCACTATCCATAAATTGTAAAAAGGTTTTCCAATCCAGTCACCCACCGATGCTGGAAAAACTTGTGCACAAATTGCGTCAAATATGCAATTTTACAGCAAAAAGTCACAAACACACTGCCCACAACTGTGCCAAAACTAAACTTTACTTATATTTATTGAAGCACAAGAGTCAGGGCTAAAGGTATATATATGGTTGTCCAGTGAATGTGGAGTGTTTTTTTTTTTTTTTTTTAAGAAAGTCACTATGGCTGTAAGGTATACACTCACCGGCCACTTTATTAGGTACACCTGTCCAACTGCTCGTTAACACTTAATTTCTAATCAGCTAATCACATGGCGGTTACTCAGTGCATTTAGGCATGTAGACATGGTCAAGACAATCTCCTGCAGTTCAAAGCGAGCATCAGTATGGGGAAGAAAGGTGATTTGAGTGCCTTTGAACGTGGCATGGTTGTTGGTGCCAGAAGGGCTGGTCTAAGTATTTCAGAAACTGCTGATCTACTGGGATTTTCACGCACAACCATCTCTAGGGTTTACAGAGAATGGTCCGAAAAAGAAAAAACATCCAGTGAGCGGCAGTTCTGTGGGCGGAAATGCCTTGTTGATGCCAGAGGTCAGAGGAGAATGGGCAGGCTGGTTCGAGCTGATAGAAAGGCAACAGTGACTCAAATCGCCACCCGTTACAACCAAGGTAGGCAGAAGAGCATCTCTGAACGCACAGTACGTCGAACTTTGAGGCAAATGGGCTACAGCAGCAGAAGACCACACCGGGTGCCACTCCTTTCAGCTAAGAACAGGAAACTGAGGCTACAATTTGCACAAGCTCATCGAAATTGGACAGTAGAAGATTGGAAAAACGTTGCCTGGTCTGATGAGTCTCGATTTCTGCTGCGACATTCGGATGGTAGGGTCAGAATTTGGCGTCAACAACATGAAAGCATGGATCCATCCTGCCTTGTATCAACGGTTCAGGCTGGTGGTGGTGGTGTCATGGTGTGGGGAATATTTTCTTGGCACTCTTTGGGCCCCTTGGTACCAATTGAGCATCGTTGCAACGCCACAGCCTACCTGAGTATTGTTGCTGACCATGTCCATCCCTTTATGACCACAATGTACCCAACATCTGATGGCTACTTTCAGCAGGATAATGCGCCATGTCATAAAGCTGGAATCATCTCAGACTGGTTTCTTGAACATGACAATGAGTTCATTGTACTCAAATGGCCTCTACAGTCACCAGATCTCAATCCAATAGAGCATCTTTGGGATGTGGTGGAACGGGAGATTCGCATCATGGATGTGCAGCCGACAAATCTCCAGCAACTGTGTGATGCCATCATGTCAATATGGACCAAAATCTCTGAGGAATGCTTCCAGCACCTTGTTGAATCTATGCCACGAAAAATTGAGGCAGTTCTGAAGGCAAAAGGGGGTCCAACCCGTTACTAGCATGGTGTACCTAATAAAGTGACCGGTGAATGTATATAGTATATGAGACAGGGAGGTAAGAAGCTCAGCCTATACAGTACATGGAGAGATATACAGGGACTCCTGTAAGGTATATACAGTATATGAGGCACTGAGGTAAGAAGCGCAGCCTATACAGTAAATGGAGAGCTATACAGGGACTCCTTTCAGGTATATACTGTATGTGAGGCAGTGAGGTAGAAGCGCAGCCTGTACAGTACATGGAGAGATATACAGGGACTCCTGTAAGGTATATACAGTATATGAGGCAGAGAGGTAAGAAGTGCAGCCTATACAGTACATGGAGAGATATACAGGGACTCCTGTAAGGTATATACAGTATATGAGGCACTGAGGTAGGAATCGCAGCCTGTACAGTACATGGAGAGATATACAGGGACTCCTGTAAGGTATATACAGTATATGAGGTACTGAGGTAAGAAGCGCAGCCTGTACAGTACATGGAGAGATATACAGGGACTCCTGTAAGGTATATACAGTATATGGGGCACTGAAGTAGGAAGCGCAGCCTGTACAGTACATGGAGAGATATACAGTGACTCCTGTAAGGTATATACAGTATATGGGGCACTGAGGTAAGAAGTGCAGCCTATACAGTACACAGGGAGATATACAGGGACTCCTGTAAGATGTATACAGTATATGGGGCACTGAGGTAAGAAGGGCAGCCTGTACAGTACATGGAGAGATATACAGGGACTCCTGTAAGGTGTATACAGTATATGGGGCACTGAGGTAAGAAGGGCAGCCTGTACAGTACATGGAGAGATATACAGGGACTCCTGTAAGGTATATACAGTATATGAGGCGGGAGGTAGAAGTGCAGCCTGTACAGTACATGTAGAGATATACAGGGTCTCCTGTAAGGTATATACAGTATATGAGGCACTGAGGTAAGAAGTGCAGCCTGTACAGTACATGGAGAAATATACAGAAACTCTATTAAGGTATATAATGTACGTGAGGCGGGAGGTAGAAGCGCAGCCTCCACAAACTAAGCTTCTCTCCTCAGCCTCTTTCCTCACACACTGAGCACAACGCGCCTCCCATGATTTATATACAACAGGCGGACCCCGCCCTCCCTCACGTCATGGCCAGGAATAGACCAATCCCAGTCCTGCAATATGTTGTGCTAGCGCCCCCAGTGCTGCTGGTGATTGTGTGTATATATATACAGCGCGGTCGCAGTACGTCCTCTATCAGTGGCCGGCACGGAGCCGCTATCTGTATCTGCTTTCAGCTTTGCATCCCCCGCTCTTCTGGTATTGGTGTCCCTTCTTGTATATTCTCTTTCTGGGAAATGCGCCAGTAACCGGCTGCTTATAACACCTATTTATTGACTGCCTGCCCCCCAATATCTTTATCAAGATGACGCGGGGGCCCCTCACCGGGCTTCTCCTAACCCTGTGCGTTACCGCTGCGGTTCAAGCTGCACCATCCGAGAGGACCAAAAATCGCCGGCAAGCGCAGGCTCAGACACCTCTGCAACCCATTGTAACTGCGGACTCCGCTCAGAGTAAGGACGAATTCACATTGAGGTCTTTGTTATGTGTGTGGGGAGCGGAGAGCTGTGTAATGCATGGACCACTTTCATTGTCCTTTGTGTTTTTGGAACTTTTTAAGCAGATTACAACTTTTTTTGTTTTGGGGGTTAAGTAATTGATATTTTACCACTATAAGGATCAGATTTGCATTAGTTTATGGCTTGTTAGCTGTATAAGGGTGTTTTCACATATGCAGGATTTTTGCAGTTTTTAATAATGATAGTTTTGACTCTGTCTGGTTTTAAGTGTGAATTTCACCTAAATAGTATTCACAGATTTGCAGAACATTTTATTAATAATTCCTGTATGGTGTTTGCTGTATTCCTTATAACAATCCCATAAGGATGGATGGATTTGCCCATTAGATCTACTTTAGCAGCGTTCAAATTACTGTTTTTTTTTTTCCCTTCTTGCCCTATTATTGGAGCAGAACAATGAAAATTCCACAAGCGTTAGGTCTGTTGTATGACGGATTTGTACAGATTCTGTTGATTGTAATTGGATCCATCAGGTTCCCATTATCCTATCCGTCATCTTCCCAGACACAATAAACGGGTCTGGGTTTCTACCTCCTTGCAGAACTTCTAGTGCAGATGTGAATAGCGTCCTGTTATCTGTTGAGGTTTTGTTTTTACTGAGACTGTACGTTATGTATAATTACTGTGTGTAGAATCCTAATATTGCTATGTACTGTATAAACTAGGACAAAACAAATCCCTACATCCAGGTAACAAGCGCTTCTAGAAATCCACTTTGGACTTTTTTGGTTTTATGGTATTGCCCATTGTCTGGATAGTAAAGAAAGCTCTTGCTCAGTTTCCATCCCTCCTGTGAATAGTAGCCACAAAGACGAGTTATAGGGAACACCCCGAGCTTTATAGTTTCCTGTGAAGCCGTTCCCATGTAAGTGATTGTCCCAGATATTAAGCTGATGGTTAAGACCAGTATTAATTGCTCTGTTTATTGAAGGTTTTGTCCCCAGGTTACTATATGACGTCACATCTGTACAGTCCTGTAGCCTCAGACACTCCTTATTAAAATAATGTAGACTTTTGACATAAACATTGTGGAAGTCTTTGTTTTGTCTTTGGACAGATTGTTATTTCCTCTGTCTCAGACAGAACATTTCTCCTGAGCGTGGAGCAGTGAGCTACAAATCTACACTAAATATCAAGGCTTTGCCTCTCGAAAGGAAACTCCTGTGATTGCGTTTCTATATTTTGTAAGGATCTATAGCAATGTTACATGTGCCACTGCCTGAAGGTCTTTCTCTGATCTTTATTTGTACAAGTTAATATTTGTTATCTGTACTTCCAGTTATTTGTCAATGTACATGGAACTCACAAATCAAATGCAAAATAGTTTTAAAGGGGTTATCAGGGCAATGCAAATTTGAACTCACAGATAATGAGAACAGGAGTCCGTCGTACCCCTAAATGAATGGAGCGTCAGGTTGGGCATGCATACTTCTGCTCCATTCACTGCCTATGGCACTGGAGGAGGTCACAATCGACACCAAGATGTATTTATAGGGAGACACATTACAACAGGGGTCTGTTGTACCCCCAAATGAATGGAGTAAAAGGCTGGGCATGCGTACTGCTAATGGCACTGGAGGAGGTGGATGAGTACTGTGCTTGGCTATCTTTACAATTGATACTCAGATGTCTTCCTATATATTCAATTGTAACAAACAGCTGCTCCACCACTGGAACCCCCATATCTTGTGAATAGGGGGAAAACTTGTAGTCACTGGACAACTTCTTTAAGGGAGTTGCCTAGGGTTTAAAATGCATAGCTGCACCCCATGTGTTGTCAGGTTGTGTCTGGTATAGCAAATCAGTCCCATTTAAATCAATGGAGCTGAATAATGATCCTGTGGACAGATGTGGAGCTGTTTCTGGAAGAGTGCAGCTAGGTATTTATGATCCTGGAAAAATCTCCTACTACTACTTGACCTTTTTGTTCCCTTGTTTAGGTCATGTAAAAAACCCCTTTTAAGGGGTATTCTGGGATTTTAAATATTTCTGAATATCAGATTATCAATTGCTACTTCTGATTCACAGGCTAGTGATGTCACATTTATTTGTTACATGACCTGTTTGTATCTCCATGACATTCAAGTGTGTCCAAGCTGTAGTACCAAATCCAGGCAGCATACAATGTTTGGCGCCCAGGAGAAAGACTACAACGCTTGTCCAGATGCTACTGTGTCTTTACACAGAAAATCCCAGAACACCCCTCTAAGCTTTGAACTGTTTTCCGAAGTTTGGTCACATCAGCAGTCGCCATATATTCTTCTACAAGGCATCCTCTTCATAATAGACCGCAGTATAACAAAACCTTGCCAAGTATTGATAACTTTTTATTCCTTCAGAAATAAGTCAATTTTAAGGAGGCTTAAACAAGTTCTCTCAATCAAGATTCTTAAGCTTAAAGGGGTATTCCCATGAAGACACTTGGGATATATACTCGGGATAACAAAATAACACATTCCTTATTAACAAAAATACAGCATTTCACAGATACAGGTTGGAATTATATCAGTCCTGGTGTACACAATTTTGGTTGCC
The DNA here is from genome assembly GCF_040894005.1 of Engystomops pustulosus. Taxonomy (NCBI): domain Eukaryota; kingdom Metazoa; phylum Chordata; class Amphibia; order Anura; family Leptodactylidae; genus Engystomops; species Engystomops pustulosus. The sequence continues at coordinate 78,921,061 of NC_092418.1, read as the reverse complement.
CCTGGATACGACCATAAATTTTCTCATGAATAGCTTCTCTTGTCTGCACGGCTGCAGTGCGGTCTGCCTTCTTCCCGTCACTGCATACAAGAATTACAAGACAAAATTAAATATAGTGGTTAAAAATTATCTTTCTTGTGTAAACATCACTAGGAGATTGAAATTTCTGAACTTTCTTTCATGGGTAAACCCCTTACATCTCTGCTGTCTCTTCTCCCTTGACACACTGGAAATTCTAATTTGCCCAATCAGAGACCACCACATTCAGATATTGATTTGACTGTGGTATTTCCAGTGTCTGGATTGGTGGTTCTAGTAAGCATCAGTATAGGTGGATGGGATTTTTCTTTTCTGGTTTTAATCCATAGTGACTTTCTTTATAAAAAAAAAAAACCTCCATATTTACTGGACAACCCTTTTAAGGCCTCATGAAGGCGACCATATGCATATCGCAGGCAGCAATCAATTTTGTCAAAAAGAGCCAATGTCAGTTTGATGGTCCAATGACATGGGAGACTAGAATAAACAACAAACACAGGCAGGAATAGCGTCTGCTCCTATTTTTACAGCTCACATGTGGCCATGTGTATGAACCCATAGAAATGCTTAGGGACGCATTGTAGCCAGCCAGCATACATCCCACATCCCTAAACTATGCGTGTTTGCATGAAGCCTAAGTCTTTAATTTGAAAAATATCTTATGACCTATGAAATTTGCCAATTATTGGCACTAAATGGTGATTATACTTCATCTGGAAATACCTCTATTATTCCTACAAGAGAATCGGGTGGTATGTAAATTCAGGGATCAAAAAACTAAGCTTGGTTTCTAATGCTTAGCAAGCAGGCCAAATCCTTTATACATGAACTACTTATCTTTTATGAAGTGTCACTTTTGACCATAATGGGTTATAGATAGATTTAACTACTCATGTATGGCTTTTATCTGTCTAGCACAGCATTATTTCTACATTCTCTGCGGTTACCTTGTCATAACACACCCTTATGAAGGATGTTTGATCTTAAACCACGCTGGATGGCTAAATTGGCTATGTGCAGTATATCACAATATAGAATTATCTTCCTAACGTAAACTACATCAGATGTATTACATGCTTCATTGCCTGTTTCTTAGAAGGACAACGCTTTCTAGTCATGTGGGAGGGAACTCTGTAGTGGAAAGTTGTAATTTCCCTACAAAATCCTAGAAGTCTGGACAGTGTTCTGAAAATGCTGAACAATGGGTGAGACACTGCCAGCGGTGATGAACATCATAAGCTGCTTTGTCCTGTTGTTTACTTTGTGTGGCCTGAGGCTAACTTAAATGTGCGACTTCTACCTCCCTCCTTTTGTCACGTTACAAAGCGGTGATGACAGAGCAAATGCTGCAATTTAAGGGAATGTCTTTGTTCTCCCAGCCCCATATTGTCACCTTAATGAGCAGCTTTAGTACAAAGACTTAATCTGCCACTCGGCTGTAATAAGATAAATACTATTGGGTTCTATTTAGTTTGTTTTCCTGAGTTTTTATTTATCCTAAGCATTTCTACTTTTTGCATCCCCAGAAGGAACTTTCCAGAGGAATTTGGTTTTAAATATTTTTATGTTCTCTACATATGTCATGGATGCTGGGTAACAACCAATGATGATAGCATTCACGAAGACATTCTCCCACATGAAGGCTGTCAAATTGGCTTTGTTATGTAGAGTTACAACCTTTAACAGTGAAGTGTGATTTCCGACTAAGAGCAGTGTGTTGTCCACACGGACCATGTTTTATTGGCATAAATGTCATGTGAAAAATCTAAACGAGAACTTCTGTATTGGTGGCCCACTTCCAGCTGCTACATCTGCCATTATGCAGCCAGTCCTTGGCTTCAGTAGTGACTTCTAGACAAATGAGCGTCTGTTTAGAAGCTTTCCTGCAATTCCTGAGCTGACCACTAAAATGGAGCTAGTCTAATAGTTTTAGTATGTGCTGGAGATTGCCGTCATTGGCCAATGATTTGGGGGTGCTGAGTATTCGACCCTCTTTTTGATCTGTTATAAAAGACCTATCCTATATTTATGTCATGAACCTGGAAAATGCCACCCTAAAACCCTGAAAGATCTCTTTAAAAAAAAAAAAAAAAAAAAAAACCTTCTGTGATCGTATTCCTATAATTTCTATTCTTAACTATTGTGTACGGTAAACGGCATTTAATTGAATTAATTGTAAAAAAAGATGCTGTTGTAATCTAGAGTACACTATCTAGAATATGGCAAATATCAGATTTATTTATTTATTTTTGCTAGAGCTTAATAAATCTGCTGAATCTGAAGTTTTGGAAAAGTAAAATGGCAATGAAGTCCTAAAGCTCAGTTCATTATCTGCATTTTACAATTTCTGTATTCTTCTAGGATTAAAAACCTATATTTTATCTGGCATACCAGACACGACCTTAGTCCTGTTCTTCATTTAGTAGACAAGCGTGCAGACCTGTTTCATATCATAGGATTCTAAGAATATTCTGTTCTGTAGATCAGTGACTTACAGGGTATATTACTTCTTTATTTTCTAGTCTGTTTGGATTATTGGACTATTTTACAAGGTATACACTGGATTAGATGGGCAGACTGCTGATTAAATGGGCGTCTGTCCATGCAACGCTACAGACTGCGCTAGGTGGAAGACCTTGGTGATTTTTTTTTTTTTTTCTTTTAAACCTATCCCAGCGGAGACGTGACTAAGAAAGTACAGTTCTGCTCTAGCATTACACTCTTCACAAGTGTCTCTGAGATGATGCCCAAGTGCTCTTAAAGGAAAAGCTGTGAGGATCTGTGGAACGGCTAACCTTAATGCTCATTGCCCACGAGCAAGTTTGTCCAACACACTCTCCTGGTGTACATGCCTTATTTACTGGACAGAACTGATGAACTTGGCATGTCATGTACGTTCGATGCAGGAGTTCTAGGTTTGGTCAGTAAATCGAGCAGAAGTATGGTGTGTGATTCTATCAGACGAACTTGCTCATGGGCAACCGGCAATAAGTTGTGAGTTTATTTTCTCCAGCCCACTTGTATGTTGAAAGGGGTGGATTCAGTCTCTTATTCAGTGTTGTCAGGGTCAAAACTTTTGGCAGACGCCTCTATGTAGTTTGGATTCTCCATCTGTGTTGAATCTAGAATTTACGAGTAGGGGTTCTACCAGATTTAAGAATTGACTTGTGGGAACATTGTTCAGTTTACTAGAAATAATTTTTTCTTTGTACTTCAAGTTTAAGTTTTTTTTTTTTTTTGGGCCGAACAATGTTTTAAACTTCTGCCTATCCACAAAATCTGGTGGAAACCAAGCCTAATTTGGCAGGATACACCTCGATTGTTGTATTGCCTTCACAATCTTCAATTTTGTAAGTCCTTCTCTTATTCTCGCTGTAATACTTAAAATTTCCATCAACTCTAAAACTCTGAATTCTTTGTTTCACAGGGGGCTGTTATGACAATGGACAGTATTATAATATTGGACAGCAATGGGAACGGATTTATCTTGGCAACACCCTGATCTGTACCTGCTATGGAGGTGGTAAAGGCTTCAATTGTGAAAGCAAACCAGAAGGTGAGTAAAGATTAAGGTACATATCTATCATGGTTTTATATGGGGTGAGGTGGCTCTACATTCATACACCATAGAGTGTGTCCATTGACACTGCTCATAGTATAGTCTTGCTATACACAGGATGGGGTATAACTTTCTGACTTGGGTCAAGGGGTTGCTAGTGGTTGATCAACGCTGACCAGACACATGTAACTTTAATTGTGGATACAATTGCTCACATTGTAGATGGATCATATGGTAATTTGTAGCTTACATCTGACATTGGTCCTTTTGATCTCTAAACAGCTGAAGAAACATGCTTTGACAAGTACACTGGTAAAACATATCGCGTTGGACAAACCTATGAGCGACCCAAAGACAGCATGATCTGGGACTGTACCTGCATCGGAGCTGGAAGAGGGAGGATCAGTTGCACCATTGCAAGTAATGACCTTTTTTTTATCCTACAACCTGCTACTTTTCCTGGACAAGTTTGCTGTACATCTGTTGTTTACAATTAACCATTTGTTTGGTTGCATGCAAATACATGTCAAGGCATTCCTCTGTCACATGTAAATCATCCATTTGAATAGCCATGGGCATAAAGGTGTTAATGGGACAATTTAAGTGCTGAAACCAGATGTCCACTATAGGAGGGGGTCCTTAACTTGTATTTCAAATGCATGGGTGTCAAGTCCCAGGGCTAAGGATGATTTACTCTTTATTACATAAAGTTCCCTATTTATTGCTGTTCTTCGAGTCGCTTTGACCTGCTGCAGTTGTTAACTGAAGTTTTTATTGTAGATCGTTGTCATGAGGGTGGACAGTCCTACAAGATTGGAGACACTTGGCGCAGACCCCACGAAACCGGAGGCTATATGTTAGAGTGTGTGTGTCTTGGTAATGGTAAAGGAGAATGGACCTGTAAACCTGTAGGTAAGAATTTCCTTTCTACCAAGAGATCTTGAAAAACCACAACTTGATCAGATCTTTTGTTCAGAACTACTGCTAAAAATCTAACAAGTGTTTAAATGTGTGAACAATGTCCTACTATATTTTGAATATCACGCAGCAAGTTATTTTAACTTTAAAGAAATCTCTCCTGGGATACACTTACTCATAGATCCAGGCACAGAGACTGTGGTTATAATTTTATATTTGTTATTCAAGGCCTCCTGCCTTCTAAAATCAACTTTTAATATTATACCAATGAGTCTGGGTGGGCGCTAGAGTCAATCTGTGCTGTAGCTTCACAGGCTGTTATAATATGCAGGAGCAACCCCCCCCCCCCCCCCTACTTCCTCTGTGAAATTTTATTTTAGAAGGTAAGAGGCCATGGATAAGAAATATAATATTACCACAATCTCTGTGCCTGGATCTACGAGGAAGTGTCCATGGTTTATCATGCTCGACTTTGATGGTAAGCTTCCTTTAAGGTTAAAAGCTTGAGAATGAAGATTTGTAGGGGTGTAGTGGGTAGATCTGAATTAATTTATACATTACACTTTAAATTTCCTGCCTTTTAGACAGGACAAATTTATAGATTATAATAAATATATACATTTCGCCCTCATATTCCACAGTGCTTTACAGATCATGAAGCACATATAGAGACCTATAAAACCTTGCAGACTAATAAATGGTCAGATGAGACAATAGGAAGGAGGGCTCTGCTCGCAAGAGATTACAATCTGTGTTCATTAGAGAAGTAAATACATACAATAAAAATAAACTTCTATTCTACTTAGCTGAGCGTTGTTATGATAATGCTGCTGGAACATCTTACGTGGTGGGACAAACCTGGGAGAAGCCTTATCAAGGATGGATGATGGTGGACTGCACATGCTTAGGAGAGGGAAGCGGACGCATTACCTGTACCTCTAGAAGTAAGTTTTCTCATCAAAACATGTTTTCATTAGAAGATAGATATCCTCTTTCTATTGTGTTGCTCCCTACCCCCATAGCAAAACACTATCAGATGGGATATTTAGCAGGCACTTGTGAAAACTTTACATCTTGATCCTGCAACATTTCCGTGTCAGAGTTGTGCACATTCCCAGGAGACAGGCTTTTAAGATGTGAAGATCTCCTTATCTAGGCTTTTCCTTTACCATTTGGAAACCATTTTTATAAATGATTCCCTTGGAATGTAAATAACCTTCCCATCTTAATGTCTTTTAGGTTTCAGAAGTTTTCATCAGTGATAAATTTACTGGTGTGGTTTCCAGAGCTAATTGCTTTGGCAGTCATTCCCATACTTTTCTACCACAGTTTATCACATTTCTGATGAAGATTGCTATTCAAGATAAATAATTGGCTGTTAGAAAGCTAAATAAGTTTCATTCTGTAAACTTGATGCATTCCCATCAATATCTAGTTATGTAAGCTAGGATACAAGATGATGTTAAAGGAGGAAATGTTGCAAGTAATTTTTGCGGTAAATTAAAAAAAAAACATTTCTACCTGTAAACTAAGTTATATGTGTTTTTATATAGACCGATGCAATGACCAGGACACTAGGACCTCCTATAGGATCGGAGACACTTGGACAAAGACTGATGCTAGAGGAAACCTGCTTCAGTGTATCTGTACTGGCAATGGCCGAGGGGAATGGAAATGCGAGAGACATTCTTCCTTGCAAACTTCTGGTGTTGGTAAGTTGGTTTGTTCAAGTTTTTATACCAATGCCCTTAAGACTTCAAACAAGTCAGGAAAGTCACTGTCTCTGCAGAAAAGAGTTTTGTGGGGAATATTTTCAAGCCTTCAATCTATAGACAAAAATTACACTTCACTTGTCTTTGTGTTGTATTCATATGTATCGGCTACTAATAAAATATCCTATAATCTTGAATTTGTCAGAAAATATGACGGGAATCTAATTTGTGCTTTTTTAAAATTCTTTGTAGTGGTTGATACTGGTTTAAAAGCACTCACACCTATAGCCAGTGATATTGAGCACTGTGTGACTGACAGCGGAGTCCTGTATTCTGTGGGCATGAAATGGTTAAAAACACAGGGTAGCCAACACCAGATGTGCACTTGCCTGGGTAATGGAGTTAGCTGCGAGGAAAATGGTGAGTACAGCTACTTTTATACAATAAATAGGTACATATTTCAACTGTGTGTATGTATCCTCTATATTTATATAATTTTATTTTATTTTTTTACAGTTGCCATTGGAACATATGGTGGCAACTCTAACGGTGACCCTTGCGCAATCCCTTTCATACATGAGGGAAGAACCTACTATTCATGCACGACTGATAGCCGTCAAGATGGAAAGCTCTGGTGTGCCACTACATCCAACTATGATGAGGACAAGAAGTACTCTTACTGCACAGAGCAACGTGGTAAGCTGATAAAGTAATAGATGACTTTTCTGGAGTATGAATTATTGCCATAGAACTTTCTGATTGAATTACAAACTTTGTAATTCCAGGGTTATTCTAGTTATGAAATAAATTTCTGACTTGCTCTTAATTTCTATACAATAACTGAAGGAGACACCAGGATTGCCTACAGGATCAGTAGAGATGGATTTGGGATGTTATAATCTTTCTAATGATATTATTTTTTTTCCTTTTAGTGCTGGTTCAGACAAGAGGAGGCAATTCCAATGGGGCACTCTGCCACTTCCCTTTCCTGTACAACAACCGTAATTACACAGACTGTACCTCTGAGGGGCGTCGCGACAATATGAAGTGGTGCGGAACTACTCTTGACTATGATGTGGATCAGAAATTTGGCTTCTGTCCCATGGCAGGTAAGGATATTCAATAAAGTGATTTTGAGTATTGTGTAGTTGGGCGGTGGGACAAGAGACGGGTGGGCGTGCCAGGCCAACCAGATGTTGCTGGAACAAAGCTTCCATGCCATGGTTGTTAAGTGTGCACCTTCTCATTTCATGAAACAAATGTTGTTGGCGGATTCTCTCTTTATTGAATACAGCGTGATGATGTGCAACTGTGACCAATGCACTAGTTTAAAAAAAAAAAACTTAATGGTTGACCTTCTGAATACCTTTTAGATCTTTAGATATTGCTTTACTTGTGTTAAGATGTTGCTGATGGGTTCAAACATCTGGTAATTTTATTTTCCCTCTTCTCCATAGCTCATGAAGAAATCTGTACAACCAATGAGGGCGTTATGTACCGAGTTGGGGATCAGTGGGATAAAATGCATGACTTGGGACATATGATGCGGTGTACTTGTGTTGGTAATGGCCGTGGGGAGTGGAACTGCATTGCATATTCCCAGCTCAAAGGTAAAAGACCATCTGTGAAAGAAAACAAGTCCATCTTTTTATGTGGTGTGTTTTTTTTTTTTTTTTTTTTTTTTTTGTATTGAAGAAATTATCAATTTTAAAAGGGTAACAATGGTATTTGCTATTCTGACTGTTTGTGTTGTATGTGGTGTCTGAGACAGCTGGAATCTCCTGATAGTGTGGTCCTTGGTGTCCAATTTTGAGCCCCATCGACGGCAAATAAAATATGTCACGGTGATGTCACCTAGCATACAATCTATGTAATATTGTATTACATAGAGGTAAATATTGACCCCTAATTTTTTTCATCAGACTTCTCTCGCAGTTTCTCACAAGTGAATTCCATATTCATAATCCAGTTTACATTTGCCAAATTTCACAATACTTAGAAGTCTAGACTGAAACATTCTAAGTCTTGTTTGACATGTTGTTCATACAAAACTCATTTTGCCTTTTAAATAAAATCCAGTGTACTTGGCATACATTTTGTGCTCGTCATAGACCACACTGCTCTGTTAATTTGACATATATGGTCTGTTTGCAAGATTTTCTGTAATCTTTGCAGACTTGCAAAATGGGGTTTACTGTCTCATAGAAATGCAATTGAGGTTGCTTTCACATGTGTGAAAACTGCCATATGCAACATGTACCGTAAGTACCCATGCCTTTCAATGTGCAATATGTACGTACACATTGCGTACATACCGTGCAGGCTCAATCTCCCCGCCCCCCTTAAGTAGGGGCATGCCATGCTTCTTCCTATGTATAGGAGGGCGCTGCTCACCCCTCCTCCTCTCCAGCGTGATGCTGTGTGCTCACCCAGGCTATGGCCGTGCAAGCACATATGTGAAAGGAGCCTTAGATTGTGTTTAATTTTGTCGTTAATTTGCATTCTATTTTATTTTGGTTTCTCTTGTAACAGACCAATGTATTGTGGATGGTGTCACCTATGATGTTAACCAGTCTTTCAACAAATATCATGAAGAGGGACACTTGATGAACTGCACGTGCTTTGGTCAGGGACGTGGCAGATGGAAGTGTGATGCTGTGGGTATGTAATCTGCATGCAAAAGAATGGCTTTGTTCATACCTTGTGGTTTTTTTGTTTTTTTTTTGTTTTTTTTTCCCTTCCATCATAAGGATATGTTGTGTGGATTCCCGTTCTGTCCTTACTAGGATGGATCACACTGTATGCTCATGCGGTGTGATACATCATCCTGCCACCCCAGCTATTGTCCATACTTAATATCAGCATGTCTTGTTCTTTGCTATCAAGATAAGCTTTGCCAGAGGTGTCAAACAGAAGCCTCCTCTGTTTTTATACTTGATATTTTTATACTTGACTTTTTTATGACCAATGCATATTAGGTCGAGTGTCTTAAATCTGCAGTTCTCTCATTGAATTTCTGTATGATAGCTCATAAATTCCTATTTTCTTTGCTTTATCAGAAATAACTAAACTACTTTCATCGTGGAGATAAATAACTTGCATGGTTTGTCTCTACTGCTGCGGTGGGTGGAGGCAAGCTTTGTGATAAGATCTGATCTGTTTATTCAATCAGTTCTTGCTAAACCCTGTGGATTACAGTCTGTTATTTTTGGCTAGAATTCAATGAACGAATGTCACTTGGGGCACAGTTCAAATAGAAAGCTGAAGGGTTCTGTGTATGAAGGTCTGTATTTCTGAAAAATTACTATTGGATCACAGTTTTCCGGCACAAGGAGCAGACCCTTGCTTGTCCATGGGGATCTGGAAGAGGAGAGAGCACCTAGGCGTTGGTGAAATCCCACAGAATCCATTATTCCTTCTGATAACCTAATCTGTTGGGACACTCCTACACATAGCCAAAATAAATGGGTTCAGCTGACTTGGCTCTTGTGTGGACACAGTTAATCACTATGTAAAATAGTTGACAGGGACTCCTCTCCATTATCCCTTTAAACCGTTTTATTTATTTTTTGTTTTTTTTCATGGTGCAGATCAATGCCAAGAGACTGAAACACGCAAATTCTATCAGATCGGGGAATCTTGGGAGAAGAATGTAAATGGAGTCAGCTACCAGTGCTATTGCTATGGGAAGGGAATTGGCGAATGGCATTGTCAACCTCGTTCCTACCCAGGTAAGTGACAGCACAATTTTAAAAGGTGACCTTAAAGGTGCTGTCCTTAAAGTAAGCTGTCTGTTAACACATTCCATTTCCAATGATTATGGAATTTTCTTTTTACACAGCTAACTGGTCATTTTTCAATGAGCACAACCTAAACTTCGTTATAAAATGATGGGTGGTTGCACAGTACATCCACTAAATCTTCCTAATGGACTCTGCAGTAGCCAAATTTAAGTGTGTAGGATGCTGCAACTGCAAGGTTAAAGTTCAGGTTATTGTCCTAGTGTGACTTTGCAATAACCGGTGATTCCTGGAATAAACAAAAGTCTACATAGACGCTACCCTTGGGTTTTGATCAATTGGTAAAATAAGTCAGCTATTAGGTTCTTTGATATCCAGCATGTAATTGTGAAAGCTAAATGAATATCTTTGCTAGATATTATTGCAATAATGTGCACATTTTATGTTCTGATTTACTTTAGAAGAGAAGAATGAATATAAATTTGGCAAAAGACAACTGTGGGCTTAACAATCACACCTTTATGCTATAGCCTTTTTACAAACCTTGCATATAATGTTGGGCAGCAGCCTTGGAAATCTCTAACTGTAGTTTTTCTGTGTTTGTAGCAGCTGGGCTGTTAAAGATGCATTAATATCCTAGGATTGTAGCTGGACATGGTGCACTAGGGGAAATTTCCTCACACTGCTGTGTTCTTTGATCTCTGCATTCATAATGCTCAACTGTGTAGTGTTCCTTGAAGAGCTTTCACACCAGTGCTTTTATAATCATGGAATTTAAATGTATATTTCACAGTCCTTCTGCTACTAACAACAAGCATAAAGGTATGGTGACATTGAGCTGATGGGCTGTTACCTTGCCTATTTATCTTTGTATGATCCAAACTGCTGGTAGACTCCCTCTGAGGAGTGAAAAATTAGTTTGTAGCATTGTATAGTATACAGAACAAACAGAAAAGTTGCATGCTCAGTGTAGATATACCTTTAATACAAAATGTTGCACGACTGTATGAAATTTAGACCTTGTAGTAATTTGTGACTCAATAGTTGACCCCTCACTCTGTTCAATGGTTCCTCGGCTGTGCTTATTCCAAGGACACTGCCCACTTGTTATACAGCTAGTTCATTTTGTACAGGTAATCTACATCATTCTTGTGTACACATGAAGTAGATTGCTTAATTTAAAGTTTACCGCAAAATAATCCAAAAAGTTGTTAAAAACAAACCTGGCTACAACTACCATGGTCTCAAAATGATAAGATTACACTAAATATGACAGCAGAGATTTCTCGCTATTTATGTATTGCACTGATATTGCTGCAAAATTTTCTGTTTCTACTTAAATTGACAATTTATGATAAACTTTGTGTATTTAGCTCATATACTTTTTAAAATCGGCACATGTACCATAACACAATCACAATTTGTTGCAGCATCTTGGTACATGATGTATGGTTGCTTTGTGACATGTAAGTTGATGTAAATGGGGTTGGCCACTTTACCTCATGTTTTTTGTAATGAGTTCCGCTCTGCTTTCTTGATATGTAAAGTGAAACCTACTGTTTTTTACCTCATTAGCCAGACATTCTTGTCCAAAAAATGGCCGTAGAGGGAGGGACATGTCCATCTGCAGCCATTTTATGGCCAGGAATGACTTTCTGATCAGGTAAGACAGAAGGTTTAACTTTACATATCGAGAAACTGGTGCAGAAGTATTAATGGATGTATATTGGTAAATTATCTAATGTCTTTCCCCCCACACTAGCAAAGATTACAAAAAACATGAGATAGTGACCAACCCCTTAAAGGATTTCTGCTGTGCTGTTGGCCAGCTACCACATTCACTTCTATAAGTTAGTTTGCTGGAAGGGAAACAAAGCAGTCTTGGGCAATGTCATGTTGTCTCAATGTATGTAACCATAACCTTAGATTTTCACTTCATTTAGTAGAACCAGATCAAAATGTGTGGTGACCCCACTCTACTGAATGTGACATTTTAGCTCCTTTCATTTGATTTGGAGGTTGGGCTGGTAAAGACACAGTATTGCACTGTGAGCAGTCATGTGAAATAAGTTGGGGGTTGTTAAGGTTGAAAAACCTGGCTGTTTTCGTTCAAAAATGGCACCTCTCACAGCATTGGGTACTGCATGATATTGCACTACCGGTACCAATCATGGTCAGGTGCTGCGCTGTATATATTTTAACCCCTGGACATGTTATCAAATGCCCTTCAAAAGCTTCTGTGCTAAAATAATGGATTCACCACCATATTAATCAAAATATCTGGATCTTTCACTCAATTGTAAGAATTGGGTCACAATCTTCCTCGTATAATTACATGCAATTCTGTCTTCTGTAACAGCTGGAACTGGACCTGTGCAGGTAATAATCACTGAGAATGCCAACCACCCCAACTCTCACCCTATCCAGTGGACTGCTCCTCAACAATCGCACATCAAGCAGTACATCCTACGTTGGAAGCCTGTAAGTTGGAAAACAAAAATACTTGGACACTATTGAATTTGTACCTTTTGAACTGCAGAGAAATTCTGTGAAGTGGCAAGTTAGTTGCTCCTTTTGCACATCTGCAAAGTGTAAGAGCATGGATTTTATTGTGTCCAGATTACTTTTCTAAGAAACAAAAAGATTGGACCTGCTGTCACGGCAGGGATATTGGGATAATATTTAACACAAACCGCCACCTAAGGCAGCGCAAAAGATGCCCATATCCGGACAGACAATGAAAGTAAAATGTCACTTTTAATATTATCTGAATGTAAAAAGTGGCAGTAGAAGCCCTATTAACTGCTCAACTTTTCTATACACAACTAACCATTTTGGAAGGATGGGATTTGGTGTCGGGCAGCTTTCTAATAACGCACACATTTCTAACAGCTCCCCTAAAAATTTTAAGTAGAGAGTAACTTAAACAGAGTAATTGAGGAATTCCAGATTTAATGGATGTGTAGCCTGATTTATGGTGACTGTTCTGGGTAATTGAGTATTAATTTCCAGTTTTTATTTTTTCCAGAAAAACAAACAAGTTCAGTGGAAACAAGCGACCATTCCAGGGCACCTTAATTCTTACACAATCTCAGGCTTGAAGCCAGGAGTGGTGTATGAAGGACAGCTAGTCAGTGTTCTTCAGTATGGACAGAAAGAGGTTACTCGGTTTGACTTTACTACGACTTCAACTACACTGGGGGGTAGGTACTAGACTTATTTCAGATCTTTTACCTTCAAATGCTATGTCTAAAATGGCAAAATTGTCTATGGTGCAGGTTGACCTTACTTGGGCGAAGGTGAATAGATATTGTTTGATTTTGAGTTCATACATTTTGCCATCAAAATGAGTTGTGTAATTTTAACTGTCAGGGAATTTGCTCCTCTAAATCTTTCACTTAAGATGGGGTCTTAAATATTTACTTTGTAGATAAGAACCAAAGCCTACTTTAAAGAATGGAGAGTCTTCACACTCTGGAATGCTCTGCTACATATACTTGACATATACATTGATCCTAAACGCTGAAACCGTTCGAGGAACATCCAAATGAGTAAAATGTGCTGCGCAATTTCTGAAGAAAACTTAGTGGAAGAAAACAATTTAAAGGGGTTGTAATTCTGCACCGCTTTCTTGATATGTTAAGTGAAGCCTCCTGTCTTTTTTACCTCATCAGCCAGACATTCCTGACCATAAAATGGCCGCAGATGGAGGGTCATGTGATCTCGAACTGTCCATGAACAACCGCAAGTTAGAGATTACATGACTCTCCATCTGCAGCCATTTTATGCACAGGAATGTCTGGCTGATGAGATAAGACAGGAGACTTCCCTTTAGAAGAATAAAACTTTATTTATCCTGTTGGGAAATTGTTTTGTGCATCATTATTCCAGGCAAGGCATGACCAGCGTTTCACATAATAAACACAAATAACATTACAGTTACTACCATAATTTTAGGGGAAGGGAGAAGGTGTGGGGGGAGGGGGGGGGGTGTGACTTAGTCCTTTGCTTTAGCCACAGTATGGTTTGGGATGAAGGAGTTGTGGAACCTCGTGGTATGGCACGACACCTGGTGGTAGCGATGGCTTCTGTCGCTCCGTTGCAGCAGTAGTGTGTCATGTAGTGGGTGGCTGCCGTTTTTCGCAATGGCGTCAAATTTCCTAAGGCATCTGGTTTGCCAGAGTTCCTCTACATATCAAGAAAGTGGTGTAAAACTATTAATAGATGTATTTTGGTAAATGACCTAATCTCCCCCCCCCCCCCCATACATTACAAAAAACATCAGGTAAAGTGGACAACCCCTTTTAACTTATAATAAAAATCTGCTCAATTTCTCTTGGCATAAATATAGATATTTTTTTTATTTATTTTTTTTGTTAAGACTCATCTTAAAGAATTTCCCAAAAAAACATTTTTTTTCAGTTGTGATGATCACTCAAAAATAAAGAAAAATGCATAGCTTTGCAAGCTACAGTTGTTTTACATCCGTTTCATCAGAACATCTATAAAATATTTAAATACATTAAATATTTATTTATTTAGGTCCAACAGTATCTGGAGAAACTTCTCGTCTTCCACCATTGGTGGCCACTTCCGAGTCAGTGACTGAGATTACCTCTAGTAGCTTTGTGATTTCTTGGGTCTCTGCATCTGATACAGTTTCTGGATTTCGTGTTGAATATGAACTTAGCGAGGAAGGAGATGATAAACGCTATTTGGGTAAGTTCTTGTTTTCGTAAGAAGCATCATTGGTAGACCAGAGGTGTGAAGTTTGTGGTTGACATACTCTGGGTCAGGATTGTGGAAAAATTTCTGTGGATATTTGTTTTGAGGATGAGATGATTTTTAAGTTTATAAACTATCGGGTTAAAAGTAAAATCACTCTCTCAAAACCCTAGTTCTCTTGGAGGTATCACTGTGTTTACTAACTTTGTTTCAGAACTATATATTTTTCCCTAAATGTCATAAAAATTGGTATCTTCCTGGACATACAAGAAGTTCATTTTTCAATGAATTGTAGAAAACTGTGTGCCTTTTTACTAATCGATAACCAGTACTGTGGGCCTGGTGGAGAACTTCCTACTTCAACTGGGGAAACTGCATTATTTATAAATGTATACATTTTGTGACATTCCTATCTAGTAGCTGGAAGTTTTTCCTTTGCATGTGGTTGATCATGCCTGTTACTGCAACTTTATTGATTTACTCTAATTGGATGAGTTGCACCACCAATACAGATGATATGCAGTAATATGGTATAGCCTCGCCCCCCATTCCCCTCATTATATTAACTGGCAGTGTCTTGGATGTCAGACCTCCATTGATGTTTCCCATTCTGAAAATATCAACGATTGATGGCTAAGTACATTTTGGTCTAATTTAATTCTAGATCTCCCCAAAACTGCCACATCCGTCAACATCCCAGACTTATTGCCTGGGCGTAAATACAACATCCATGTCTACGAGATCACCCAGGAGGGAGAGCAAAGCCTAATCTTGTCCACATCTCAAACAACTGGTGAGTATAACACTTGATATAAAAGGGTATATGTAACTACCTTATATATTAATTACAATGTACCTGTGGTATGTGTTATAGTAACAACCTTGGAATGAAGGTTCGGGGAATGAATCTGTTTTATTTTGTTCCTTAGCTCCTGACAGTCCTCCAGAGTATAATATTGAACATGTTGATGACACTTCGATTGAAATTAGCTGGACCAAACCTCAGGCTCCTATCACGGGTAACTTTCAATCCCTGTCTGCAACTTTAGGTTGGACTGTAGCCTTTGATGAAATTAATAAAAACTGATTATTCCACCCCCCTCTCCTCCCCCCCAGGTTACAGAGTTGTCTACACTCCGACTACAGAAGGAGCTAGCACAGAGCTTATCCTGCCAGACACCGCAACTTCAGTGACTCTTACTGACCTCTATCCTGGAATGGAATACAACATTACAATTTATGCTGTGGAAGATAGTCAAGAGAGTATCCCTATTAACATCCAAAGGGAAACAACCGGGACCCCACAAACTGGTAAACGGAGTGTTTATATCTTTGTAGGTAGTAAAACTGTATGTGCTTGGCAAGAAACTTTAGACAGGATATTTCACCCGCAGCGTTTTTTAAATCTATAGGACCAGGGAAAAACTTCAATATATTCCTGTGTTTTTTGATGTTTCAAATGTAAACTTCCCCTCTCCCAAGATCTAATAACATATTTCCAAAACATGACCTTTTCAAGCATCCCTCCATCAGAAGCTCAGGGCTGTCAGCCAAATATTTATTATTACAGAAACACTTGTACACTTGTATTCTGTTAAATAAAGTGAATTGCTGTTGAAGTAAGAATTTATAAAAATGATCTTTTTTTTTTTTTTTTTTTTATCTTCAGTGATTGTTCCAGCACCCACTGAATTGCAATTGCTCGAAGCCACCGACGTAAGGATTGTTATCTCCTGGAATGCTCCACCAAGTGAAGTTTCTGGATATCGTGTTGTGGTGACACCAGTCAGTTCTTCAGATCGTCAACCTCACACCCTACCAGTGAGCAGAAGCACCTTTGCTGAGCTGGTAAATTTGCAACCTGGAACCAACTACAGGTTTGAAGTGTTTGCAGTCAGTCGTGGACAGGAGAGTCAGCCACTTGAGGGAGAGTTTTCAACCAGTAAGTGCAATCCTTCTAATTCTGCGTTAGTGGAGAATAGTTTTCAGTTGCATTTTTTTATACAGTTTATAACTTGACAAATCTTAATTTCTGCATGTCTATTGTTTACCTTCTAGAACTAGATTCCCCTACGGATCTGAGGTTTGATGACTTGACAGAGTCTTCAGTCCTTATTATTTGGACAGCTCCCATCTCCCAGATTGGTCGTTACCTTCTTTCAGTGGGTCAGACCCGTGGAGGTCAACCTAGCCAGTTTCAGGTCAGCCCCCCTGCAACAAACTACAAAATTAAAAACCTGCTACCTGGAACAGAGTACACAGTCTCCCTGATCGCTCTGAAGGGAAGCCAGAGAAGTAACCCCATAACTGGAATATTCTCAACCAGTAAGTTGAATAGTTCTGTAGCTTTTCTCTGCAAAGTATAATATTTTTTTTGTTTTTTTTAATCTAACTTTGACATTCTATTTTTCATATTTATGATGCTTGATGCACATTTTCCTGGAACCTTATTGCAATTTCTTTCTACCACTTAAAGATCCACATATCACTTCATAAATCAGCTGCAATGTTTGGCTGGAACAGCTTGGTTCTGTGTATGTGTAAATCAGATAATCCTTTCTGGGCAGCCACAATGAATCCTCTGTACCGGGGCTATGAATTGGGCACACACCTCTTTTACCCCTATCGTTGGTATTTTGGAGCACCAGTTAAGGGTTAAAGAGTCTAGTATTCTAGGAATGTATCACTGTCCAGCTAGGAATTTTCAACCCCTTTCCTGTGTCCTCTAACCAGACTGCACATCACACCTCTCATTTCTAATTTGCTAATTTATAGTTTGAAGCTTTACATGTATATATTAAAACGCCACTTGACTGTTCTTCAAATAGTTGAGTGGGTTACACATTGGCCAGGCCTTTTTGGATGTGAAAAGCAAAGCGGAATATTTTGTGATCTTGGCAGTGGTTGAATAACCACTTCAAGCAGTCTGCAGGATGTCGGTTCAAGCAAATGATGTCTTGTTGAAGTAACCTCAAGTAGGGTCCTGAGCACAGGCTCTGAGAACAAACTGCAGTAAACATCCCATACTACTCCCTGGGGTTAACTGTGTGGGGGATGTATCACCGCAGAGTTACTGTATGTTCCTTTTACCTCTGTGTGTGTGTCTCTATAAATCATTAACTTGTTCTTTTCATTTACTTTAAAATTTGCAGTGGAACCTGTCGGCTCAATCCCTCCATATAACACAGAAGTTACAGAGACCACCATAGTCATTACTTGGACTCCTGTACCCAGGATTGGATTTAAGGTACAAGACAAATGTTTACATCTTGTGTAGCATTATTAGGGCACTGCTTTTGTTCCTGTGAACGGTCTCCTCACTTATACCCTTATCTTACACTCTGCTCTAGACTCCACCTTTATCCCCTTGGGTCAAGGGAAAGTTATTTGTTAGTTGGGTTAGAGTGCTGTATGCTGGATATTTATTAGAAAACCAGTATAGATGTTCAGTATTGTTCTCGGTTGTTAGCGGTCGGTCAGCAATTGCAGTTATTATGCTCTTCACATCATCTTGCCTCTTGATGTACCCAGCTGGGATGGGACAGGAATTTCATAATAAGCAGGTGCAAGATAAACCTCTCTCTATGTGTATATGGAGCAGAAGCCTCACTGCTGTGTAATTTCTGCAATACACCAACAACACAAATTGAAACCATCTCCCCCCTTTCCTAAGCCCCAGCCACCTCTCAGTTGGTTAATAATGTTTTAGGTCCGCCTGGATTATATCCTGTTTTCTCTTCAGAATTTATTCAAGATTAACAAATATACTCGAGTATAAGCAGAGACCCCTAATTTTAACACAAAAAACTAGAAAAACATATTGACTCAAGTATAAGCCGAGGGTGGAAAATTCATTGGTCACAACCCCAGTATATAGCCTGCCTGCCAACCCCTGTAGTCAGCCCATAAAAAAAATAAACTCCGTACTCGCCATTCCGACGGCCCGGGCAGCTCCTGTTCTATCTCCATGCTCGCGGCGGATCCGTGTCGGCCTGATGAGAGGCACTGTCACTGATCCGCTGCGAACATGGAGATAGAAGAGCATGTCAGTTCACTCCCGCGGTGCAGCGTTCGGGCCGTGCGTTCCCGGCAGCTTGCGTTGCGAGTGTGATGCGAGTTCATCGCATCACACTCGCTAGTGTGGAAGGGGCCTTAGTGTTACTATAAGGATGTTACTAATGAGGAAATCCATAGCTTTTGTCTAAATCTGGTGTTTCATCTTGTATGTATTCCTGAAAGATTGACGATTAAAAAAAGCCATTTTAAAAGTTCATTCTTGAGTTGTGTAGAAGTAGCGGAATGGAAAGTGTGTATATAGAATAAATTCATTTTAGATTTTTTTTTTTTCTTGTAAAATGCTTGCTTTAAGGAGGGTGGTAAGTATCATGTTCTACAATTCAAACAATATTTGAATATCTCAAATTTTGTGTGTTTCTTTTTTTTTTTTTTTTTCCCCCCATACAAAAAAAGTGGACTCCTTAACTATGATTATTTTTATTTTATTAGTTGGATGTGCGTCCAAGCCAAGGTGGTGAGGCACCCAGAGAAGTTATCTCTGAGTCTGGCAGCATTGTCATCTCTGGTCTTACCCCCGGTGTTGAGTACACCTACAGCATCTCTGTTTTGAAGGATGGTGAAGAGCGTGAATCTCCCATTACAAAGACTGTTGTGACACGTAAGAATAAATGTTGTTTTGGGTTTTTTTTGTTTTTATTTTAATAACTTTTTTGTGTTTTACAATTAATGTCTATTTTAAATACTGTATTTGTTCCTTTTAATTATAACAGCACTTTCTCCTCCAACAAATCTTCGCTTCCACCCAAGCCCAGATTCTGTTACTTTGACCATTTACTGGGACAGAAGTACATCTCCAGGTAATGCCCTGCTATTTGTGTAGATTGAAGTTAGGTTTTCTCTTGTTACCCAGCTCAAAATGACTGCTTAGGCTTTTCTTCTTTCTTGCTTTGTCGCAATCTTTTGGTGTTTTAGATACAAGGGGAATTTCTCATAAGCTGGCATTTGTGCATCGACATATGATGCAAGCGCCAACAACCTCCCCCCATCCCCGTTGTGGCAGATGCATCAATCGGTTTAGACCTCCTGATGTATCCCTTCAGGCGGCTGGGCACAACTGTGCGGGCTCTAAGCTGGCGTGGTGTTGCGCAAAAAACATGCAAACATTCAGTGGTAAATGTTTGCCGGCTTTAGCAAGTGCGCAGGCACGGGTCAGGAACTCCCCATGCTGGGCCACTCTGTCAACAGCTGTGCCCCCTTTATACCCCTTCAAGCATTTCTTGCAGTGCACAAGAAATTGTGATTATTTAAGTGATTGAATGCCAGAAAACTGCCATTTTAAGAACAGATTAATTTCCCCAAAAAATTTTGAACTAAAAAGCCCATATCCTGTATTCCAAGTCTTCATATAATACCCATCTAGTTACCATGGCTGCCGAAAAGTAGCATTCACCACTGGTGGAATAAGTATTCATTATTTACTTTGGAGTGCTGCTTCTTTCCTTGGAGTTTACATATATGGGATCTTGAGCCTGTTGCTTTGATGTTTGCACCCACATTGGATTTAATCCGGTTACCTACAGTGCTGTTCCTCCTACCTACCTATCTGCTACCTTTCTAGTTACCATATATTTTGGTTGTCTTTCCGCAGCAGTACTAAGACTTATTTTGACGATCTTTTTTCCTCAGGCATTACTGGCTACAGAATAACATCTGCTCCTACTGATAGACAGCTTGGATACCCCACTGAGGAGGATGTTGATGCAAGGCAGAATTCTTTCACTTTTGAGACGCTTAGCCCCGGGGTAGAGTATAACATCAGTGTCTATGCAGTGAAGGGAGATGAGGAGAGTGCCCCTCTGTCCAAAATAATTACTCAAGGTAATGAAGACCTAATTTTTTTTTTTGTATTTAGCATATTCATTTATTAGTGGAATTGATGATTTGGGCTCTTCATGGACCATTTCTTCTACCTCTACTGTATGATTATTTTGAAATGGTTCTGAAAACTCTTGATGAACACTAGTGGACTACAGACTTGTACCTACAAGTCTTCATTGGCAAAATGGCCTGAAGAAAGTTATTCAGCAGCCCCCCCACCCCCAAACTACTGACTGTGCCAAATAGTTGACATGTAAAGTGGTTAAAACAAACACACTAACTAACACTTTCGATAGTGATGGGTTAAAGCTACTACTTCCGAAACCCTCAAGTATTTCCTACAATGTGGCTGTGTTTAACCACTCTCTGTTATCTATCTAGTAGTGTTGGCAGGATTGAGGCTGTCAAATTTGCCGATGGTCCCTAGTTGTTTCGCCAGATGCTATCAAGTATTTTTTACCCTATGCTTGTACAATTTGGTTTGCAAGGATAATGAGAAGAAAGATGCCACCTTCACAAGTATTTAGATATGAGGATCCAGCATATTAAGGAGTGTCCTAACTTTTTCAACATTACTAGTTTACCTAAACTAATTTGCTGGTAATCTTTATTTGCCTCAAAAGCTGGAGAAACTAATTCTCGTTATTCTTGTGGAAAGTGTGACTTCTCATTATTATATGACACTTCATTGGAAACCATGTACATTTGCTAGCTATGCAAGATGTTCTCTGAACTTCTCATGGCAGTGTTTCACATTTTGCTTTTTAAATTGCCAAGTTAATATCTTTAATATGTAAAAGTTTTGGTTGCATTTAATTTAATCTTGTTTGTTGCATAGATTTCTAATGCCTTTTGAAGGCTGACTCCACTTAAATAACTAAATACAAAACATTTGTCAGACCCCATGTAGAAACTTAGAATAATAACATAGAGAAACCTAGCCTGCTTTGGAGCCAATCCATTAAAGTCCTGGCTTAAATTGCAATGTCTGACATTTTTTAATAAGTTAATTCAAAAATTGTTGATTTTAGGTGGACTTGTCCTTTAAGCATTGGTTTGTACCTTACTAATTTTTGCTGAGGCAGCTTTTCCATTGCTGTTGGATTTACTGCACTGCTCCAAGCCAAAATGTGCCAATGTGTGTCTGGAGATCATGAAACATGTGTCAGAATTTTCCTCAAATGATTATTTTTTTATAAAATCCTGGCATTGAATTTACAACTTGGTTGTCTATATAGGCTTAGTAGTAGGTTGAGAGCAGTAGGAGAACACATGGAATATATATTTCTATTATGTAGATATTCACTTTACTCTCTGTCAAGAGAAGCTTAAAGGGAATCTGTTACATGGAAATTACAGTGTTATCTGTTAGTTTTTTGAGCAAGAGGGGCTCAACAGCCTGATCTATAGTTAAGTGGGAAACTCTTGAGTATAAGGCTAAATTCACACCTGCGTATGGAAGGTTTGGTTACACTGACTTAAAATGGCATTTTTCAGTTTAAGGAAAGAGGTCTTAAACTTAGTAACAGACCATATGCCAAAATTTGACGCAAACTGGATGAAGTTTCCTCCATGTGGAGATGGAAGGAGGGATTGGTCCTCACCCTCTCATCTCCATAGGATGTTAAGTGGCTACCCAGCTCGGTCACAGTGCGGGGAGACTTGGTGTGCTCAATAGACCTCTATGGTGGCTGTGAGCTAGCTCTTGTTTTTGCAGCTAAATCATGGCCACTTTTTACAGTCGTGTGCATGAAGCCTCACAAATAACCCAGGAGCAGGTGTGAACTCAACACAACCTGAGATACAAATGGATAAATCTTTTTCCCACAAAGCTATTTTGGTCTTCTACCCTCCTCCTGCTTTATAATATTCTGCTTCAGAATATACTTTTCATGTGAAAATATTTTATTTATTTTATATTTTTTTAGATTTTAGACCTGGTCACATTTTTAGATTTGATTCAGCCTTCTCATCAGTTATTAAAATACAAAAGAGAAAATTTTGTCATCCTATATGAGTTTCATCCCTAGCTGTGATTTGCAAAGGCAAATGCTGATCCAGATTACTTGAAATAATTAAAAAAAAAATCTGTCTTTTTCAACACTGAATATAGTTAAAAATGCAGTGCAATAGCTGAAATCTGCTACTTGCTTAAAATCAAATATGCAAATCATAATTTCTTACAAAGGATATTGGTTGCTTATGGTTATTGCATGTGTATATTGAACAGTCTTTTTGATCAAAGCTTTGCAAATCTTTTATACAGTAAAGCATCAATTCCAATTTATTATAATCCAACACACTTTGAGTATCAATTGCTTTCTAGTAATTACCTGTAATTGTGTGCAATCCATGACTGATTTGCTTTGCTTCCTTTCCTGCATCCACCAATTTTTGCTTTTCTTGATCTGCATTGCCCTGCCAGATATTCCCCAGCTCACTGACTTAAAGTTTGTCGACGTTACTGACACAAGCATTGATCTGAGGTGGACTCCCATTAACTCCACCACCATTATTGGCTACCGAATCACGGTGGTTGCTGCTGGAGAGTCTATCCCCATCTACGAAGAATTTGTGCACCCCTCAGAGGGGTATTACAAGGTCTCAGGATTGGAGCCCGGCATTGACTATGAGATCAGCGTGATAACACTCATTAACGGCGGAGAGAGTGCCCCGACCACACTCGTGCAACAAACCGGTGAATGTTCACTCCTTGCAAATTTGCAAAGGCCATGGCTCTATGTGCTCACCAGCAGGACAAATGAAGGGAGATGGGATTCTGGGAAATTATGCATGCCAGGTGCACTTCAATGCTATGGCTTGACCTAAATTTATCCACCTCTTGGTTCCAAGATGGTAAAGATAAACAAAATGTGGCTTTGGAATAGGATTATACCAAAAGTGTAACTAATTGTCTTATTGAAATGAAATGACAGTTAATGCTGCTGATCCACCTAGAGCCTTGTCCTTCTTCAGCAATGCATGAAACTTCAATTGTGCATGCGGTAGCTGGGGTTGTGGTGCAGTCTTTTGTAATTATTGTATTTTTTATGCTGCTTTGTTTTTGACTTTTAAACTTTTTTTTTTTTTAACTTTAATATTCATGGCAGCATCAGGGCAGTCGAGACATGGCTCAGATACAGCATATATATATATATATATATTATATTATTAATTTTTTTTTTTTTTTTTTTATAGCAACTTAAAAATATATAATTTATTGCTCATTATAAATGACTGAGTTTATATTTTGAATGCTCTTTGGGCTGGCTTTCACCATGCCCCAATAGTTTTGCATACAAAAATATTTTGACCTGAGGTGATGGACCTGTGTGCTTGTCCAAAAACTAAAGAGATTCCTTGCATTGTGCAGGAATAAGATTCATGTTTTTGAGGTGCATTTGCTTGATTTTCAAGGACAACGTTACAATGACTGAACCTAGTTTTAAAATTTTAAATCTCTCTTAAATCCTGGCCACGTGGGCCAGCATCAAGTAACCCATTTATGTTTGAGGTGTGTGTGTGTGTGATATATATTATATAATATGTGTGTGTACATGAATATCCTTTGTAATCGCCTCTCATCTCGATGTTGCACATTTCTAGCTGTGCCACCCCCGACACACCTGCGCTTCACCAATACTGGCCATGACACAATGCGAGTCACATGGGCTCCTCCAACATCCATCGAACTTTCCAGCTTCCTTGTGCGTTTCTTCCCAGTAAAGAAACCAGATGATGTCACTGAGCTGACAATCTCTCCATCTGACAGTATGGTTGTCCTTACAAGTAAGTTTGAATTTTGAATGGGGTTTAAAAATGGTTGGATTTAACATTTGACCATATACATAAATATTTAAGAGGATGAAATCTGATGTGTCTAGCTGCTCACTTTGTAAACTGCATCTTTTTGCAATTTTTATTTTGTAAAAATAAATAGTATGAGGTTTTAAAATTCAACCCATCTAGTGTACATTTTCCAAGGTGAAGCATCTACTTAAGTTCTTGGTTCTTAACTTTTTCTCTTCCTCTTAAAGATCTGCTGCCGTTCACTGAATATCGGGTCAATGTTCACTCTGTTTACGAAGAAAGAGAGAGCACTGAACTTACTGGAGTCCACAGAACAAGTATGTATTCAATATCTTGGTTTCTAAGTGGTATAATAGACCTGGATATTGGTGTTTCATTCCCAGAAGATTGAGATTCCTGCATTTCAACTAGAAGTCTGGAGAGTTAAATCCACATTATATTTGCTTATGGAGAAAAGTTCAAGGCTATGAGTCTTTACTTGAAGACTGGGAAAACATTCCATTGGGTTACATAACCTTCATGCTAAAAGATCAGTCGAATAAAAAATTAATCTAGATATCTTCATCAGCCCTTGCGAAAAAATATAAAGCATGGCCTGAGAATGGTCAAAATGAACATGCTGTACATGACTGGCAAGTAGATTATTGCTGTGGATTACGTTCCTTACATTACAAGTGGTTGAAATCGGGTCAATCCTGAATGAATAGCCAACATACCATTCCATCCATATACTTTTTATGGTTTTACTTTCCCATCAGGCCTCTGCTAAAATAGCAACTAGATTGTAAGCTAGACATGCTCTACCTTGTCCTAGCACTGGGAAGTAAGGGAACTTGTCTGTGATTCTAATCAGCTTACTCTTCTGTCTAGGAAGGACCGCCATGGGAGAGGTTACTGTAGCATTGTAGGCACATAGAGTTGAATTGAGGACAGCAGGAAATATTTTGTTATAGGGTATAATCCAAAGATTTGCACCTGTTCTGTATGGTCAGCCACTCCTGGCTTAAGCTCCCATTAATCGATGAAATAACCAAGGTTTAAACATTCTCTTAGGTACTGACTATTAGGAACAAGATTAACCTAAAGAAAGTCTAGATGCTTACAAAGTGTAAAGTTGGCTTAATAAAGTTACTCAATGTTTCTATATAGAATAGAAATCTTAATTTAATATATAATATATATATTTTTTTTTCATTATTATAGCTTTGGACTCTCCAACTGGAATTGACTTTTCTGAAATCACCACCAACTCCTTTACTGTGCACTGGATTGCCCCTCGTGCAACAATCACTGGATATAAAGTCCGCTACCAGCTGGAGAGTGGAGCTGGCCGTCCAAGAGAGGAAAGAATTCCACCATCTCGCAACACTATCACCCTCACTAACCTCATTCCTGGCTCTGAATATATTGTGAGCATCATTGCTATCAATGGTCCTCAGGAGAGCATACCACTTGTAGGACAACAGGCTACTGGTATGTAGTTGCATTTTTGTGATCCATACTTCTGTTGCATATAAAATATAACAAAATATGCAATAAAGAGGCTATAAATTTATATAATTTTCTATTTTTAAGTGTCTGATATCCCCACTGATCTAAAAGCCACATCTTCCTCTCCCGGATCTGTAACTATTACATGGGATGCACCTGCAGTCAATGTGCGTTACTATAGAATCACATCTGCTGAGACTGGTAAGATACTATTGGTTGGTCATTTAAGGAATGCAAAAGTTTGTTATATTGTAAAAATAATAATTTGTCCTTTTTATGTGCACAAAGGTGGGGAGGGTCCAGGTCAGGAGATAACAGTGCCTGGAATCTCAAACTCTGCAACGATCAATAACCTGAAACCAGGCGTGAGCTACACAATTACTGTATATGCTGTCACTGGCCGAGGAGACAGTCCAGCTACAAGCAAACCAGTGACCATAACATATGTCACAGGTAGAGTTGGTGTACCTAATGTGCATATTTCGTCAGTCTTGTTCATGTTTAAAAAATAAATACCAACATGTTGGAAGGCTTTCAAACTAAATACTATTCTTTTACTATCAGCTGTAGAGCAACCTACAGAGATGAAGGTCACTGAAGTCCAAGATGAAAGCATTCATGTACGTTGGACACCACCTCCAGGCCCCGTCACTGGGTATAGAGTCACTAGTGTTCCCAAAAGTGGTCAGGGCGAGACCATCTCCCAATTTGTACCTGCAGGTAAGCTTAAAGGTTTTTGAAAATAAAAATGTAATTAATTTTAACTTATGGTTTCTCCCCTTTTTTTTTTTTTTTTTTTCATTTCTCCTGGAACAATGGTTCCTAAAAAAAAAAAGATTCACTTAAGTGGAAAATTGGAAGATGTGTAGCAGTTCAATACTAACCCTGAATCATTCTTCTTTACAGAACAAACTGAGATGACCATTGTGGGGCTTCAACCAACTGTTGAGTATGTGGTCAGCGTCTATGCCCAGGGTATAAGTGGAGAGAGTGAGCCTATTGTTGAAACAGCCGTTACTAGTGCGTATCCCTATGCTTCCCCCTACCTCTGTATTTATATTTCCTCTTTTAGATATCGAAGTTCTTTTCCATTGATGTTCAAAATGTTTATATATTTGATGCACTTTTTTTATTCTAGGATTTAAAATGTTTTAAAAAAATATTGAATTCTTTCTAGTTTTGTGCCCAGTTTATGCAAACTTCTAACAGAACTAGATTGATGACCTTCTTTAGTCAGGATTCATGGGTAAAATCCTCCACATCAACCTGACTTGGTCACAGAAATGCTAAAGACTAAAAATTTTTGTTCTAATGGACATTACTTCATAGAAACTAATTTTGCTAGTGTAGCTCATTGATTATGGCCGCTAATTGCTTATAGTAATCATGCAGTAATATATTTTTTTGGTCGGCTTCTGCAGTTATTATTTAGGAGATCAACTGCTGCTTCATTCATGCTTAGAGCTTATTGACTAATACTAACTCAGCAGTTGTTTTTCAATCAATATTTGGTGGTTCTACCTTAAATTACTGTATGGTTGTACAGGATGAGGGTGTCATTCTTATACCATCTTGGTCCATATTTCCAAAAAAAACAATCTAGATATGTCTACTTCTCTCTGGCACTCAAAACAGCTGCTTAGTTTGTATACAAATATAGAAAGACTCGGCAGTGATGTCCTTTTTGTAAAAGGGACAAATCCGTGTGCGACCAGCAGGGACTTCCTAACCATGGGATTACATGGGAACTGCAATACATTTTAATGCTTTTTAACTCGTATGTTAAAATCCCACTTTACAACCTACAAATATTTCAAACAACTATAGGTTTTTGCTGTAGGACACATGTGGTTGAGTAATTAATGGTGGTTTGGTTTTAACAATTAAATGATCATAAAGAAGTTCTCCATCTAAATTTCTATAGAAATCTGATGAATTCAGCAGAACTATAGAACAAGCACTTGTAAGATGTGGTAATAGCAATTCTCCTTCTCTCATAATAGAGATTGTTCTAGACTTGTTGAGTGACCGGTCCTTGAAGGGGTTGTCCATAGGGTAAAAAACATGGTTGCTTTCTTCTTACAACTGCACCACACCTGGTCGTGGTTTTTACCAGTGTTGCAGCTCATTTATATACTGATGATCAGGACTAGAACTTCATTGCAATGCTACACACTACCCATGGTCGGGAGAGGATTTTTTTTTAGAAGGCAGCCATGTTTATCAATCTGCGGACAACTCTTTTAAGAAAAGACTGTCTGCAGTCTTGAGACGGTTTTAAAATGCTCAGCTGAATAATTTCTGACTACAGCAAAGGATTTGGATATGGAACCTCTTTATGATGCAAAAATTTCTGCTTGCTTTTTCTGCTGTATTTTTTTTTCTACTGCTTGTCATTGCTAACTGCTTTTATGATTAATTTGCCTGACAGACATTGACCGACCCAAGACATTGACATTCCCAGAGGTGGGAGTTGATTCAATTAGACTGACTTGGGAAGTCCCAGAGGGGCAGGTTACTGGTTACAGAGTGACCTATTCAAACCCTGAGGATGGACCCAGAGAGTTGTTCCCTGCACCTGAGTCTGATGATGACACTGCAGAATTGCACGGACTCAGGCCGGGCACAGAGTACACTGTGAGCATCGTGGCATTGCACGATGACTTGGAAAGCAAGCCCCTGATCGGAGTCCAGAGTACAGGTATTTGGGACGCATGACATGTTCCTTGTGTCCTTTTCCACTGCTTTTTTAATACCCTTTTTATGCACCACTTTCCATATCCTCTTCATATCCACGTTTGTAAAGCTAATTTTTTAAATGTTTACATACCAGCCAAAACTCAAAGCAACAACAGTGATGATGAAAGTCTAGGTCTAAAATGTGCCAATTACAATGTAGATAATGTAATATATTACACCAGTGTTGGCATGGATAATCAATGTTTGTATGTCCTTATTTTCTTAGTAGTTCTTTAAAGGAAACCTGGCACCATGATGGGGGAGTGTATTCTGCATACAGCATGTTATAGAGCAGTATGATCTAAGCATATTGATGTTTGGTTATGGAAAGATTTATTATTCCTTGATTTGTACAAGTAAATATTTGCTCTTACTATGGCAGCCAATGTTGGTCCTATCATTGGCTGCCAAGCTTTTATAGGACTTCTCTCTGGACTTTCATTCAGTTGTACTTTCATGGTTACAGGTTCACTTTAAGTTTCACTGCATGGTGTTTATGCATGGTCTCTATTTATTTTTAATATGTATTACCCATTATTTGTCTTTTAATATTTCTTTAATTTGTCTTATTTGAACCATTTGTAAATTTATCTTGCAGCAATTCCAGCTCCAACCAATCTTCAATTTTCTCAAGTGACACCAACTGGCCTCACCATTAGCTGGCATGCACCTAGCATACAACTTGCTGGATACCGTGTGCGTGTGAATCCTAAGGACAAAACTGGACCCATGAAAGAGATTGATCTACCTGCTAGTACAACTGTCACCTCCATTACTGGTCTCATGGTGGGTAAACTTGTGAGCCCAAAGGAAACTTTAAACTAGTATGGGGACTACATAGGTGTTGTCCTTGTTAACATTTGGACCTGGAATAAGTCTGCCTAAGACTCTCTCATTGGCTTGCTTAATCTCTAGACTCTAACTCCAAAATTGTTCTCGGGAAATACTATATGGGGGGACTATAGTATAGTCGAAGTCAAACCTGGGCTAAAAAGCATGAGATGTTTTTATGCTGGCCAAGGCCAAAAGTGACGGGGGTGGTGAAGCTGGGGTTTCGAACAACAAAAAAATTGGCTGCAGTGCTGATTTAAATGAGACTTGTACTAAGCCATATCTGCTGGACATCTCCACCTTTTGTCTTTATAAGAGGTGACCTTATGTGGGCATGGTTTGTTAAGGATTGTGTCCTTAACAATGTTATAGTTGTTATTGACACTTGTTAAGATGTATTGATATGTGACTAGGATTGTATACAGAAAATGTAATGGACATAAAAAAAATGTTTATATACAGGTTGCAACCAAATATGAAGTCTATGTGTATGCAGTCAAGAATGGACTTACAAGCCAGCCACTGCAAGGCACAATTTCTACTCTTGAAAGTAAGTATACAGGTAATAGTACCAACTGTTAATTATCGAGGAAAGATGCCCCTACAATCAAACATCTTATCCCAAATCCTATTCTTGGCTCAGCTTCCCCCTCGCCCCCCCCCCCCCACCATAAAAATGTTTTCAAGAATTTTAAACCTTCTCAAATATATTGCCCTTGTGTGATTTTTAGATGTCAGCCCACCTCGCCGCCCACGTGTTACAGACATTACAGAAACAACAGTAACTCTTACCTGGCGCACCAAGACGGAAACCATCACTGGCTTCTTGATTGAAGCTTTGCCTGCAGGAGGTCAGACCCCTATTCAGAGGGTGATTAAACCTGATGTTAGAACCTACACCGTCACAGGTAATGTTACATTGCTAATGATTCTTTGAGTGTTTGTGTATGGTGTGTGTGTATATATAATATATATATATATATATATATATATATATATATATATATATATATATATATTTCTGTTTCTTATTTGTTTTATTTGTGTTCAAGGATTGCAGCCCGGAACAGACTACAAGATCTACCTTTACACTGTAAATGAAAATGCCCGCAGCTCCCCTGTCACTGTAGATGTATCCACAGGTAACTGTCCTCTAAAAGCAGATCTACCAAAACACACATGGCAGCAATTTGCCTTTTTTTTTTTTTTCTTCTACTATACAGATGTTCACCTTTTTTAATAACTTAAACCTGTAATTTTGCAGCTGTGGACAGCCCCTCCAACCTGCGCTTCCTGACCAGCACACCCAACTCCCTCTTATTCTCCTGGCAACCTCCTCGCTCCCGCATCACCGGATACATTATTAAGTATGAGCGAATTGGTGGCTTGCCAAAGGAACATCTGCCTCGTCTTCCAGCAGGAACCACTGAGGCCACAATTACCAGTGAGTACCACCACATCAGGTTAAAACCCTTTTTTACCTTGTAACATGTTTTTTTTGGACTTTACTACAAAATGTTCCGCCTTGAAATTTTGTTTAGGTTTTTTTTGCTAAGTGTGTAGATTATCTAAGCTTAAGTAGTAGGTAGATATACAATGAAGGGAGAGAAATTAAGGAATTTTGTTTCCTCGTTTCATTGCCTTTTTTTCTTTTAGACCTGGAGCCTGGTGTAGAATACAAAATTTATGTAATTGCTGTAAGGAACAACCAGAAGAGTGAGCCCCTTGTTGGTCGGAAGAAGACAGGTAATTATTGAAATTGAGATTTGGATAGTTGGGAAGAAACAGCCCATCGATGCACCCCACCCCCTAAACACTTTAAAGTCAAGAAAAGCAGGTTATCTAACCTGGTATTCTGCATTAAGCTTGATTTGCCTTTGTACAGTCCAAACAGTAGTTATTCTCTGCCATAGCTTATTATGTATTCATTTAAAAAACAATTGTAGTTTTTTTCCCCTTATCTGAACAACAGTTTTATACCCTTTATTTACTTAAAGGGAATGTGTCACCCAACAAAATAATATAAAACTCTTTATGAATGTAAGTTACTATCAATCTCACAAATCACACAAATTGTTACACTTAATGTTGAGTGTTCTGCTTCATGCAGGCGCACACATTTTGAAAACTGATCTGCTTGCTGGAGATCAATACAACATGGATTGAACCAGATGTAAACTTATTCCCCATCTTGATTTAATTACTGCTCCTTTTCACTGCTTCAGGAAAGGCAATGTGATTGGCTCTCGTTCCTGTGTGCATTGACAACATTTCCCCAAAAACCGTAAATAATCCACTATTTGGTGACACATTTTTCTTTAAAGTTCCTTTCTGTTGGCCAGGGGTGGGGGTCAGGGATTGAAAATACTGTTTTGACTGTAAGGAAGGGGCCCAACCCTCCCCAAAATTATATTAACCTTCTCTATATGGAAGGATTCCACATTCACCCGATCATGAGCTCCTCAGAAGATTTCATGGCATAAAATGTGATCTGCAATTTGCTGATCAGTGCTCGCTATTATTGCAACCTCGGTATGCATTGCACAGTTTTTTTTTTGTTTTTTTTTCTTTTATTTGTTGGCCTGTTGCGCTGATGAGCTGTTAAGCTTTATCTGTGTTGCAATTTTAATCAGATTATCTGCTGATGATTTCCTGTAATTTATAATGAAATGAGTAAAAATGGCTTAATTTTTTTTAATGAAAATTTTTTGGGGGATTATTTTTTTTTTTCAAGGCTACAACTGTATATGGTCTCTTTTGTGGTGATTTTGGTTTCCAGAAAACAGGAGTGCTTACAAAAAAAGAGAATTGACCAAAAGGAGCATTTCCTACTATGTTGTCAAACTGCTTTAAAACGCTTCCAGATTGTGTTCCTTTCATGGTCCTGTGTGGTGGCATCATCCAGAAAATCAACTTTGAAATGAGATGGTTTTATGAAGTCTGAGATGGAGAACTTAGCACTGAAGTCCAGCTCTCCCTGCCTCAGAACCCTCCCTCTGTTGTAGCTGATAGTCCTTCAACCAGGGACATTATAATGGACTTGCCTAATGTCACTCACAACAGAGGACCTGTCTGCAGCAAGTAAAACTAGACTTCAGTGCTGATCTCTCCATGACTTTATACAACCATTTTAACATCTCAATTCAAAGTTGGTTTTTCTTGATGATGCCACCAAAAACACAAGGAACATGATCTGCTTGGCAACATACTATTGGTTGTTTGTTAGGTCAATATCTGCTTAGACTCCTTTTTTTAATTTGTGAAACTAAATTTCTTTTTACAGACCTTTCATTTTATTTCTTGTTTTGGTAAATATTTGAAATGCTTTTGGATTTTGTTACATGTGGCACATTAAATCCATAAATATATTTCATAATGAACAAATCTCTTGTCCGGGAATCCTGAAAACCCCAGTGGAGTCATAGTAGTTGTTGGCAAAAAGTTCAGTGTTCAGCGTTTTAACCCCTTCGTGTCTATGCCATTTTAGACCTTTAGGACCAGGCCTGATTTTTAAAATTTGCCCTGTGTCATTATAGGAGGTTATAACTTTTTGACACTTTAACATATCCAGGGGATTTTTAGATTGTTTTACCGTCACACATTGTACTTCAAAGTAATATTCAAATTTTGATGATATCTTTTGTGTTAAGTTATGAAAAAAACTTAAATTTGGCAAAAATTTCTAAAAATTCTTCATTTTCGTAGTTCAAAATGTTCTGCTTTTCAGGCAGATAGTCATAGCACCCAAGTAACTTTATAACTAACATTTCCAGAATGTCTGCTTTATATCGGCATAGGGTTTTATGCATCTTCTCTCTTTTCTAGGTTGTTAGGAGGTTCAGAATTTTGGGAGCATTTTTTCTAATTTTTATGAAAAACGCCAAAACCCTTATTTAGAGGCACATGCTCAGCTTTAACTGACTTTGAGAGGCCTAAACAGCAGTAAACCCCCATAAATTATGCCATTTTAGAAACTACACCCCTCAATGTGTAAAAAATCAACTTTAAGAAGTGTGTTAACCCTTTAGATGCTTCACAGTGGTTAAAACAAAATGGAGGTGTAATTTACAAGCTGTCATTTTTTTTAGACAATATATTAATTTTGGCCAAAAATTAAACCGTCACAAAGTATTAAATGACAAAAAACTCCACAACGTTTGATACCCAATGTCTCCCGAGTCAGAGGATGCCCCATATGTGGTGGTGACTGCTGTACGGCCGCACGGCCGGGCATAGAACGGAAGGAGGCGCCATTCAGAGCAGATCTGCATTGTCACATCTTACAGGCTATAAAATGTTTATTTTTTTGTAATTTGGACATATGGGGGATTATTTTTTTGTGGATGAGATCTGCTTTTCAGATACATCATTTACGGGGGGCCGAATAGCTAATAATCAGATTTTATTAACTCTTTCTTGGTGGTGGTTAAAAAAATCATTCTTGTTTATGGTTTTTAGCATTTTTTTCCCCCCGACGTTCACCATACCATAAAAATAATGTGTTATCTTTATTCTACGGGTCATCACGATTACAGCGATACCCCATTTATATGGCTTTTTTATGGTTAACTTGTTTTGCAGAATATAGAACTCATTTTGTGAGAAATTTGCTTGTTTTTGTATCGCCATGTAACAATGGGCAGAACATTTATATTTTTTTGTTTACAGCGCTGGTTTAGAGCTTATTTTTTGCGGGACAAGCTGTACTTTTTCTTGGTATCATGTTGGGGTACATTTTACTTTTTTATCACTTTTTATGCGGTCAGATGTGAAAATGTAATAATTTTTGTGAGGTTTTTTTGTGTGTTTTTTTACGGCGTTCACCTTACGGGTTCAGTGACCTTTTTTTTTTATTGTACGGGTTGTTACGGACGTTGTGATACCCAATATGTTGTGTTTTTTTGTGATTTTCATTTTTTTAAATGTTTTATTTGATTACTGCATGGGACGGGACTTAAGGGGACTTTTATTCTTTTTAAATAATTTTTTTTTAGTTGCACCTTTTTTTTAACTTTTTTTTTACTGTTTTATTTTGTCCCAGGGTGGGACATGAACAAGTGATCATTTGATCACTTGTTCATTGTAATATGCTGCAATACTAATGTATTGCAGCATATTACATAGTCAGCCTATGCATTCTGCATAGGCTGACAGCTGCACTGTTAGATCGTGCACAGTGCACGATCCTAGCAGGCAGCTGCCATAGGCAGCCCAGGGGACCTGATCGGGCCTCAGGGTTGCCATGGCAACGATCAGCACCTCCGTGTCCTGCACGGAGGGTGCCGATCGTCGTGCCGATGCACCATAGACGCCGCGGTCACTATGACCGCGGCGTCTATAGGGTTAAACAGTCGGGATCGCGATAGTCGCGATCCCGGCTGTTACTGCGGGATCCCAGCTACCGCGTACCGCTGGGATCCCGCGGCGATCGCAAGGGCTCAGCTTCTGAGCCCGGGTGATCGCCATGACGTGATACTACGTCAAGGTGCGGGAACGACCCGCATCCTATGACGTAGTATCACGTCAAGGTGCGGGAAGGGGTTAAAGGTCTCTTGATGCCCAACAGGGCTGCAAGTGTTGGAGATCTGGCTGCCCTGTACACAGCCCCCTGGAGTTCTCAATTATTCCTGGAGAATACTTTTAACCCTTCATTCACTCATATACTTTTAACCCTTCATTCGCCATATACAGGAGATCCCATTTTTATCCTATAAAGCCATTTGTATATGACCCTGTTCTCCATGGTATGCCATATACATCATATTCTCTATTTTGCTGCTAGTGGAGTCTGACTCCATTTCATCTACGCCAAAAATATAAAAATACTTTGCAGAATTATTTTTACTGATCATTGTTAATGGGGCCTTTGGTTTAGCAAAAAATTCTTGTAATTAAGTCTTTGTAAATTATAATTTCTTTTAATTCTCTTTTCTGACTGGGCAATCCATGTATAATATTATAGTGAAAGCACTAGTGTGTTTGTGCAGCATGTGACTTTCGTTTGTATACCTGGATTCCCCCTAGGGTTTAGGGTGTCTTCTTTAAATCACAAAATTCTTGTAGTAATTCTCAGTACTAGATCTGCTGAACGCAGTGGTACCACAAATTATTGCTGCTGCCTGCTTTAACTAATGCTTTGCTTTTGTTGCTCCTAACGCTTTTTTATGTCAGACGATCTACCTGTACTGGTTACCCACCCTCGCCCAGACAAAGGCCCTGAAATCCTCGACGTACCCTCCGAAGCAGAGAAAACTCCCTTTGTTGCACAGACCACATTAGACAATGGTAATGGTATCCAACTTCCAGGCTCTTTAGGACCCTCCAGTTTTCCTCATGAAGGAAAGGTCATTGAGGAACATGGCTTTCGAAGTCCCGTTGCACCCACCACTGCTTCCCCTGTCCGACCAGGGTCATATACACCAGAGAAGTACCCAGAAGTGTACCACATAAGCAGAGGAGATTTCGATGGGCCTTATCCACATGGCTTAGTACCACAGATCAATGAAACTGGAGTACAGGAGGTGTCATCACAGACCACAATTTCATGGAGACCTCTTCTGGAGACTACTGAATATGTAATATCTTGTCATCCTGTGGGTCAAGATGAAGCACCTATTGAGGTAATGTTTATAAAACTTCACGATCTACCAAAGCAAATGTATTTGTATAATCAAAACCATATCTACCATATTTTTGAGGCTACAAGACACACCTCAGATTTAGGCAAAAATATGTTTGGCACCAATTTAATATTCCCTGGTGGTCAGACGCTTCTCTGCAATAGGTCCGCTACATACAGACTCAGACTGCTGTGCTACATGCGCACATACACAGCTCTGCTCCACTTCCCACCCCATTATTAGCTCTTAACTAGGCACAAGTGGACCCAATATTTAAGTTCTGGTACCGCCGCCTGCACATATTGTCAGATTGGAGGGATTTGTATTTCTGGCCCCATAGAAATGACGATAGACTTGTGAGGGTCAACAGATTATCCATCTCCTGGTGTTTCCTAACACACTGGAACCTGTGACCAGAGCACTTTTTTTTCAAGGGTTCCAATCGAGACCGTAAAGTCCTATTACACATGTTTTTAGAATATCTTTAAGTTACTTTGTTTTTGATTATAAAATGAAGGTGGTTCCCTGTCAGCTTGCACATCTTAGTCCTGGGGTCTGTGCCTTTCGAATTGCAACAGCCTCCTGTTTGTTTGAATCCTTGATACACTTGTACCCCCTCTCACCCCAAGCCCCCTACCACATTCTCCTTCTATTCCCCCTCCCACCCATGACGTAGACTTTTCTGTCTGTTGGAACCTGCCACCTTTGAAAGAGTTCTCTGGTCACAGGTTTCCTTTAATAATGTGGCATGTGGAAATTGAGTGGTGTTCATAGAAAATCCAATAGTTTTGACCTTTTTAAAATCTACCTACAGTTTAGAGTTCCTGGAACATCTACCAGTGCCAGACTGAATGGTCTCTCCCATGGAGTCACTTACAATATCATTGTAGAGGCACTTAAAGGATTGAATCGCCACAAGGTCTTGGAGGAAATGGTGACCGTTGGCAATACTGGTAAGAGCATGAAAAATATTTTGATACATTAAACAGTATATTTTTATATAGCATTTAACTTCACAAAATGAGACCTCTTTTTGCACAGTTTGTGGCTGGACATCGGTTCCCTTGAAGAGTCTGTGCTCACCAAATCGCGGCTGGGCGCCAAAGTGTGTCACATTACTACCTAGGGGTAAAAGATGGAGCAGGCTCTATCTTTTCCTGGGGTTTATGCCTCCGCCTCTCCAGCCAAATGTGTGCTACACCCGGGTCCTGGCCCACATTTGTGTGAAAGAAGCCTTAGTGTCACTCAACTAATGAACATTTGGATTGTACTTTTAACGGACTCGCAAACCTTGAACACCATTCTACATTAGTTAAGTTTTTGTCTCCATATTAAATGCATTTATTTCACAGATCACCCTGACAGTGCCCTACAACCTGTTGAGGACACCTGTTATGATACATTCACTGGATCCCATTACGCAGTTGGACAGGAGTGGGAACGTATGTCCGAGTCTGGATTCAAACTTTGGTGCAAGTGCCTGGGTTATGGAAGTGGACACTTCAGATGTGACTCTTCAAGTGAGTATGCAACTACCCCCTACTGTTTTGTATTATCAATTATTTATTAGCATATCACATGATGTAAAAGGTAAATTACATCACCCAGTCTAGAATTCATGGCAATGGCCTAATATTTTTAGGAACATTAATATTATAATTTTTTTGCAATAGGACACAACGCTCATGAGATTTTCTACCAGTTGGGTAACAACCAAGTTCTATCTTTTTAACATGCCACACCTCCTTGTTGTGGAGGAGACCCCTTTTAGCTAGCTATTTCTGCAGGAAGACACCATTTTGCTTTTGTTCTTAGTCTGTATCTTGTGCTTCTTAGAATGGTGCCATGATAATGGAGTCAACCATAGGATCGGTGAGAAGTGGGACCGACGTGGAGAAAATGGCCAGATGATGAGCTGCACTTGTCTTGGAAATGGAAAGGGAGAGTTCAAGTGTGAACCTCGTAAGTGTAATGCTTAGGTCAAGATGGTCACTTTTTATTTATCATGCTTGTAATCAGACTGATATCTTATTTATTTTTTTTTCTTAGATGAAGCCACATGCTATGATGATGGAAAAATGTATAATGTTGGTGAGCAATGGCAAAAGGAATACCTGGGAGCCATCTGCTCTTGTACATGCTATGGTGGACAACAGGTATGTGCATTCATAGTATAGTATAGATTATTTTCCTGCATAGGACTATTTTTTAACAATTGAGGCGGTGTGCGCTAGTCTGATTAATCTGTTCGCCCGCATTTCAAAAAAAGTGATGTGAAGATGGTGAGAGGGGGTAGAAGGTTTGCCATAAAGCTGACAGTCAAGGCATGATTAAATGCCCTCCCCTCTATGGTTTTGTTATACAATGATCTGTATGGGTCACTTCCCAAATGTTGTCAAGGACTTTTATTATTTTATTAATCCTGTTGAATTCGACAGGGATGGCGTTGCGACAACTGTAGAAGACCTGGTGCTGCAGCTTCTCCTGACACAACCGGTCACACTGTTTCCCAGTATTCACAAAGATATCAGCAGAACTATGTAAGTATCAATGCTGCTATGTAGGTGCTGTAGCGACTGAGTGCATTTAGAGTATAAGAGCAATTTTATGTCTGAGGGCAGATGCACCTGGTACTTGGCCCCTTTGATTTTAAATCTTCAAGGAGCTGGGTTGGCTCCACTGCTTCAGCAGCACTTCAACATCATTCGGCACAAATCCCCGGGCGTAAGACAGTCACAAAGGATTTATTAGTAGATATTATTTGTAAGGATCTTGCTCATCAAACCGGCACTGAGTTTTGTAGTTGAATTGTCTCACACACTCCTATTAAACCAGGTGTTGCACATTCATTAACAAAGACTGCATGTGTGTGTGTAGACCTAGCCCAAAAAGTCAAACCTTAATTAGGGTGGTTATAATTGTAGTGAGTGCCTTAGAAATGGGTACGATCATCAGCAAATTTCATGTATATGACCGCCTGTCGTGGCAGTTTTCTGATTCCTTGTTTGTTTTTCCTCTGCAGAATGTGAAATGTCCAATCGAGTGCTTCCTTCCTCTGGGCCTGCAGGCAGACACACATTCTGAACAGACCAAGAACTAAGTCTTATTACAAGAACATAAAGTGCATTATAGCTGACCTAGAGGAGCAGCAGGCGGGTAGAGAAAGATGAATGGACGCCTCCTCTGACTGGCAGATAACCTAAATGCTTCAAAGTTCATCTGAAGTACTTCCGTGCCATTCAGTATTCAATGATTGTAATTGTGTGTTTTATTTTGCTTACATTGATCTGGGAAACAAAAGGGAAATGGCTATTTTTTTAATACTGGGCAGTGATGCTGTTTTGATCCTTTTGGGAAAAATCCTGTGTGAATGAGAGCCTTATTTTTGGCTCCTGCCACCCTGCAGTTTATTGCTTTAATAGGCTGCAAGGTGGAATAATATCACTAGAGAGAAGAGAAGGCTACAGGCCACGGGGACCAATTCTGCTTTTTTTTTTTTTTTTATATTACCAATGCAGCGCCAACTGGCTGCTTCTGACACTGATGTCTTTTTACCATATGCACAATTGTAATTCCTTTCTCTGCACAATCCTTACTAATACCTGACCTTCCTTCAGTGTTATTTATCAATGTCTGCTGCATCTTCTGAGGATTCCTTCTACTTAACTTTGGAAAGTAATTCTGAATACTAGGAAGTGATGGCAATTGAATCTGATGTAATTATGGTTGGTGATTTTTATTTGTTTTTATACTGTATGTGCCAAAGCTTTTACTACTGTGGAAAGATGACTCTTCTTTTAATAAAAATCTTAAAAATTAGTGTATATTTTGTATAATTCTGTTTCTTGTTGTGCTTAATTTCCTCACCTTCAGACCAACGTATTTTTCGGACTATAAGGCGCACAAAAAATCGTTTTTCTCAGAAATCAAAGGTGCACCTTTATAGTCCAGTGCGCCTTATACACTCACCGGCCACTTTATTAGGTACACCATGCTAGTAACGGGTTGGACCACCTTTTGCCTTCAGAACTGCCTCAATTCTTCGTGGCATGGATTCAACAAGGTGCTGGAAGCATTCCTCAGAGATTTTGATCCATATTGACATGATGGCATCACACAGTTGCCGCAGATTTGTCGGCTGCACATCCATGATGCGAATCTCCCGTTCCACCACATTCCAAAGATGCTCTATTGGATTGAGATCTGGTGACTGTGGAGGCCATTTGAGTACAGTGAACTCGTTGTCATGTTCAAGAAACCAGTCTGAGATGATTCCAGCTTTATGACATGGCGCATTATCCTGCTGAAAGTAGCCATCAGATGTTGGGTACATTGTGGTCATAAAGGGATGGACATGGTCAGCAACAATACTCGGGTAGACTGTGGCGTTGCAACGATGCTCAATTGGTACCAAGGGGCCCAAAGAGTGCCAAGAAAATATTCCCCACACCATGACACCACCACCACCAGCCTGAACCGTTGATACAAGGCAGGATGGATCCATGCTTTCATGTTGTTGACGCCAAATTCTGACCCTACCATGCGAATGTTGCAGCAGAAATCGAGACTCATCAGACCAGGCAACGTTTTTCCAATCTTCTACTGTCCAATTTCGATGAGCTTGTACAAATTGTAGCCTGTAGTCTCCTGTTCTTAGCTGAAAGGAGTGTCACCCGGTGTGGTCTTCTGCTGCTGTAGCCCATCTGCCTCAAAGTTCGACGTACTGTGCATTCAGAGATGCTCTTCTGCCTACCTTGGTTGTAACGGGTGGCGATTTGAGTCACTGTTGCCTTTCTATCAGCTCGAACCAGTCTGCCCATTCTCCTCTGGCATCAAGGCATTTCCGCCCACAGAACTGACACTAACTGGATGTTTTTTCTTTTTCGGACCATTCTCTGTAAACCCTAAAGATGGTTGTGCGCGAAAATCCCAGTAGATCAGCAGTTTCTGAAATACTCAGACCAGCCCTTCAGGCACCAACAACCATGCTTTCTTCCCCATACTGATGCTCGGTTTGAACTGCAGGAGATTGTCTTGACCATGTCTACATGCCTAAATGAGTTGCCGCCATGTGATTAGAAATTAAGTGTTAACGAGCAGTTGGACAGGTGTGCCTAAAATGGCCGGTGAGTGTATATGAACTGTACTTACAGACAACAGTTGCCATGAACTGTGCACAGGTCTGTCATCGGCTGGTCATTCATCCTTATAATCAGGTGCGCCTTATATATGAACCTAGATGTTTTAGCAGGCATTTATTGATGGTGCCCCTTCTAATCCGGTGCGCCTTATACTCCGGAAAATATGGTATATTCTAAGGCTGATATTACACAAGCATTTTTAGGTATTCACTGATTTACTGTGAAAAACTGCTTATTTTTCCTGTTAACACACATTTCTCCAAATGTACTAACCACTCCAATTGTTGTAGGATCTTCTGTACTCTTATTAATTGGGATAATACAGCTTCTTTAGAACCGCCCACAAACAAAAAAAAATCCTAAATGAGGGATGAAAAAAAACAGACCTGCAGATGTATAATTTAAGCTACGTCGGCTATTAATTTTGAATAGACTCTTGGTGCAATGGCTACCACAAAAAGCATAGTTCTAAACTGGAAGTGTGTTAGCATTCCATCCAACAAAACTGCCACCCTTAAATACCTCCGAAAAGAGGGATGAATGGGAATATTGTAATATGCATCCGATAAATATTTATGCCATGAAGCGTCCTGAAAAAAGCTAATTTATTCTGGATCTAATTGTCTCCATCTTAAATTTTTCTGACATTTATTTAAGGGGTCTCGATTAATGATCATTCTTAAGAAACGATCTGGCTTTCTAACATGAAAAGGGGTAGAATAGAACCCTAATTGTTCCTCTTGAACTGGTGCTTTAATAAGAACCACCTTTTGTTGCAGGAGGTTGGCATCCCAGTCAGGAGCCTCTTGTGCTTGGGCATTGCCCATAAAAGTCACTTTAAGGATTGGCTACTGCTGCTTTTTTTTTGTCCCCCTCCTCCACATAGGTTTAAAGACATTTAGCACCCATTTGTTAGAAATTTTCTTCCACTCTGGGTGGAAGTCTACCCCCTATCGGAGCCTGGCGGCATTGTTGGCTAGTCTTAGCAGGGTCGTTGAACACAAAGCCCTTTGGCCTTCTAGATTTCCATTCGCTTTCTCTCCTATCATTAGATCTTTGGTTCTGCACAAACCTTCTGAGGCCAAAAAGTATTTCTAGGTGCCTGGCTGTCCAGGGATCCCTTTTTGTCTGAGGCTTTGTCCACATTTTATCTAAAGTAGATCCAAATAAATATTCTCCTTCACAGGGGATTGCACAAAAGCAATTCTTGGATGTTACATCAGCGCTCTAGGGTTTCAGCTATATGGCCCTCCAGGCAGAGTTTGCAAGTACAGAAGATCTGGCTGATAATCTCAACGCATCGACTGATACATCAGCCGAAAAAGCTTTTAAAGGAGAGATAACATCCGCCAACAATTTGTCCCTAGGAATGCCCGGCTTAATTTATTCTTCCAGTTGCGGCAAGATCCTTTTTATGTGGTTAAAGGCTGCTCGGGATGCTTCTCATGATCTGTTTAGGAAAGAATCTGCCCCTTTGAAGAATCCCATGGACAAAGACTTTCCACATCAAAATGGAGAGCTGATTTGCAAAATGCCGCATCGGTTTTCAGTGGGTTTATCCCAAAAACTTATAGAAAGGATTCTTCCTCTTCACCAAAAAAATAAAGGGTTAATTTTTTTTTTTGTGCAGTGAACTCCATCAAACCTGACCAGGGAAGCGACACATGCAGGATATCGGTCACAAGATCTTGGTGAATCGCAGCAGGTGCAGGATCTGCGGCAACAAAGCTCTCTGTGAATTCCAGACAGATAAGTAAATGTGCCCCAATCGGTGACAGGCCCAGGGAATCAAATGTACTATACTTTCGCTTTAAGTGATGTGCGAACCTCCTCGTGCATCACAGCCCACATATTCTGTAATACTAGGGATAACTCCTGGGCAACTATTTTCTGAATGCATGCCTCACAAGTGGAAACCTTTCTAGCAGGAGTATCCCATCTCTAGAATAAATAGAGGGGAATAAATCAATACCATATATATATATATATATATATATGCCAAAATGGGCCGTACATCACCACCTAATAAATGAGAACCCTGTGAGCCATACCGTAGGTTCAGCCACCAGATCTCGCTGACTTGCGTCTTCAAACTCATGGTAACAAGCAGACACGGGTATAACGGGGTGTGAACACAGCAAAATGCCTGGCTAACATACATAATAAATATATATATATATATTCACAGGAAAAAAACAAAGCGTACATACTGCAGGTAGACTGCTGGAGTGAAGTACATTCCTCTGTCCGTCTGGGAGCATGAATAGCAGACAAACTAGTGTGAGGACCTCTTAAAGTTTGCATCTCCCACCCCCTGGCTCAGATCACATGACATGCACACTTATGGTCCCTACTGGAAGTGGGTAATGTTCGTCAACGTGACGAGGAAGGAAACCACGCACCCTAAGCGTTCTGGCGGCACGGCTCTCAAGAAAGACTGGGAGCATGGGGTGAACCAGACTGGGCCGTTATGTACCAGACAGCGAATCATGCAGGTCCTGCTGTCGGAGGAATTTCCAGAGCCTCCGACAGAAGGTATGCACATGGCCAATAGGGGACACCTGCTCATCGGAGCAGGGTACTGGGAGTCGCCTAACTGGGGAGTTTTACTCCAGGAACCTCACTGGAGGTTGCTACTGGGTCTCCTGCAGCGACAGGAAACCACTGAGGCTATGAAAAAGGAGTGGAGTTTTAAAGCATGGGTTTCCCTGGGGACAACCCTC
Organism: Engystomops pustulosus; assembly: GCF_040894005.1. Lineage (NCBI taxonomy): Eukaryota > Metazoa > Chordata > Amphibia > Anura > Leptodactylidae > Engystomops > Engystomops pustulosus. The sequence continues at coordinate 78,877,118 of NC_092418.1, read as the reverse complement.
CTCTCCGGGGTGCTGTCGTGGTGAGGGTGTAAATTTACTTTACTACCCCAGCTGCTGTTTTGGTTGATCCAGGGAATTATTCTGACAGCCACATTACTTAAAAGTTTTATTCCCATACAATGTGATATTGCTTTGCAAAAAGGCATCAAAGGCCCCTCTTAAAGGAAACCTACCACTTGAAGTGGTAGGTGTAAGATGCATATACCGAGCACCAGCTCAGGGTGAGCTGGTGCCAGAGCTTACGTTCATAAGTGTCCTGAACTGCTGTATCGCGGTTTAAACACTTTTTAATCTTTACAGCCGAAGGAGCTTCGGCGCACCATGCGCGCAGCTCCCTGGCATTTCCTATGTAGGCGCACGCACAGTCACATGTGTGGTGCGCCGAGCACGCACCACTGTGCGCCTAAGCAGCTACAGCTATAAAGATTAAAAAGTGTTTAAACCGCGATACAGCGGTTTAGGACACCAATGAAAGTAAGTAAGCACCGGCACCAGTTCACCCTGAGCTGGTGCTCGATATATGCATCTTACACCTACCACGTCAAGTAGTAGGTTTGCTTTAAATATGTTCAAATTGTGTGTATTAAAAGTGCATCAGAACCTTTAAACACCACAGTTCCTTCCTTCCTTGCATTCATCAATCAGCCAGACATTGTCATGTAGAACAATGACCATTGTCACACAGCAAAACAGGTATAGCAGTTCCTTGAAACAGAAAACATTCAAATATTGAAATGTCCAGCCCAGATCCAAACGGAATAGAAAATCTTAGTGACAAAGTTATGACCTAAAAGCCACAGAACTGGAAAAGGAGTGTCCCAAAATCCCAGCAGTGCTATGTGGGAGACTAGTGACGTCCTGTGGCTGCAGATGTGCTGAAGTCATTTAGAGCAACGACCTGTGCACTTCCTACTTAATTTGAGCTACTTTTGGTAAATTAGAGATAACAAAACAAGTCACATACCATCAATGCAATACAATATTTTATTGTAACAGAAAAAAGATCTTCAATATCAGGGTAGAAGGTTTCACGTTTTTTTTCTTGGAATGTTAGTGGTGGAAGAGGCGCAGGTTGGTGTGCACCAGGACAATGCCCAACTCATCACATGCTTCAATTATCAACTTATCAGCTGCAGATCCAGAAGGAGCAGCAATGAACTGAACACCGCTCTAAGGTAGATAGAGATAAAAATTGATCAGAAACAAGGGGTACAACATCCAACAATTTATACTATACTGTTAAAAAGATTAAAATACTAAAATACCAAGTCACGCTAGGGAAAGCTTCATGTGCGTTTTTATAGGGCATTGAAAACTATGATAAATAACAATGACTTGCACCAACTAAATTTAAGGCACATTAGAGGTTTTCTAAGTGGAAACTGAACCACAGACAGGGTCAGATGTCAGCCCATGAAATTAGGCAGAAGCTGTGCTAAAAGATCTGGAATGGTGTTTCCAGCAATGAAAAAAACTAACAGGTCCACCCTCAAGTCAATGATGGATGTATGCGGTGTGCATATAGAACAGCAGTGTTACCCTTCTGGTTTGACCCATTTTTTTCATATTACCATCACTTTTCATAATCTCACCTTCTTTGCCCGCTCAACATTGTCTCTGAATGGGAAAAATGCATCAGAGCTTAGGGAGACTCCAGTTAAAGTAGAAATCCACTGCTTCTTGTCTTCTGGGGTGAGTAACTCTGGGGGCTGCTCATACAAGGACTTCCACTGCTCCAGCTCCTCCTGAGAACACATACATGGAGATCAATATATGGAGTTTTACGTGTCGTACACAATTACAGATTTATTCCATCAGAATACTTGCCTGTTCCAGGGTGCCGCTCACATATTGGTCAATGGCATTGGAAATATCAGCCCTCTTTACTCCAGCTTTAAATTTCATTCCCAGGACACGTGGGTGGTGCCGCAGCCACCAGTTATCCGCTTTGTCCCCGGCCAGCCGGGTGCAATGTATGCGGGACTGCTGGCCAGCGCCCATACCCACCACCTGCCAGAAAAGAAGTCAAAAACCCATAGAACTATATAGAGTAATGCTTCCATACAAATTTTAGTCTTATTTTAACAAATATGAATTACAGGGAGTCCATTCATAATGGTCTACACCTCTGCCTAACCACCAGGCCAGGAGTCATGAAACGTTTTGAACATGTTTAATCTACTACAACTATGTCTAGTCACAGAAAAAGGGTGGCACAGCAAGCTATATCGTTTCCTTAACCCTATAATAGAACTCCCTAAAAGGTAAGTCAGAGTGATTATTTACCTGTCCATCCTTGGCATAGCACACCGAATTAGACTGGGTATACTTCAGGGCAATAGTGGCTACAATCAAGTCTCTGATGGCAGATTCCGGGAGCTAAAAAACAAAAAAAGAAGAATGAATTACATATTGGATTTGATTATTTTTAGCAGGAAGAACCTCCGATCATGTACAAGTCACCCATGGGCCAACTACATCTCTTTCAGTTTTACAGCGCCAGCATATTTTGCGGTGCCCATCTGTCACCAGTAAGGTGCACAATCAGTAAGGAAACCCACCAGCACCATGCTATATCACTGGAATAGACCTGTCACCTGTACTGCACAGTGAAGTTTACCCGGATTACGTCCTGCCACATGTCAATAGGGCCCTATGGATAAATCTGGGAGGGAAATGGACTGGAAGGCTGTACCTCTTTCTTTGTTGTAACCACATTGCTGAATAGAGAGCCATCCACCACTCCATCATTTCTCCGTTGTTCCAGTTGCAAGCCAAAAATAGTTCGGATCTCAGAGCTGTCTGGTTCATAAGTCGGATCCACCTAAAAAGAGAGATTGTTACTACTCACATCTTGTAGACTTAATTCTCTCAAAATTTTCTTGGATAAATACCAAAAAAAAAAAATATATATAATAATTTCTTGAAAATATTGCCAAAAAAGTCCATAAAAACTCCTAGGCACCAACCAGCAGAGAAGTGTGCCCACTCCAAGCTACTACTAGCAGCACATGATGTTCACCACAACATGTGCTTCCAACTATCTCAACTATGTATTACCCAACCTAATCATGGGATCAAGCCATGTATGGCCAGCTAAATCTAATGCACAGGCTATGGCAAATAAATCTTCATTCCTGCAATTGTGATAATGAAAACCAGATGGAGAACAGCACATAATGTCCTAATGTAGGCCATTCAACCTATCATTTTATGTATTTCTAGTATTCTTGGAATTGCATCTATGTATAATACAAAATGGTATAATGGGAACCAGTATAGTATAATACATTACCTGCAAGACACAATAACCTCCATTCTTCTTTTTGGAGAGGATTTTCAGAGCCTCTTCATCATATCCTGGAGCTATAATCCCATCAGAAACCTATAAGAGATTAGGTGAAGACATATTACCAAGTTTGACAAGCAGAGTTTACACAGACAATGCATCACTAAGATATTCATCTAGTGAAAAGTAGATTTCTTTCATTGCAATGCAGATGGAAATCTAGTATCAGATACTCTACTATCACAGTCATGGAATTCTGTTATCTAAAGGAACTCTACCATCAAAATTAAACATGATAAACCAGGAACACTTACTCAGATCCATGTACCATGTGGTAATAATGCCATCCATGACCTCCTTCCTTCTAAAAATAATCTTTTGTAATGCTTATAAGCCAGAAGGGGTCTGGAAGGAGTTACCTCTGTGCTGTAACTGAAGGCTTTTACATTGTGCAGAAGAACTTCTGCCTTCTCACTGCAGCATGGTGGGATGAGGAAAGAGGTGGTAAGACGCGCCCCTGCACAGAGTAACAGCTTGTGAAGCTACAGCACGGTGGGACGCTGGTAACATACCCACCCTTACCAAAGTCATGCATCAACATTGGCTAACAGCAGATTGGCAGGGGCATCTAACAGTCTGACCTTCCAATCTGATGGCAATAGCTTATAGTAAAGGTTAGGTCATCAATGGCAGTGTCCTGGAAATCCCCTCTAATTATAAGCATCTCACCTTCAAATGAAGTGCCATGCGCAAGGGTGACCAACTTCACCTTTGGGTTACAAATCTCAGGTGTGATCTCCAGCCTATCAAACTTTTATTATATTCTATAAGGAGGCGAGGCCTCATCTTTCCTGGATTTCAAAAGGCAAATTATCCATACAGTCAAGGCAGTGTAGTGGAACTTCTAGGTCCATTTACACATGTTTTTAGACTTATTAAGCAACCATGACTGCATGATCAGCTACTGATCCATCTGGAGAACAGGAAACCACCCACAGTTCCTTATGGTCTTGCCACTTCAAACCCAAAATGGCCCCTCACAAGTTGAGATTATTCTTCAACTTCTGAGATGAGAATAACCCTATAATTAGCAGAATTCCACCCACTCAATCCCCAAACTCCTTGTACCTCTCTGGAGATTATTTTTGCTGTGGGAACATCACAGACATCAGAAATGGAAATGAAGTCACCAAAAGAGGACATTCTGTCCGAACCTAGAAACGGGGACATATCCAGAATAATTATGGGCAGCTCACATACTTTATTAAATGTTCATCAAAACACAGTGACCAAAATATTGCAAAGGGTATATACCCACACAGCTGCAGATACAATGGTTATCTGAGGGTTGCCCTGGGATAAAAAGCTGTGAATAGCAGCCGTAGTTGTGTGGGCAGTAAAAATGAAATTTATATTCATCTCACTGCTCCTTCAATGAACAGTCTATTTTTGCCAAATGTTTGAATGTAGTGGTTTAAGGGCCATAGGGCTAATCAAAAGTAAAAGTAATTTGTATAATGTAAAGGGCAGAAGTGAATAGAAGAGCAGATCCTGCCAGAGGGGGCCCCACAGCAGCAGGTAAGTGTGCTTGGTTTACAATCCTTCATCCTGGTGATAAATTTCATTTATTTATTTTTTTAAGCACTTATGACCCTGTGGGGGCTGATGCTTGAACAGACCTGGCAGCTCTGATTAACCACTGCATACCAGGTGATCATGTCAACAAAGTATAGAGCTGGCAGCAGTGTCAGCTCCTGTATTCAATGCACAGTGCTACTTCATCACTATGCAGTAAAGGGAGAGGGCAAATGCAGTAATAATCCTTCTCTACCTTTCCCCTAGGGTCTACGGCTGTCAGACAGCAAGAGCAGCAACACAGAAAGATGTCATTGCAGGCACTAGCCCTACACCAGCTGCTGTTTTGTAAGTATGTAGTCGCAATAAAGTTTAATTAAGCTTAAGTTTTGGGTAATTTATTACTGTGTATATACTTGAGTACATCGACCCGAGTATAAGAAGAGGCCACTAAATTTTCCACAAATAACTGGAAAATTTATTGACAAGAGTACAAGCTCAGGGTGGGAAATGCCCGATGCAGCCAGCCGCCCACTGCAGCCCTCTGTGTTCATAGTGCTCCTTTGCATCAGAACGGGAATACGTATGGACGAGTCTCTGCCGGCTCTTACACGCGAAGGAAGAGTATGCAAGTGTTTTTTTGTGCTAAAATGCTCAGCTTATTCAAGATATATCCATCTCTATATTACACAGTAATGAAAAACTAAGAAAAAAAAAACATGCAAAGCATTAAATTTTAAGGCTGACCTCTGGCTCTTGCATAGGCAGTTGCCAAGGGAGTAAGTGTGGCATAGAGGTCATGTACCATGCACACCTTGGCCTCATCTTCTGTCAATGGAACTCCAACAGCAGCACCTGGTGGTAAAAAGTAACATTACAAACTAAATGTAGATGTTGCATATTTCTATCAGTGTATAAAGTGTAATCATTGTAGAATTGAGAGGAATTCTGTATGTGTTTTATGTAATGCCTAGGACCGATTACATTACCTGCAGGGCTCACATGTTTAAAGGAGGTGGCGGCGGGGAGGCCTAGAGCATTTTTCAGTTCTCTCACCAGCTGCCAACCATTCAGAGCATCGCAGAGATTGATAAACCCTGGAGATCCATTGAGCACTGCAGAGGGAAGAGACAGTACACTGAAATAATCGCAACATACTGGTCAGATCTACTACCAAGAAAAAAAAGGGCGGTTGGGGGGGGGGGATCTAAACTGACACTTTGGCAGCCAAAATTTTTGGCGTAACATCTTAACTCAAAAATAAGGAAAGTTATAGGTCAGTGATGGCAAACCTTTTAGAGATCGAGTGTCCAGACTGCAACCCAGACCCACTTATTAATTGAAAAGTGCCAACACAGCAGTTCTAGCAGTAACTTATTAAAATCTTCTTGCTCCGTGCTACAGATCAACGGTCCCGAGGACACCAATATAGTTGACAGAAGGAGAGAAAATTCAGATTGCCATTGGAGTTCCCTTTACAACTCATAATCCACCCATGTCCACACCTTCTCTTCCTGCAGTCTCTGGTAGACACAGATGCTTCACTTTAAAATAACGTTGAGTGTGTCACGCCCTGGGCTATCTGGACCTGCAGGAGGATCCCTTAAGTCCTGTCTGGTGAATTTTGTGCGGGGGCAACAGCCCGAGTGCCCACTGAGGGCTCAGAGTGCCATTTCTGGCACCCATGCCATAGGTTCACCACCACTGTTATAGGTGGTATAGATGTTGAATGGGTAGTAAAGATGCATCACCCATCTACACACAATGTACTAAAGTGACCAGGTGCTCTAATCCTGCATGGTATGTGGAGCAATAACACCAACATTGCTCCTTAGGTGAAGTGTGTGTGGTGGGGCATTTCCTAAGCAATATCCACAAGGCACACCATGGTAGGCAACATTGAAAGAAGCCAACATGACCAAATAAAGGTTTTAGCACGATATGTGATTATGATACACATTAGGGAAATGACTGGGCAAAAGAAATATGAGAACAAAGCATTTCTTCTGGCCAATAGTCTCTCACCGGTCAATGGAAGCCGTGGTCCTCGCGTGAAGATCTGTGCAGGAACCTGGTGAGGATTGATTCCGTAGCGCAGTGGAAGCTGGGATACACCCTTACTATACTGCTTACGGAAGTAATCAGAGATGGCCTCATCATACTGCGCTGTGAGAGTAAAAGCCTGTAAAGAGGAGAAGACATTATAACAGGAGGAGATCATAGAATACAGAAGACAATTCTGGCTCCATCACGACTTTACCTTGAGTGCCAGTTGGCAGCGTCTTTCTAAGGTCGTGTCCTTCTGTTCAGATTTTTCCATTTCATCGGCAATGATGTTGTAATCGCTGGGATCACACAGGACAGTGGCACGTGCATGGTTTTTGGCAGCTGCACGTAGTAATGTTACACCACCTGAGTATGCAACGAGAAGAGGAGCAGATGTGTATAGTTATCAATTATATTTACAAAAAAGGCATATAAGCCTTGTAAATAGATTTGATATATGTCCATGTCCTTTGGTACATAGTTACCAATTACATTCATGACTGGTTTCCATATTACATCCAGGCATTAGTATTTATCTGCTGTGTCCTCCATTCACAAAAGCCCAACTAAAACATACATGCATCTATATGTTCTAGAAGGAACTAGAAATACTTTATGATACCTCAGAATAACCTAACAGCAATGTGTTCCCCAATGCTGTAAACCAATCATGTCCCTAGTACACAGAAGCTGTAATTCCATCGATATTTAAGGATGTATCGACTTTATGTTCCAAGAGCTGGCACATCATTAAACAGGCAGGATTCACGCTGCTGTACCGAGAACCAGCACCCTCATTTACAGGATTTTGTCTGTAGAAGCCAAACATTGAATGCACATCTTTTGGCAGCTGTAGTGACTGAAGGGGCTGGATCTCTTCAGTACAGCAACCGATTAAAGCACATTACAAAGAGGCGCGTACACTTAGGCCACTAAAGCACACAACTGCATACAGGGAATGGCTGCGAATTGGCCACACAAACCTGCTCTGCTCATTGTCCCCATACAGGCCTATGGGGCAGTGACCACATGTACGCATTTAGGACGGGTTCACATTGCCAGTTTTTTTTTTTTTTCCACATCAGTTTTCACTGAACCCATTTTGGCTCATGGACACATTCAGATTTGTGCTCTTCCAGGGTTCAGTGATTTTTTTACTGACTCATTCTTTTCAAATCACTGAATCCAGGAAGAGAAAAAAAAACCCCAAACATACCCAATCTGTATGTGTCAATAGGCTGAAATGGGTTCTGGGAAAACCCAAAACTGATTAAAACTGAGTTTGCTGACATTGCTAAAATAATGTTCTCCTTCAAGGACATCAATGAAAATATGGTTTGTTTTCATTGGGTTCTGATTAGAAAGTGTGAGAAAGTTTCAAGGTCATTGTGGCCTCACAGTTCATGTTAACATGGGGATTTGCTGAGCCACTTACCAATATCAATCTGCTCCACGGCGTCCTCCACAGCCACTCCGGGTGCCGATACAGTCTTCACAAAAGGATATAAGTTGCAAACAACCACCCTGTGTATAAAAAAAAAAAAAAAAAACACCACACACTACTATATCCCATCATAGTGTAATGAAGATGTAACTAAAGATAAAATCCCAACTGTGGAGCCTTAAAGAGAACCATTCATGCAAATTAACCCACCCAAAATAAAGACTTCATGAAAAACGGATTAAAAAGCATTGCCCATATCCCTAAATGGTTCATAGATTTTTGTGATATTGCAGCCATGCAAGTTTCTAAATGTATAAGCAAATCACCTTATGCCAGTCATTCACACTATGCGAGTCCTGCATATTAAAAGTTTTACTTCCCTCCATGAATGATTGACAGTTCTAAGTGCTAGGATATTCTGCTATATGGAACATTGAAATAGCTCTGTTACATCATTGGGCATTTAAAGTCATGGGACCAGGATGACATTATCTAAGGTCCTGCATTACATACATGGGGGTGGGGTAGACATTGCAAATGTAACAGGATCTAAAATGACATCATCCTGGTCACATGACATAAAGTGGGGGGGGGGGGGGGGAATAATAAAAAACAAAGTCTGTCTTAGAAGATACAGGTCAATCAGGAACAAGGAGACAGAGCAATGCAAGCACGATTTATAATGGGGCAATGCTTTAGAATCAATTTTTAAATGAAGTCTTTAATTTGGGTGGGTAAATTTGCATGACAGACTAACATACCTGACATAGCTGAATCCCAATCTTGTAAGGTCTCCCTGGTCTTCAGTGGTGCTTCTCGCCAGGATACCTGACAAGAGAACATCTTGATTAAGGAATTATTGCTCATCATTTAATATTTTGTTACATCTAATATCCTCTCTTTCAAAACAAAGAAAACAATGCCCATATTGTGTCAAGTCACTACTTTTTTTTTGTCAAAAATCCTACTGACCACCCCCAAAAATGAATGTACTATATACTGCCAAATTTCTTATAATAACTTGTTTTCTCAAGGAAACTCAAAAAAGGGTTCCAATGAGATCTTCAAAAGCATATCCACTGCGCACCACAGGGATGCCAAGGCGGGTCACCACATAGATCTCATAAAAGTATATGCAGACATGTGGAGAGTGCAGGAGCAGCAAAATAGTCACATGAAGTTTATAGTGTTTACTAGTTGAGTACAATTGTAAAAACATTCTGTTCCTCAATGTTATGAGGAACACACAACATTCCCTGCTGGTTAGAAAACCCCATACAAGAGAAGGGTCTACGAGGAGAGAGCTGCAAAGTGTGACGGAGTCAGGGATGCAGCCCAGGATATACTGGTTTGGTTTTAATCCTAAATCATGTCATTAGAGTTCCAGAAAGTCACGCTTGATACTACGAAGGCTGCCTTACAAGGTAGTTAAAGAGGCAATGTTTTCCTTATCTCATCCTGAAAAACTTTTCCCAGAATTCCATAGTGGAGAATCAATGGCTTTAATTCTCCACAAGCCTACAAGGCGGCCTTAATCCCTTAACTTTTTTAAGTTTCACTCCCCCACCTTCAAAAGTCCACAATCTTTTTTTGTCATGTAAAGAGCTGTGTGTGGCCTTGTTTTCTGCGCAAGAAGACACTTCATAGTGATTGCATTAAATATTCCATGCTGTGCACTGGGAAGCGTGAAAAAAAAAAAAAATGCATTTACGCCATTTTCTTGTGGGCTTGGATTTTAGACCCAAGACTGTGCCCCCCAAATGACATGTCTACTTTATTCTTTGGGCCGGTATGATCACAGGGATAGCAAATTTATATAGGTTTCATACAATTTACAAAAATAAAAACCTTTGTTGCAGCTTGATGACGTTTTCAATACTACCATTTTAAGGACTATATGGCGTTTTGATAACTTTTTACAGAATTTTTTATATTTTTTCAAAGTAGCATTTTCAACTTTGGGCAACACTTTCCATAATGGGGTTATAACCATTATTATATTTTAAAAGATCAGATTTTTTAGGACACAGCGATACCCAATAAGTTTGATTTTTACTGTTTATATTAGTTGTAGGAAAAGGGGGGGGGTGATTTTAATCTCTTTTTCTATTTTTTTTTTTTAGACCCCCTAGGGCACTTTAACCCTAGGTTGTCTGACTGATCCTAGCATCAACAGCTATACTACAGTATGGCAGTATACGGGGATTTACCACATTTATTACAATGTGCAAATTGCACATTGTAAAGAACGTGTTAAAACGAGAGCCTCAGTCTTTATATGAGAAGGCTGAGCCCATGAGACCTCTCCATACACCGACAGCAAATTGTGAAGTAGTATTGAGTCACACCCAGTAAGGGATTAAGATCTCTTCTCCGTAAGGAGAGTCCCTACTTCCCGATGCAGCCACAGAAGCAGAGACATAGAAAGTTCTGCAGTATCGTAGGCTGGGATGGAGGCGCTGATGGAGAGAAGCTCTCACCCCTAGTTTTTGCAAGAGACTTCATCAGCTTCACATGGCCTTCCCCTTTATTAAAAAGCAGCAGCTTCTATCTGGTTACTCTCCAATTTCTTTTCTGTAAAGAAGCTATAGATTTTTTGGGGGCAATTTATCAGGGCTTGCAAGTCAGTTTTCTGGCGTACAAGCCCCAAAATAAAATTGCAACACCAATTTTTCCCCCTTTACGCAACGTGGGTATGATGGGGAAGGAGGGAAACTGAGGTGCACTGGCACAGGGTGTTCCTACCCCGAGCCTATGTAGTCGCAATACACTACACCGATATGATGCATTGGGTGTGAATTACAAGCAAATATCTTGTCTGTGCATACCACATTTCTCCTGAAGTCTAATTTTTTATTTTTTGCACTCAAATTTACAAAAATAAGCCCTTTTAACATTCTTTATAGAAAGAAGAATCTATATCCTGACAGCCCTCCCAGACTTTTCAACTATCCATTATATTATAATTGTACAGTCATGAACCTGAACACTTAACATTATAAAATCTTTAGTTTTATAGAGTTTAAGATGAAGCTCTTGTTTTGTATTCATTTCCTCCCCAAATTCTAAACAAGTCTGCGTACCTCCCTGTGTAGACCAAAAGAGACTGCTGGAAAACAAACTGAATGTGTGGTCCATAGGAGTAAAGTCACACTACAAAGTGTGGGACAAGCAAGACTGTGCATTCTTGCTACATAAAAGTCAAAACACATAATAGCAGATAAGCGCCATCCCAGGGCGGAATACATTGTTAACCCTTTACAAATATTGCTTAAAGAGGTTTTGGGGGAAAATTATATCGTTGTCAACTTATAAATCTCACCTCCATGTACTGCAGGATGAAGGGTTTTCACACGTCCCCCCAGCATCTCAGGAAAGCCAGTAAGTTCAGACACATCTCTAAAGCAACAACAGTACACAGAAGTAAATATTTGGGACTGTGGCAGCAAGCAGGGTTTGAAGGGGTTGTCATAGACAAACAGGAAAAAAAAACCCTGATGGCCAGGAGGGGGCCCACTTAAAAATAAAAATCATTCAACGTTAACTTCTCCCAGCGCTGCCATCTCTCTGGTCCATTCCCCAAGTAAACAAACAGGGCACGGAAGCCGCACTGTACTCCACTTCAACGATCACTTGTCCTGCATACACAGCACTGGGGATAGGGACATCCACCCGGAAGCTGAGGGGCCGGGCCGGAGAGATGGCACTGCAGGACGCTGGGAGGGTGCCGGGAGGAAAGTAAACGTTTATTTTTTTTAAGCAACCACCTCATTTTTCTTTTTTACAGTCTTAGACAACCACTTTAATAGCGCTCAAGTTTCATGGTATTCACTGTACATTATATGTCAGCATTGATCTAAGATTATAAATTTGTCTATAGGTCATATCAGTACCTGACAGCAAGACCTGCATCACGAAGACATTTTGCAGTTCCTCCAGAGGCCACCAAGGAAAGACCAAGAGCACTCAACCGTTGGGCAAACTCCACGAGTCCAGTCTTATCAGACACACTGAAGAGAGCTGGAAGACAAAGTCACATTTTACATACATTAAAGATGGGCGTCTCAAAATTAATAGGCATTGATGACCTGGAGGCCAAGCAGCAGCAACAAAGTACTGACCTATTCTAGAGAACAGAGCAGTCACCAACATCTATATGAGGGGTCAGAACTGCTGATAAACTCCCAAATCATAACAAGTCTAGATTATGGTTCTCCTAAAGGGAGAACTCCTATTAAACTTAATCTGCATATATAAACATTTCTTCAATTGGGTGTTATTGATAAATATGTACCTGTGAGAAGATAGATAAGAAATAGCTGTACTTGGATACGACCACCACCCCCACTCTGGCAGATGTGGCCCGATATGCGCTAATGAGTTCTGCCTTACCACCTGAATTCAGTGTTCATTACCAAAGGAAGGCTGTGGGACATTCTGCGACTCCCGGACATTTCATATGCAAAAACAATTTGTGTCTTTGTGCAATCCCTCCAGCAGCGGTCATATCCAAGGACAACAGAACTTCCAATAAAATGTAGTCATCTTCAGGGTTTTTTTTTTTTTTTATAAAATGCAATTTTAGAAAGGTTATCTGTATATGGCAGATGGAAGCCCAAACAAAAATACCCATTTAAAAACACATAGTATTTAGCATTGTTCCACTTAAAGTTGCAATAAAGCTTTCAACTTCTCTCCAATCCTTAATGTGAATGGAGGGGGCAGTGAAAGATGCAGCAGCGTATTCATCTTTATGTACCTGAGCTCAGTCCCATGGATAAAAGTTACCCTGCAGATGAGTAATTAAATGCAATGCAACCCCGTAAAATGCATAAAGCTCAGATTAAAAGAACGGATAAGGGATCTATGGAGCTCAAGAATTAAAGAGGGAGTGTGAGAGATAATAATTAAAAGTTGCTGTCCTAAAACGACCCCTGTGCAAGATCATTCAGAAACCCCGTATCCCTGGCGATATAGTATAATGCCTTATCTGTAGTCACATGAAACAGGAGGTTAATGCCGGAAAATCATGGGATTTATACGGATATCACCCAATAATCTGATAACATGACAAGTCAGACAATATTTCATGTGACCCGATGTACAACAAAGACAACTTGTCATACATTAGACGGGTCACTCCTCATCCACCAGAGGTACTGATCCATAATCATGACGTCCGAACAATGAGATCAATCACTGCTGGGAATAATGGAGGCTACTGCCAAAAAGTTAGGAAGACTCCCACGTGTTAGAGGAAGGGACGCCTGCCAGCTTACAGAAAGCGGAAACTGCTGCCATTATTAACCCCTGATCAGACGGGCAAATCCACGTGTAACACAGGTGAGGGCTGTAATGTAAGGTGATGCAAAGCAGCATTAGGGAGGGAAGAAGGGTCCTGCAGCCTGATCAAAGCAAAAAGTAAGGAGGAGCAGTGCAGCACCCAATGTATCAAGACCCAAACATGCAAGACAACAATAATAAACACATAATAGTACATACACACAAGTAATATGTCTATAAAGACTAGAGCTTCTATCTAGCAAAGGAGAACACACAACTCAGAAGAGACCCTGAGAGATCCTCACCCAGCTCTGCCATGTCTGCGCGCTGCACTGGAGCCGACTCTACACACGTGGGAGCAGACAGCCCGGGCCTGCGAGGTGGGCGTGGTTACAGATGTCACAAAACAACGACGGGCGCGGAGCTAATGTAGCGCTCTGATCAGGAAGGCGGGGCTAGGGGGCGGGATAGCGCTGTCAGTCAGAGTTGAGGGCGGGGAAAGGGTTAGATGTAGACTGTCGGGGAGAGGAAGGGGGAGCGCGCGCGCGTGACGCAGCGGATTTATGGATATCTCATGACAGGATAATACTGTGACTCCTGAGTATGAGGAGCCGGTAGCTTTCCCATTGACAGCGAGTAGCGGGGATTTTTTTTATGCTATGAACTGGGGGTTTTTTTTAAACATTATTTTTTCAGGAGTTCACTAATGTATTAAAACTGTCAATATGTATAAAAAAAGGATTATTTTTCACATATAATAAACAATTTCCTAGAATATGATTTGGTTATTTTTGTTTTGGTTTTTTTATGCATTTCGTTTTTTCTCTTGCATTTTTGTCGCCGTATTTTTTTGTTCATTTTAGAAATTCATGGCTTAAGAAGTTGGCATTTCTAATATTTGTTGGCTTCACTTGCATTTTTTTTTCCTCTTTACAAAAATCCTTTCCCTTGTGTTTTTTCCTGTGTCAGACACTGACCCATTGGGGGAGATTTATCAGAATTGTCTGAGAGCAGAACTGTACTAGTTACCCATGGCAACCAATCAGAGCTCAGCTTACAATTTCCCACAGCTTTTTATAAAAAGAAAGCTGAGCTCTGATTGGTTGTCATGCGCAACTAGAACAGTTCTGCTCTCAGACACTTCTGATAAATCTTCCCCCATTATATTCAATGGAATGAATGTATTAAGTGTTGGCACATCTTGATCTTCCCCCATGTTGTGCCAGATGTGGCTCTGCCTGACCTGGTGTTACAAGGCTGGGTTTACATCACGTTTTCTAAATACGCTCAGTGTATACGTCGGGAAAGCGCCCAACATACACGCTCAGGGTATACTGGAGATTAAGGCGACCCAAGTATAAGCTGAGGCCCCTGATTTTTACCACCAAAAACTGGGAAAGCCTATTGACGCGAGTATAGGCCTAGGGTGGAAATGCATTGGCCCTCCAGTATATAACTAGCCAGCCCCTGTAGTTCAACAACAGGCCACAGTAGTATACAGCCAGTCAGACCCCAGTAGTATACAGACAGCCGGCCCCCAGTTGTATACAGCCAGCCCCTAGTTGTATACAGCCAGCCTGCCCCCAGTTGTATACAGCCAGCCTGCCCCCAGTTGTATACAGCCAGCCTGCCCCCAGTTGTATACAGCCAACCTGCCCCCAGTAGTATATAGCCAGCCAGCCCCATGTAGAATACAACCAGCCCCATCTATACAGCCAGACGAGCACATAAAAAAAAAAAAAACTTACATACTCACCGGTCCCAATGCCCGGTTCAGATCCCCGATGTTACGGTCCCCGCGGCTCCTCTTCTTTCTTCTGTTTGTAACAGCCGGCAGAGACACGTCCATGTGATATGCTGGCCGGGGCACACTATGATGTCATCAGTGGCGACACTGCCACATCATAGTGTGCACCGGCAGATCACATAGATAGGACACTGCCGGCTAATTAAAGCACAGAGAAGAAAGAAGAGGAGCCTCGACAAGCATAGGGAGCCGTGACGAGCATCAGGGATCTCAAAAACAAAAAGATTGGACCTGCTATCACGGCAGGGATATTGGAATAATATTTAATACAAACCGCCACCTAAGGCAGCGCAAGAGATACCCATATCCGGACAGGCAATGAAAGTAAAACGTCACTTTTAATAATGTCTAAATGTAAAAAGTGGCAGTAGAAGCCCTACTAACTGCTCAACTTGAGGAAAAAATGTTAAAAACACAGGTGCCTAAAGCTAACAAATTTCACAATATAGACCTGAGATCAAACTGTAGGAAAAAAATATTGGTATAGACAAAGTCCAATGATTGATAGAGACTGGGGTAGGACTATCGAGGGTACCTCCTAGGTGTGCCTCACTACTGTGAGTGTATGCCCTAGATCAGAGTGCTAGAGGGTTAAGCCTAGTAAGCTGAGTGAGCCAGATGGCACGTATCTATAATGTAAAGGGTTATTATCTTTTAAACCCAATGCATTAGGTTCAGTGGTATGGGATCAAGCATGATCTCATTACATACCAAACCTAGCTATAACACTCAGCTTAGGTACCTATATGCTCACAGAGATTGCAGTAACCCTGCACCAATCTCACTAGCTGATCCTAGGTGGATAAATACACCAGTGTAGTTGGCTTCGGGCTCCCAGGCCGATTCACGCGATGTTCCTCACTTTCGTCTATGGCAGAGCGAGGGAACATTTATTTCCCTGCTCTGCCATAGACGATCACATATAAACGAAGATGGCGGCCCCCTGCCACTAGCGGCGCAGTGCGTGACGTCTCAGTGTGTGACATCATGGCGCCGCGTCGACGGCGCCGCTTATAGCAGGGCGCCGCCATCTTTGTTTACATCCCACACCGAGAAGGAAGATGATGACGGAGCACATCGGGGGAACACTGGAAGGTGAGAACAATTTTATTTTATCTATGACTTTATATAGTTAATTATAGGGGCATTGTCTGTATATATTTATTATGGGGGGAGGGTGTTGTATATAGTTGTTATGGGGGATTGTATGTAGTTAGTTATTATAGGGGGTCTGTATTTAGTTATAGGGGTTGTATATAGTTTAAGGGGGGTATATAGTTATTATAGGGGGTGTATAGTTATTATAGGAGGACTGTATACAGTTATAGGGGTGTATAGTTATTATAGGGAGACTGTATATAGTTATAGGGGGACAGTATATAGTTATAGGGGTGTATCGTTATTATAGGGGGTGTATATAGTTATAGGGGGACAGTATATAGTTATTATAGGGGTGTATAGTTATTATAGGGGGCTGTATATAGTTATAGGGGTGTATAGTTATTACAGGGGGACTGTATATAGTTATAGGGGGTGTATATAGTTATTATAGGGGTGTATAGTTATTATAGGGGGACTGTATATAGGGGGAGCTGTATATAGCGGTTGTTTGGGGAGCTGTATACAGTGATTACTGGGGGAGCTGTATACAGTGATTACTGGGGGGAGCTGTATATAGTGATTGCTGGGGGAGCTGTATACAGTGGTTGCTGGCAGAGCTGTATATAGTGATTGCTGGGGGAACTGTATATAGTGGTTGCTGGGGAAGCTGTATATAGTGATTGCTAGGGGAGCTGTATACAGTGGTTGCTGGGGGAGCTGTATACCGTGGTTGCTGGGGGAGCTGTATACAGTGATTGCTGGGGAGCTGTATATAGTGATTGCTGGGGAGCTGTATACAGTGGTTGCTGGGGGAGCTGTATACCGTGATTGCTGGGGGGAGCTGTATATAGTGATTGCTGGGGGAGCTGTATACAGTGGTTGCTGGCAGAGCTGTATATAGTGATTGCTGGGGGAACTGTATATAGTGGTTGCTGGGGAAGCTGTATATAGTGATTGCTAGGGGAGCTGTATACAGTGGTTGCTGGGGGAGCTGTATACCGTGGTTGCTGGGGGAGCTGTATACAGTGATTGCTGGGGAGCTGTATATAGTGATTGCTGGGGAGCTGTATACAGTGGTTGCTGGGGGAGCTGTATACCGTGATTGCTGGGGGAGCTGTATACAGTGGTTGCTGGGGAGCTGTATATAGTGATTGCTGGGGAGCTGTATACAGTGGTTGCTGGGGGAGCAGTATATAGTAATTGCTGGGGGAGCTGTATTAAGTGGTTGCTGGAAGAGCTTTATATAGTGATTGCGGGGGGGCTGTATGCAGTGATTGTTGGGGGAGCTGTATATAGTGATTGCTGGGGAGCTGTATACAGTGGTTGCTGGGGGAGCAGTATATAGTAATTGCTGGGGGAGCTGTATTAAGTGGTTGCTGGAAGAGCTTTATATAGTGATTGCGGGGGGGCTGTATGCAGTGATTGTTGGGGGAGCTGTATATAGTGATTGCTGGGGGAGCCTTATATAGTGATTGTTGGGGGAGCTGTATATAGTGATTGCTGGGAGAGCTGCATATAGTGATTGTTGGGGGAGCTGTATACAGTGATTGTTGGGGGATCTGTATTAAGTGGTTGCTGGAGGAGCTGTATATAGTGATTGCGGGGGGGGGGCTGTTTGCAGTGATTGTTGGGGGAGCTGTATACAGTGATTGTTGGGGGAGCTGTATATAGTGATTGTTGGGGATGCATATAGTGATTGTTGGGGGAGCTGTATACAGTGATTGTTGGGGGATCTGTATTAAAGGGCACCTACCACCACGAATCTACCTATAAAGGTAGATCGGGTGGTAGGTGGATGTATGGGACGTGAGGATAGCCCTTTTTAGAGCTAATCCTCACGTCCCCGCTAGCGTAGCATAAACTTTATTGCCCTAAAATGTAAATTTAATTAAGCGGCTACTGGGGCGTGGAGTAGCCGGACACGAGGCTACACGGCGCGGCTACTCCACGCCCCAGTAGCCGCTTTCCCTGCCTACCCTGTGATCTTCGGTGCGCAGCTCCTGGCAGCTGCGCGCCCTTGTCCGAGAAGCCGGAGTTCTGCGCATGCGCAGTAACTCCGGCCTCGTTCCCGAGATCGCGCACCCTCGGGCTCCGAGCGCAGGCCCGAGGATGCGCGATCTCGGGAACGAGGCCGGAGTTACTGCGCATGCGCAGAACTCCGGCTTCTCGGACAAGGGCGCGCAGCTGCCAGGAGCTGCGCGCCGAAGATCACAGGGTAGGCGGGGAAAGCGGCTTCTGGGGCGTGGAGTAGCCGCGCCGTGTAGCCTCGTGTCCGGCTACTCCACGCCCCAGTAGCCGCTTAATTAAATTTACATTTTAGGGCAATAAAGTTTATGCTACGCTAGCGGGGACGTGAGGATTAGCTCTAAAAAGGGCTATCCTCACGTCCCATACATCCACCTACCACCCGATCTACCTTTATAGGTAGATTCGTGGTGGTAGGTTCCCTTTAAGTGGTTGCTGGAGGAGCTGTATATAGTGATTGCGGGGGGGGGGGGGGCTGTATGCAGTGATTGTTGGGGGAGCTGTATACAGTGATTGTTGGGGGAGCTGTATACAGTGATTGTTGGGGGAGCTGTATATAGTGATTGTTGGGGCTGCATATAGTGATTGTTGGGGGAGCTGTATACAGTGATTGTTGGTGGATCTGTATTAAGTGGTTGCTGGAGGAGCTGTGTATAGTGATTGCGGGGGGGGGGGTGTATACAGCGGTTGCTGGGGGAGCTGTATACAGTGATTGTTGGGGGAGCTGTATATAGTGATTGTTGGGGCTGCATATAGTGATTGTTGGGGGAGCTGTATACAGTGATTGTTGGGGGATCTGTATTAAGTGGTTGCTGGAGGAGCTGTGTATAGTGATTGCGGGGGGGGGGGGTGTATACAGCGGTTGCTGGGGGAGCTGTTTACAGCAGTTGCTGGGGAGGCTGTATACAGCGGTTGCTGGGGGGCTGTATACAGTGGATGCTGGGGGAGCTGGATACAACGGTTGCTGGGGAGTGGTATGTAGCGATTGCTGTTCCCAGTCTGGACTACATTCGATGTGGGCCACCACCATATTTTGTGCCCAGGGGCCCCCACCAACCTTGATCCGGCACTGAGAAAAATCCATGCCAGATTTGCGTTCTTTTTTAAATATACTACACAGAAAGGGTTAATAAAAGTTTAACAGTAGGACATATTAAAAATTGTGCTATAAAAAACTACATGTCATCCTGAAAAAAACAAGTCCCCATACAAGTATGTTGACTGGAAAATTAAAAGTTATAGCTTGTAGAAGGCATCGACAAATAAACGTGAAAATAGCCTGGATATTAATGTGGAAACCACGTGTGAGGGAAGGGGTTAATGAAGCCCCCTGCTTCCTCAGCACTTTTATAGTGAGAACTTTCTGGTGTATTCTCAGTTCTGAGGAATCATTAACTCATTAAAATAATTTTACATGTTGATTCTAGAAGGACAAGGGCCATGGATAGCAAATATAAGACAATTACCAAAGTCACAGTGATCCTGGTTTATCATTGCTTGAACCTGTCATCACCTTAGCCCCACTTCCTGACTACTGTATGCCTACCGAGTATCATGCATACAAGCCTGGAGTGGGCATAGCATACAGCGAGCAGGTGGTGGGGCTGCATGACTGCCTGGACATCCGCATAAAAGAGGGTTTTTTTTAGAAGTGCTGACATTTATAAATAGGACAGAAGGACCTCAGTGCATGTATAATACATAACAAGGTACTGTTGGAGGACTTGGAGGGGGGGGGGGGGGGGGGGGCTAAGGTGATGACAGGTTCCCTGTGACCCCTTAACGCCGAAACCACTTTTCACCTTCCTCACACAGCCCATTTTTTTCAAATCTGCCCTGTGTCACTATAAGTGGTTATCACTTTGGAACGCTTTAACATATCCAAGTGATTTTGAAACTGTTTTCTCGTGACACTTTGTACTTCATGCGAGTTGAAAATTTTTGTTGGTATGTGTTGCGTTTATTTATGAAAAAAACTGATATTTGGTGAAAATTTGGAAAAAGTCTTGATTTTTTAAATTGAAAATGTTCTACATTTTCCATATGTAGTCATAACAGCAAAAAAACTTGATAACTAACATTCACCGAATGTCTACTTTATGCCTCCGTGGGGTTTTTTATGCATTCTCTCATTATTGTAGGATGTTATGGGACTTTGAACTTTAGGTGCGATTTCTAGAATTTCATAAAAAACACAAAATCACGCTTTTTCGGGACCTGCTATGGTTTCAAGTCACTTTGAGAGACCTAAATAAAAGTAAAACCCCATAAATTACCCCATTATAGAAACTACACCTCTTAATGTATGTAAAACAACTTTCATGAAGTTTGTTAACCCTTTAATTTTTTTTACAGGGGATTAAATAAAATCGAATACAATCTTGAAATTTACATTTTTTTGGCTTAATGAATGTGTTTTTCAAAAAATGTGCAAATTCTCAGTGGATAAAATACCAAAATGCTCCACATTTACCCATGTTACCCAATCCCTCCCGCATATAACAATGCCCCATATGTGGTGGTAACCTGCTGTATGGGCACACGCCAGGGCATTGAAGGGAAGCTGCGCCATTCAGAGCAGATTATGCATTGTCACTTTTTATTGGCTATACAATCTTTATTTTTTGGGAAATTTGGACAAATAAGGTCTTATTTTTTGCGACATTAGATGCACTTTACAAATACTTCATTTTAGTGGGTCATTAGCTCATTGATGAGATTTTATTAACTCTTAAATGTTTGTAGGAAAAAAAATCGTACATTTTGGTTTCCTTTCTTCTTGTATTTTTTGGGGGCATACACCTTACCATAAAAATAACATATTATCTTTGTTCTATAGATCACTATGATTACGGTGATACCTCATTTTTATATAATATCATTTTATATACGTTTTTTATATATTTTTACAATTTTACTGAAGAAAAACTGCTACGGAGAAAATCTCACTTATTTTCGGATCTCCACCCTTTCGGAGACATAACCTTAATATTTTTTTGGGTTTTGTTTTCAAAAGCCCTCCTGTAACAGCCTTCCAGCCAACCTGTAACAGCCTGCCAGCCCCCTGTAACAGCCTGCCAGCCCCCATGTAACAGCCTTCCAGCCCCCCTGTAACAGCCTGCCAGCCCCCCTGTAACAGCCTGCCAGCCCCCTGTAACAGCCTGCCAGCCCCCATGTAACAGCCTTCCAGCCCCCATGTAACAGCCTGCCAGCCCCCATGTAACAGCCTTCCAGCCCCCCTGTAACAGCCTGCCAGCCCCCTGTAACAGCCTGCCAGTCCCCTGTCGATGCTTGCCCGTGAAAAAAAAAAACTCTGTACTCACCATTCCGACGGCCCGGGCAGCGGCAGTGCCTCTTCATACTTCAAGCCGGCGCCAGGTCCGCAACGGCTCCGTGCATGTGACCCAGCCGGCGCACAACTATGATTTTTTTTTTAAATATACCCGAGTATAAGCCGAGTGGGGAATTTTCAGCACAGTTTTTATATATACTCGGCTTATATATAATTAATTCTTTTTATTAACAATGTTTTTGTTAAGTGTTTTAAACTTTTTTTTTTCTTTTACAGGTTGGCTTGAACAAGCGATACTCTGATCGCTTATTCAAGCTCCTCTTCACCTAATACAGTGTAATACAGATGTATTACACTGTATTATGTGACACTGAGCATGCTGCACATGCTTAGTGTGTTACAGCCGGGTCCTGCCTGACCGCGGCATGTGAGGGGTTACATAACAATGTGCAGCTTTCTTTAAAGAATAAATTTCCCTGAATTGTATCTGGCTTAAAAGGAGGACATTTGACAGTGGCTTATATTTGCCACATATTATAGCAATCGCAAGTATCCCCATGATAGCACCGACCCAAAGAATAAAGTAGACATGTCTTTTGGGGCGCACAGTGAAAGATGTAAAATCCAAGCCCACAAGAAAACGGAGCAAATGCGTTTTGTCACCAATTTCACTGCATTTGGAATTTTTTTTACCACTTCCCAGTACACGGCATGGAATAGGAAATACTGTCACTATGAATTGCAATTTGTTATGCCCTCAAAGTTTTTTACATGGAAAAATAAAAATGTAGCTTTTTGAAGGTGGGGAGTGAAAAACGAAAGTTTAAAAATGAAATAAATGCCAGGTCCTTAAAGGGAACCTGTCACCAGGAGACCCATTTTTAGCACTCCGCCAGTCCCCACAGAGCATAGCACATACGCTGCCAAAGTGTTTTTGTATAAAAAATTGGTTTTACATAAATTGGTTTTAGCATCTGCTGTGTGACTAGGCAGTTGCCAAATGGGAGGGTCTGGAAAGGAGCAGTCCCCCCCCACCCTGGGGTACAGCTTCTCCATGTGACCTTTTCAAATATATGAAAACACCCATCACTTGGCTTAGCGACGCCCCCTGCTCCTCCTCAGCCAATCCCGAGTGTGGGGAGTTATTCATATATTTGAAAAGGTCACATGTTTCCCAAGGGTGGGGGGGGCTGCTCCTTTCCAGCCCCTCCTATTGGGCAACTGCCTAGTCACACAGCAGATGCTAATGAAAGGTACAATATAACATATCTTTTTTTCTGTAAAACCTATTTTTTTTATACAAAAACACTTTGGCAGTGTATGTACTATGCTCTGTGGGGGCTGGGGGAGAGCTAAAAATGGGTCTCCTGGTGACAGGTTCCCTTTAAGTGGTTAAATGTGTTTCCTGCACTTATGCTGATGTTTAGCAAGAGTCAATAGTTTTCTCTTTCTTGTGCAATTATGTTGCTGCTTTTTATTATTAGAAGGGCCATGCATGCTAAGTTACAATGGATCATAGGTGTCAAGAGTACAGTATTACCTCTGGTTTACCTTGTACTACCTTAGTTTCTAGAGTCTAGAGCCAACATAAAATAAAGAGATTACCAAGTATAGATTCTCGCATAAAACTAATCTTACAAAAAATACAATATAAAACATATTATATATTATATTTAACAAAAGTGTAAAAACTGAACAGAGGACTGGGCTAACAACATTTGTGAACTAGATTGGGAGCCTCACACACAGTATGCTTTATAATACTAAGGTTATACATCTGCATATAACTGATCATAAACCAAATAACTCCATGTAACAATGTGCAGCTTTCTTTAAAGAATAAATTTACCTGAATTGTATCTGGCTTAAAAGGAGGACATTTGACAGTGACTTATATTGTGAATTCTCTTAGGTTGTGTAGCAAATAGTTGTTGTACAATAGTGGCATAATTAATCCTCAATTCAACAATTTATGTTTTAAATTCATATGCCGCTTCAGGAACAGGGAAATATCATCCCAAGAAAATATTATCTACAATCAATTTTTTCATGGTGAACACAAGCCTTTTCTATCTACAAAAGAGTTGTATTGGACTATAAAAGTATTATGATAGGTGCAGTACCTATATTATGTCTGTAGGTGGCTCTGCTGTAATTGAAGTACAGCTAAACGCAAGTTTGAGCCACCGCACGAAAGTAAAAGTAAAAAAAAAAAAAATGAGTGCAATTATTTGGCAATTGGATCAGCAAGATGTTTTCAAGACCCCTCCCTCTAACCGCAATCACTTTTTCAGCTTTTGATGAGCATGTAGCGATGTGTTGCGCAAACTGCAACATTTTGGAATTCTGTTAATCTGTTAAAATCAGGCATTAAGTAATATGAGCCATGGTTTTCAGCAATCCCCATTGAGACTAATAGGACAGGGACAGAGATGCAACAATTTTATGTTGTGCGAGTATGCTCTATTTGAATAATCAATATGAAGAATCTACAGCATCCAATAAAGTGAAAAAGTCAGTCTCCCATTCATCCTATCATAACATCAAGCATAAAGCATAAAGATTCAAGCATAATGATTTAATATTTTGGATGGTGTGGTTTCTTCGTATTGATTGGCTTATGGTGGATCCAGACGTCAGGATAGTCAGCTGTGAGCATCAACTATACAAGACCTTGAAAGCGGGGGTTGCTGTCTTCCTTTCTTGATATACCATACTCTGTTTTCTGCCAGAATTATATATACATAGTGGGTATGGAAAGTATTCAGACACCTTTGAATTTTTCGCTCTTTGTTTCATTGCAGCCAATTGGTAAGATCAAAAAAGTTCTTTTTTTTCTCAATAATGTACAGTCTGCACCCATCTTGACAGAAAAAAACCCAGAAATGTAAATATTGTTGCAAATTTTTTTAAACAACAAAAACTGAAATATCACATGGTCAAAAGTACCTTTTGCTCTGTATTGAGTAGAAGCAGAGATGACTCCAGGCATCTTCCTGCAGTCCCAGACAGCCCAGGACTTGCTGTGCACAGAGCTATATTAAAGTGACAGCTGTACCTGGGACTATTTTCTGCTATATTGGTGCCTCAGGTGCTGGTATCAATGAAAACTGTGACAGAGAAGGGAGTATAAATCACAAATTAAATTTCTGTGTTGGCACTTTGCGATAAATAAGCGGGTCTTTGTTGTAGTTTGGGCACTCGGCCTCTAAAAGGTTTGCCATCACTGAGCTAGTACATCCATGAGTCTTCTTGGGAATGATGCAACAAGTTTTTCACACCTGGATTTCCTCTGCCATTCTTTGTTGCAGATCCTCTCCAGTTCCCTCAGGTTGGATGGTGAACATAGGTGGTGGCCATTTTCATGTCTCTCCAGAGATGCTCAATTGGGTTGAGATCAGGGGTCCGGCTGGGCCAGTCAGGAATGATCACAGAGTTGTTCTGATGCCACTGCTTTGTTATTTTAGCTGTATGCTTAGGGTCATTGTCTTGTTGGAAGGTGAACCTTTGTTCAGTCTGCGGTCCAGAGCTCTCTGGAAGAGGTTTTCATCCAGGATATTTCTGTCCTTTGCCAAATTCATCTTTCCTTCAATCGCAACCAGTTTTACTGTTTCTGCAGTTGAAAAACATAGCCATAGCATAGTGCCGTCAACTCCATGTTTCACTGTTAGGATTGTATTTGGCAGGTGATGAGCAGTGTCTGGTTTCATTTGTTTTTTTCATGCAAACTGTATGTGCCTTTCATATGTCTTGCACTGAGGAGAGGCTTCTGATGGCGCACTCTGCCATAAAGCCCCAAATGGTGGAGGGCTGCAGTGACTTTGTAGAATTTTCTCCCAACTCCCTACTGCATCTCTGGAGCTCAGCCACGGCGATCTTGGGGTCCTTCTTTATCTCTCTTACCAAGGCTCTTTTCCCAAAATTGCTTACTTCGGGTGGATGTCCAGGTTGAGGAAGAGTTGTGGTTGTCCCAAAAGTTATGGAGGCCACAGTGCTCTTAGGAATCTTGAGTGCTACAAAAATTCTTTTGTATCCTTGACCAGTTCTGTCCCTTGCCACAATTCTGTCCCAGCTCCTGGGGCAGTTCTTGAGAGCTCATGGTTCTAATGTGCTGTGACATGCACTGTGAGCTGTGAGGTTTTATATAGACATGTGGGTGCCTTTTCTAATCAAGTCCAATCAGTTTAATTAAACACACCTGGACTCCAATGAATGAGTAGAACCATCTCAATGAGGATCAGAAGAAAATGGACAGCATGTGAGTTAAATATGAGTGTCACAGCAAAGGGTCTGAATACTTATGACCATGTAAAATTTCAGTTTTTATTGTTTATTAAATTAGAAAAAAATATCGACTTTTCTATGGGTTTTTTTTTCATCAAGATGGGGTGCAGAGTGTACATCTATGAGAAAAAAAATAACTTTTTTTTATCTTACCAATTGCTTAAATAAAAACTGAATTCCCTAATGCCTAAGGATTGGGTGCTGCCTATTCAACACCCTTTAAAAAATGTAAATGCCCCAAGCTACACTCTTTGGCCGCGATTCAGGCACCAAACATGAATGTTGGAGGAAGAACCTAGTAGGAAATCGTGGCGGTACTGAGTCCCAGTGGGCAGGAGCTCTATATATACTTTAAACAGGCTGCTGGAGCTGCTTCATGTTAGCAAGAAGAGGCAACACATGAAAGAATGGAACCTATGACTGAAGTACAGGCAGCGGGAAGTAAAATGAATGCTAGATGACAGATTTATGATTATTCTGTACATGAATATTTACATGGGATAAAAGGAATTTATACATGGTTATGACATGTTACTTTAGGTGGGTGGATAATGCAAATATTAGAAAAGGCAGGTTTTCTATTTATTCTTAAAGATCATGTGAAGCGAAAAAAAAACTCTCCATGAAATATAAAGCCTTGAGTTATTCTTTTCACTCAGAATGTTGTTCCACCTGATTATGGATTGACAGCTTGTCCCCACCTTTACTTCTATATTACCCGACAGATTAGTCATTAAGAAATGTAGAATAACTTGGTAACAACCGCAATAGAACTAGAGATGCTTTACATTGTGGCCATCCCTACTTCTTAGACCACTCTTTCATTCAACTGATCAAAAGTGTTTCTTTGATGGTACCCCTAGTAATCAACTGTTATCAGCGAGGAATCGCTGGCACATGAACATTGATTTGGGCCATGTGTTATCTAATTAAACCCTTATATTTCATAGGCTTACATACACAGCTGTGGCTACCACGGACAACCATGGAAGCCGACTGCCCGAACTGCAAAACTACAAAGCAGGTCCTTTTCCTACACATTTTTGAGTGTTTTCCACTGTAATCGCCGCATGAGCGGACCTCACATGTGATGAGAGACGGGTTCAAGCATGCACACATTCTTTAACCCTTTCACGACTGACAAAATATAGTCGTTGTATTTGCACTTTCATTGTGCAATGTCCCATTTTAAATGGGACATCTCCTGAACCGCGGCACAATTTTGGTGTCTTATTAAAGAGAAGAATCATACATTCGAAATAGTATCATAATGTTTTCTGGATGAAACTGAATCAAGGATATACACTGTTATAGTTGTTGTAAAAAATGTGATTTTTAAATAAAAATTTCAATTCCCAACTGTCATTTTAAAAGTGGATAACTCTGATTCTATTTAACTAGAAACACAATCCTGATATGACATTAAACCATTGCTGATGTGAAAGTACATTGTGCGCAGCAAGGGGTGTATAGAGATGGTGCACGGGCTGAGCTACTTTCATACAGATATTTGATGCATATTGCAGAAAACACTCACCGTTAACAACCGTGATCAATGCCAGCACCAATTGCACGCGTTGACCCAAAATTGCTGGCAACTTGTAACAGACATGGCTATGGCCCCGACCACGCCTCTACCTTACAACTTTGTACTACGCCTTGGCTGCCACTGTGGCCAAAGTCGTGCCCATAGAGCGACCTGGTGGTACCATGCCGCAGCAAGTCCATCTGGTGAAAACCAGGTGCCACTTAGACTCCGCTCCCAGGTATCGGCTTATGTCACCGTCCGCTGTGGTCCAGTGGGTCCAAAACCGCTGGTGCTTGACAGGTGGAAGGTGTGAGGTTATCCTTCCTCAATCGATCAGCTGCATGTGAGGACCTATTTTCCACTCTACATTCCCAGAAAACACCTTTAATGTGATCTCATAACTAACTTATTAGCCTTTCTTTGTCTCTCATTCTCATTCTACTAACAGGTACCATTTTTGTTTACTTTTGCACCTTTTTGCCCCAGTAATGTAAGCCTTTGGTCACTTTAGTCACATGAGTTAGATAATGCACCTGTACTGTAATCAGTGTAAACACTATTACTACATTACTGTAGTCACAAGTAAATCGCTATTTATACAGTTAAAGCAACATTGAGTAAAAGGATCATTGCTGATAATTGGTGATTGGAAATACACCTGCTGATGGAGCACCATGGAGTTTTATTCATAAAGGCAAGGACATTAATAGTACGGTTAAAAAGAGACATGTGTCCATCAAGTTAAACCAAAGAAGTCAAGGGAAGGGGCTGAAGAGAAGCAATATGAGGGGACACAAGCCTATATGATAACAATCAATGTTATTTTGCTGTAAGAAGGCACCTAAGCCCTTTTTGAAGCTCTCTGCTGTACCCGCTGTGACCATCACTGAACAGGCTATTCCACACATTCACAGTTCTTACAGTATAGAAGCCACCTGTCGCTAATGGTGAATAAACCTTCTTTGCTCCAGAAAGAGAGTGGCCCTTACCATATTTTTTCTCTATATTTTTTGTGCTGGCCATTTATATATACCCTATATACTCGAGTATAAGCAAATATAAAAAATGTGCTGAAACACCCTAACTCGGCTTATACTCGAGTCAAGAAAAAATCCCAAATGTGTACTCACCTTCCAATGCCCCTCTGGGCGGTCTGTCACACGCATCATGATGTTATCATGATTGGCGCACACTATGATGTCAGCAAGTGGCTGACGTCATGATGCATGTGACAGGCCTCCCGACAACATCCAGCAGATAATCGACATCCATGGAAAGAAAAGGAACTGCCGGGGGGACATGTACACATACATGTTTTTTTTCCTATAGGCTATAAACTGGGGGGGGGGCAGTGGCTGCATGCTATAAACTGGGGGGGGGACCAACCGAAAAGCAATTTGTTCCTGCACTGGATGGCTTCCGTTTTAAATCTTTTTTTATGCAGTCACAATGTAGCAGAATAAAAGCAGGAGATGTATGTAGCCACACCGTCTAGATTGGCAGGAATAAGACTATGCGTTTGAAGTGCTTTGTGAACTGTGGTTTCCTGCCAATCTAGATGGTGTGGCTACATAGTGTCCTGCTTTTATTCTACTACATTGTGACTGCATGAAAACAATAATTTAAAACAGAAGACATCCAGTGCCGTAGTGAATTGCTTTTTCGTTTGTTCCACTATCACATGTAAAGTCCGGACACATTCCAGAGCATGATGTCCCGTAGGTTGGAGGTGAGCCTTTGAACTTTTTCTTTTGCATATAAACTGGTGGGGCAGGGGCTGCAGGCTATAAGCTGGGGGGCTGCTACATACATGACCGGCGTTAGGGGGTGGCAAAAGGGGCATTTGCTGAGGGCTCCCTGACCTAAAGGGGCCCCATACATGTGGACTTTTATGGGTAGAGGATGTGTTGATCTTTTAATTTCCATTGGTTGAATGTCCAGATGAAGATTTTTATCATCTATATCCTGTCTATATATCTATTTACATATAGTTATCTCTGTCTGTCATCTATATACTGTATAAATCTATATCTTATTTCATTTTATCTTCTATCATTAATCTACCTATCACCTGTCTTACTCGAGTATATATGGTCATTTTTTTTTAGTTTTGCTCAGGGCCCTACTTTCTCAAAAACTTGCCCTGCCTAAATATAAATGTTACTGATAAAAAAGTAATGTAATCCCTTTCTGCTATCCTCTCTTCCATGGCTCTTGATTTATTATGAAAACCAAGGAACACAGGAGACAGCACAGTAATAAAATTGTCACAAAAATCATTGCAGGGTTAGGTTTTTTTAAAAAAATAACCCAAGCTCTGAACATCTTTTGAAGCACCCATCTGGGAATGGAAGAAGTATGACACACTTGCTAACCAAAATATGACCGTCAACCTGAACTAACAGTCCGATAAGGAAAACAACCAAGAGTCCCAAGCTCACCTGCAGAGGGGGCTGAAAACAAATGCACATCACACTTTTCCGATATTTATCTTGCCAAATGACACATATATTTTACATTTTAGAAATACTTGATACAGAAACTATGTGAAACTAGAATGCAAGCAGGTATAGTGGTGGCCAAAAGTATTGGCACCCCTGCTATTCTTTCAGATAATACTGTTTTTTCCAAAAAATTATTGCAATCAGAAATTCTTTGGTATTATTATCTTCATTTAATTTGTCTTCAATGGAAAACCACAAAAAGAATTGTCAAAGAGCCAAATTGGATATAATTCCACACCAAACATAAAAAAGGGCTAGACAAAAGTATTGGCACTGTCTGAAAAATCATGTGATGCTTCTGTAATTTGTGTAATTAACAGCACCTGTAACTTACCTGTGGCACCTAACAGGTGGTGGCAATAACTAAATCACACTTGCAGCCAGTTGAAATGGATTAAAGTTGACTGAATCTCTGTCCTGTGTCCTTGTGTGTACCACATGGAGCATGGAGAAAAGAAAGAAGACCAAAGAACTCTCTGAGGACTTGAGAATCAAAATTGTGAAGAAGCATGAGCAATCTCAAGGCTACAAGTCCATCTCCAAATACCTATATGTTCCAGTTCCATAGATGTGGAAGGAAAAGAAAAATTAACTAGAGATTTCAACTCAAGATTGGGCGGATGGTGGATAAAGAACCTCGACTAACACCCAAACAAGTTCAGGTGCCCTGCAGTCCGAGGGTACAACAGTGTCAACTCGTACTATCCGTCAGCGTCTGAATGAAAAGGGACTGTATTATAGGATACTCAGGAAGACCCCAATTCTTACACAGAAACATAAAAAAGCTAGACTGGAGTTTGCAAAAACTTACCTGAGAAAGCCTAAAACTTTTTGGGAGAATGTTCTCTGGTCCGATGAGACAAAAGTAGAGCTTTTTGGGAAAAGGCATCAATATAGAGTTTACAGGAAAAAAAGTGGCCTTCAAAGAAAAGAAAAGAGTCAAACATGGCGGAGGTTCCCTGATGGGGTTGCTTTTCTGCCTCTGCCACTGGATTTCTTGACTGTGTGCAAGGCATTGTGAGGTCTGAAGACTACCATCACATTTTGCAGCACAATGTAGGGCCCAGTGTGAGAAAGCTTGGTCTCCCTCAGAGGTCATAGGTCTTCCAGCAGGACAATGACCCAAAACACATTTCAAAAAGCACTAGAAAATGCGGCCGCGGGACCCTTAGTAAATAAGCCCCATTAGAGATAAGCGAATCAATTCTAAAGAAGTGGAATTTGTTTAGAATTTCAGGAAAGCTTCGGTTCTATGGTAATTCGTGGGAACAATTATTTATTTTACCCCCTTTATTAGCAAAATGGCCGCAAGCAAAACGTGTTACATGGGGCAGAGAACTCTGCGAAGGAGAAGGGAACACGTTCGATCACATCTGCAGACATGTAAGCCAATCAGCGACCGGCAGGCTCATGTAATGTCACAGCCCTATAAAAACAGACAGCTTTTTGCAATCCCGTCATTTCACACTGTTGATATCAAGAAATCTGTGTCAAATCCACATAGTTGCTGGAGTGCTTTTTCAGTCAGTGTTTGGGGTTCTGTATTCCCCAAATTTCATTTCTTTTTTGTTCCTTAAGTACATATCAAGAAATCTTTGTCAAATCAAAATCACTCCATCATGGTTGATGGAGTGATTTTTGATCAAAGTCCAGGGTGTCAGTTTTTGGGGTTCTGTGTTCCCCAAATTTCAATTCTTTTTTGTTGCTAAAGTTGATATCAAGAAATTCATGTCAAATCAACATAGTGCACTCTTTGATGTTATAGTGCAATCTTGGCCCTTAGCTCAGTCCTTCGCTTATTTGGTGAAGTTGGCCTATGTAAGTGCACATGGAAGTGAAGTGATTCTAAGAGCTTTCATGTAAGTGTCGTACTAAAACAACATTTTTTGGAAGCCAAACCACGCTCTGCAGCTAGGAAATACCTGTTTTTTTAACGTGATTCACCATGATTCGATTCGGGTCAAACCGAATTTTGTCGGAAAATTAGGTAAACTCGGCCGATCGAATTTTTGAAAAATACGGCCATCTCTAGTGCCAATACTTTTGGCCACCACTGTATGCCTTTAAACCTTACATTAAAACATAAAAAAAAAATAAAATATATATATACTGTAAATATACAGTTATATATGTGTGTGTATTATGGAGCAAAGGAGCTTTATGAGGGCTTGTTTTCTGCGTAACAAATTGTACTTCATAGTGACAGTATTTGATATTCCATGCTGTACACTAGGAAACGGGAAAAAAATACAAATGTAGTGAAATTGGTGAAAAGCATGCATATGTGCTGTTTTCTTGTTGGCTTGGATTTTACAGCTTTCATTGAGCACCCCAAATAACATGTCTACTGTATTCTCTGGGTTTGCATTTACAAAAATTAAAACCTCTTGTACTACAAAAAAATTCTTCATTGTGCCATGTTCTGGCACTAATAACTTTTTCATGCTTCATTCTACAGAGCTGTGGGGGGTGTCATGATGATGTTTTCGAAGCCTACCATATTTTACGACTTTACATCCTTTTTATCACTTTTTATATCATTTTTTTAAAATTTTCAAAATGGCAAAAAAGTGACAGTTAAAAAAAGAAACAGTTAAAAAAAAAGAAATATTGTAAAAAATAAAAAAAAATAGAATATTAAAAATTCAATCAGCTGCCTTTCCCTAGAACTGATATAAAACTAAATAAACAGTAAAAGTCAAACATGTCAGGTATCTCTGCAACCCAAAATGCTCGATCTTTCAAAATATAAAAACGATTATTGTCGGCGGTGAAGCACATAATGGAAAATAGGTCCAAATGTCTGAAAGCGACTTTTACACCATATAACATACGATTTTATAAAAAGTTATCAAAAGTTTGCATAGTCCTCAAACTGCTAGCAATGAAAAGGTCAGCTCATCTCACAAAAATGACACCTCACACAGCTGAATACACTGTACAAGTATGAAAAAGTTATTAGCGTCAGGAGATGGCAAAACAATTTTTTTTTTCCGTACACATTGAAGCACATTTACTTATCTGTCTGGAGGAGTTTATGAAATACGGAGTGTCCGATAAGAATGTTGCGATTCACTAAGATCATGCGCCCGATATCCTGCATGTGTAGCTTCCCAGCTCAGGTCCGACAGAGTTCACCTCCTTCTTCCTGGTGCATGTAAGTGCTGGGGCTTGTGACACAATTTGAATCTTAAATCCCGTGGTCAGTCCGAATCAGTCGGATCGTCCAACGGCCACCCTCTGTTTTCTGTCGCACGAAAGCCAGTGCAGCTGCACCACGATTTGATCGCGCATGACACAATCCCAGCGCAAACCCCTGTTAAATATCTGTCAAAGCTGCGCAAATCTCGAAACCGGCGAACAGTCCGCCGAAAGTGCGATCCGCGACCCTTAGTAAATAAGCCCCATTGCTTTCATTTGTGAAAATGTATTAAAACACAATAAAACCTGTATATTTTTGGTATTGCCGTGAGCATAACGAATCAAAGAATAAAGTATATTTATCATTTGGAGCGCAAAAAAATCTGAGCCCACAAGTAATTGCGCCGTGCAAATGAGTTTTTTCACCAATTTCACCACGTTGCATTTTTTTCAGTTTCCCAGTACGACATGGAATTATAATTAACATCAATGAGAAGTTAATTAAGTCAAAATTACTATGCAGAAAATAAGCTCTCACACCCCTCTGTATACAAACAAATTAAAAAGTTATAGATTTTTAAAGGTGGGCAGCGAAAAATGAGCGAAAAAAGGCTGTGTGTTTAAGGGGTTAATAATAAAAAGGTTGTGGCTTTTGATGTAAATAGCAAGTAAAAAATGGAAATAGAGAAACAGAAAAGGGCCCAGTCTTTAAGGGATAAGGAAACTGGACTATAAGTCAAGATTTTATGGACTGTTATCAGTTACAATATACAAAAGAATGTACGTACTGTTGTTACTTTCTTAATATTTGCACAAGGGAGAGTTCAGAAATGTCAAATTGAAATATATGTTTGTTGAGTGGCAGGCAGTATATTTCTATGATACTCTATAAATTATAATATAAGTATCTACACATAGTGGATTTGATTTAGGAATTTTGTCTCATTTATCTAAATGGACTTTCCAAAAGTGTTGCTGTCACCATGTACAGTTGTTAACCATTTAAACAACTCATGCTTGTAAGATGGTTGAGTGTCCCCTTTCTAAACAGTATTACTTTTTCTAATTTGAAGTATAGAAATGAAAATATCAATTAATTCTACCACAATTTTTCTAATTTGGACAGTTTTGTGTATCTTGCATGTTCTGCTCATATATGTAAATTGCCTGTGTACCAATTTGTTCATCATTCATGTACTGTCAATCCTGATAATACTAACTACCCCCCCCCCCCTCCTAGGAAAAACTGGCAAATGAGAAGAGAAGTGAGGAATTACATGTAGGTTTAGCTGAGTAGTTTTGGAGAGACTATGACAAAATAGTTTCATCTATTAAAGAGGAATAAAAGACAAATGTGTTAAGAAATATTCTATAAAAAGGTAAAGAGGTAAAGCCAAATCGTTGGACAGGATTCTTGTTATAACCCATTAAGAGAGAGTTCCCTTTACAGGGCTCATTGCCTCTGTAATCAGGCAGATCATTTATTTACCCACTTTTACTCATTTATATATTTCCATTAAACCAATAATTATATTTGATGAATGGGGTGAACCTACAACATTAAAACATATTTTAAATATCTAACATCTGTGTCAGTGTCATCTTCCTTCCATTGTACGCAGCTAATGAGATGCTGATGTTGTCTGTGTGTGAACACAGACCTGGTTGCTGGCTGTTAAGAAGTTGATTGCACCGCATCCTTCTCTTCCTGCTTTGGTCCAGCAATGGTTAACTGTTGTGAAAGAGCACTGCTCCAATCGTTCCTGGAGCAGAGACTCTGGATTTCTATAGGTATGCTGTTCACATTCAGTTAACTACTGGTTATAGTTTCTCTTGACCAAGTCATACCGTGATTGTGGGACTCTGTCTTTAGCATTTCTGGTGTTTTGGTCTTGGCTCCTGTTCAGACTACTCTGATTCGGTGATG
The DNA here is from genome assembly GCF_040894005.1 of Engystomops pustulosus. Lineage (NCBI taxonomy): Eukaryota > Metazoa > Chordata > Amphibia > Anura > Leptodactylidae > Engystomops > Engystomops pustulosus. The sequence goes on along the minus strand of NC_092418.1, from coordinate 78,841,872 downwards.
TTGTACTTCTATGTGTTGTGGCCTGGCATTCCTTCTGTTTGTGTTTGTTTGTCCTGTTACAAGTTACAGGGTGGTAGGTGAATCAATGGGACGTAACATAATTTTGTTATGCGGCTACTTGGGCGTGGAGTAGCCGCATCTGAGGTTACACAAGGCGGCTACTCCACGCCCCGGTAGCCACTTTACCCCTCCTACTCACCATGTTCGGCGCGCAGCTGCTCGTAGCTGCGCGCCCCCGTCCGCCGATCCTGCCGTCTGCGCATGCGCAGAACAGCAGGCCCGCGCCTGTGCAGCCCCGGCTTCGGAGCAGTGACCGCGCAGGCGCGGGCCTGCTGTTCTGCGCATGCGCAGACGGCAGGATCGGCGGACGGGGGCGCGCAGCTGCTCGTCGCCGAACATGGTGAGTAGGAGGGGTAAAGTGGCTACCGGGGCGTGGAGTAGCCGCCTCGTGTAACCTCAGATGCGGCTACTCCACGCCCAAGTAGCCGCATAACAAAATTAACATATTAGGGTAATAAAAGTTTACAAAAAAGTGCGGGGACGCGAGGATTAGCCCTTAAAAGGGCTATCCTCACGTCCCATTGATTCACCTACCACCCGATCTACCTTTATAGGTAGATTTGTGGTGGTAGGTTTCCTTTAAGTTTAGTGCTTACTATTCTGAACTCATTCAAAGCTTATTCCCTGCATTACAAACAGTGATTTTGAGGGACTTTTTTCACCCTTCGTAAGCATTTTTTACCAGTACATTTACTATGTGCCCAATATACTTCCAATATAACTACCAATAAAAAATCTTTCTGCATTATTTGCTACACTTTTTAGATCTATGGGTTTTTAGCCGTATCAATTTTTAGCTTGTGGCTATAGAACCACCCTTTTATTAGGTAGCAGGTTTTGCACACATGCCCCAGCTATCTCTACTAGTAGGAGAACCTGGTAGGGGGTAGGAGATAGGATAGAGATGGTGGCCAACAAAAAGATGTTATTTACGTGTCATCCAGCTTCCAATATAACGCTACATCTTAACCCCTAGGCGCACCACGACGTTATACTACGTCCCCGGGGCTAGATGCTTAGCGCACCGGGACGTAGCATAACGTCCAGCTTCTGGGACCGGCTCACGAACGGAGCCGGTACCAGAAGCAGCGGCTGTCAGCTGTCTATCACAGCTGACAGCCTGCGCTAACACCCGCAATCGGAGTCGGCTCCGATCGCGGGTGTTAACCCCTTACATGCTGCGGTCAAGCATGACCGTAGCGGGTAAGGGTGTTCCTGCTGTGGATCGGATCCCCCGTGCCGCTTACCGCGGGATCCGGTCCTCTTCTGGGCAGCCCCGAAGTCTGCCTAATGCTCCGGGGCTGCCCGATGTCCGAGACAGTCAGACCCCTACCGGGTCTGACTGTAAACTGTCTGAGCATGCGCCTGCCTGCTCAGACAGTTTACACTGCTCTACAATGAAGTAAAAACATGTAAAAACACTAAAGTTAACACCAGTGGCGTAACTAGGAGAGGCTGGGCCCCATAGCAGATTTCTGCATGGGGCCCCCCTTCCACTTAAAAAAAAATATACATAAATGTGTGCCCGCCTGGCTATAGCCTGGCAGGCACACATCGGCGCGCTGGAGAGGAGGAAAGGTGATCGCGGCTCACCCCTCCCCTCTCCATACGTTCTTGTGAATGTACCCCTACACGGACATATTTATACAAGTACACAAATTTATATACTGATACATACACACCTTTATATACTTATATACACATAAAGTTCTACACGTGTATAGTCGCACCCATATACATACAAGTATACACTTATACACACACACATTTATGCACTCATATACATTTATTCACTAATACAGAGTGTATACAAACTCACACAGTATATACACTGACCAAATATACACATACATACAGTATAAAAAGACCAAATACACACATACTGCATATACATACAGAATATACACACATACAGCAAATACACACACATTCAGTATATACAGCATAAACACACATACAGGGAATACACACATTCAGTATATAGAGCATATATATATATATATATATATATATATATATATATATATATATATATATATATATATATATATATATATATATATATATATATATATATATATATATATATATATATATATATATATATATATATATATTGTGGGAACTAGCTTGGTAGAAGCGGTAAAATTAGTCCAGAATCGCAGTCAGAGACAGTGACACAAGTGCTTTGGCTATAAACAGGGCTTTGCCTTGCTTTAACCCCTTCCCGCACCCTGACGTGATACTACGTCATAGGATGCGGGTCGTTGCCGCACCTTGACGTAGTATCACGTCATGGCGATCACCCGGGCTCAGAAGCTGAGCCCGGGCGATCGCCGCGGGATCCCGGCGGTACGCGGTAGCCGGGATCCCGCAGTAACAGCCAGGATCGCGACTATCGCGATCCCGGCTGTTTAACCCTATAGACGCCGCGGTCATTGTGACCGCAGCGTCTATAGTGAATCGCCGCGACGATCGGCACCCTCCTTGCATGGCACGGAGGTGCCGATCGTTGCCATGGCAACCCTGAAGCCCGATAAGGCCCCCAGGGTTGCCTTCACTAGAAGCCTGTTAGGATCGTGCTTACAGCACGATCCTAACAGTGCTGATATCAGCCTATGCAGAATGCATAGGCTGACTATGTAATATGCTGCAATACATTAGTATTGCAGTATATTACAATGAACAAGTGATCAAATGATCACTTGTTCATGTCCCACCCTGGGACAAAATAAAACAGTAAAAAAAAGTTTAAAAAAAAAAAGTGCAATTAAAAAAAATTATTAAAAAAGAATAAAAGTCCCTTGAAGTCCCATCCCATGCAATAATACAATAAAACATAAAAAAGTGAAAATCACAAAAAAAAACACAACATATTGGGCATCACAACGTCCGTTACAACCCGTACAATAGAATAAAATCGTCACTGAACCCGTACGGTGAACGGCGTAAAAAAAAACACAAAAAAACTTGCAAAAATTATGAAATTTTCACATCTGACCTCATAAAAAGCGCATAAAAAGTAATCAAAAAGTAAAATTTACCCCGACATGATACCAAGAATAAGTACAGCTTGTCCCGCAAAAAATAAGCTATAAACCAACTCTGTAAACCAAAAAATATAAATGTTCTGCCCATTGTTACACGGCAAGCAAAAACAAGCAAATTTCTCACAAAATTAGTTCTATATTCTGCAAAACAAATTAACCATAAAAAAGCCATATAAATGGGGTATCGCTGTAATCGTGATAACCCGTAGAATAAAGATAACACATTATTTTTATGGTATGGTGAACGTCCGGCGAAAAAAATGCTAAAAACCATAAACAAGAATTGATTTTTTTAACCACCACCAAGAAAGAGTTAATAAAATCTGATTATTGGCTATTGAGCCCCACCGTAAATGATGTCCCTGAAAAGTGGATTTCATCCACAAAAAAAATAATCCCCCATATGTCCAAATTACAAAAAAATAAACATTTTATAGCCTGTACAATGTGACATTGCAGATCTGTTCTGAATGGCGCAGCTTCCCTTCTATGCCCGGCCGTGCGGCCGTACAGCAGTCACCACCACATATGGGGCATCCTTATACTCGGGAGAAATTGGGTATCAAACTTTGTGGAGTTTTTTGTCATTTAATACTTTGTGACGGTTTAATTTTTGGCCAAAATTAATATATTGTCTAAAAAAAATGACAGCTTGTAAATTAGACCTCCATTTTGTTTTAACCACTGTGAAGCATCTAAAGGGTTAACATACTTCTTAAAGTTGATTTTTTACACATTGAGGGGTGTAGTTTCTAAAATGGCGTGATACATGGGGTTTTACTGCTGTTTAGGCCTCTCAAAGTCACTTAGACCTGAGCATGTGCCTCTAAATAAGGGTTTTGGCGATTTTCATAAAAATGAGAAAAATTGCACCCAAAATTCTGAACCTCCTAACAACCTAGAAAAGAGAGAAGATGCATAAAACCCTGCGCCAATATAAAGCAGACATTCGGGAAATGTTAGTTATAAAGTTACTTGGGTGCTATGACTATCTGCCTGAAAAGCAGAAAATTTTGAACTTTGAAAATGAAAAATTTTCAGAAATTTTAGCCAAATTTCAATTTTATTCATAACTAAACACAAAAGATATCATCAAAAGTTTTCTATTACTTTGAAGTACAATGTGTGACGGTAAAACAATCTCAAAATCCCCTGGATATGTTAAAGCGTCACAAAGTTATAACCACCTATAATGACACAGGGCAAATTTAAAAAATCAGGCCTGGTCCTGAAGGTCTAAAATGGCATAGACGCGAAGGGGTTAATAGCAGAAAAAATACAAAATAAAACAAAGCCTTGACTTCAGGCTAAAATAAAACACCTGCTCGGCTGAACTCTAACTAACACAGAGTCTTCCCTGACTACTCGGGTGGCGTACTACCAGCCACCTGAAACAAAACAAAACGTGGGTTTTACCTCACGTGACACACACAGTCCGTATTAGGCTCGCAGGCCTCAGTGCAGGAGAATAGAGTCAGGTTCTGCCTCTCCACATGTTTTCCCCCTTGTGAAGCACAGAGTGCAAACCTTTTAAAGCTCTAGTTGGAGCTGAGCTCCAACACCTGGGTTTCCTGAAGCAACCAGGAAAACCAGTGCTGGACAGGAAGGGAATGACCAGCCCCACTACCAGCCTGCCAGTCATTCCAAAAATCCAGGCCCGAAAATAGGATTTACCAGATCCTTTAGCAAGCTATGTCTTGCTAAGGACATCAAGTCTCCCTGGATCTTCTACATCTCACTCAGCTTTCCCTGGGTGAGATGTACACCCCCTGTCCCCTAGAAGACATATGAGAGAAATCTAGGGGAAATATAGCGATTTCCCTCCACCTTACCAGTCACTATCTCACATACCCTCCCCCTTTGTTCGAACCTGTCGGGGCGGACACACTTAGCCACCAAGCAATGTGTTCTGGACAGAGCATCTGCATTTCCCTGCAGTTTGCCTGACCTGTGCTCAACTGAAAACCTAAAGTTTTGTAAAGTGAGAAACCATCTTGTGACCCTTGCATTTCTCTCTTTAGCCTGGCTCATCCACGTAAGAGGGGAATGATCTGTCACCAACCTGAAGTGTCGACCCAATAAGTAATACCGCAGGGATTCCAAGGCCCATTTGATTGCCAAACACTCACGTTCAACAATGCTATAACTTCTCTCTGCCGGTGTAAGCTTCCTGCTTAGATACGTTACCGGGTGTTCTTCTCCCCTAACCTCCTGTGAAAGGACTGCACCTAACCCTACATCAGAGGCGTCCGTTTGCACGACAAACATTTTTTTAAAGTCAGGAGTTATTAGGACTGGCTGTCTACAAAGGGCAGATTTTAATTCCTGAAATGATCTTTCAGCCTCTGGGTTCCACTTGACCATGACCGACTTACTCCCCCTGGTAAGGTCGGTTAAGGGTGCTGCAATACTTGCAAAGTTTAGTATGAATCTGCGGTAATAACCCAGAATTCCCAGAAAAGCTCTTACCTGTTTTTTGTTTAAGGGTCGGGGCCAGTTTTGGATAGCCTCTACTTTATTTACTTGGGGTTTTATGACACCTCTACCAATGACATAGCCCAAGTAACGTGCCTCCTCAAGACCCAGAGCACAATTTTTAGGGTTTGCCGTTAACCCTGCAGCCCTAAGAGAATCCAGTATCGCCTGGACTTTTGCCAAGTGACTTTCCCAGTCCTCACTAAAAATGATAATATCGTCAAGATAAGCCGAGGCATATCTACGATGTGGCTTAAAGGGAACCCGTCACCACTATTTTCACAAATACAGCTAGTGACAGGTTCCTATAGAGCTCTAATAACTATCTGACACCCTGCTTGTAGCTAAGAATTATGCCCCTGAGATTCCCATATATTCAACTTTATAGTTTTATCTGGTAACTAAGCATGGCTACATGTAGTCCAGGTGGGCGTGGCCTCCTCGGGCTGAATCCAGCAGCTCCTCCCCATGCCTATCTCTGTATGCTGCTATAATGGCATGTGACCAGGGTGACATCATCGCAGGTCCTATAGCTTTTGTAGCATTAGGAACTGTACACTAAGCATATATGTCATGAAATCACAGCATGTTTTATCACATGAAATCACAGCAGCCTGCATGGAGAGGAGTAGAAGTCCATGGAGGCTGCTGTGATGGTTTTATGTGGTCATATATGTACATGGGGTATAGTTTTCATATGAAGTAGCTCAAGGACCTTTGATGATGTCACCCTGGTCACATGACATTAGGCCACGCCCCCATGGACTCGCTCCAAAGCTGCATAGTTACCAGGCAAGATTATAACTCTGATTTTATGGGGATCTGAGGGGAACAATTTTTAGCTAAAAGCAGGGTGTCAGTTACTAGAGCTCTATATGAACCTGCCACTACCTGTATTTGTGAAAATAGTGGTGACGGGTTCCCTTTAAGGACAACGTCCATTAACCTTTGAAAAGTTGCTGGGGCCCCATGCAACCCAAAAGGCAAACAAACATACTGGAAAAGACCCTCTGGGGTGACAAATGCAGTTTTCTCCTTTGCCTTGTCAGTAAGCAGCACCTGCCAGTACCCTTTGGTTAGGTCAAGGGTGGAAAAATATCTAGCATGACCAAGTCTCTCAATTAGTTCGTCCACCCTTGGCATTGGATAGGCATCAAACTTTGATACCTCATTTAATTTTCTGAAGTCATTATAGAAACGCAGAGTACCATCTGGTTTAGGAATCAGGACAATGGGGCTTGACCACTCACTATTTGATTCCTCAACAACCCCTAGGTCCAACATCTTTTTGACTTCTTCCGAAATGGCCTGTCTACGAGCTTCAGGTACCCTGTACGGTTTTAGGTGAACTCGTACCTGTGGTTCGGTGACAATGTCATGTTTTATCAGCGAGGTACGGCCTGGCGTCTCTGAGAACACATCAGCGTTCCGCAAGATGAACTCTCTAGTTTCCTGCGTCTGAGCCTTAGACAGGGACTCGGATATACGAACCTCGGGTATGCTGTTACCATGAGAGTTTACCTCTACTGCAAGGACCTGCGGAGTAACTTCACAAGGAAAACTTACAGCTGACAAATTTTCTCTGTCCTTCCAGGGTTTTAGTAAATTTACATGGTACAACTGTTCTGGCTTCCTCTTCCCTGGCTGATATACTTTGTAGTTCACCTCTCCTACCTTCTCCAAAACTTCATACGGCCCTTGCCACTTAGCCAGGAACTTACTCTCTATGGTTGGTACCAAAACTAAAACGCGATCACCAGGGTTAAAAGTTCTGACCTTAGCCGACCTGTTATATACCCGCCTTTGAGCCTCTTGAGCCTGCTCTAGGTGAGCTTTAACTATAGGCATTATTGCACCGATCCTGTCTTGCATGAGACTAATGTGCTCTATTACACTTCTGTAGGGTGTATGTTCCTGTTCCCAGGTTTCCTTGGCAATGTCAAGGAGGCCGCGGGGGTGCCTACCATACACCAGCTCAAATGGGGAAAACCCAGTGGAGGATTGCGGTACTTCACGAACTGCAAACATTAGATAGGGTAACAGGCAATCCCAATCCTTACCGTCCTTACAAACCACCCTTTTTAACATGCCCTTCAGGGTCTTGTTGAATCTCTCAACCAGGCCATCCGTCTGCGGATGATATACAGATGTACGCAAGTGTTTAATTTTCAAGAGCCTACACAATTCTTTTGTTACCTTAGACATGAAGGGGGTTCCCTGGTCTGTAAGGATCTCTTTAGGGATACCCGTACGGGAGAACATGTGAAATAGTTCCTTGGCTATTAGCTTAGAGGAAGTATTTCTTAGTGGCACAGCCTCGGGATAACGTGTGGCATAGTCTACAACAACAAGGATATACTGATGTCCTCTAGCTGATTTTACCAGGGGACCAACCAGATCCATTGCCACTCTTTCAAATGGTACCTCTATAATGGGTAAGGGTACCAAAGGACTCCTGAAATGTGACACTGGAGCGGTTAGTTGACACTCTGGACAGGTCTCACAATACCTTTGTACTTCAACAACAACCCCTGGCCAGAAGAAGCGCTGCAAAATACGTTCACGGGTTTTTTCACATCCCAAATGTCCGCCTAGCACGTGCTTGTGGGCCAGATCCAGCACCACCCTGCGGAATGGTTGGGGTACTACCAGCTGTTCAACAATTTCCCCACGTACATTGTCTACCCGATATAGCAGTTCCCGATCAATCGCCATGTGGGGAAATACCTTCTCAGCCCCTGGGTATTGTGGCACACCATTTATTACCTTCACATTTTCCCTGGCTTTTAACAATGTGGGATCTCTTAGCTGAGCGGTCCCAAAATTATCCCGGGACACCTCCAACTCAGGCATATCAGGAGCTTCCTCCTGTTCCTCAGTATCACCAGCTAGTACCGCTAGGGGAAAATTCTCGGTTTCATTATTGGTCACCCCTACCGCTGGAACCTCACTGTCAGGGTCAAAGGGTTCAGGGCTAACCACGGAACTTACATTGTCAACTGATACATTTTTATGTCGCCACAAGTCCCAGAAAAGGGGAAAGTCTCTTCCCAATATCACACTGTGCATTAGTGACTTGACCACAGCCACATTGTGGGAAGCTGCACCACAGGGAGTTTCAAACATGACCACGGCTGTAGGGTAATATCTGGTCTCTCCATGAATGCAGAGTACCCCAACAGTTTGTCCACTGCACAATCCAGGGTCTATCAGAGAGCCATGTACCAGGGTCACTAAGCTCCCAGAGTCCAGCAGTGCATTCACAGAGCAGCCTCCTATTTTCACAGCACACATTTGAGGCTCTGCCTTAGTCTCTGCAGAGTAAACAGGTCTTGCAAACAGAGATACGGGTCCTGCGGTGTTGCAGTCCATGGGCTCGGTCGTGAGGGGACAAGTCGCAATCACATGTCCGGGTTCTCGGCAGCGCCAACAACGTATGCTGCCCCCGTCACCATTTTGAGACCCTTGTCTGGTTCTGAAGGGCTCACTAGACCTACTTGACCCAGCTGCTTGTTCCCCTTCTGAGCCACCTCCCCTGTAGACATTTCTCACCCCTTTAACAGTAGGTACAGTCTTACCAGTTGACCTGGATAACTTGCTGTCCCTGGGGTTGGCACGTCCGGGAGATGTTTGGAGTAGCTCCTCTGTTGCACTGTATCTTTCCACGAGACTCACGAGTTCATCAGCCGTCGTAGGTCCTCCTTGTCCGACCCAGCGCTGGATCCTAGAAGGAAGGGATCTGATGAATTTGTCCAGGACCACCTTCTCTATTATCTGGCCTGGTGTGGCTTCCTCCGGCTGCAGCCACTTCTTTACAAGGTGTATGAGATCATGCATCTGTGACCTTGGTGGCAGTGTCTCAGAGAAAGTCCAACTGTGCACACGCCCTGCACGCACATGCATGTTCACTCCAAGTCGGACAAGGATCTCACCTTTAAGCTTTATGTAGTTCTTAGCGTCCTGCTCACTCAAGTCATAGTAAGCTTTTTGTGGCTCACCTGTCAGCAAAGGTGCTACCACATCTGCCCACTGGTCGGCTGGCAGCTTTTCACGCTCTGCCACTCTCTCAAAGACCATAAGGTACGCTTCCACGTCATCTGTGGCGGTCATCTTTTTTAGAGAGGCATGTACTGAGGCCCTTAGAGAAGTAGACCCTCCTTGGGTCCCGTGCACACCAGAGGTTGTTCTGCTGGACGACAGTGTCTCACCAAGCAAGGCCATTTTCTCCACCAGGAGGCGATTCATCTCGTCTTGCTTGGCCTGGGCTTGTTGCTGCCTTTCCTCAGCCTGGGCAAAAGCTCGCTGTTGCTGCATAATCATTTGCTGCTGCTGTAGGATGGCTTGTCCAAACTGCTTAACAAAGTCCTCCATCATACGCTCTCGCAGCTTTAATCCAGGAGAGGAAAAAAAAAAATACGTGTATGTCTCTTTAAGACTGCGTTACTATGCCCGCGTCCTCCGCCATATGTGGGAACTAGCTTGGTAGAAGCGGTAAAATTAGTCCAGAATCGCAGTCAGAGACAGTGACACAAGTGCTTTGGCTATAAACAGGGCTTTGCCTTGCTTTAATAGCAGAAAAAATACAAAATAAAACAAAGCCTTGACTTCAGGCTAAAATAAAACACCTGCTCGGCTGAACTCTAACTAACACAGAGTCTTCCCTGACTACTCGGGTGGCGTACTACCAGCCACCTGAAACAAAACAAAACAAAACGTGGGTTTTACCTCACGTGACACACACAGTCCGTATTAGGCTCGCAGGCCTCAGTGCAGGAGAATAGAGTCAGGTTCTGCCTCTCCACATGTTTTCCCCCTTGTGAAGCACAGAGTGCAAACCTTTTAAAGCTCTAGTTGGAGCTGAGCTCCAACACCTGGGTTTCCTGAAGCAACCAGGAAAACCAGTGCTGGACAGGAAGGGAATGACCAGCCCCACTACCAGCCTGCCAGTCATTCCAAAAATCCAGGCCCGAAAATAGGATTTACCAGATCCTTTAGCAAGCTATGTCTTGCTAAGGACATCAAGTCTCCCTGGATCTTCTACATCTCACTCAGCTTTCCCTGGGTGAGATGTACACCCCCTGTCCCCTAGAAGACATATGAGAGAAATCTAGGGGAAATATAGCGATTTCCCTCCACCTTACCAGTCACTATCTCACAATATATATATATATATATATACACACACAATAAATACAGCATTTGCATCTATGCATATATACACAGTATATGCATATATACACATATACACAGTATATGCATATATACACAGTATATACATATATACACAATATACATAGTATATACACAGAATATACATATACACAGTATATACATATATACGCATATACACAGTATATACACATATACATAGTATAAACACAATATACACAGAATATACATATATACATAAATATACACAGAATATACATATATACACAGTATATACATTTATATACACAGTATATACACATATATACACAGTATATACATGTATATACACATATACACAGTATATACACATATACACACAGTATATATATATATACACAGTATATACACAATATACACAGTATATACATATATACACAGTATATACATATATACACAGTATATACACAATATACACATACACTCACCAGCCACATTATTAGGTATACCTGTCCAACTGCTCGTTAACACTTAATTTCTAATCAGCCAATCACATGGCGGCAACTCAGTGCATTTAGGCATGTAGACATGGTCAAGACAATCTCCTGCAGTTCAAACCGAGCATCAGTATGGGGAAGAAAGGGGATTTGAGTGCCTTTGAACGTGGCATGGTTGTTGGTGCCAGAAGGGCTGGTCTGAGTATTTCAGAAACTGCTGATCTACTGGGATTTTCACGCACAACCATCTCTAGGGTTTACAGAGAATGGTCCAAAAAAGAAAAAGCATCCAGTGAGCAGCAGTTCTGTGGGCGGAAATGCCTTGTTGATGCCAGAGGTCAGAGGAGAATGGGCAGACTGGTTTGAGCCGATAGAAAGGCAACAGTGACTCAAATCGCCACCCGTTACAACCAAGGTAGGCAGAAGAGCATCTCTGAACGCACAGTAAGTTGAACTTTGAGGCAGATGGGCTACAGCAGCAGAAGACCACACCGGGTGCCACTCCTTTCAGCTAAGAACAGGAAACTGAGGCTACAATTTGCACAAGCTCATCGAAATTGGACAGTAGAAGATTGGAAAAACGTTGCCTGGTCTGATGAGTCTCGATTTCTGCTGCGACATTCGGATGGTAGGGTCAGAATTTGGCGTCAACAACATGAAAGCATGGATCCATCCTGCCTTGTATCAACGGTTCAGGCTGGTGGTGGTGGTGTCATGGTGTGGGGAATATTTTCTTGGCACTCTTTGGGCCCCTTGGTACCAATTGAGCATCGTTTCAACGCCACATCCTACCTGAGTATTGTTGCTGACCATGTCCATCCCTTTATGACCACAATGTAGCCAACATCTGATGGCTACTTTCAGCAGGATAATGCGCCATGTCATAAAGCTGGAATCATCTCAGACTGGTTTCTTGAACATGACAATGAGTTCACTGTACTCAAATGGCCTCCACAGTCACCAGATCTCAATCCAATAGAGCATCTTTGGGATGTGGTGGAACGGGAGATTCGCATCATGGATGTGCAGCCGACAAATCTGCGGCAACTGTGTGATGCCATCATGTCAATATGGACCAAAATCTCTGAGGAATGCTTCCAGCACCTTGTTGAATCTATGCCATGAAGAATTGAGGCAGTTCTGAAGGCAAAAGGGGGTCCAACCCGTTACTAGCATGGTGTACCTAATAAAGTGGCTGGTGAGTGTATATACACAATATACAATATACACAGCATATACATATGTATATACTTACCTTTTAAGATGTTTGGATGACCACCCGGCCGTGGCATCAGGCGGGTGTTTCCGGTGGTTGTTCGGGCAGGTGTTCCGGCGGGTGTTCGGGCAGGAGGGAGGGGGGGTTGGAGTGGTTGCATGTTCGGGACGGGGGGGGGGGGCGAGGGCAGAGGTTGCATTCGCTGGGTGGGAGGGCGAGGGTGCGTTTGCTTGGCGGGAGGGCGCGTTCGCCGGGACGGGGGGCGTGGCGTCAACTGTGCCGTCGGTGGAATGTGTCAGCGGCCAGTGTGTTAGGCGGGCCGCGGTCACCTGTGCCGGCTAAGGGGGTTGGCTAGCGGACGGGCGGGTCAGGGTGGGAGTTTCAGGGACTCGGCGATCCAGGAGAGGTGGGTGGGCCAGGAGAGAGGGAAGTAGCCGAGACACAGAGGGAGGGGCCCGGGGACACGATCTGCCAGGGACCCGGCAGTGCATTCCCGGACCACAGGGTCCGTGCATCCCCGGGCCCCTGAACCTCATGGGCCCCGTAGCAGCTGCTACGGCTGCTACGGTGGTAGTTACGCCACTGGTTAACACATTAGAATAAATAAAAAATTAATACATAAAAATATAAGCCCCTAAAATGAAATTTTTCCATAAAAACACTTAATAAACTATTAAAAACACAAACACACAAAAAAAGCCACATATTTGGTATTGCCGCGTCCGTAACAATCTGTATAATAAAACAGAATCGTTACTGGACCAGCACGGTAAACACGGGGGGAAAAAGACGCAAACAACTTTCCGAAAAAAGATTATTTTTAATTAATACCTTTAAAAAAATGATCTAAAAAGTGATTTAAAAAATGTTACACACTCTAAAATAAGACCACTAAAAAGAACAACTCTTCTCGCAAAAAATAAGCCCCTAACCAGATTTGCCAGCCGAAAAATAAAAAAGTTATGCATATGAAAAGATGGTGATGCTAAAATAAACAAAGTTTTTTTCCAAATTAGTTTTTATATAGTAAAATTAAATAAAATACACAAAACCCCCACATATTTGGTATCGCTACATCCGTGACAATCTGCATAATTAAACAGACTCATTATTGGACCCGCAAAGTGAACCCCGTAAAAAAACAACCTCAAAAAACTTTCCGAAAAAAGCTAATTTTTAATTAATACCTTTAAAAAAATGATCTACATTTTTGCCTAATTACTTCTTAATCAGTAAAATGGGAAATGTTTTTTTAAAAACCTATATAAATAAGGTCTTTTCGTAATCGTGGAGACCCATAGAATAAAAATAATATACTATTTTTACTGTACGGTAAACGGCCAAAAAAAAAATACAAAAAAGTTCCTAAAAAATTTATGATTTTCATTTCCTCCACCAACAAAGAGTTAATAAAATCTCACCAATTAGCTATAGATGCCCCAAAATCATCTACCAGAAAAGTGCATCTCATGTGGCAAAAAAAATAAGCCCCTATAGGTCCACAATAAAAAAACTAAAAAAATTATAGCCTGTACAATGTGACATAGCAGATCTGATTTGCATGGCGCCTTCTTCCCTTCTATGCCCGGCCGTGCGCCCATACAGCAGGTCACCACCACACATGGGGTATCAGTGTACTCGGTAGAAATTGGGTATCAAACTTTGTGGAGCCTTTTTTCATTTAATCCATTACAAATGTTTAATTTTCCACCCAAAATGAATGTATTGTCAAAAAATATTACAACTTGTAGACCACACCTCCATTTTGTTTTAACCCCTATAAAACACCTAAAGGGTTAACAAACTTCTTAAAAATTGTTTTTCATACGTTGAGGTGTGTAGTTTCCATAATTTATGAGTCTACCTATTATTTAGGCCTCTCACGGTCAATTAAAATTTGAGCAGGTCCATCTAAATATTAGTTTTGATGATGATTTTCCCAAAAATTTGAAAAATGGCACCCAAATTCTGAGCCTCATAACATTCTAGTAAAATATGTGGAATCTTAAAAAACCATGCCAACATAAAGCAGACACTTGGGAAATGTAAGTTATGAATTTATTTGGGAGCTATGACTATCTGCATCAAAAGTAGGGAATTTAGAACTTTGAAAATAAAGATTTTTGCCAAATTTTTGCCAAATTTAGTTTTTTTTCATAACTAAACACAAAAGATTTCATCCAAATTTTTAAACTAATTTGACGTACTATGTGTCACGAGAAAACAATCTCAAAATCCCCTGGATATCTCATAGCGTTCCAAAGCTATAACCACTTATAGTGACACAGGGCAGATTTGAAAAATGGGGCCGCGTCCTTAAGGCCAAAAGAGGCTGAGTCCCGTAGGGGTTAACAAACAAAACAAAATATTTACTTACTCAGAGAACCCTGCTTAATAAGATGTCATAACGCAAACTGCATCTTCAAGATTGTTCCTTTTAACTGCCGGATAGTTTATTTGTAATGAAACCAAAAACACTTTCTATAATATCTTACAACAATTTCCTGCTCCTCTTGGATGCATTAGAGTAGTCATCTTGCTAATGTCTTACTGCAAACTATTCTAATTCCCTTAAATGGTTCCCGGAAATGAAATGAGACTGCAGAAGTCATCATGTGCTATTTGCAGAAGTCAGAATGTGTGATTCACACCTTTCAGTTGCATAAGCCACTATTGACATTCATTTTATTGCATAATCCAGAAAATACATTCAGTTCCCAGTGAAAGAATGTAACAAAATAGTAATCAAAAATTATGTCACTGTAATTTGATTCTTGGCAGACAGAAGCAAGATGCTTAACTGTTAACCTAGGAATATACTGTGTTAGATTTTAATCTAACTTTTAATCTGACTAAGAACACAGGCTAGCAGCTTTCTGTCTGTTCTGAAAATGGTGACTAATGTACAGGCAGTCCCCGGGTTACGTACTAGATAGGTTCTGTACGTGTGTTCTTAAGTTGAATTTGTATACAAGACAGAACTGTATTTCTTATAATTGTAACCCAAGCCAGAAATTTTTTTGGTCTCTGTGACAAAATGAACAATTAAGCTTATTTGCAGGCACCTTTCATAACTCCTACAGCTGATTATTGTAGCCTAGAGCTAAAGTACTGTGAATTACCAACATCCAGAGGTCCTTTTGTCACTAGGGGTCGTCTGTACGTTGGGTGTTCTTAAAGGACACCTGTCATCAGGTCTCTGCCACTAGTCCTGTCACCACTACCTGTTGGAGCAGCTCACAAGGATCCCATCCCAGCCTTTATCTAGTTATTTCATATATTAATCATTGTAAAATCATCATTTCTTTATCATGTAAATGAGGCTGGTCACATGGTCAGAGGCAGTGATGTCACCCCTGTTACCCTCCCCTCTCCTCCCCCTGCTCAGGTCTGTATGTAATGTATAGTAAAGCATGGCTGGTATCTGTGCTGCATCTGCTGACATGCTGCATCCTCCTAATATACAGGTGAGAGACACAGACATCAGCTACACATGAATCTGACATGTTCTGCTGTAACATGGCTGCCTGGAGCTGCTGTATCTCTCGTATACACACACATGCATACACAGGCCGCAGGGGGCGTGGCCACCAGCACCAGGAAGCACATCATTATACAGCCTCACATTATTATACCGGCTGTCAGTCAAGCACTGGGGGTGTGGCTGTGCCTCCCACTCATGAATAGAGTGGACAGCTTGAATATGCTAATGCTTCATTGGACATTTCACAGGTCATTTGCATACAGCTTTAGGACCTCATTGCTTAGGTTTACAGGCATGTAGAGGGACAATGAAGGGATAGAGGCAATGCTCTCTAATGGCAGTTTATGAAAATATATTTAGTTCAGGGGGGTTATTTTGCATGACGGGTTCTCTTTAAGTAGGGACCACCTCTACTTTCACTATGAAAGCACAGGATGGGCAATAAAGGTCTGATTTCTAGGGGTTCAGCTACAAGTGGGGTTATGCACAATTCTATTGTATTGGCATTGATGTAAACTATGCATACATCTCAGTAATTGGAACCCCAGTGGTAAGACACTAGGGGGGGATTTATTATATCTTTTCAAACAGAAAACTGGCAAAAAAAATGTTCTCCCACAATTGTGGTGGTTTTCTGACACTTCACAGCTAACATCTTCTGGTAACTGGCATGGTTGGCACTGGCACCATTGGTACTAACAGCTCTGCTTATTGGCGCCCCCATGTTTGAATGCCAGTTGTCATTGGAAGGTGACAATCGGTTGTCATGATAGTTGGAAGCTTGTTAAAGGCTCCCATAGCAGTCATTAGACATTCTGCATTATAGTCTGCCAGAGAAAGACTGTAATACATACTGTATATACTCGCAAATCAAAGAAGTAGCAGCACTCCGTGTCCAATTCGAAGGTGTTTATTGACCAGGTGAAAGTACAGCAACGTTTCAGCTAACTCAATGTAGCCATTATCAAGCTTGATAATGGCTACATTGAGTTAGCTGAAACGTTGCTGTACTTTCACCTGGTGAATAAACACCTTCGAATTGGACACGGAGTGCAGCTACTTCTTTGATTTGCTGTTGAACGTAGCAGTCTTGGATCAGACACGCCGTAGCCTGCACCCATCGGGTTGAACCCTTTTTCTTATACTGTGCCGCCCACCCACATAGCAGTTACCGTATATACTCGAGTATAAGCCGACCCGAGTAGAAGCCGAGGTACCTAATTTTAACACAAAAAACTGGTAAAACCTATACACTCAAGCCAAGTATATAACCTGACATGAGCAACGGCTGATGCCAAAGCTGGAGCATTGATGGGAAGAAGAGGACGTGCTGGGGGCATCGGAAAGTGAGTACACATTTTGTCACATTTTTTTTTAAGACTGTAGTGTAAGCCTTGTTAGGTTGTTAAGCACACTTTTTGTTCTAAAACACTCGGCTCATACTCGAGTGTATACATGAGCATTATAACCACAATACACTATAATACAGTTGTACTGAAGTACATTGTATGACTGATAACACCCCTTCAGTTAAAGCCCCCTAGGGGGCCCCCAGAAAAAAATTAAAACATTATATATTATATATATAAAACAAGAAAGCACAACCTATTGTGTGAATAACCACCATTTCCAAGCATAAAGTGGGTGACCAGCAATTACATATATAAAGACCAACCCACAATCTGATTGGTCAGTTACAAAGTGCAATAAACTTGAATATACAATATAATACAATAGAAACTTTTACCATACATTCGTAGTTAATATATAAATACAAAAGTGCATGTGCATATACAATATACAAGGTGCATATTTAAAATAAATTATGCTACCTCTCGGCTAAGGACTGCCCCATCGTCTCCGGACTTTAATTAATAAAAAACATGCAAATGAGATGCCTTCTACAAAGTAACATACCACAGTGTGTTACGCTGACTACCTTCAGGCGGGGCCAGAAGTTAAGCAAATACTGCATTACAAACTCCAGTCTAAAGCTTTAGGAAAAACTGGCGCATGCACACATTGATGCACATTTACTTACCCGTCCCTGAACACTTACCTGAGGTGCGTTTCCCGATGAGAATGCACAGTGGCCACATGCCAGATAACAGCGTGTGCCCGATATCCTGCATCTGTCGCTTCCCCAATCAGGTCCGCCGGAGTTTTCCTTCTTCTTCCCAGTGCATTTATTATGTGGACCACATAGACAACGATGCAATGTGTAGAAGTGAGTATAAATGGTCTGATTCCTAACAGAGCGCCGTAGGCCCACTATATTAGCCCGAACAAAGGCTAGTGTGATCTGTTAGGTCTTGTGGAGTACGGGAGGGCCACGAATCGGCAGCCTCCCTGTTCACCTGCTGTCGTCCAATCAGCACTCTGCATAGCAGGATATAGAGCTGAGTAACAACCCCTGAAAAATAATAGTACCACAATTTTAACCCCTTCACGCTCCGTGGCGGATATATCTGCCACGGAGTGCAGTGACTTAGCGCTCAGTGGCGGATATATCCGCCACGGCGCTTATGCCGGCTCGGCTCTGGATCAGAGCCGAACCGGCATCGGGAAACACGGGGTGCCGGCTGTAACTAATAGCCGGCACCCCAGTGTAACACCCGCGATCGGAGTTGTCTCCGATCGCGGGTGCTTAACCCGTTAAATGCCGCAGTCAGCGCGACCGCGGTATCTAACAAGCATCTGGGGGGTCTTTCCCCCACGATCGGCCCCACCCGAACCGTTTTCGGGGGGCGCCGATCATTGCTATAGCAACTCTGGGGTCCGATCTGGACCCCAGAGTTACTTGCAAGAATTGCCAGTAAGATGGCGTCTGTGACGTCATCTTACTGGCACAGTGCCAGCCTATGCAAGTGTATAGGCTGACACTGATAATACTCTGCAATACATCAGTATTGCAGAATATTATCATGAACAGGCAATCAGAGGATTTCTTGTTCATGTCCCATGGTATAAAAGTGAAAAAGTAAAAAAAAAAAAGTTATTCAATAAAAAAATAAAGTCATAAATCACTAAAAATGCCCCAAACCCCCAAAACATATAAAGAGACATATAACTCAAAAAAAAGTCTAAATCATAACACAAACCCCACATATATAGTATCACCGCGTCCGTAACAACCCGTAGAATAAAAGTAAATCATTATTGAACCCCCACGATAAACGCCGTAAAAAAAACTGTTATAAACCCTCCAAAAATTATGATTTTTACCTTTTCAATCCCACAAAAAATGCTATAAAATGCGATCAAAAAACCATATGTACTCAGACATGATACTGGTGCAAAGTACAACATGTCCCGCAAAAAACAAGCCATCAACCAGCTCCGTAGCCAAAAAAGTAACAATGTTATGATTTTTCCCCACATTAGGGTTTTGTTTGACAAATTTAGTAAAACGTAAGAAAGTATATTCATGTCTGGTATCCCCGTAATCGTATCGACCCATAGAATAAAGATAACATGATTATTAGTCTATACGGTGAACACCAAAAAAAAAAAAGTAAAAAATCCAGTACAGAATTGATGCTTTTCTACTCCTGCCCTCAAAAAAAGTTCCTAAATTTTCAACAATAGGTGATACCAACCCCAAAATGGTAACAATTGAAAAAGCATCTCATCCCGCAAAAAAAATGCCATCACATGGCCCCAATAACGAAAAAGCGAAAATTTTATAGCCTTCAAAAGGGGCCAATGAGGAAACTAAAATCCTGGCAGCTGCAGCGCCCTCCTTCCCTTCTGCACCTCGCTGTGCGCCCATAAAACAAGTCACAGCCACATGTGGGGGGTCTTTGAAATTGCAGAACAAATTGTATGGTGGGTTTTCTCTTTTTATATTTTGGAAATGTGTAAATTTTAGTGCTAAATGAACGTATAAGGGAACAATATGACCATTCTAAATTTCACCTCCATTTTGATTCAATTACTATGAAGATCTCAAGGGGTTAACAATCTTCGTAAAAGCTGTTTCTGATAGCTTGAGGGGTGCAGATTTGAAAATGGGTAGATTATATAGGGGGGTTTGATGCTAAATATGTAAAATTTCATTCAAAACTGTATTTATCCCCAAAATAGTCAATTCTGAAAATTCGGAAAAGCGATATTCTATTTGTAAGCCGCGTGACCTCAAAATAAATTATCCAGACATTTCAGAAATTATGAAAATGTAAAGTAGACAAATGGGAAATGTTATTCAGCAACTTATTTAGGTGGTAAATCTATCTGCCTAAAAACGCAATAATTTAGAATTTCAAAAATGGCAAATTTTTCAAAAAATGTATCATATTTTCTTTTTTTTGTAAATAAACGCAAAACTTATCTGCCAAAATTTACCACTAAAATGAAGTACAACATGTGGGGAAAAAACAATCTCAGAATCGTCTTGATAAGTAACAGTGTTCAAAAGTTATAACCATATAAAGCGAAGCAAGTCAGAATCCAAAAAATCGGGCTGAGCCTTAAGCTACAAAATGGCTGCGTCCTTAAGGGGTTAACCATCGAAAATAATATAAATGGTCTGTATTCCTCGGGTATAACAGGAAAAAGGTGTTCAGAGACATTACGGGGTGCATAAGTCCTACCGAAGAGGGAATCTGGAAAATTGAAAAAAAAGAAATGAGAAATGTTAAATATGAAATGAGTAAATATCGCTGGGAGGGGGAATTCTCTCCAAAAAAATATACTTCAAGAGATCATTGTAGGGCAGCACGGTGGAGTGAGTAGCACTTCTGCCTTGCAGCGCTGGAGTCCTGAGTTCTAGTTCTAGTTACTTTTTTTTGGGTGACCTCTACATCGAAATTTAGAAATCATTTTCCCTACATTTTTTTGTATTTATAGTTGTCAGAGGATATTCTCTTGACTCAAAGGTAATGAGTTTACCATGGGGCGAGGATGGCTACTCTCATATCTGAGAATGGCATTTTTATTGATCGGTTTAGTATATAGGTCTGTTGACAATCCCTGATCTGTGATAATAACCGGTATGTCCAGAAACTGAACTGCCTCCATAGAGTGCACTGGTGTAAATTTGATATCTGTGTCAATCATATTAACCCTTTCAGGACCTGGCCCTTTTTTGTTTTTTCATTTTCATTTTTTACTCCCCATGATCAAAAATCCATAACTTTTTTATTTTTCCATGTACAGAGCTGTGTGACGGCTTATTTTCTGCGTAACAAATTGCACTTCATAGTGATGGTATTGAATATTCCATGCCGTGTACTAGGAAGCGGGAAAAAAATTCCAAATGCAGTGAAATTGGTAAAAAAACGCATTTGTGCCGCCTTCTTGTGGGCTTGGATCTTACGGATTTCACTGTGCGCCCCAAATGACATGTCTACTTTATTCTTTGGGTCGGTACGATTACGGGGATACCAAATTTGTATAGGTTTTATAATGTTTTCATACATTTAAAAAAATTAAAACCTCCTGTACAAAAATTTTTTTTGGGATTTTGCCATCTTCTGGCGCTAATAACTTTTTTATACTTTGGTGTACTGAGCTGTGGGTGGTGTCGTTTTTTGCGGATTTTGATGACGTTTACAATGTTATCAATTTTAGGACTGTACGACCTTGTGATCACTTTTTATAGAATTTTTTAATTTTTTTAAATGACAAAAAAAGTGCCATTTTCGAATTTGGACACGATTTTCCGTTACGGGATTAAACGCAGTGAAAAACTGTTATCATATTTTGATAGATCGGGCATTTTCGGACGCGGCGATACCTAATGTGTTTATGATTTTTACTGTTTATTTATATTTATATCAGTTCTAGGGAAAGGGGGGTGATTTGAGTTTTTAGGGTTTTTTATTATAATTTTTTTTTTTTTTAACTTTTTTTTATTTTTATTTTTAGTACTTTTCAGACTCCCTAGGGTACTTTAACCCTAGGGGGTCTGCACGATCCTATCATATACTGCCATACTACAGTATGGCAGTATATGGGGATTTTACTCCTCATACATTACAATGTGCTGATAGCACATTGTAATGCATGGGTTAACCAGAAGTAGCCTCGGGTCTTCGCGAGACCCGAGGTTACCATGGCGACGGATCGCCGCTCCCCGATGACGTCACGGGGAGCGGCGATCCTCAAAAAGATGGCGGCGCCCACGCGCCGCCATGCTTTTGAAGCCGCCGGCAGCATTGCCGGCGGCGATCGAGGTGAAAACACCCGCGATCGGTGCTAGCACCGATCGCGGGTGTTACCGGTAAGCCTTTGCTGCAATATGCAGCAAAGACTTACCGGCTATGGAGAGGGCTCAGCGCGTGAGCCCTCTCCATGCACCCGCGGCCGACCCGTGACGTGCTATTACGTCACGGGTCGTGAAAGGGTTAAGGAACTCATAAGATTGAAAAAGTTCCATAATAACAACACATCTATGTATCGCCACCACTTCACGTGTGCGGACACCCGAATACTTATTTTTTAGCAGTGCCGTTAAGAAACTTTTTCTGTATATAAATATATCCCAAATATATACCGATAAATAAAGAGAAAGTGTTATCTGGACCGCACATGAAAAGATGTAAAACAAAACCTGTAGGAAAATTGTGCATCTGTGTTTTTACCTTTGCCATCAGTGCAATGATAGCTATTCTTGAGCTTGTGTGAGATTTGCAGAGCTCTCTGCTAGCTGAGGCCCCAAGGCATAAATTAGATTGTGGACGAGCCGGGAAGTGCTCTCCAGAGCACCACTGACTTGAATATTTTATAAAATGTTATTTCACCATTCTCATTTTCAATAAAAGAAGATCAATGATATCAGTGATGGTATGGGTAGGTGAGTTATATACATCTACCATGAGGTAAACTGAGGAACCATTGGTGCCTGAATGTCCATGTAAATTTTTGCAGTTCTGTTATGTTCTTCTGCATGGCCCGACCAGTGCAGAACTGCACAGGTTGCCGGCGCATATGAAGAAAGAAGAGGCGCTGCCCACGAAACTGTCGCAGACCTGCGGCATGAAGATGAAGAGGAGCCGCCGGGCCATCAGAATGGTGAGTAGTCATTTTATTTTTTTTTTACTGGCAAGCAATACCCTACAGGGGGCTGGCAGGCAATATATACTAAAGGGAGGGCTGGATATATACTTTAAGGGGCTGGCAGGCTATATACTAAAGGGGGCTTTCAGGCTATACATTACAGTGGGCTGGCATGCTATACATTACAGGGGGCTGGCAGGCTATCTACTAAAGAAGGCTGGCAGGCTTTACATTACAGTGGGCTGGCAGGCTATATATTACAGGGGGCTGGCATGCTTTATACTGGGGGGCAGGGTCTGGCAGGCTATATACTACAAGGGGTGGCAGGCTATATACTACAGGGGGCTAGCAGGCTATATACTAGAGGGGCTGGCAGGCTATATACTACAGTGGCTGGCTGGCTATATACTACAGGGGCTGACTATATACTACAGGGGGCTGGTTGGCTATATACTACAGGGACTGGCAGGCTATATACTATAGGGGGCTGGCAGGCTATATACTACAGGGGGTTTTCTGGCTATATACAGGGAGGCTGTGATCAATGCATTTCCCACGTCAGCTTATACTCGAGTCAATTGATTTTCCCAGTTTTTGGTGGTAAAATTAGGTGCCGTTATTATATGTACAGTATAAATAGTTTTTCATATTTGGGGATTGTATCCAAATTTTATTATTAGATTTATATATATTAGATTTACATATATATGTATTCTCTCTGTAGTTGTTTGTCTTACCTTTATATGGGAGTAAGGATCCTCTCCCTTGTAGTTTTATGTCCATTTCATTGTAAGCATACTCACAAGCTTCTGTTGTGCAGGTATCCCAACCCAATGGGGGGGATTTAACAACAATGTGTCTCATGTTCCGCCTGTCTTTAGCTGGAAAAACACTTGTCTTTTGCTGCACCAGATTTATCACTGTGATGATGAATTCTAGTGCAGTATAAGGCTGTCAGTTTCTACTTTAGACCTACCTTTAGTCGGTATAAACTGTGCGCAGGAATTTTTGGCGCAAGGACGATTTACCGCAAGTCATGCCCCTTTCTCCCGAGGTCATGCCCATATCCTGTAGGCCACGCCCCCTTAATCAGACAAGTCGAGAAAATGCCAAAAAAAAGGTCTCAAAGCCTTGATAACAGTGGTGCAAGGTATTTGTAAGGTGCAAACCCACCACAATTGTGGCACAAGTGCGTTTATAAACCCCCCCAATGGGTCACTGCAGCTAAACTGGCTGCACTTGCAGGGATATCCACCACTGATCTCATGTAACCTTTGTAAAAGTATACATAGGCAGTTTACCTATAGGCAATATATCATTCAGGTGTCAATTGAATGGACATCCTCTCACATGACACTTTACAACACACCATAAGTCACATGCAAGCTCAATGCAGGGCATGACAATGCAAAGCACATAAGGGATAATGTTAGTTTGTTTAAGTGAATATAAAGGCTGTTTGTTTTGTGTATCCCACACGTTACCAGCTCTGTTTTGTGCATTTCTAAATTACAGAATACTGCTGCTTTTTTGCATATCACAAAAAGAAACCTGTCACCAGATTTTACCCCACTAAACTACCAGCCCCCTCCGGGAGGGTATGAAATGTCCATTCTAGAATTCTTTTTTATGTAAAATCTCTACCCTTTACCCACAGAAGAATCTGTCCTTGTGAAATATCCACATGTGAAAATGAGCAGAAAGCTGTTTATGTTGGCCAATAAGAGAACACAGAAAAGAAGGACGACCATTGAGCTTTTGGAGGGCGTATTTTAAAAGTATCCCCCTTCTAAAAGTAAGAACTTTGGGGCCAAAGCAATGTTTTTATTACTCATACAAGACAATGCTTATGCTTTCTATGAGACATCTTTGTGGTAAATTGCTCAATATACCCAAGGTAAATTATTTGAGTGGTGTAGTGGTGTGCTTATTATTTTTAAGAACTATTCCTAGCCTTTTTTTGTTAGGAGAAGTGCCCTGTTATTACCACCATTTTTTACCCTCTACCCCTTGCTACCTCCATTTTACAGTTCAATTTCAATGAGGTCCATGTGTCGGGGTCAAGTCCAGTTCCCAAAATGACGAAAATTCGGACATGATAAACTAAAATTTCAACAAACCCGATCATCGCTTGACATATATATTAAGCACAATACGCACAAGAATATACCTTTAAATTGAAATCAAATTGTGACCCATGACTGTGACATGTCACCAAAAATCCAAGCATGCTCCAATCTGACAACAAATTAGATAACTAAATGTCTGCAACAAAATTTACAGGGATTTTTTTCAGAAGATTCCCAACTGTAGACAGCACAGTTTCAACCTGGTTGGGTCTCTTCAGTATAGCACAGGGAACTGTATTGGCTGAGTGAGAGGCTTGCGAATAGCATCAGGAAGCAAGAGTTCTCCTTATGAAGGCTACCAATTGAGGCCGCCATGTAGGCGTGTGGAGACTTATAGCCATGGGCGAATCCACTAGGGCATTCTGGAAAAATATGCAAATAAGTTTTCCAGCTGTCTACAGTTGGGAATCTGTTCTTTCTGGAATAGATATACTAGTTTGGTTTTAATCCCGCATCTTGTCATCAGGCCTCTTGTAGGTCATGCTTGATATCAAGGGAGCTGCCTTACAAGGGAGCTAAAAGAGGTGTAGTTTTCATTATCCCATCCTGGAAAATGTATTTGCATATTTTATCAGAATCCCCTAGTGGAGCATCCATGGTTATAAGTCTCCACCCGCCTACACAGCGGCCTTAATTGGTATTCTCTGTAAGGATAACTCTTACCAAGTTTTTCAGCGTTTACATACATCTGTTGTGTCCAGCCATCAGTTTAGATATTTGGGTGTACTGTATGCTTCCATGAACCACCCATCAGGAGATAGCTGGATAGAAAAATGTATATGTGAACAGGGCTATATTACTGAATGGAATTAGGGTTAGCTGTTCTCCATGGTAACATTCTGTGGTACAGAGGTCAGTGATCTGTGTTTAAAGCACTTTTTATGGCAGTGCATAACATTGTGACTGTAAAGTAGCCAGTCCGTGAACTATAAGCATAAAATAATTTAATCATACTTGGAGTCTTAAGCAACCTCTGAACCCAAGTTTAACTGTAGTTAATACATCTTTCGGAGTCATGTGAATGTAACTTCTTTCACACGACACATTACGACACACTTCTACGATAAGTCACATGCTCGACAAAGCTGAAGTAAGGATAACATTAGTTTGTACAAGAAAATAGTATGGGAGGACGTCTCTGGTGCATGGCTCCCACACCTTGCCTGCTTTTGTGTAGTTACAGATAGCTTGTCCTCTCTGAACTTAGCCAACAATGACTCCCACTCCCCGACCTGCAGCAAGGAAATTCCACCTATCAACACTTCAGTCCAGATTGTAAAGTCATCGGGTGTGGCTGCTATAATACCTACTTTTCCACCTACATCTCCTCAATGAATGGCTTGTTACTATTAATAATTTTTAAAGTAATTTATCAGACAAGGTATGGAAAATTTCTTAAAGAAATACCTACCAGGGAAAATGCAAGCAGTTACTATTACAGTTTTAAAGGAGATCTACCATCAAAATCAAGCATGGATAAACCAGGGACACTTACTTATAGATCCAGGGACAGTGTCTATGGTAATCCTTTTATATTTGTTGTTATGGCCTTGTTCCTTTTCAAATCAACTGTTTAAATGATGCTAATGAGCAAGAAGGCCACTGGGGGCTATTACCAGAGCCCCTCAATGCTGTGGGAAATGTTTTCAATTGAGATGTTGCCCCAGGACTAGAAATAAGATTCTATTTTACCTGAATGGGGATGGACTGCAATGTACACCATTCTCGGATTATGTACTCATTTGTATAACGGTTACACAGCGTTTGCGTCACGGTTACACAGTGTTTGCGTCACGGTTACGCTTATGCGCCGTTTGCATCACAGTTACGCTTATGCAGCGTTTGCAGCACGGTTACACTTACGCAGCATTTGCGGCACGGTTATGCGGCGTGTGTTTCACGGTTACGCTTACGCAACCTTTGCGGCATGTCTAAGCTTATTCCACGTTTGCATCACGTTTACGCTTACTGGCGTTTGAATTACGTTTACTTTTACACAATGTGTGTGTCACGGTTACGCTTACGTGCATTTGCGCCACTTTCCCGCTTATGCAGTATTTGTGTCACCGTTTACGTCACGTTTACGCTTATGCAGCGTTTGCATCACGTTTGCGATTATGTTCCGTTTGCGTAACATTTATGCTTACAAGGCGTTTGCGTCACGTTTGCGCTTAAGCGCTGTTTGCGGCACGTTTATGCTTACGCGGCACTTGCTTCACGTTTACGCTACCGCGGCTTTTGCATCATGTTTATGCTTATGCAGTGTTTATGTCACGTTTACGCTTACAAGGCGTTTGCGTTGTAGTGTTGCAGTGTTTGCAACTTGTTTATGCTTAAGCAGCGTTTGTGTAACATTTATGCTAATGAGGTGTTTGCATCACGTTTATGCGGCAATTATATCACGTTTATGCTTAAACTGCATTTGCGTTACGCAAACACAGCGTGGCAAGGTCATGGTTACGCTTCGCTGCATTTGCGTCACACTTCCACCTATGTACCGGTTGTCTCACATTTATGTTTGCGTTTATGCGCATTTACCTGTATGCAGCGTTTGAGGTGCTTTTACTCATATGCTGATTTTCCGTTTATGTCAAATTTGCGTCGTGTTTAAGCTTATGTGGTATATGCCTTTACGTCACGTTTATACTTACATAGCATTTGCATTTATGTCGAGTTTGACTTGTGTCAATGGCGTAAATGGCTCTTGCATTTACTATGCATTTACACTTCCGTGCCATCACGTTTGCATTTACACTTACATTTACATGCCATTTTTATTTATGTCTTGTTTGCATCCCTTTTACGCTTTTTTGGTATATGCACTTTTGCACTTACGTTTACATAGCGTTTGTGTTTCCGTTTACATTGCATGCGTTTTTGTAAGCAGTGTGTAAATGCAATGTCAACAGAATATTAGAATGTGTGTGAATATCGCCTTTAGATGCACATAGAGAAATTATATCTCACCACTGACAGTATGAGAGAAGATTAGCATAACAAACGCCCCCAGCTCCTGCCCCAGCTCCTCCTCTCTTACCAAACAGTCAGATCTCAGGACTAATAACTCAGCAACCGTGGGGGCCAGAAGGAAAATTCAAAGTGCCTGTGAGTCTATGTAGCAGCCCTTACAGAATGGTATGCTAATCTCTATGTAAGTGAGGTAGTGAAAGGTCCTTTTTAAGATTGGCGCTTTGGGTGCCTGTTGCCCTGGTTTAACATGTGCCTAAACTGTTAAGAAATTAACAGTCTATATACATTTGAAGGCTTGGAAAGGGTGGGAAAAAACAAAAAAAATTTATTTTTTAAATGATATTATATCTCACATGCAGTTTAGTATAATCGACTCGAGTATAAGCATAGACCCCTGATTTTAACACAAAAACTGGAAAAACCTATTGACTCGAGTATAAGACAAGGGTGGAAAATGCATTGGTCACAGACCCCCCCCCCCCAAGTATTTAGCCTGCCAGCCCCTGTAGTATATAACCTGCCAGCACCTTTAGTATATAGCCTGCCAGCCCCTGTAGTGTATAGCCTGCCAGCCCTTGTAGTGTATAGCCTGCCAGCCCCTGTAGTGTATAGCCTGCCAGCCCCTGTAGTATAAAGCCTGCCAGTCCCCTAGTATATAGCCTGCAGCCCCTGCTCCCCCCCCCCAGTATATATCCTGCAGCCCCTGCCCCCAATATAATGCCTGTAGGAAAAAAAACAAATAGTGTACTCACCCTCCAACGACCCCCTGGCAGGTCCTCTTCTATACAGCAATGCTCCAGCATCAGCTCCGTGTCCCCGTGCGGTCCAACCGCTCGCTGACATCTTAGTGTGTGACGATACAGCCGCACATAGTAGAATGTCAGCGAGTGGCTGATGTCATAATGCCTGCAACGGACCGCTCAGGGACACTGAGCCGTTGCTGGGGCATTGCTGTACAAAAGAGGACCAGCCGGGGGAGGGGAGGTCGTCCGGGCGTTTTTTTCTTGACTCGAGTATAAACCATATAAGCCGAGGTGGGGTTTTTCAGCACTTTTTGGTGCTGAAAAACTCAGCTTATACTCAAGTATGTATGGTATATATTAAATATTATGCATTGAATTTTGTTTTCTACAACCAGTGGCGTAACAAAACCCAGAGCAAACATCCCACGTTATTCTTCAAAATACACCTATATCATATCTACACTCCAAAGACACATGCACACATACTTTTAATATGTATAATATGCATATATACACAGCACCATATATACTATACACATACTATATATGTGCTACACATACATAAACACACACAGCATACATAAAAAACACTCAAATATAGGTGTACATAAATATATGTATATCCACACCAATTCCCACATGCCTGTACAATACTAACAATATTGCAGCAATTAATGCAACACATACATAAATATATACCAGCTGGGAACATACAGAATATTACTATATAGTGCCAAAAAATGTATTGCCATAAAGCAAATATAAACATCACATACTTTACAAATCAATCCAAGATCTGACCTTCCACCTCTGATCTGTCCTGGATTTCATCTTGGTGTCTCTTCACAGATGACAATTCTTCTCCATCAGTTGATAACTTCAGACGTGACTTATTGCTACATAATTCACCACAAGATGTTTTCAGCTCTGTGAAGCACATCCAAAAACTGTGCCCCCCAAAACATCACAGTCACTTACATTATAATGTCACATGGAGCAAAGAATGACGGAGCAGGAAGTGTCAGTGTTCATCACTTCCTGCTCTGTCTTGGCTTTCAGCTGTATTGGAGGAGAACTCAGCAACAGCTGAAAGCTGTATTAGGGAACCTGATGGCTGCACTTTTCAGTTTTCTACGACCGGCATGGAGTTCAGGGGGAGATTAGAACAAAAACTCAGCCAGTTCCGACCTGGTCTACAAGTCGGAACTGTCGGAGTTTGCACCCATATTTACTAAAAGGCCGGAGGATAAACACCATTCTTCATATATTCTTCAGAATATGTTCTTTTTTCCAACTATTATTAGCATGCCTTTAAAGGGAACCTACCACCACGAATCTACCTATAAAGGTAGAACGGGTGGTAGGTGCATGTATTGGACATGAGAATAGCCCTTTTTAGAGCTAATCCTCATGTCCCCGCTATCTTTTTAAAATCTTTATTGACCTAATATCAAAATTTTCTAGAGAGGTTACTGGGACATGGAGTAGACAGACATAAGGCTACACATTGCGGCTACTCCACGCCCCAGTAACCCAGTTCTGCGCATGCGCAGTAGCTCCTGCTCTGGAGCAGTGGCCGCACAGCGCATAACACTGACTTCTCAGATGAGGGCGCACAGCTAAGAGGAGCTGCATGCCGAAGATGTCAGGGTAGCCGCGACGTGTAGCCTCATGTCCGGCTACTCCACGCCCCAATAGCCTCTTTAGAAAATTTACATATTAGGGCAATAAAGATTTTTTAAAAATAGCCGGGACGTGAGGATTAGCTCTAAAAAGATCTATCCTCACGTCCAATACATGCACCTACCACCTGTTCTACCTTTATATGTAGGTTCGTGGTAGTAGGTTCCCTTTAACTCACCCAAGGTGCAAAGCTAAAATGTCACATGTGTAGTTATCTGCCGTGAATTTCACATGAGTCATATGATAATTTTGTTTCACCTGTCTCGAGAATGTTAAGAAATGATTCATTCTGTAACTGTTTAGTGCATGTGACTGAGGCTTTATTTGAGCTTAAAGAACAATCAGCATTGTGATAAAATGTCAGCCATCACTGCACTCTTACATCTTCATTTGCGTCTTTGTACCATAACTGAATATACGTCCAGAAGATGCCCAGTGACGCCACTGAACTGTCAGCAAGCTGTCACACTGTCATAGGAAACAACAGAGGCCTCCGGGCTGGTGATCACATAAAATATCCTGTCACAGTCATTACTGAGGAATGTTGCTAGAAAGAGTATATAATAAAGTGCCAACATGATCAGTCTCCTTATTGCCTAATACTATGGGGGACATTTATGTTGCCTTGTCTGACAGTTTTCTGCAGACAAGACATGTAAAAAAAACCCATTTTCATAATTTATTTTTGGTTGTCGACTCTCCATATTCATTATAGTCTATTCTGGAAAACTACATCTGAAATCTCGAGATTTCATTCGGTGGTGGAGCGCACTGTCATATTTACTAATAGGATATTTCGAATACAATATTTTCATTAGAATATAGCATAGGTTCTAACTTGCTGGGGTCTCAGTGGTGGGCATCCGATGGGGTCCAATGTACCCCAGTCGTGGGCCGTGTAGATAGGGCCTAACTTGTTTTGTGGGAAAAACCCTTTAATAAATCCATAATGGTCATATAAGATTGTATTTAGGGTAATATTACATAGGGGGATTTTTGTTAACTCCAAAAATTACCTCTAAAATGTATTATTGTGATTTGAGAATGAATATAGCATCTGTAGCAATGTCATACTGCCAAGCGCTGCGCCCCTTGTTACACGTGAGTGTCAGGTCTTGTATGTATTAGCACTACAGTCACACAAGATCTAGGGGCTGATTTATCAAGGGACCGCATCTCCGCATTTTACAGGTGTTTTTGGCGCACGCGATCAGATTTTGGCGCAATCGTGCTTTCATTCAACACGAATCAGGCGGGCCGTGGCCGTCGGACAACCCGACTGATTCAGACTAAGCGCAGGATTTAACCGGTTCGCGACCGCCCGCCGTGTATTCACGGCGGCGGTCGCGTCGCGCTGCATGGAGAGGGCTCACGGGCTGAGCCCTCTCCATAGCCGGTAAGTCTTTGCTGCATATTGCAGCAAAGGCTTACCGGTAACATCCGCGATGAGTGCTAGCACCGATCGCGGGTGTTTTCACAGCATGGGCTGCCGGCAAAGCTGCTGGCAGCCTCAAACAGGTAGCGGCGCATGGGCGCCGCCATCTTACCTGGGATCGCCGCTCCCCGTGGCATCATCGGGGGGCGGCGATCCGTCTCCATGGTAGCCTCGGGTCTTCGTTTTAACCCCTTCATTACAATGTGCTGATAGCACATTGTAATGAATGAGGAAGAAAATCCCCATATGCTGCCATACTGTAGTATGGCAGTATATGATAGGATCGATCAGACAACCTAGGGTTAAAGTACCCTAGGGAGTCTGAAAAATAGTATAAATAAAAATAAAAAAAAGTTAAAAAAAAAAAAATATAATAAAAAAACCTAAAATTTCAAATCACCCCCCTTTCCCTAGAACTGACATAAATATAAATAAACAGTAAAAATCATAAACACATCAGGTATCGACACATCCGAAAATGCCCGATCTATCAAAATATGATAACGGTTTTTCAATGCGTTTAACCCCGTAATGGAAAATAGCGCCCAAAGTCGAAAATGGCACTTTTTTGCCATTTTGAAAAATCTAAAAAAATCTATAAAAAGTGATCAAAAGGTCATACAGTCCTAAAAATGATATCATTGAACATATTATCAAATTTCGCAAAAAATGACACCACCCACAGCTCCGTAGACCATAGTATAAAAAAGTTATTAGCGCCAGAAGTTGGCAAAATCAAAAAAATTATTTTTGTACAGGAGGTTTTAATTTTTGTAAATGTATGAAAACATTATAAAACCTATACAAATTTGGTATCCCCTTAATCGTACCGACCCAAAGAATAAAGTAGACATGTCATTTGGGGCGCTCAGTGAAAGATGTAATATCCAAGCCCACAAGAAAATGGCGCAAATGCGTTTTTTCACCATTGCATTTGGAATTTTTTCCCCGCTTCCGAGTGCGTGGCATGGAATATTTAATACCATCATTATGAAGTGCAATTTGTTACGCAGAAAACAAGCCGTCACACAGCTCTTTACGTGTAAAAATGAAAAAGTTATAGATTTTTGAAGGTGGGGAGTGAAAAATCGACATGAAAAAACAGGAAAGGGCCCGGTCCTTAACCGGTTAAAACTCAAATTGTTTTGCAAGACAATGCACTCACATACACCGGGAAGAAGGTGAACTCCTGCGGACCTCAGCGGGGAAGAGATCTTGTTGAATCGTGGCAGACTACATCCTCATCGGACAACGTAGCCTGCGGGAAGTGACATCATAATCACTTGATAATAATAGCTAGATTTGCATAAATATATATTAACAGAGTGTTATCCACATAATACAAAATTGATTCACATCACCACTACAGACAGTTTTCTATGGGGGCACATTTACTTATCCGGTCAGTGCAATCCTTGAAAAAATTCCTCTATGTCTCTATAGTTACATAATGCTATTCATATGATATTTTACTCTGCCATCTCTTTTAGCAGGTGTTACTATAGAAGTAACTGTTACCAAATTTTAAA
Source organism: Engystomops pustulosus (assembly GCF_040894005.1). Taxonomy (NCBI): domain Eukaryota; kingdom Metazoa; phylum Chordata; class Amphibia; order Anura; family Leptodactylidae; genus Engystomops; species Engystomops pustulosus. Next base: position 78,808,454 of record NC_092418.1, on the reverse strand, counting down.
ATAAGATCATTGTCAATAATAGTTACATCTTTGACTAGCTTAAAGCCAGTGTGACACCATGGACTCCTTTTTAGCTGGAGACAGGCTCCAATAGCCTTTGCAATACTGATTTTAGGGATCGGGTAAGTAAATGTGCCCCATAGTCACTATATGGATGCATATTAATAAATCGCTAGCTAAGGAAAACTGTCTGTAGTAGTGATGTGAATCAATTTTTGTATTATGTGGATAATATTCTGTTAATATATATTTATGCAAATGTAGATATTATTATCAAGTGATTATGATGTCACTTCCCTTTATACACTGGCATGTAATATTATCAGTTTGCTTGAAAAAGGCTCACTTTTGGATTTTTTTTTTGAGTGTCAACTTAATGTTTTACGCTGCAACGGACTAATTAATCCTTGGCTGAGCACCCATCGGCTGTACTGATGCAACCTGATGATTAGAGTACTATAGATTATAGATAGATTAATAGATTGATAGTAATCAATGATAGCTGACAGGTCCCTCTCAGAAGATGAGTGTTGATCTGGATCCAGAATACATTTTAATTTTTTTCTCATATCTGCAATTGACCTTTTTATAAATACTATAAGGTTAAAATCAGGAAAGACAAGATGATGTCTAAATAAAAACCACATTCTTCTTTATTCATGTGAAGAATTTGGAAAATTTACATGCATGTGACGTCAGTGAATTATAATTTCCTAATGCTACAGTTATAGACCATAGACCATACTACTAGACCTACTACCTGCTTCAATGGCTATGTGCCAATCAAGATACTGTACACAGACAATATTTTCTTTAAGAGGTTCTGCAGTAGCTGGGGAAGTAAAGCAGATGTTATAATACAATAGCAGTTACTATGTGAAGAACTTTTTTCTGTTCTATTTAGGCAGCACCATGGTTTTTGCAGTCCATTGTAAGGATATGTATGGAGGATTACCGACGTACCCATACAACGGTGGGCTAAGGCATAGTACACTCCTCTCTTCCCTGAAAGCAAGAGCAGGAGATAATATAAGCAGCAGCCTTTAGTCACAGCACTTGGGACCTCTCAGAGTTTGCTCAGAGGAAGCCAGGGGAAGATGCATTACTTTGCCTGCAATGGGGCCTCTGCTGAGCGTATACATTGCTCAGCAGGAAGGGGCAGGATGTAAAGACGCAGCTTGCTTATACACAGTAAAGACCTATACTGTGCAGACGGAGGCAAAAAGGACATATATTCTCTGCGTATATGTTGTGACATGAATCTGGCCTTCTAAGTATATTTCAAAATTGCAACCTATAGGCTTTGAAGCTGTGGGATATATCCTCCGTTCACCAACCTTCCCCGTCATTAACTCTGAGAAGCCACTACCACTACATAATCTAGATAAATATAAACCATACTAATATAATGAATACTCTTAATTTGTTCTAACCACTGGCCAACATGGTACAAAGAATTGTTTTACTTTTACTATATGCTATACATCCTACCATTTTACACTATGATTTGTCTTACACACTTCACACATAGTTTTGTCTCCTTTTTATAAGCTGCATATAAGGAATTTAGATTGCAGGCCTCCGAAGTGAAGCAATATTGCTTTCAGTGCTACAACATATAATATGTAGAGATGAGTGGTCACATAATGTTTGGGGCTGTGGTTTGGGTACGTCGTGTGCGACCTCGACATATTGCTGAAGCACCCCTAGCCGATCACAGCCATGGTTAATAGTCAATTTTCTAGATTAGCCGCATGGCCACCAGTCCGGAAAAATGTCTGGGTCGCATGGGACACACCCAAACCCCGGACCTGATCTTAAAAAGCAATGCTGCACATCTCTCATAATATGTTAATGCTTTATAAATGGCATAAAACAAAAACGTTTGTCTTGTCTACTATATTCAATAATCCTGTTTATCTATTCTCTTTCTATTATAAATCTATATTTTTTGTAATTTTCAACTCAATTATACTTAATAACATCCAACATAACCTAGTATGATGAGCTATTTGTGTCTGTTAAATGTCCCTGTGTTTTACAGGGATTTTTGCTAAAATATTTAAGGATTTTATTAGACACAAAAGCAATGCAATAATATTTTATTGGTCATATACCTGATTATTTCAATACATAAAGCACAGCAATCCCTCACAAATGCCCTACAATTTCCTTTGATCTCAGACTGCGGTATATATTCAGGAAATAAATTATGGAATTTGATGGCACTATATAAACAAAGATTATTATTAATCCCTTCTTTGTCTGAGAATGGTTAAAGGGGTTGGCCTCTCTTTACAAAAATTGCCCATGTGCCTTTTCTGCCTTAATAATAATCCCTGAATGTTGATCAATTGATTCATCATCCCTGATACTTAAATTCTCTGTGCATCTTTGTTTACATGTCTGTGGACTGATTAACCCCTTAACGACTTGGTCTTTTTTAGTTTTTTCACTTCCATTTTTCACTCACCAACTTCAAAAATCTATAACTTTTTTATTTTTCCACATAAAGAGCTGTGTTATGGCTTATTTTCTGCGTAACAAATTGCACTTCATAGTGACGGTATTTAATATTCTATGGCGTGTACTGGGAAGCGGGAAAAAAATTCCAAATGCAGTGAAAATGGTGAAAAACCACATTTCTGATGTTTTCTTGTGGGCTTGGATTTTACAGCTTTCACTGTGCGCCTCAAATGACATGGCTACTTTATTCTTTGGGTCGGTACGATCACGTGGATACCAAATTTGTATAGGTTTTATAATGTTTTCATACATTTAAAAAAATTAAAACCTCCTGTACAAAATATTTTTTTTTGATTTTGCCGTCTTCTGGGGCCAATAACTTTTTCATACTTTGGTGTACGGAGCTGTGGATAGTGTCATTTTTTGCGAATTTTGATGGCGTTTTCATTACTATAATTTTTGGGACTGTGCGACCTTTTGATCACTTTTTATAAATTTTTTTATATTTTTCAAAATGGCCAAAAAATGCCATTTTCGACTTTGGACGCTATTTTCCGTTACGGGGTTAAACATAGTGAAAAAACATTATCATATTTTGATAGATCTGGCATTTTCGGACGCGGCGATACCTAATGTGTTTGTGATTTTTACTGTTTATTTATTTTTATATCAGTTCTAGGGAAAGGGGGGTGATTTGAATTTTTAGGTTTTTTTATTATAATTTTTTTTTTTAACTTTTTTTTATTTTTACTTTTACTATTTTTCAGACTCCCTAGGGTACTCTAACCCTAGGTAGTCTGATCGATCCTATCATATACTGCCATACTACAGTATGGCAGTATATGTGGATTTTACTCCCCATGCATTACAATGTGCAATTAGCACATTGTAATGCATGGGTTAAAACGAAGTAGCCTCGGGTATTCGGAACACCCGAGGTTACCATGGCGACAGATCGCAGCTCCCCGTGACGTCATCGGGGAGCAGCGATCCACGACAAGATGGCGGCGCCCATGCGGCGCCATCTCTTTGAAGCCGCCGGCAGCATTGCCGGCGGCGATCGAGGTGAAAACACCCGCGATCAGTGCTAGCACCGATCGCGGGTGTTACCGGTAAGCCTTTGCTGCAATATGCAGCAAAGACTTACCGGCTATGGAGAGGGCTCGGCCCGCGAGCCCTCTCCATGCACCGGGACCCGGCGCGCGTCGGGAAGGGGTTAATAGGAGGGCCCTGCAACAGGAGATTATGGCTCATCCTGCCCCCTCCCCTCTACCTATGTGTGTCAGTGAGACAGACTGTGAGAAAAAAAGACATAGTGGAGTCGCCAGTACGACGGACTGAAGGAGTGAGAAACAGGAAGTTGTGTATATATGCAGAGGGCAGCATAGTGAGAACATAGATAAGATGAAGCTCTCAAAAGAGGCAAATGTACAGGATTATATCCATGCAGAGATATGGCTAATGGAACAGATTGAAAAGTGGCCAACTATTTTGTTAACTTCGGTTGTGCGACAGCCTTTGCATGTTAAATATGGCGCTCGGTCTGAATCAGTCCCCCAAATTTGTGTTGCATGGAGGCTAGCACAGCTGCGCCACAAAAGGGTCACATGCGACACAATAGCAGTGCAGACACTTCTTAAATATCTGTTCAAGCCGATTTCCCCTACAAGAATGTGCACAGTCTGAAAAAAGTGAGGCGCTTAGTAAATGTGCCCCACTGTGGATTGTCAGCTCATGTTAATTTCCTGGAATCTTATAGTGACAGTTGGTTGGCTAAATGTTCAGCGAAGAACGGGGTCGTGTCCAATATGGAAGGAAAGGAAATAACGTTTATTTTGGAGAATACGGGGAAGGTTTATTTCTGATGGGAAGGTAGAGGGCTGATAAGTAACCTGGTAAACACATTGGGGCAGATTTACTTACCCGGTCCGTTCGCGATCCAGCGGAGCGTTCTCTGCGGTGGATTCGGGTCCGGCCGGGATTCATCAAGGTAGTTCCTCCGCCGTCCACCAGGTGGCGCTGCTGCGCTGAAAAGCATCCGGATGCCCTGAAATTCACCGACCCGGACCAAGTGAAGGTAAGCGCGTCCCAAGCGACACATTTTCCGTTTTTAAATGCGGCGGTTTTTCCGAATACGTCGGGTTTTCGTTCGGCCATGCCCCCGATTTCTGTCGCGCGCACAATCCAATCGCGTGCGCCAAAATCCAGGGGAAATCGGCGCAAATCGGAAATATTCAGGTAACACGTTGGGAAAATGCGAATCGGGCCCTTAGTAAATGACCCCCACTGGGGCATATTTACTAAGAACTGTGCAAACTGCACTATGTGCAGTTTGTGTGTGTAGTGTGGAGAGAGTGCAAGATTCAGGATTTGTGGTGCATGTTCTTTATGAATCTGGCCACTGACCACTTTTTTTAGTGCTCCTTTGACATAGGGCATGCAACACAATAATTCTGTCAGACTTTACATGTAGAATGTGGCGCACGGTCCGACTGTTCACCGGAACTCCCCTTTCAGTGCAGAAAGAAACACCCATTTTGTGTTGCATGAAAAATAGTGCAGCCACGCCACAAAATGGTTGCGTGCAACACAAATGTGGTGGAGACACTTCTTAAAGGGGTTTTCTCACAAAGGAGGCCCCCACAGATGGCGAAAACGAGGGGTCTGTCAGATTAATGAAGCAGACAGCCGCCCATGACCGTTCTGCTCCATTAATCTATATGGCGCTCATGGAAATTGCCAAACGCGCGGCGCTTTCACTAGGAAGAACATGTCAAATCCGACAAAAAACTGGTGCACGGTCCTTAGTAAATGTGCCTCATTATACTATACATAATTAGTTTCCTAGTGAAAGAGTAGGTATCTGTAATGGCGTCTTGTCTGGGGAAGTGAATTCCCTGGTATCTCAGGACTTCACCTAAGTGACCTGATGCCTCTGATAATGTACAGAAAATTTTCCAGAATCACTAGTAAAATCCTCAAGTAAGTAAATAAAACTAAGTTACAATAATGGACATAGACCACGGTGTGTAGTGGTTTTATGAATGTTCTGTTTCTCATAGTCTTCAATAAAAAGAAATGTACAATATAAAAGATAACTTTTATTAAACAAACTTTTCTCTTCATTTTACTATGTGGAATAAATGATACACAATTTTTTCTCATTCATTAATTTATCTTTTTTACTTGTCTATTCTTTATTTCTATAATATACTGTACATTTCTGTACTTTATGTATACTTGACCCTGTGTCTTTAAGTCTGATAAACAGTGCTATAAATTCTCACTTGTGATACACAAGACACAACACTGTAGAGCTCTGCTGATTTACAATCTTTAAGATTGTCACCTCCTCAAAATCATTAATTCAATACTTCTCTTTCCTCAACTATCAAACAGTCAATATTCGTAAGTGAAAGGATATTTTCCATAGTTTCTTTATCTCTGGTAATAAATTACTAGTGTTGCAACAAAACTTTTATTTGACTATAACTTTCCTCGATAGCTTCCATTTCTACAGCCTGCTCTGCCTCGTAATTTTATGAATTAATTTCTGTATTTTGTATTTAAAAGGAGTGTTATCATGGATTCAATGTTCAGTTCAATAATTATAAGTCAGGCTACTTGCCCACGCTCGTGTACTGCTCTTGCGCTACAGACCACAGGACCCGCGTGTTATCAGCGTGTAATGTCTGCTCAAAGCCATTGACAGTAAAAAAGGCAGTCAACTCATGAAGCCATGGAACCACAGCCTTCTCTGTGATAGAAATACCATACATGTCGGCATGTGCCAGCCTTTGAAACAACAAGCACATTTTCAAGATGATGGTCATTTGCATGAGCACTAAGTCTGTGAAAGCAAAATAAAAAATAAAAACACAGAACAGGACAGAACTCTGTCCCAGTCGTGAAGCATTGGGAAACATCATACATTGATAGTGATTTCTGCAAAGAGGACAGGACAACACCATATAGAATGAAGGATGGGACCATGTATCATGAGAATTCAGACAACCTCCTTCCCACGGTAAGAGTATTAAAGATCGTTGTTGGCTGAGTCTTCCAGCATGACAATGACCCAAACACACAGTTAGAGCAAGTAAGGAGCGGCTTTATTCAAGAAGTATCATATCAAGAAGTCCATATCTATCCGGACTTCTCAAGGGATACTCAAAAAACTAGGGCCAGTTTTAAAGCTGTTGAAAAAAGAATGGCAGAAGCCGAGATTCAATATGCGCTCTTGTTTCCCTCAAAATTAAGGGTTGTATTTAAAGAGCGGACATGGTTTTCACAGATCCAGAGGAAGCCTCTGGCTGGTTAGATAGACAAGGTATTTGAATTCAAGGATACAGAGAATGTACAAGGTAGAATCTATGTAGTAATGATGGGGAAGACGGGTTTCTTTTTTTTTTTTGTGTAGGGATGGATGGACGGTCGGTCTGAAGGGTGTGGGAGGATGATGTCAAGGTTTAAGAATATCTGTTGAGAAAATGTAAGACGGGTCAAGGAGGAGTTGTGGGAGGGGTGAGTTTCCCCAGCAGGGGTTTTCCTTTTTTTTTTTGAATTGCCAATACTATTAGAATAGTCGCTTGGAACATTTGTGGAGCTAGCAATAGGATTTGCTAGCTCCACAAATGTTATTATTTGTTTATTGGAAACACACTTAACAGAAACATTTGTGTACAGATTTGAAAAAAAGTGGGTGGTGAAGTAAATTCATTCCTTTGGTAGTATTTACTCCAGAGGGGTTACAGTGTTGATCCATGCAGACATTGACTTTGTCATAAGTCAGCAGAGAACTGATAAAGAAGGTAGATATGTATTTTTATTTGGGAAACTGTATGGCGTAATGGTGATTCTAGCATTTATATATATTCCACCCCCATTTTCTTTTATGGTACAGCAGGATTTGCTCTTGTGTATGGAATATAAAGGAAACTATGCCTTAATGATTATGGGAGATTTCAATGCAACTATGGATAACTATCGATATAAGTTGTCATTAGATAATAAGGTAATATTGGGTTGTGGGAAGAGTTTTTTGTGATGTGTTGGAGTGGATAGACGTATGGGGCAAGCTATATGATAACCAAAGAGCTTTCTCTCGTATGAGAAGGTCATATGGCACTCTATCCTATATTGACCTATGTTTGGTTAACTTTGGCTTCTATAGAATGATACATAAAATGTCTTATGAACCTGCTAAGTATCGGACCATGGCCCTGTCATGATTATGGTAAGGAAAAATGTTGGAAGGAAAGAGCAATTTTTTAGGCTTAATCCGTATTGGATTTCAATTCTTGAACCACAAATTGCTACTGAATTTTGGGCTAAAAACCTAAGAGATAAAGATAGTCGGCTGGTATGGGATGCTTTCAAAGCTTTTATCTGAGGATGTGAAGGAAACCACGAAGTTCCAGACCCTTGAAGGGTGCGCAAAGTCACTTAGTTATCCTTTTTATTGACACCCCCAGAACACACTGGTTCTGAGAGGTGCAGGAAGAGATTAAAAGATGTCCACATAACTTCTAGTTATGGCACAACAATAAATCACAGCCCGGAACTGAAGGAGCTGCCACCAGTTCTCCTTTAATATAAGCCCGGTCCGTAACGGGATTATATAGGGTGAGGAACCAACCCGGTAGCATGTGTATATGTGAGACTCAGACGTGGGGATTCGTGGATGAGATAAAAGGACAACACAGATTAGATTTTTGTATTTAATTGCCTCAAGGGCACACTAGACAGAACAGTATATACAGTAGAGATATATACAGTCACACAGTACAAAATACAAGGTAGCACTACAAGTAACAGAAGTTCAGTAAGTTTGTTACCTTGTGTGTGGCCTAATGGAACCGGTTAGTCCACACCCTAAGATCCTTCTCCGCTCTGGTTCCCAGACAAAAGACTCTTTGGCCTGAGAGGTGCCTGATTATATCAGGTGCAGACAAACCTCTGCCCACCCAACAGGAGGGGTCATGGGTCCCTCCTACCTGGTACTACAACCAGAGTTCTAGAGAAGCCATAGCTTCTAAAGGGGAAGTCGTGGGGTCATGGTTCTGGTATCATTGGATCCAGGTGAATCCCTGGATCGCATGGATATCAAACCCATTTGCTATGGTCCCATCCAGAGAAATTGATATTTCTGGTACCAAATGTTCTAGAGCCCTGGAAATTGGACTATTGTGATCTCCTGAAAATAACTAATCCAAAAATGTTTTTGGTCTTCTGGTGAGATGGACCATAACTCTATAACTATTGGTTTATTATGGCCCTTTGTTTGTTTGAGACTTGGGAGGGGGGAGATGCGTGTAGACGATGCGGCTGCAGAGGCCCTTTGTAGTATGGATATATGCTGTGTTATTGTAAACAACCTAGTTCAATTAGACCAATTAAGCTGAGGCTGGAGAAAAATGGGGTAGGAAAAGCCCCCCCTCCCCCTGGTCACATTTATCACAGAGGAGCATACAATAACAATATCATTAATGCCAGAAATAGGTTTGGAGCTAGGGAAAGAAGTCTGAAAGAAGCATTGGAGCAAGCTTTTTTGGATTCTCCTGTTGAAGAGAAAAGGTCAATGGAGCTAGGTTTTAGTTACAGGAGTTTCTAAGACAGAAAGCCCAACATAGAGTATTTTTTCAGGGCCAAAAGTATTTTGTGGAAGGCAGCAAGTCGGGAAAACTATTGGCAAATATGGTGCAAACCTCCAGGGCTAATAGTAAGGCTATCCTGGCGATTAGGAATGAGGAGGGAACCATAAAGAATACTCTGGTACAGATTGCACAGGTGTTTGGCAAATATTATTCACATATGTACAGATCGCAGATGAAGGGGAAAGAAATTGATAATTTTTGAGGGAAGGTGTCATTTCCAACAATAACTCAATCTCAGAAAGACATCCTTGAATTAACGCCGGTAGAAATCTCCAAAGCATTGAACTTGTGTGCCAGGGACTCCACCCCGGGTACCAATGGGCTCCCCTTTAGTTTCTATAAAAAAACCAAAAAAATAGATACTCCCCTGTTTGTTAGATATGTTTAGGGTGGGGTTTAATTTAGGGTCAATCTCAAGGTCAATGGCAGAAGCTAATATCATTCTAATTCCTAAGAAAGAAAAATATTTGATGGCAGTAGGTTCGCTTCGACCTATATCTTTTTACTATACTAAATACTGACATGAAAATTCTGTCTAAAGTATTAGCACTTAGATTACAAAAGGTAGTTCAGGACATTGTACACAGTGATCAGAAAGGGTTTATCCCGAACAGGAAGATAAGTGAATGTATGCTTAGGATATTTCAGCCATAGAAATGGGCTGGGGGGACCTCTGCTCCATCCAGTCTCTGGATGCTGTTAAAGCCTTTGACAGGGTAGAGTGGAGATTCCGATGGAAAGTTATGGCTAAGTTTGGTATAGGGGACGGGTTTATTGGCTTTGTGAAGATTATGTACAATTGTACCTTTGCAAGAATTAAAATGGGAGACACTTTGTCGGAACCTTTCCCATTAACTGAGGGTACCAGTCAGGGGTGTTCACTATCACCCATTCTATTTGAGTTGTATGTAGAACCTCTGGCCATTATGATTAGGGTGGACGTCGGAATCCGGGGGGGAGGGGGGGGGAGGAGGGCAGGTTGTTGTAGTATACAAGATAAGATTTGTCTGTTTGCAGATGAAATGGTATTGTTGAGTACATAGCCAGAAAACTCCTTTATGGATGATGGATTTGGTAATTTTTCTTTACACAAATATTAAAAAACTGAAAAGCTAGTGCAAAATATGCCACCTGACAATGCTATAAACAAAGTATTGCAATGCACAGGTTGTGGGATTCACCTACTTCATTGTGAATGAGTTTTTATTCAATTATCTATATTATTGCCATTTATGCAGGGGCTGAATGCATTGTTACCTATAAAGTTGTATAGTTGCTTGCTTCTATATAAAGTAGTTATTTGAGCAGATGTCTTGATGTTTATATAAACTGTTACCTAACTGCTACCTATAACTACGGTACTTCCTAATAGAATTTACCAGCCACTCCACCTGACATTACATTATACTTATACTTGTTGCTGCTCCCCTGTACCCATGTCTTAGTAGATCATGTTATGTGTAACATGCATTTTATTTATAATTAATAAACTGTTGTATTTATTGTGTGTTTTTGAATTATTTTTGTAGGATTGTTAAAGGTTCAAAAGTAGTGTTTAACAAAGTTTATACCATATCTTAAAATATGTTTCCATAAAATTGAATCGACTCTTTGAGGCTTAAAAGGTCATTTTGGTGACTCATAGTTCCCTTTAGGGCAAGGTTCAAGTTCCTTTGTTTCCCAAAGCAGGAAACTAATTTTTTTTTTTTAAACCTGATTCATCTGAATACCCATCCCAAGTTCAGTACTATGCATTGAGAGCATTGATCCTCTGCGATGTACTGGTGTCTTCTTAGTGTGATGTATAGACACTGGCAGTGGTATACATATAGAACATTAAATATGTTAAATATGTACCTTCTAAAATCTATGTCTAGCCCCATCTAAGCCAGAGGCAGTAGACTTATTACCCAGCATCTAAGAAGGGCTGGAAGATATCATTAATTAATAAATTCTCCTTTTGGACTGGACCACTGAAACCAAGAACTAACCAGCATATAAAACACTTAACTCTGGTGTCCTGTAGAATGGTAGAACAGCCCAGGGCCCATGGAAACCTTAATCCACCACTGAAGTCACATGTCCTTAGTTAAAAACTGACAAATGGATATAAAATGATTGGAAATTGACCATGATAAATAGATGTTAAAATCCATTTTTCATTCCCAAAAATGTCATAGTATTGCATACAATACTTGTATGGGGAGCAGAGGAAAACTTGATGGAAGGCAGGTCAGCTGCTTATCTCTTGGTAGGACAAAGGGGAAAATATAAAATGTGAAACATGTGAAAACACTATTCATAAAAGTCACATGCAATTATAAGTCACTGATTGTGTGTCCATTGGCCTCACCTCATTGATTGTCTTTAATTTTTTTCCTGTAAATGCAATGTGCCATTATTTCCAAGTTCAAGTATTTGGAATGAGGCTGTATGGCCATATGTTTCCTATGTTATACATTGGTGGAAAATCTGCCACATCACAATGGTGACCAAAATGTAATATATGCTGCCAGATAATTGAAAGGAAGGAAGGCTATCCCATCTAAATATCGAATGCCATTTTGTGGAGGTACACTTTTATTCTTGCCCTACTCCTTGAGTTTTTCACCTTTTTGTGGAGCTTTGACTTTGGCGGTCCTGGTCAAAGAGACACATTGCCCTGACCCATTCTGGATTAAAAGGTGTTCCATGGGACAAATATAGTTTCATAAACTACCTTCAGGAACTGCCACCTAGAGTTGTGATGATGTACCTGTACTACAAGATATGAAATAAACCAGGAAGTGACATCCTAGGATGACTTGTTTCCTCCCCTATGACTCCTTACTGGTCATTTGAATACAATATTCAATTATCTATTTCTGTGTAAAGCTAAAGTTTGCAGAACATAAAATGACATCCCTTAGATCCTGTCACTGTCCTGGGTAACATGATTGTGAAAGCTTGTGGGCCTAAATCCGCATGACAGGTTCCCTTTAGAAAAAGGATCTATGTTATCATGACTACCTGAAAAACATGAAACTTATAACAGCAGGTCATAGACTGAGATGGAACTATTCCCTTGATAAAATACATACTGTATATACTCAAGTATAAGCCGACCCGAGTATAAGCCGAGACCCCTAATTTTACCACCAAAAACTGGGAAAACCTATTGACTCGAGTATAGGCCGAGGGTGGAAAATGCATTGGTCACAGCCTTCCATTATATAGCCAGCCTGCCCCCAGTAGTATACAGCCAGCCCAGCCTTCCCCCAGTAGTATACAGCCAGTCCAGCCTGCCCCCAGTAGTATACAGCCAGCCCAGCCTGCCCCCAGTAGTATACAGCCAGCCCAGCCTGCCCCCTTAAGTATACAACCTGCCCAGCCTGCCCCCAGTAGTATACAGCCAGCCCAGCCTGCCCCCTTAAGAATACAGCCTGCCCCTAGTAGTATACAACCTGCCCAGCCTGCCCCAGTAGTATACAGCCAGCCCAGCCTTCCCCCTTAAGTATACAGCCAGCCCAGCCAGTCCCCTTAAGTATACAGCCAGCCCAGTCTGCCCCCAGTAGTATACAGCCTGCCCAGCCTACCCCCTTAAGTATACAGTCAGCCCAGCCAGCCCAGCCTGCCCCCTTAAGTATACAGCCAGCCCAGGAAGCCAGCCCAGGAAGATAGAAGACAGAAGAGGACCCGCGGACATCGGGTGAGCAGCGCGGACATCGGGGGAGCAGCACGGACATCGGGGCCACCGGAGGGTGAGTATATAAGTTTTTTTTTTTTAAAGTTCTGGGCTGCCTATTGACTCGTGTATAAGCCGAGTTGAGGATTTTCAGCACATTTTTTGTGCTGAAAAACTTGGCTTATACACGAGTATATACGGTAGTTAATCCCCCTATAGACCTGTTGATGCTATTGTTCTTGGTGTTGTGTCTGTATGTAAATATTCACACGCACCTTGAAAACCTGCTTTCTGGAGAAGTAGTTTGTTGCAGAAAAGCTATATTTTTTGATTAATGGGGTAGTCCACTTTCAGTAAATAATTGATATTGTTTGTTTAACCCCTTAACGACTTGGCCTTTTTTAGTTTTTTCACTTCCATTTTTCACTCACCAACTTCAAAAATCTATAACTTTTTTATTTTTCCCCATAAAGAGCTGTGTGACAGCTTATTTTCTGCGTAACAAATTGCACTTCATAGTGACGGTATTTAATATTCTATGGTGTGTACTGGGAAGCGGGAAAAAAATTCCAAATGCAGTGAAAAACTACATTTGTGATGTTTTCTTGTGGGCTTGGATTTTACAGCTTTCACTGTGCGCCCCAAATGACATGTCTACTTTATTCTTTGGGTCGGTATGATCACGTGGATACCAAATTTGTATAGGTTTTATAATGTTTTCATACATTTAAAAAAATTAAAACCTCCTGTACAAAATATATTTTTTTTATTTTGCCATCTTCTGGGGCCAATAACTTTTTCATACTTTGGTGTACAGAGCTGTGGATAGTGTCATTTTTTGCAAATTTTGATGGCGTTTTCATTACTATAATTTTTGGGACTGTGCAACCTTTTGATCACTTTTTATTAATTTTTTTATATTTTTCAAAATGGCAAAAAAATGCCATTTTCGACTTTGGACGCTATTTTCCGTTACGGGGTTAAACATAATGAATAAACATTATCATATTTTGATAGATCAGGCATTTTCAGACGCGGCGATACCTAATGTGTTTATGATTTTTACTGTTTATTTATTTTTATATCAGTTCTAGGGAAAGGGGGGGGATTTGAATTTTTAGGTTTTTTTATTATAATTTTTTTTTTTTTAACTTTTTTTTATTTTTACTTTTACTATTTTTCAGACTCCCTAGGGTACTCTAACCCTAGGTAGTCTGATCGATCCTATCATATACTGCCATACTACAGGATGGCAGTATATGTGGATTTTACTCCCCATGCAAATTAGCACATTGTAATGCATGGGTTAAAACGAAGTAGCCTTGGGTATTCAGAATACCCGAGGTTACCATGGCGACGGATCGCCGCTCTCCGTGACGTCATCAGGGAGCAGCGATCCACGACAAGATGGCGGCGCCCATGTGGCGCCATCTTTTTGAAGCCGCCGGTGGCGAGCACCGATCGCGGGTGTTACCGGTAAGCCTTTGCTGCAATATGCAGCAAAGACTTACCGGCTATGTAGAGGGCTCGGCCCGCGAGCCCTCTCCATGCACCGGGACCCGGCGTGCGCCGTACTAGTACGGCGCGCGTCGGGAAGGGGTTAAGGAAAAGTTATCCAATTTGCCAATATACTTTCTGTATCAATTCCTCACGGTTTTCTAGACCTCTGCTTGCTGTCCTTCTATGGGAAGCTTCTATGTTTACTCCAGTGAATAGAAATCTGTCCATGTGATGTGATGGACATGCAGGTGCACGAGCCGTTATTATCACACAGAGTTATAAGAGATGTCTGATAATAAAGGCTTGTGCACCTGCGTGTCCATCACAGACCATGGACCGATTTCTATTTACTGGAGTAAACAGAGAAGCTTCCTATGACAGGAAGAAGAGATTTTTTTAAAAAATGTGAGGATTTTAAACTGAAGGTATATTGGAAATTGTATAACTTTTCATTACACAACCCATATCAAATATTTGCTGAAAGTGGACAATCCCTTTAAGTACTTTAGATCTAGGGAATAAGATACGTAAATCTTCTACAGTAATTTCTATTAATCACATCCTTGCATAAGTTTCCTCTCTTACATCATAAAAGCTAGGGAAAAAACTTATTGAGAGAAAAATTAAGAGACATATGTGTCCTTGCTTAAACTTCCTCTTGGCTTCAGATATCCCAGGATTACTAAATAATCAGCGTTAAAAAAAAATGTAATTGTGTAACTTTCTCTGCATCACATAGTAAGGCTGGTTTCACATAAGTGAGTTTGTCACACCAAACAGAGTTCCATGTGGGCTTGTTTTCTGCGTTACAAATTGTACTTCCTAGAAAGATATATAATATCACATGCTATACACTGGGAAAAGAGAAAAAATGTGTTAATATTGACAAAAAACATTTGTGACATTTTCTTGAGGGTTTAGACTATAGTTTTTTCTGCGCTCCAAGTGACAACTCCATTTTATTCTTTGGGTTGGTAGAATAGATTTTAAAAAATGTAAACCTTTTGTACAAAAAAAAAGTTATTCACTTCGCCATGTTCTTACATCCATAGCTTCTTCATACTACAGTGTATGGGGCTGTGTGATGTCATTTTTTGCGGGATGAGATTTTTGTGCATGATGCTTAAGGGGGAAACCTGTTTTACATGGATTACTGACTAAGGGGGGACCATACCTATTATATGTATGCTAAATGTGTACCCTGTCTGGGCTACATTCTGTAGAGGGGCTCCCACCAGGTTTTGCGCCCAGGGGCCCCCACCAATCTTAATCTGGCTCTGAGTGTCGATGCAAGCCAGTGGACGCATGTGCACTCCATTCCTGAAGAAGCAGAGCGAAAGATATTGTCCACTGACCTTCACTATATGAGCTCTAGAAATAGAAGGCAATAACTTTATTTCTATATTCCATAACACGAGTTTGCCAAGACATGCATTGGGGCTCATTTACTAAGAGTCCAAACACCGCACTTTCGTTGGGTTTCCAGAATATTTCCGTTTTGCGCCGAATTGCCCTGGGATTTTGGCGCACGTGATCGTAATGTAGCGCGCCGGCTTGCACGCGACAGAAATCGGATTCAAACAAACCGCGGAATTTGAAAAAGGTTTTGTGTTACAAGATCAAGCACTCACATGCACCAGGAAGAAGAATGTGAACACCGGCGGACCTCGGCACAGCAGCGACACAGGAAGGAACTCAGACGCGCGATGTTAGTGAATCGCGCCGGATCCGAATCCACGTCAGACAACGCATAGCGGGATCACGCCTGGACTGGGTAAGTAAATGTGCCCCACTGTCTGGTCATTCTGCTATATTAACATATATCACTATTAAATATTTATTGTTTTGCTGTTGCACAAGGGAAGTATTGGCATTTTACTTTCATGATTTGAGTCTCTGTATTTAGATTGTTGGAACCAGTACCAGCAATATAATTGCAATTTTGAAATATAGGATTGTTACGGAATATACAATATCGCAAATGATTGCATGTGGGGTTTCTTGGACTCTGAAGAAAATATGAGAATTTATATAACAGATCTCATATGGATTTAATATAAATTATACCTTGAAAATGTGGAAAGGATCTGGTTTTTGGTGAATATTTAAATTATTTTCAGTTGGATTCTTGTGCTTTTTAGATTCTATTTTAGTGTGTTATTTATAGGTTTAGCCTGTATTTTATGCAATTGCGTTATGTGTATGATTAGTAAAATGATAACTATTTGTGGGTATTAATAATTAACCCTTTCACGACTGCCATACCGCTATACACTTCCTTTTTGCACATGCCTGTGCAGAAAGGACGTTTATAAGCGCCTTAACATTGACCAATTTCAAATGGTCATATCTCCTGAACCCTGGAACATAGAAACATAATTATGTCATTTTAAACAGAAAAATCCCCCTTCAATATATGTATGGATGCTTAACAGAATCAGAGATATCCACCATTAATGTTCTACTAAAAAAATATTTTTATGTACAGCTTTCTATTCCCGATTTTAAATTTAAGAGTGCATATCTCTGATTCTGTTAAACATCCATGCACAATCCATATATCATATTAAAGAGGAGACTGTCCTATTTAATATGGCTTTAGAACTGTGTTTCTGCATTCAGAAGGGTTCAGAAGATGTAGGCATTTGAAATGTACCACCCTCCAGCCCCTCCATGAAGGGATTAAACATACACCATTGGTTTATTACATACTGAAATTAATGTTTCTTATTAACAGAGGTAGTAGATACTCTCTTAGTTGTGCTTCAGACATTTTTTAGATAATTGGATTTTGTGTTCCAACTCTCTAAGTACCATAATGATTTAATGTTTAACTTTTTGTTGGTCAATATGCAGGCTTATTTTTAGTAGGATGACATGGGGTTTTTAATACCATCTTTGGCCTCTTGCACACAAGTGTTTTTTTTTTTCTAGCCCTTATAGTTGTGGGTACATGTTTAATGGACTAATGGACTATACATGGTTGTTGATTTCACGGCCCCATTTATGAGCCTAGAGTCTCTGAGAAAAACCTCAAAGCAAGTCCTGTTCTTGTTTGTGGCTTGGGTCTTCTCATAGGAGTCCATAGGAATGTAAAAATACAGATGCCATGCATGTGTCATCCATGTACTGTACATATTTACAGGTCAGTTGCTTGGTAACCCAATCATGTGACACTACAAGTGATTAGGACAAGCTATTGACATCATTTACCAGCCTTCCGTGTGCATCAGAAACAAGAAATCACTAGGAATGTCACCGGGCTCTCGGAAAGTGAGGTCCTATTCTTGGCCCTTTTTGCAGCCCAGTCATCCTATAGAAGTCTATGGGGTTCTGAAAAAATACTAATGCAAAACAGATATCAACTATGTGCCAACCCTATTTGAAGATCAGTTGCAAGGTAACACAATCATTTAAAAGGCTGACAAATGATGTTGCTCGTTGGGGTGCTGTATTCATAGCATCTGAAAGTTGAGGGTAGAAATATTTTGATCCTGAAAAAGCTGGTCTCTAATGGGTTAATGTTAATATCAAAAGTTGTGGTTTACATTAGTTTTTTTTATTGCTAAACATTTTTAAGATTCCTAGGGTTACAAACCGAGTATTTTCATGTGGGCAATTGTGGGTTTTATAACCAATTTTCAGCCAGCAAATAATTTTGATTTCATGTTCTGACGTTTGTTCCAGTAGAAAACTGTGGGGTGATTGGGAGTCTACCTAAATATACAATGCACAGTACGTAATGTGTAAGAAGGAAATCTGCTTCAGGCCTCCATGGAAACCATTTTTTACACTACACCCACAGATAATGAAAGCCTTTATCAGTCCTCAATAACCAAGACTACAGAGATAAGAAAGAATATATGTCAAGCGGATTCAAATATTAATTATAGTTTGCACTCATATCATTCAGAAGATAAGATATAATAGCAATCTATTTACGAAGACTATAATTACTGGTTCTGTTTTATAGGACATATATATATATATATCATAATATAATATGTAGAAATATGTATACCTATACAGATAATGCCTAGTCCAACAGTGTTCCATTCAATAGACTACACTATGATTAGTTTTCCTTGTGCCTACTCTATATGCATAGTTATATCTTCAGCTATTTCAACACGCACAATTTTGTGGCACAGAAGCTTTAGCAGCAAATCTGTGATTATAAAATGGGTCACTGTATGGGACATCTTTAAAAACTTTATCCAAAAGAAAGGAGGGAAGGAAGGCCTTGGCATAATTGATCTTTGCCTGTGTGTTTTCATTTTAACATAATGTTATTTAGATTTTTTGAGGTTCCAGGGTGGTGAAATAATTCAGATCGAAGGCGAACTCTTCAAATAAAAGCAAACCCTAGACCACTAAACCTTTAAAATAATTCAGGCCCCAAACTAGAATGTAAAAATAATTCAGTGGCCGTATCAGACATCTTAATTTAAACTTTTTCCTAAATTATTTCAGCTAAAACCCCCAATGTAAAAAGAAATCTACCAGCTGGAATCTATTTCATAGGTATATTTCTGATATCTGCCTCATCCCTAAACATGTTTCAGCATTTACTGGAAGGCTGCCTATAGGGTTATAGACTTTATTATATTTATATGCACATTTCCCGCAAAGGTTAATAGTGATGTGAAGTAGGAGCTGAGTGATGCCGGCAGGAGACCAGGAGCTTCTGGGCATGTAGGTCTGCAGGGCTATTCAACCATGGGGTAGCCTTAGTCCCAGTAGCTCACATGTCCCAAGCTCCATGCTCCGTGTAGCCTCTGCAGGTAATTTGCAAAATAATATAATAAAGTTTATTAATCTATAGGCAGCCTTCCAATACATTATAAAACATTATCAGGGATGAGGAAGGCATTGGAAATCTTGCTCTGGATCTACTATGAAAAGTAGGACACTAAACACCTAGATCCCCAAATATTTTTTGTAGACCACCAGAGCTGACCCTAAGTTTATTCTGACCCCAAATAAAATAGTGTAGAAAACGTCAATTTACATGATTTGAAATCACTTTGAATACTCAAAAATACCCTACAAATTAGTAATTTAAAACATTACTTTAACTTCTATATTAAAAGTGTAAAAAATGTGAAGTACTGATTGTTCAAATAAATCTTCTGCATGTGGTACCAGTCTAAAAAGACCTTCTACAATTGTAGAGACCTGTTATCATGATCTAATATACCAAGTGGTGGGCTTACCTTCAAGCTAGAAGTACGCATCAAAAATCAACCGTCCATGTTGCCTCATTTGGATGTATATGGATATATATGGATATTGGTTATTGTCATCATAGAGGAAAATATGTCAATCTGACAGTCCAGTGTAAATTGGCAGGCTACATCCGTATGAAGTGTACAGGAAAGAAAGTGCGGGTGATAGAAATTGTCGGTATGGGCAGGGGTCAAGATGACCAAGTCACTCTCCCTAGAACCCCCAATGTCCAACATCTATCGAACCCTAAATACCTAACTTCGGAGCAGTGGTCCTACATGACCTTGGCCTGGACTGGAACCTCTCTCTGCGTATAACTGGCCCTCCACACGCCTTTAAGGTGGCCTTACATTGTCTCCTTAAGGAGAACACCTACTGTCTGACCCTAGTCAATAGCCTCTCACATAGCCAAATCAGTTCCCTACGCTGTACTGAGGAGACCCAATCAGGTTGAAACAGTGCTGTCTACAGTTGGGAGTCTGTTCCTTATGGAATAGATATACTGGTTTGGCTTAATCCCACATCATGTTTTTAGACTTCTTGTCATACTTGATGTTAAGGGGCCTGCCTTTCAAGGTAGCAAAAGGAGGTATTGTTTTCCATTTAACACCTTGGAAAACTTATTTGCATACGTCCCAGAATTCCCTAGTGGAGCATCTATTGCTTTAAGTCTTCACACGCCTTTAAGGTGGCCTTAATTGGCATTGTCTCCTTAAGGAGAACACCTACTGTCTGACCCTATAACTGGCCCTAGTGATGACCTATTAAGCAGGTAAGATTCCAGCAAGAAGTATATGGGAGCAAATGTCATTGGAGTTGGTTTAGACAACCAAATCCCTATAGCAGCAAATGTCAATTATATGGTAAAGCAACCAACTCCCGACATTGCCTGTTTCACCCTTCCTGTGCTCATCAGGGGATATATAGGTTTGCCAGGGATACCCTATCAGAGGCAATCAAAGAATATCGGTCAAACAAAGGAACTCCCGTATGGTGAAGAACTATAAATGAACTGTGCTCAATAGAAACCATATTAGTTCTTACCTTCCTCTAGTGAGAAATGAGGGGGTTAAAATAAGCCAGGCGACATGACAGGCTGTGGGATCAGTATGAAAAACCCAAGGAGACAGCCTGAATGACCAGTGGATCAGTGTGCCTGGTACCTCAGTACAGATTAAATAGCGCGCTATGTCGGGAACCCCACCCCCATAGTGTCACCTCGCCACCACGGCAATGGGACAAACATTGGGCCGGGCCTGAAGCAGGAGTACAGCCAGGATTGTGGAGAGGTGAGTCCAGGCCGGGGAGCGGGACCGCGGCACATAGAAGGGCACAGGTGTGCCTGCGATCCATGACAAGGATCGCAGGTGCATCTGTGACAACGTGTTTGGGATTTTTACAGTTTTTTACATTTTCTATTAGTTTTAGGGAAAGGGGGAAAATTTTATACTTTTTGAAAAAAAATGTTTTTACTATTTTTTAGACCATCTAGGATACATTAACCCTAGATGGTCTGATCATTCCTACTATATACTGTAATATACTGTAATATTTTACACATTATTCATTACAATGAGCCACTGGCTCATTGTAACGAAACTGCTTGGGATTGACAGCCTGGGATTGACGAAGACCAGAGGCTGTCATGGCAACCGACAGATGGCAACCTGATAACGTTAGGGGAAGTGACGATCGGAACAATGACGGTTCCAACACTCCAACGCATCACTGTCTTTTAAATTCCGCTGGCAGCATAGGCAAGGTTAATACCCCCAGTCGGTGCTACCACCAACTGTGGATATTAGCAGTTGGTGCACGCTGCATTATGCAGTAAAACCCACCTCTGTATAAATAGGGCTTAGCCCATGAGCCCACTTCAAACAGCTACCGCACCATGTATGGTGCAGAGTGTGAAAGGGTTGATAAGCAAAAAAGGACATTTTTGATCTTACCAAATCGCTGCAATTAATGTAATGAAACAAAGAGTGAAAAATGTAAAGGGGTCTGAATACTTTCCGTACCCACTGTACTTAGAAGTCAGGGTCTTTGTGCAAGTTAAATCATTTGTCTGGGATATATCCCAATTTCTATCACTCTAACTCTGCTAAAGAGAACTTTAGAATTTGAATAACTGAATATTGGACAAATGTTTTGTGCTTCCAGATACCATTATACGATTACTCCGAAAATCAGTACGGCGTGGAGCTGATGCCCAATCAGCTCTTTATCACACCTGAACCACCGTTGGGAAGCATGGGTGTCAGCTGTAGTTTACAGCTGACATCCCTGTGTAACACCCGCAGTTGGAGCGAGCTGCAGTTAGACTCCCTGTTTGATCAGCACCTGCCAAAGTGTTTACAGGGTGCCGATCGTTACAAAGTAAATGCCTGTAAGGTCCTGCCACAGACAGGACCTTACAGCCAGTAAGTTAACCTATGCATCAGCATGGGCTGACAGTGCTAATACCCTGCAATTCATTAGTATTGCAGGTTATTACAATGAACAAGCAATCAAATTCTTGCTTGTTCATGTCCCATAGTGGGACACACAAAAAAGTTAGCATAGCCACCCTAAAATAATACCATTGAAAAATGCACCTTTCCCGCAAATAAAATAATAAGCCCTTGGATTGCAATATTAACGAAAAAACTATTTTTTTGTAGCTCACAAAATTGTGCTAATGATCCAACTAAAAAAAAATAAATTATATAGGGCAAAACTGGCTAATGCATTGCCCTCCCGTTTGCTGCGGCCAGTGATGACAGCCAGGACACAGAGATTGGCACAAGGCATATTAATATTCTCCCATTGTTTCAGTGTGTTTACTGAATATTTTTGCCAAAAGTGAAATCCAAAGCAGAGCATACACAAAGTGGTGCAAATTTGTGGATTCCTCTGAAGACTGTCATATTTGCAGTACAAAAGTTCTACAAGTACAGTCCTGCTCATAGTTATTGGCACCCATGAAGTTTACATACCAATTGGGGAAAATCTCCTGAAAAAATTTAAACAGTTTTTGTATGGACCACTTGTGTTGAATACAAAAGAGAAAAAAATTTAAAACACAAAAATTGGTATTTTCATTATTTATAATAAGTTAGTATGGAAACACATTTTGACTCGCCTGTGCCAGTTCACAATTGAGAATTACCTGTGTTGTTAATGCCCTTGTGACAGGAATTAGCCAATGAATGATGACTTCACATGGTAGAGCCCGTTCCTTTGTTACAGTGGTGTCGACAAAGTTACTGTCTGAGGACATTAGAACTGCCTTTGTTAACAAACTCAAGATGTCTAAGAGTTATAAACCCAAAACCTTGGTTACCCCTGTTTCAAAAGTCTACAATGCTATTCAGAAGTTTGCCAAGCACAGAACATTAAGCTGGATGTGGAGGAAAGAGGAAAATTGAGACTAGATGTTTTTGAAGTTTTGTGTGAATTGTGGAAAAAAAAACACCAGTTCACCTATCCAAAACACCTGCAGCCAACCCTGGAACTGACAGGGGTCATGGTTTCAACAGGTACCATATTCCACACACTAAACCAAGCAGAGATTTATAAGCAAATGCCAAGAAAGAAACTATTGTTGAGAATAAGACATAAAAAAGGAATGAGTGATATTTGCCAAAAAGAACATTGACAAACCACAATACCTGTGGAAAAATGTTCTGTGGACAGATGAAACAAAAATAGATTTTTTTTGGCAATGCAAAGAGCAGTTTGTTTACAGAAGGGGCAATGAAGCTTATAAGGCAAAGAACACCCTGCCAACAGTTAAGTATGGTGGAGGATCCGTAATGCTGTGGGGTTGCTTTGCTGTGTTTGGTACCTGAGCGCTTGACCATATCACAGGCACCATGAAATCAGAGAAGTATCAAGAGATTTTAGAGCAAAATGTCCTACCTGGTGGAAGAAAACTTGGTTATAGTTGTAAATCATCGGTCCTCTGGCAAGACAATGGAATGGTTGAAAAAGAAAAAATGACCATAAATAAATTGTAAATATTCAATCAAGTAATGTTGAGGAAAAGGTCAACTATGATGAGGTCAACTAAAGTAAAAGATTTGCACACAAAATACTAGATTACAAGTATAAACTCTGCCCATTTGCTTGAAGAACCTGGAAAGGTTTTTACTGTAGAAGTATAAAAGCTTTAAAAAAATATACCACACCTAAAGCAATGACCCTGAAAGAAATACATGATGCATATGGCTCTGCAAACAAACATGTAACTGTGTGTAATGTACTCGCTTCAGGAAAATGTAATTAGTAAGATATGATTAAAATATGGCCGAATAGAGGGAACTTATTACAAAATAATAGCACACTTTACTTACAGATAAGTAAATGTAGACAGGTAGTCTGAAAACGTGCCACATTTATTCCTAGTTACCGTAGTATGAGGGCTTGATTTGGTGGTATTGAAAAAAAATGCTGTTGTGGCATTTTCTTAAAGGGGGCTTGTTTTTACACCTTTCACTGTGTGGTTCAAATGAAACCTCCCCGTTATTCTTTAGGTCAGTAAATAGTGGAAATACCACATTTATAAAGTTTTGTTAACTAAAGTAAACGATTGGCACACGAAATACCAGATTACAAGTATAAATTCTTCCCATTTGCTTGCAGAATGTGGAAAGGTTTTTACTGTAGGGGTGTAGAAGTTTAAAGCTTTAAAAAAATATACCACACCTAAAGCAATGACCTTGAAAGAAATACATGATGCATATGGCTCTGCAAACAAACATGTAACTGTGTGTAATGTAGTCGCTTCAGGAAAATGTAATTAGTAAGATATGATTAAAATATGGCCGAATAGAGGGAACTTATTACAAAAAAATAGCACACGGTCATGTGAATGTAGCCTTAACAGCATTGTAGAATTGTAAGAACGTGCCACATTTATTCCTAGTTACCGTAGTATGAGGGCTTGATTTGGTGGTATTGAAAAAAAATGCTGTTGTGGCATTTTCTTAAAGGGGGCTTGTTTTTACACCTTTCACTGTGTGGTTCAAATGAAACCTCCCCGTTATTCTTTAGGTCAGTATAATAGTGGAAATACCACATTTATAAAGTTTTGTTATGCCTTGGTACCTTATCTCATGGATAGGGGTACGCTGAGGGAGCAGGGAGGCGGTTATAAGTGCTTAGTGGAGAATGTATAAGCAGGAGAACTCTTATAACTCCCCTAAAAGCACTTCAGCTTTGATTACATAAGTATAAAATTAAATTTTAGTTAAGTACTGGAGCAACACGTAATAAACATATTAACATTGCTGGGAGCTACCCATCTGTGTTAATGGTTAATGTAGAGTATTCTACACATATTTTCCCCAAAATAACCAAACATTTATTATATTATTGGTAATTTATTTTGGGCGTGGGCAACTAGAAATAGCACGGGTCTAGTGATAAGCCTTCTTTAACTCCTCCTTCTGGCTGTTGAGAAGGTTGATTGTTTTTGATTTATTTTTCTTGTATTTTTAAAACCTCACGAGTCCGGGTCTGGCAGTCCAGTTGCATAAACGACAAAAGGGATTATTCATATAGGGGGATCCATATTGTTTCCATTTTTTCAGAATCTGTATTTTTCATGTCGGTTTGGTGTCTATTGTTCGGGGGGGGGGGTTCACATCCACAAAAACAAAAAAAGATGTTTTACATTTATTAGGAGGCATAATGGACTTCTATTGTCATTGTGATCTATAAACGCTTCAAATTTTTCCATTGTCTTATCAGTTGAAAAAAAAAATTCCATATAAAATAATGATCTCTGAGAAAAAAATGGATGTGTGATTAAGCCCTTAGGCAAGCACTAGGGGAAATCCAACCCAAGAAATTAAAGCCTTGTCACAGAAAAAAAATCTTGGGGAAGCTAAGTAATATAGATAAGTCTAAATATCTAATGCTGTACAGCCACAGATTAGAGAACGGGTGGAGTAGTAACCCTTATTCAGTAACAACTGATGGAAAGGGCAATACAAAAATTTTACTATTATATGGATAAATGGATTACATTATAAGAGTCATATAAAATAATTGAGAAATGGCAGGGGTGGAAAAAGACTGCCATGGGCCCTGTGCAGTATGAATACTATAGCCCAGTGATGGCGAACCTTTTAGAGGCCGAGTGCCCAAACTATAACCAAATTCCACTTATTTACCGTGAAGTGCTAGCATTGCATTTTAAGCAGTAACTTATTGCTACCTGCTCTTCAACATCTATCAATCGTATCGGCCCCTTGAGGCCACTAATACAGTTGAAAGAAGGAGGGCACATTCAGACTATCATTGTGGCTTCTCACCAGGGTCTCTCTGTACAGTAAGAATGGACCAGTAGAAGGACCTACAAAGACAATGCAGTTCTATCAGCACCTTTTCACTTTTCCCGCAGTTCCAAACAACCAATGAAGTGTCGCTTTAAAATAGCGCTGATTACAGTATCTCTTAAATTGCCTGGGACTGCAGGAAGATTCTGTGGATTTGGTTCTGTTTGGTGAGCTCTGTCTTGGGTTCAATGGCCTGAGTGCCCACAGAAAGGGCTCTGAGTGCCACCTCTGGCACCCGTGCCATAGGTTCGCCACCACTGCTATAGCCCCTACAATTCCAGACTTGATTTCCTACTTATTGTACTAAAATAAAGTTTATTGGAGGATGTGTCCTTTCTGTCTGCTTTCAACCTGCGGTTTCAGGCCTGAAATGGCTCTTGTGTACATGGCACTTACCAGTAAAAATTTTGGTGGGTGGTTTGAGTGGACATGGACCCAAACTGCCTATATTATAATCCACTAATGAGAAATTAGTTCTAACAGGAGTTTTACGGTTTCATTGTGCTGATCACCAAACATTGATAACAATCTACCTGTGTCCTGAGGAGAAACCATTAATGTTGTTGTCCTCTGTTAATAACGTGAAGATACTGTTCTTTTAAATGATAAACAATTAGGAAGTATAACATTACATCTTAAAGAAGATCTGTCGCCAAGTATAAAATGCTGATGTTTGTCTCCTTAAAATCTACCTGTACTTATAACCCACCTCCCCTCTGGACAGTTTATATGTGATCTGTAATAGAATTACATGAATTCTATGATAACTAGATGCATTTACGTATATAAGTCAATCGTACAGCTCATAAATGAATACTTTTATCTCTTGATACAACAAATGTGTCATTTTTGCTTGTGTGAACATAACTATGGGTGTTTTGTAGTCCTAGTAACATGTTGGTAAGTATCAATGATGGAATCACAAGTTGCACTGTAAGTAATTCCCTGTTATTAGAGACCAAACCAATAACATAATACACAAGAGATCCACTTCCTTCCCACTACTCCCCAAGGTGTATCTCTAGTCAACACAGGAGGAGCTTATACAGTACATAACTGCTATCTAGTAATGAAGAGAGGCGGCCAATGTACATAATCCTCCGAGGGAACACAATCTACAGAAGACGTGTGCACACTATTTTAACCCTTCCAATACGAAGAATGAAGGAAGTGACATAATTTGCAGCATTCTCACTTGTCCTGGGGATGAGGTACAAGGAGGAAACTTAAGAGCCAGTTTCCATAAGATTGAGATGATGTAGATTTTGTGCAGTTGTAAATTCCCAGTGTTTCTGCTATAAATAACCGCAGGTCAATTTCTCCATAGAATCGTCCATAAATTCTGTGCAGGCTTTCTTTTGCTGAGTTTGAAAGCTACTGTTAGGCTGCATGCGCATGTGGGCCCCTGCCCCTCTCCATAGAGATACATGGTGCATGGCGCCATAATACGGGGAAAGATAGGACATCTTTTCCCCAGGTATGGAGTGGTACTGTGCCACACATGTGCTGCACCGTATTGCTCCGTACCGCTCCACGCACCCTTTGGTAGCCTATGGGGGACGTATATACGGCTGCAAGCTTGCAGGCGTATGTACGTCCCCCAACGGTCATGTGAATGTAGCCTTAACAGCATTGTAGAATTGTAAGAACATACCTAGATAGATCTAAAGAGGACAAATTTCTCACACACACAACCTTTTAAGATTGTCCTATGACTGGGTATTTTTATCATTCTTACAAATGTCGCTAGTAAATATTGACCTCTAGATAAACTTATAAAATGGTATAAATATAATTTTCTGAGCTCATATAAGTAGCAAAAGAAATGGAAGTATTGAAGACTCAGCTGTGTCTGGTTTCACATAGCACTTCTTTTCTTGCTCTCCTAGCTGCATAATATGCAATAAAGGCGTAATCTGAAGCGATGGGGCCCCAATATCTTTACCTGGCCACCCAACTAATGTCCAGCGTTAGAAGTAAAATCCTCCAGTAATTGAATATACATTCTTCATTCAAGTTAAAAAGATGGATATACACTCACCGGCCACTTTATTAGGTACACCATGCTAGTAACGTGTTGGACCCCCTTTTGCCTTCAGAACTGCCTCAATTCTTCGTGGCATAGATTCAACAAGGTGCTGGAAGCATTCCTCAGAGATTTTGGTCCATATTGACATGATGGCATCACACAGTTGCCGCAGATTTGTCGGCTGCATATCCATGATGCGAATCTCCCGTTCCACCACATCCCAGAGATGCTCTATTGGATTGAGATCTGGTGACTGTTGAGTACAGTGAACTCATTGTCATGTTCAAGAAACCAGTCTGAGATGATTCCAGCTTTATGACATGGCGCATTATCCTGCTGAAAGTAGCCATCAGATGTTGGGTACATTGTGGTCATAAAGGGATGGACATGGTCAGCAACAATACTCAGGTAGGCTGTGGCGTTGCAACAATACTCAATTGGTACCAAGGGGCCCAAAGAGTGGCAAGAAAATATTCCCCACACCATGACACCACCACCACCAGCCTGAACCGTTGATACAAGGCAGGATGGATCCATGTTTTAATGTTGTTGGCGCCAAATTCTGACCCTACCAACCGAATGTCACAGCAGAAATCGAGACTCATCAGACCAGGCAACGTTTTTCCAATCTTCTACTGTCCAATTTCGATGAGCTTGTGCAAATTGTAGCCTCAGTTTCCTGTTCTTAGCTGAAAGGAGTGGCACCCGGTGTGGTCTTCTGCTGCTGTAGCCCATCTGCCTCAAAGTTCAACGTACTGTGCATTCAGAGATGCTCTTCTGCCTACCTTGGTTGTAACGGGTGGCGATTTGAGTCACTGTTGCCTTTCTATCAGCTCGAACCAGTCTGCCCTTTCTCCTCTGACCTCTGGCATCAGCAAGGCATTTCCGCCCACAGAACTGCCCCTCTCTGGATGTTTTTTTCTTTTTCGGACCATTCTCTGTAAACCCTAGAGATGGTTGTGCGTGAAAATCCCAGTAGATCAGCAGTTTCTGAAATACTCAGACCAGCCCTTCTGGCACCAACAACCATGCCACGTTCAAAGGCACTCAAATCACCTTTCTTCCCCTTACTGATGCTCGGTTTGAACTGCAGGAGATTGTCTTGACCATGTCTACATGCCTAAATGCATTGAGTTGCCGCCATGTGATTGGCTGATTAGAAATTAAGTGTTAACGAGCTGTTGGACAGGTGTACCTAATAAAGTGGCCGATGAGTGTACATTCTGCAGAAATGGTCTGTAGCATTTCAAACTATAAAAAATGCTACTTCTTAGTAATGGTTGTAGCTTTTTTTATTCACTATGGTCCCTTTCTGCACATTGTCCAGTGCTGGAGGACTCAAGGCCATTACTGAAGCCGATTCTCCCTCTTTTCTGTATACTGTCCATGTCTGAAGGTACCGTAACTCTAATATGTTTTATATAACCCAGTGTTTATTTCATTGTTTCTATGTATCTCTCCCACTATTAAAGTATTGGTTATAGTATTCATACAAGGAAGGGACACCTCTGCTCTTTCTATGTACAAGCCGTGACTTAGGAAAAAATTTTGGCCATTGATGAGTCACCATGGGGCGGAACTATACAGTGGTATACTTGTGCCATAAACTGCCAGGTATATGAGAGGAGTAAGGCACATATGACCTGTCATGTCTATAAAACAGTGTGTGCAATAGAGTTTCATATCTTCAAGCTATTTGCCGAGTGCTTCTGGAATGGCCCAGCAGATGCACGTGAGTCTTTCATCACCAAGCCCTTTGTCATGGATGGTGTAATGTAAAGCAAAACGCTGCCATTGGAGAAGTGGAATCATGATTTCTGGAGTGATTAATCTTGCTTGGATAAGTCTTTTTTGGTGGTCCAAAGAATAATGCTATGGGACAAATTTTTAGGGGTTGACCCAGTCCACTAAGGTTCATTGAAAGGACAATTTATTTAGTCTTGAAAAGAGATAACTAAGGGGTACATTATTTATACAACATAATATATAAAAAAGGAGTACATTATTTATATAACATAATTTATAAAAAGTTATGAATGGTTCATACAAAATATATGGTTGAAAGTTGTTCCAGGTTAAATCAAATCCAAAGACAAGGGGATACAGTCTGCATAGACAAGGGGGCACTACCCTGTTTCCCCTAAAATAAGACATCCCCCGAAAATAAGACCTAGTACAATTTTGTTCAGACTTAGAAATATAAGGCCTCCCCTGAAAATAAGACCTACCGGCAGTCATTGCAGCAACATACCCCCATGCCATACATTGGTATTAGTAAATCTTTTAGATGCGGCAGAAGGTTGTGACATGGGGAAGAATTGCTGGAATTAAATCACTGGCTGTTGTGCTGCAAATGTGATACCAGCAGCTACCAGGATAAGAAGGGTCATTTATGGAAAGTGCTTTTAATAAACATGGGAGATTGGGGCCAATGATTCTAATAGAAATTGAGTCACAAGAAATACAGCATGAAATTCAGAGTTTGGAGAGTCATAAAGATGTTAGAGAAGTTGATTTTTTTGTTCAATGATAAATGTAAACAATCCGATCGCGAGCGCCAAAATCCCGGGGGAATTCAATGTAAATTGGAAAAATTCGGGAAACCCGGCGGAAAAACTTGATTAGTCCGCCTTAGTAAATGTGCCCCACTGTCTTACTTTTGGGGAAAACAGGGTATCTACGGAGAAAACAAGGTTTAAACACCAGAGGCAACAGGGCTTCTTCACTGTAATAACTGTAAGTTGTGGAATAACCTGCCTCAGGCGCTGGTCACGGCAGAGACAGCAGAGAGCTTCAAGAACAGTATAGATGCCTTTTCACATAAAAATAAATTGAAGGTTATGTTAAAATATAGAATTGTTTTCCTTACATCTTTTCCTTCGTTAAACCTGATTCTTACTGGAAAGAGTTTTTTTTGGAAATTCATTTTCTGTTAAAGCAGTGCCACACACCATTTTGCAACCAGAAACTAGCTGCACGTGAACATTTTCTTTTAAGCAAACATGCTCCAACCTCTTGTGTGCCAACAAAGGAAAATTCCCTCCTTATATAGTGCCCCCCATTATAAAATGCCCCCTTGTAATGCCTTCTTTCTTGCAGCAGCCCACCTTGCAATACCCCTTAAAAAAGCCCTCTTTACTACAGCACCCCCCCTTACAATGCCCCGTTTCCTTGAATCCTCCCTTTACTGCAGCAGTGCTTTAATACTTTCTATTACTGTCTGAGTAATACAGTATATTGTACAGTATTACAGTATTTGTATTTATCATTGGATTACATTCACATTTACTATTCAGACATAATAAAACTAAAAAGTAACCAACAAGAAAATTGATATAAGAGTATGAGACTATACATTTCAGAATGGACTTTAATAGCAGTAATATAAAACCAATTTTACTTATTCTGAACAATGTACATGTTCTCTGTAAATCTCAGCCCCGGGGATTCTTTATTAACTTTGGTAATATGAACCAGCTATTCCTTTGCTGTACCGTGCACCTGTAAAGAAGGTAACACACCTTATCTGCTTGCTTCCATGTGACAAGTCCCTAGGTGTGTCACTGCATAGAAAGGGGAGGGATGACAGACAGCAGGTGTGTATTTGAAGACCATACACTGAATCAGTAGCATCTCTGCTTCCAGTTGAACACGACACCAGCAACAGGCAGAGCTGGTTAGCAACGAAATCTCCCAGCTCACACTACCAGTCAATCTGGACCTCGGAGACTGCTTCAATCTGGAATAACTGGACTTGCTTTCCAGTGATCTCTACCATGTAAACACGCAGCTAAAGCAGGACTTTATTTTTATACTTTTCAAGTGCAATTTATTTATTTATTTCAAAACTTTACTATTCATTAATTTGGTGGAATAATGGCGTCGTTTCTTCATCAACTCAAGGTGCTATTATGGAAGAACTGGTTAAGTGTCTACAGGCAGCCGGTAAGTGTAACATCCTAATACTGAGAATTAAGTTGTGGAATTGCGAATAGTGTAGGGACCATGAAGTGGTTAGTGGCTTATGCAATTTGATCAAAATATAACTAATAACCTTGAGTTTGTTTTGTAAATGTAGCCTAGCGGCATAGATCATTGTGTGATGTGTGGATGTGCGGTCCAGTTCTTTTTTTCTATCCCAATGCTGGTAAGTGAAATTGCTGGTTGTGAAATGCTGGTTGTGAAATTGTATGTGATAGACATTAAAGTTATGAGAAAATAATCAGTTCTAATTCCCAGGGCCATTAGTTACTCATTATTTAATGAGATTTGTTCAACTACTTGAAAAATATTGTTCTATGGTAATATAAAAGCCCTTTCTTTATCCAATTACTTTGCTGCTTGACATTTTCATCTGAAATATTTCCAGACCATTTCATTACCTTGTGAAACTTATTTTTTTTGTTGTGTTTTTCTTGTATGTATTTTTATGTATCTGACAGATGGGAGCTTTTCAAAAAACTAAAAGATTAATTGCTGATTAATTTTATCCAATGAATGTTGCTATTACTTGAAATTATCCATTTTCCTCAATTATTCCCATGTCAGGTATATATGATATATCTACAGGATTTGCCATAAATACATGATGGGCTCAGGTTCCAGAGGTGGGGACCTAATATATATCAAGAATGTGAGATCCATGACCCTATTTGCAACCATGTTCAATGCAGAGATATTTTGACTTACAAAGATTATATTTTGGTCTGATGGTCTTTAGCATCATGGACATGTATGTAGAATGTGTGATTATAGAAGATGGTCACGTGGTGCCTTTTTCTGAGAATGATAGTGTTAGTGCAGATCGGGGTGCAAGTATACCAGTGGAATATGCTGATGAAAGTCCGGGTGGGCTGCAGCGTATGTATTTAGAATGCCCTAAAAAACAAACATTTCTTGTAGGATTGTATTGTCCAGTTATTTCTAGAGCTAGAAATAGTTACATAAGTTTATGGAGGACAGTTACATTATCACCAGCAGATGAGAGTGGAACTGACAACTCAGATACCCATATTCATTGACTAAATCGAATTGGCATTGGAACACCCCTTTATGTGCAATATTTGGGGCACAATACTGGTGCAGACACTTTATAAATATATGTTCAAGCAGTTTGCCCTTTTCTGTGCAAAGTAAGACCATTGTCTGGAAAGTATTAAACTAGAGCAGGGCCGGCCCCAGGTTTTAATAGACCCCTGGGTGACAGAACCTTTGTTGACTCCTTTGCAGTGAACTCATTAAAAATTCAGAAACTAACTGAAATATTCCCTAGTATACCATTACCAAACAGTCAATAGAACCCCATGACGGCTCTATTATACACAGCCCCCCTCACCATGTGCTGCCCGGCTGGGGCTGGGGACTAAAAGTCTGCTGTGTTTGCCTGTTTTGCCTGTGTTTGCCTAGTGCTGGCGCCGGCCCTGATCTTTTCCCAGGTTGTGTTGGCTAAAAAAAATGTTTTAATACAATAATTGCTTGATCTCATTAAAGCTCCAATTTAGCAGTTTAACTTTTTGTTAACTTCACCAGGATGAAGGTCCGTATGCAAATGAGCCTGAGCCTTATTTTGCAACATATAAAAACATTTGATAAAAAGTGATTAAAAGGCTGTACATTTCTCAGAATGATAGCATTGACAACACCATCTCATCTTGCAGAAAATGACATGTAACACAGCTTTGTACAATGAAGTATTGAAAAGTTATTAGTGTCAGAAGATGCCAAAGAATTTTGTTTTTGTAAAGGAGGTTTCATTTTTGTAAATTTATGAAAGCATTATAAAACCTATATAAATGTGGTATCCCTGTGATCATACCAACCCAAAGAATAAAAAAGTAATGTCCTTTGGGGGGCACAGTGAAAGCTGTACAACTCAAGCACACAAGAAAATGGCACTTTTGCATTTTTTCACCAATTTCTCTGCATCTGCATTTTTCCCCCGCTTCCCAGTACTGGGAATGGAATTGAATATTAAATAATGTAATTATAAATTGCCATTGTTTATGCAGAAAACAAGCCCTCACATTGCTCTTTTAATGGAGAAATAAAAAAGTTATAGATTTTTGAAGGTGGGGAAGGGAAAATAGAAAGTCACTTAGTTCCAAGGTACTAATTATCTGACTTCTTAATAATTCTGGGGAATCCCTTGCACTGGTTTTCTGGTGCAGGATTAAGTAAATCTGGTGGTCTGAGTGTCCCCTTCACGGCCTACATTTTTCCCTGTCCTAACTGCTTTTTTCTACAGTAGGGAGACAAGTGACCAAAAAGTACCAATTTTCATGCTGTGCTCTAGAATTTACATTTTTTCTCATGCCTGCAGTTTAATGTTTGCTGTAGATGTAATGATTGTCAATGCTTTTTTAAAAAAAAGTTCTAAATGTTGACTAAATCATTTCCTGTCATTTCCTGGACAGACACATTAGGGCACATTTACTAAGAACAGTGCAAACTGCAATACGTGCAGTTTGCCTGTATATAGTGCAGGGGGCGCCAGACCACTGGTCTTTGTCCAGTGTAGATGCTCAATAGCCCATGCAAGACAATGACGCCTGTGCTTGGTGGTGGGTTGCACAGTCCCGAAAATGGTAGCATTGAAAAAGTCATCATATCCCGCAAAAAATGACACCTTACACAGCTCCATATTTTGAAGTATGAACAAAAGTAATTCGTTTGTGTATTAATATGGTAAAATGAACATATTTTTTTTGTTAAATAGGTTTTAGGTTTGGTAAATCTATAAAAACATAATAAAACCTATACAAATTTGGTATCCCTGCGATCCTACCAAACCAGAGAAAAAGTTAAATGTGTTCTTTGAAGCGCACAGAGAAAGATGAAAAACAAAGCCCACAAGAATATTACACAAATGTGTTTTTTTGTCAATCTCACAGCATTTTGTTACGAAGGTCCCTTTTCAGCACTCTTAAAAAAAAAAAAAAAAAGTTATGGATTTTTGCAAGTGAGGACCAAAAGATAACCTGAAATGTAAAAAGTCCATTGGCAGCAAGGGGTTGAACTATCCCCTGTACTTATCCTGCCGTGACAACTGGTCCATTTTTTGTGATAAATGAAACTACCCCAGGAGGAAAAGTTTACAAAATTGAGTCGTTCTCTCAGAGGAATAGGTTTTCGGGTACCTCAGGGGCTGGTCCTTGTACCTGGCATCAAAATCTGCCCTACAAATCTTAATAGCGCTCCTGCCCTTCAACACCCCACCATGTGCCCAGACAACGGGTTACATGCACATATGGGTGTCCTCATACTCGAAAGAAAATGCATTTTCTACTTTAGGACTAAATGAACATGTTAATAACCAAATAAAATAATTTAAAATAAAACCTTAATATTGTTTTAATTTCTGTAAAATACTTAAATGGTGAACAAGCTTGCTGTATGCGGTTTTGAACAGTTTATTGGGTAACATTATTATAATGGGGTGATTTGTGAAGGTTTCTACTAATCTGACTTTAAAAACCCTTATACAAATAAAATGGTCCCTAAAATAATTAAAAAATTCTAAAATTTTCTTGAAAATGTGAAAAATGTTGTTTTATTTGTGATCTCTTCAGCATTGTAATAAAATAAAAGGACACTTATAAAATGACGCAAACACAAAGCTGAGATAAATGTTAATTAGTAACTAATTTGGTTAGTAAGAATATCAGTTTGAAAAAATAGTTTTTTCAAAATTTCTGTCAAATACACGTTTTTTCATAAATAAATTCAAAGTACATCAACCAAAATTGAACTAACTTAAAGTTCAACATGTCACACAAAACAATCTCAAAACCAAGAGGGTAAGTTAAAGTGTGCAAAAGATATTACCGGATAAAGTGACACAGTTTTGAAAAACAGGGCTTGGTCATAATGGCACAAATGAGCTTGGTCACTATGGGGCTAAAGGATCTCCAATTTTATGCCTTTCTGGGAACCAACCAGACCCCCTGTATCCCTGTTGCAACCTCCTGGTGACGCTTTGTGACACTCTAAGCTCAGAGGGCACTTTACTGTTAAGCTCCTTATTAGAGAATGTAACTACAAAAAGTAGTGAAACACTGAACAGATGGACATGTGCATTCAAAGGTTTAGAGAAGGTCACATTAAGTTCACCTGTAAAGGTTAGAGTGCAAGTTCATCCCAAAATTTCTCCCACAAGTAGAAATGTGGAGTCAGAGTTGTGAGGTCTGAGACAATTTTGGTGGAGTTGGAGGTGTGATAAAATGGACCTGCTCCGACTCTACAATCATATAATAATTCATATAATAAATTATATTACCATATTATCATATAATGAATTATAAAATGTTCTTTTAACATCTGTTATATTCCTGATGTTACGATTTAGGCCAGGGATGGGCAACATTTAGTGGTCCAAGGGCCATATTGTCACACTGCTTAACTTTAAGGGACAGTAAGTAAACAGCACACTAGATGAACCAACAGCCACAATACAACAAAACATTTCACCCTAGAAATGATAAATACCCCAGTACAGCAATACATTACCCCAGGAAAAATGTCTGATTTCAGAGCAGTTAATAGTGCAGACCCCAGAGCAGATTATAACAGTACTGGAGGCCATATAGAAAACAACTGGAGACCCCCAGAGAATAAAACTACTAATACTGGAGCCCCTCAGAGCAGATAATAATACTGGATACCCCATAGCAGACTAACAATATTGGAGACCCCCAGAGCAGGCAAATACTGGAGACCCCAGAGCAGATGAACATTATCGAAGACCCCCAGAGCAGACTGATACTAGAGACCCCCAAGACCAGAAAATAATACTGGAGACCCATAGTAGATAATACTGGAACCCCTAAAACATAAAACTACTAATACTGGAGACCCCCAGAGCAGATAATAAAACTGGATACCCCATAGCAGACTAACAATATTGGAGACCATCAGGACAGACAGAGCAGCCTAACATTATTGAAGACCCCCAGAGCAGACAGTTACTAGAGACTTCTGACCAGACAATAATACTGGAGACCCATAGTAGATAATACTGGAACCCCTAAAACATAAAACTACTAATACTGGAGACCCTCAGAGCAGAAAAAATAAATTCTCTCTTTCCTGGCTCCTTGTAAAGAACCTGTCCAGCTATAGCGCAACCACAACCAGACTTGGCGCAAGCTTCACCAGAATTCACCCTGCGATGTCCCTGTGGGATATAGCCCTGCCTACTGCAGATAAAACTGCCCAGACAAGGCAAACCCACTATGATGAACCTAACAGACCCTGAGAGACCCTACAAATAGACCAGAGTTCACATTAGTCTACAGAAAAGTGTCAAGCCCAAACCAAACAAACCTGGGACAGGGAAAGTGGGGTAACACCAGGAGATACACTATACTGATGGACAAACAACAGATACAGGCAGTTGGACAGAACCAGGTCAAAACCAAGATTGCGACAAAGTGGCAGAATTCTATAGCAATAGAATGGTCAAATACACACAATAGCAAACAATAAAATAGCAAAAGCACTAGAAAGCAAAGATAAGACTGAGTAACCAGCACCCTCTGAAGGAACTAGGCCAAATATAAAGGGAGCAATGCACACTGTCTCCAGCACTGACTGGTTCAGCCGTCCATCACTGAATCCACAGCTTTAGCCAAAACGTGCTCAAACTCACACCCAGCTCTCCCTAAAGAAGATCCTGAAAGGGAGCTATCAATTGTAGGCCGCTCTGGGTGTGGTTTTCAAGCACATAAGCCTGAAACCCGTTCCCAGTTCGAGTTCTGACTCTCCTATTGTGTTCAGTGCACCACACTGCAGCTTCTTCTCTCCTCCATGTGCCAGCTCTGTGTCCCACACTGGTTATATGTGCCAACATCAGAACCCGAAGCAGAGTGACCCCAGGAGCAGGAGAGGATTCAGGAGCAGTACAGTACAGCTGACAAGTACTTACCACTTCTGGGTTCTCTCCTGCTCCTTGGTCTGCTCTACTCTGTGTTCCGACCTCAACGCATACGACGAGTGTCAGGAGTCAAAACACAGAGTGGACTGGGCGGAGGGGACACAGGAGCAGCAAGGAATTCTCAGTTGCACTCACCCCTACCTGGCCTTCTGCACCAATGAACTCTTCCATAAGTTATATGGAAGAACTCATTGAACTCTGATTGTCAGCAGGGTGCGGGCCGCAACTCATGGCTTGATAGGCGAGCTCGTACACCCCTGATCCCCCTTTTAATTGAGATGAATGTGTGCTGCACTTTATTTACATGCTCAGAGTGACCAGGAAAACAGGACTGTAGAGTTAGAATCAAGGATTCAGAGTCGGAAGCCATTTTGGTGGAGCTGGAGTCAGAGTCAACATTAAAGGAAATCTATCATGGGGTATCTACTATCTGAGATATTCCCCATGATAGATTCCCCATCTGAGCAGCAGCTGCATCACATTTTTCATTTATTCAGGGATGCAGAGTTTAATGCTGGAATATACAAATACATTTTTATAGTTACTGGGAAAGTGGAGTAGCCTGAATCTGCTCCGGGTGGTTTCCCATGTGGCTTTTTTCTTCCTTTTTTTAAACGCATCCAAAACGTAAGTGGAGGGGGTTTGGCCAAAAGGCTTATGCATCTTATGGGAAAAGCATTTGCGATTTATATGCGTTTAAAAATGCAACAAAAACGCCACAAGGGGAACCAGCCTCCAGGGCCTTCACTTCCAGTAGCCACTGCTGACCCTCCTCTATCCGTCTCCGGCATCATTTGAGTTCTGCGTAAGCACTGTAGCTCGCTGCCGGCAATGGGGCTGCAGTACTGGAGCTCTGCACAGATACAGTAGCTACCATGTGCCTGCCGGTGTACAAGCTACTGGGTTTAAGTGATGCTGGAGATGGGCTGGAGAGTTGGCCTTCAGCTACACAACCCTCCAGATTTCTGTTATTACTAGTGGGTGATTTAGACTCCCTTTAATATTTTCTCTGAGGTGCTTCAGCTTTTTTAGAAGGTAAACTACAGAAGTAGTACAGAAGTTACTTGTGCTCTACTCCACAATCAACAGTATAGTTACGGTACTTGGGCAGACAATGACCTTGGACAATTGGATTATTCATAGTCACAAGCCTTTTCTTATAATAATCCTGCAACCAGCAGTCATATCCAATTACAGTGATGTAGCAGGAGGCAGTTATAACTTCATTTTTTTTAGTTTTCTCCATTTGATTAGATTGTGAGCCCCATGAGGACAGAGACTGAATTGGCAAGCCCTTTGCAGCACTGCAGAATCTGTTGGTGCTATATATATATATATATATAAAGGAATTATTATTATTTGTGTGTTACTTTTCAGTGGTACATACTGTACTAGTTGGACACTACTTTTTTGCCATATATTTGACCATTGTAGTTTTTGGACATGTTGGTTCTTACATAACATTAGTTAGATTTTCCCTACCATTAGCCATACTTTTTACATTTCTTTGTAGCCTGTGCCTTCACCAGTATAGCTCTCATATTAATGTGTTAGAGAAGGAACGAGATAGTATAGAGAGGGGATTAAGATATTTACCTATTACTGTACAAACTACAAATACTGAATATGGGAAGAAAAGGGGAACATGTAACCTTGGGTTAAAGACTTTTTCTAAAGTGGGTTAGTTTACATTCAACACGCAGACAATTTTCCTTTACTCATTTCAGCATCAGCAGCCTGTGCCATTTGGGGCAGGTCAATCACTGGCCTCAGCGGTGACCTCTTCACTGACACATGACTGAGTAGCCTCACCAGTTGCATACAATATGTGTGACGTTATAACAAGGAGGTTCGTTGCCAGCTGTTATTGGACATTTATTTTAATTAAAGGAAGTTTTTGTTTAAACTGGAGAATCATTTTAAAGGGTTTGGCCACTTTACCTTATGTTTTTTGTAATGTGTGTGTAAGTAATTTTGGTCGCAGGATATAAGGTACTTTGCCAATATACATATATTACTAGTTCTGTGTCGCTTTCTTGAAATGTACAGCAAGGCCCCTGGTTCAGAGATGCTTTTTACCTCATCAGCTGCTATTTCTGCAGAAGATGGAGGGTCATGTGATCCTAAGTGTCCATGACCAATCTGCCTTTCAGGACCTTAAGCTTGTATTCATGAATATTATCATAAGGTCCAGGAAGGAAGATTGGTCATGGACAGTTAGAGATCACATGACCTTCTAGATTCTGCAATTTCATGGACAGGCATGGCAGATGATGATGTAAAGAACATTTCTGAACCAGGGACTTCACTTAACAAAAAAACATGAAGGGAACTGGTCAAGCCCTTTAAACTATCGAGTCAGCTATATGCTCTGGCTCCTTTTGCATATTAGTTTGTGGCACTTTGGTAAAAACGTTCATTAAGTACTTCCAGGATGCACATCTATCTCACCCTATGTGGTATATAAAGCCATGGAGAGCAGTAAACCAATTACATTAAACTATAGAAGAGTGGTGGCGAACCTATGGCACAGGTGCCAGAAGTGGCACTCGGAGCACTCTCTGTGGGCACCCAGGCCATCACCCCAGCACAGAGTTTCCAGACAGGACTCAAAACCTCCACCTGCAGTCCCTGGCCACCCAGTATGTGCTGTGATCAGTGCTATTTTAAAGCTACACATCCTTAGCTGCCTGGGACAACAGGAGGAGCAAGGAGGTGCAGACAAGGCTGCGTTATTATTGGAGCTCCTGCCGTGGGCCACACAATTCTTCCTGTTCAGGGCCCCTGGAAGGAAGCTACAATGATAATCTGAATTTCTCCTCTTACTTTAAACTGTATTGGTGTACACATATGCAATTAAAAGCCGTGACAAAACAGGTAGCAACATGTTACTGCTTAAATTGCCATGTTGGCACTTTGCATTTAAAGTGTGTTTGGTTGTAGTTCGGGCACTTGGTTTCTATATATATATATAAATTAGAAGAAGAGAGCAGCACTCCAAAGTTCAAGTTCAAAGGTTGGTGATCTTTATTGAAGCAGGTAGCGACGTTTCGGTGTTAGACACCCTTTTCAAGCAATTTAACAAGTGAACTACACAGGGTATATAAAGGAAACATGGTAAACAATGCATATAAGGAGGTGTGTCCTTAAAATGCAAGTGCAACTGATACCATGAATATACATTGTTATTTCTTGTTAAAATTCATATTAAATAAAGTGCATGAGTTATACAAGTATACATATACATTTATACATTTTATGTATTCAATTATAAAGTGCATAGTATTATGAATAAAGTGTACATAATGGGGCAGATTTACCCGGGATCGGATTTTGGCGCATCAGTGCCAGCTTGCATGCAACAGAAATCAGGGGGCGCGGGATTTAACATTTAGAAATGTGTCGCAAGACACACACTTACAAGCACCAGGAAGAAGAAGGTGAACTCCGGCAGAAGCGACGGATGCAGGAACTCGGACGCACAATCTTAATGAATCGCGGCAGACCCGAATCCTCGCCGGACAACGCAACAGGATCACGACAGGACCGGGTAAGTAAATCTGCCCCACTGTGTTAACATGTGCAAACGAAAGGGTTAAAGTTACCCAGTATACTTATAGGAGTGATCGCCCGGGGTGGAAGTGTTGATTTCACATGTGATCAGATATCCGCTCTAAGAAGTGCGCGTGAGCCAAAAAAGTGGTACGAATTTCAGTTAACTCTCTGTATGACCCATTTCTGAGAAGTGTTATTAAACTGGGAGATCAAGTTTGCCTTTACTGATCGTGTATCGGTGCTGTGTAAACTGGGTTTTAAAATCCCAAGTGGTCTCACCGATGTACGCCAGATTGCATGGACAGGTAAGCATGTATATTACATGGTTGACGTTGCAGTCCAAAAAATGCTTCATTTTATATTCCCTGTTATTGTGTATGAAAGTCTCACCCTTGATCATATGGGAGCAATTAATGCAGGTCCTGCAAGGAAAGCTGCCCGTGCGTGTTCTCCCCCATAATCCTGACTGAGTGTGTGTCTTAAGGGGCCCACGTCTGCTTTGACTACCCTGTCCCTGATGTTTCTGGCCCGTCTATATGAGACGAGTGGAGGATTATCAAATTCTGGGATCGTGATATTATTATTTTTCAAAATCGCCCATTTTTAATAATGTTGCTGATGTCTTGGCTCATGTCATTATTATATGTTGTAACAAATTGGATTCTCTGCATGGTGTCTCTTTGCATTTTGTTAGATAATAAGTCCTATTTATCTGTGGTCTCTACCTGTGTCCTGTTTTTTTGAATGACCCTAGCCGGGTATCCACGTTTTTAAAATTTTGTTTCCATGTTGTTTAGGTCCCTAGTTAGGTCCTTAGTGTCACTAGAGATCCTCTTAACTCTCAGGAGTTGGCCGAGGGGTAATGAATGGACCATGGGTCGTGGATGGCAGCTCTCGTATCTCAGAATATTATTTTTGTCCGTGGGTTTGGTGTAGGAGGTGGTTAAACCTGTGTCTGTCATCTTCACCGTAATGTCTAAGAATTGTATGTATTCCTTCGATTTCACCATAGTGAATTTAATATCCTGATCTATTGTTCAGATATTGTGGAAATTGTCCAACTGTTCCTCAGACCCCGTCTAGATGAGGAAGATATCATCTATGTATCGCCACCACTTCTGTACATACTGGAAGTGGTTGGCCCCCATCTCGACGCCTCTCAGTTGTATGTAAAAATCGCTGCCAAATAAAAAATAGTTGTTAAAGAGTATAAGTTTTATAAGATCCAACACTAAACGTCTCTGGATGGATGGTAGTCAGATCCCTCTAGTTTTCTCTCAATGGCCTGCAAGCCCCTATGATGGTCAATCGACGTATATAAAGAGACTACATCGAATGAAACTAACCACGGGGAATTGCAGGCTGTCAAATCAATTGTATGGAGTTTTAGCAGAAAATCAGAAGTGTCATGGACATATGAATCACTGGAGATAGCGAACTGTCGTAAAAACCTGTCTAGAAAAGTAGCAATATGTGAAGTGATTGAGTCACTTCAGGAGACAATAGGTCTACCGGGGGGGTGACTGCAATGGTTTATGAATTTTGTGAAGTACATATATTACAGGGGTGATTGGGTCTTCCACCTGTAAATATTGTCGCATTCTCTCCGTGATGATGCCCTCCCTGAGGGCCGTGTCCAACATAACCTTGATATGTTTTTCTAGTTGGAATTTGGGATCAACTGTGACTCTTTTGTACACTGTGGTGTCTGCTAACTGTCTGCGGATCTCCGCCAAGTACATCGATGTGTCAATGACGACGACAGCACCACCCTTGTCTGCGCGTTTGATTGTGATATCGCCTCTATCTTTATGATACTCTGTGTCCACACTATATAGTGACAGTCAGAAGGGGGGCGTTAGTGTTCCACAGTGAGTGCTGTGATCATCATATATGCTCCATCACTTACGGGGTGAGTACTGCCACTATTGGGGATATGTTGGGGATATGTTTATGCAAAGTCCCCCCTGACATTTATTATTGTAAGTGCTATATGCAAACTCATAATGGACACATCATTTATATTATTTGTAATCAGGTCCAGGGAAGCTCCTGACACTTAAAAGGCGCATTCTGATTGGCGTTCTTAACTGCATGGAGATGAGGGCGTGGGGATGGTGACAAGCGGCTAGATAGGCTGCC
Source organism: Engystomops pustulosus (assembly GCF_040894005.1). NCBI lineage: Eukaryota > Metazoa > Chordata > Amphibia > Anura > Leptodactylidae > Engystomops > Engystomops pustulosus. The sequence goes on along the minus strand of NC_092418.1, from coordinate 78,764,956 downwards.
AGAGGACCAACACATTGGTATCTCATAACCCTCCAATATAGAAGCGTATTTTGAAGTGCCCTTCAAACGTTGTCACAAACTTCTTATTTATGACTATTTTTCTGTATTACGGTGGTCCTTTTCAAATATGGCTGCTCGGCAGTCGCCGAACATTACCACCTGTGCGCCATTTTTGGCACACTAACAGGCATTTCTGTACTTTTTTGGCGCATGCACAGTTCGGCTTCTTAGATGTGGATATCCAATCAAATGTGAAATCAACACTTCCACCCCGGACAATCTCTCCTATAAATATACTGAGTAACTTTAACCCTTTCGTGTGCACATGTTAACACAGTGGGGGTCATTTACTAAGGGCCCGAATCGCGTTTTCCCGATGTGTTACCCGAATATTTCCGATTTGCGCCGAGTGTCCTTGAATTGCCCCGGGATTGTGGCGCACGGGTTTGGATTGTGTCGCGCGCGCACCAGCTTCCGTGCGCCACAAATAGGGGGCGTGGTTTTCGAGCAACCCGAATTATTCGGACAAGCCCCTGAATTTAAAAACCGAATTGTGTCGCATAAGGACCGCTTACCTTCACCTGGTCCAGCTCGGTGCATTCCGGCGCGATGAGTTTACTTTCAGCGCAGCAGCGCCACCTGGTGGACGGCGGAAGAACTACCTTATTAAATCCCGGCCGGACCCGAATCCAGAGCGGAGAAGCCGCCGCTGGAACGCGAATGGACCGGGTAAGTAAGTGTCCCCCAGTATGTACACTTTATTCATAATACTATGCACTTTATAATTGAATACATAAAATATATAAATGTATATGTACATTATACTTGTATTACTCATGCACTTTATTTGAATTTTAACAAGAAATAACAATGTATATTCATGGTATCAGTTGCACTTGCACTTTAAGGACACACCCCGTTATATGCATTGTATACCATGTTTTCTTTATATACCCTGTGTAGTTCACGTATTAAATTGCTTGATATCTAACACTGATTCTGATCAATAATCATGGACAATGAGCTGTTTGTATAAGGAATATAGGTTAAAGTATGTGTAGTCACATGTCAGTGTTTTCAAGACCCATACACAGCGTTATACCCACCCACACACCTATGACCCAGCTGATATTTCCAACTTTTATGACGCACTTCAAGCATTTTGTTGCAATACATTTGACTCCTCAGACATTTGATTCCTTCATCTATTGCATTTCCCATGTAGAAGACCAGTGCAGCAGATTATTGTACAACAACAAAATTTACACTGTACAGACAATCCCCGGGTTACGTACAAGATAAGTTCTGTAGGTTTGTTCTTAATTTGAATTTGTATGTAAGTCGTAACTGTATTTTTTATCATTGTAACTCCAGCCAAATTTTTTTGGTCTTTGTGACAAATTTTGGATTGTCATAAGAATCAGGGATTATCAATAAAGCTTCATTGCAGACACCTGTAATGACTATTATAGCTGTTTATTGTAGGCTAAGGCTAAAGTACAGTAAATTACCAATTACCAGAGGTCCGTTTGTAACTAGGGGTCGTCTGTAAGTCGGATGTTCTTAAGTAGGGGACCGCCTTTACTAACCAAAATAACCAACATTCTGGTTCATGGGTCAGTGGATGAATTTGCTTGCAAACAATGCAGACTGCAATTATTCAAGATTTTACGGAATGTAACCTCTCATTATTATGTGTATTCTTTAGCCTTATTGAAATAGCAACATGCAAATAGCAACATGAAAGAGCTGCCTCCTCATAGCTTATGGGGATCCACATTCTGTACTATTTAAAGGTGGGCAGCATTGTTATCACTATCTGCAAGATCATATGACATAGATTCTTTCTAAAGGAAGGAGCAGTGCACCTTTTTAGCTTTCATACCAAATCCCTTAAAGTGCAGCTTCATACTCTGTGTGATCAGCAGGTGATCATGGACCGTGCCGTGTTCTGTGTTACCGGCTGCCCACACTGTAGGAACAGGATTCCTTGCAACATATATCAACATGATGCAAGGAATCCCATTTCTTCAGTGTGGTCATCCAGTGACACAGGGCTCTACACAATCTGTGATCACGGTCTGATCACACTAAATGTGTGAAGCCACCTTACGGGTTTGACAAACGGCTCTGCAAAAAATTACATGCAAATATCTGCTTAGCAAGTTGCTAAAAGTTGCTAAAATTATTTTTTTTTAACCAGGCAATGGAGTAATACATGTGCATGTCTAGGTATAGTAAGTGCTATCTCCACATTGGAACAGTGGCATATATAAAAAAGCATTTTAAGGTTGACTTTATGGCTGTTATCCAGCAAGTATTATGTACAATAGGGTTTCGGCAGATTTAGAGTTGGCCTTCAATTACAGAAAAATATTGTTATTTATTGTTTTATATATATATATATATATATATATATATATATATATATATATACATATATATATATATATATATATATATATATATATATATATATATATATTTATATATATATATATACACTCACCGGCCACTTTATTAGGTACACCATGCTAGTAATGGGTTGGACCCCCTTTTGCCTTCAGAACTGCCTCAATTCTTCATGGCATAGATTCAACAAGGTGCTGGAAGCATTCCTCAGAGATTTTGGTCCATATTGACATGATGGCATCACACAGTTGCCGCAGATTTGTCGGCTGCACATCCATGATGCGAATCTCCCGTTCCACCACATCCCAAAGATGCTCTATTGGGTTGAGATCTGGTGACTGTGGAGGTCATTTGAGTACAGTGAACTCATTGTCATGTTCAAGAAACCAGTCTGAGATGATTCCAGCTTTATGACATGGCGCATTATCCTGCTGAAAGTAGCCATCAGATGTTGGGTACATTGTGGTCATAAAGGGATGAACATGGTCAGCAACAATACTCAGGTAGGCTGTGGCGTTGAAATGATGCTCAATTGGTACCAAGGGGCCCATAGAGTGCCAAGAAAATATTCCCCACACCATGACACCACCACCACCAGCCTGAACCGTTGATACAAGGCAGGATGGATCCATGCTTTCATGTTGTTGACGCCAAATTCTGACCCTACCATCCGAATGTCGCAGCAGCAATCGAGACTCATCAGACCAGGCAACGTTTTTCCAATCTTCTACTGTCCAATTTCGATGAGCTTGTGCAAATTGTAGCCTCAGTTTCCTGTTCTTAGCTGAAAGGAGTGGCACCCGGTGTGGTCTTCTGCTGCTGTAGCCCATCTGCCTCAAAGTTCGACGTACTGTGCGTTCAGAGATGCTCTTCTGCCTACCTTGGTTGTAACGGGTGGCGATTTGAGTCACTGTTGACTTTCTATCAGCTCGAACCAGTCTGCCCATTCTCCTCTGACCTCTGGCATCAACAAGGCATTTCCGCTCACAGAACTGCCGCTCACTGGATGTTTTTTCTTTTTCGGACCATTCTCTGTAAACCCTAGAGATGGTTGTGCGTGAAAATCCCAGTAGATCAGCAGTTTCTGAAATACTCAGACCAGCCCTTCTGGCACCAACAACCATGCCACGTTCAAAGGCACTCAAATCACCTTTCTTCCCCATACTGATGCTCGGTTTGAACTGCAGGAGATTGTCTTGACCATGTCTACATGCCTAAATGCACTGAGTTGCCGCCATGTGATTGGCTGATTAGAAATTAAGTGTTAACAAGCAGTTGGACAGGTGTACCTAATAAAGTGGCCGGTGAGTGTATGTATGTATATATATATATATATATATATGTATATATATATATATATATATATATATATATATATATATATATAGTGTGTAGTATGTATGTTCTTTTCTGTGACTGAATATTCAAAATGTACTTACATGTCAGGTATTTGAATATGTAAAAAATACATTTTGGAGACATTTTTTTATAGAGTGACAAATGGGAAAAAAATCATAATTACCAGGTATTTACATACAACAAGGTATAGTTGCCTGGTCTCTATGGCAGTATCCATGTAAACAAACATGAAAAAACAGGATTATGTATGGAGTCTTTAATATGTTTTGTAAAAATAACTAAATACAGGCAGTCCCCTACTTAAGGAGACCCGACTTACAGATGACCCCTAGTTACAGACGGGCCCCTCTGCTCACTGTGGTGAAGCTTTCTGAATGCTTTAATATAGTCCCAGACTGTAAGGTGTCTGTAATGAAGTTTTATTGATAATCCTTGGTTCCATTACTGCCAAAAAAAATTTAAACTCTGATTGTCACTGGGGTAAATTGTCTAGAGCTACAATTATAAAATATACAGTTCCCACTTATATGCAAATTCAACTTAAGAACCAACCTATGACACCTATCTTGTACGTAAGCAGGGGACTGCCTGTTTGTGCATCAACTTTTCTATTCTCTTGCAATCAATTTTCTATGAACTAAGCTGAGGTTATGTGATAACGGATTTTACTGTTCTCAACTGTTTCATACATTGATTTAATGGTGCGGTTGGAAGTAACAGAAGGCTCCAAACCTGGTACATGTTTTATTTTCAGTATGTGAGCAGATATTTCTCAACACGTTTTGGCTACAGCCAGAAGCCTTTATTGGGTTCATTAGGTTAAAAAAAACGTTTTAATTGTCTGAAAATTAATTTGAAGGGTAAATGTCTGATCCTACATCTAGGAACTCCACAAGTGAAAAGAATGGTGGTCCTGTATTTTGACATATTTTTCCTAATCGTCCAGTACTTGTTGTATTCAGTTCAGAGGCTTACAAATCATTGAGACTTTTTGTTTTTGTATTTCAGGTATGGTCTGTGGTTCTCATCCTCTGGCCAGTTGTCATATTTATCATCTTGGCCATTACACGTAGCAGATATCCTCCCACACAAACATCAGACTGTGAGTATAAAAAGAATCTGTACATCAGGTACCCGTGCCCATCTCTGTGTTGCCCGCTCCCACCAGTTCACTCACCTCTCCGCATTTCTGTTCCGGCCCTGGCTGTCCAGCACCCGCGTCTCCGCCTCATTTCCTGGATATGAATAAAAGCCGGCCTCTCCCAGCATCCCCTGCTGGATCTTTGTGCCTACTGCCTCTGAGAAAGCTATTTCATGTGATTTGCTATATTTCTGAATTCCTGTTGTGACCTCGGTTCCATTATTGACTCTTATCCTGTGCTGCCTTTCTCGACCTCCTGCCTGTCCCCGACCACAAGTCTGCCTTACGATACTGTACTTCGCCTTGGCCACCACCGTGGACAAAGTCGCACCTGTGGAATGACCTGGTGGAACCTGCTGTGCGGCGGGCTCTGGTGAAAACTGGGTACCACTTAGACTTCGGTCCCAGGTGTCGGCTTACGTCATCATCCGCGGTGGCACAGAGGATGCACTATATCTGAATTCTGACAGCTAGCAGTAACAATATTTATCTATTTTATTTATTCTGTGCTGCGGAATCTGTGTGTGCAATGTAAATAAAAGGAATTATAATGTTACAAATATGTTGTACATACTGACCTGCCATAATCTTTTCTTTTAGCTATATAGAGATGCAAATTGATTACCGTATCCCAGATTTACTATGCAGTCTGCGCTAGAATTCTGGCATAGATTGCACATAAATACATGTGCAAACTGGTTGTACATGCATTTATGAAGTGTTTCCGCCAGTACTGTGTCAGAGCAATACTATGCACGCCGTGACACAATACTGTGTTCCCGTGTGTATTTGCACCAGCCACCACATTTATGTCAGCAAGTCTGACAGAAATGTGGCGCATGCCCCTTGAACTGAGTGCACCAGAAAAAAACTGGTGCACACATATCCGCTCTTCATGAATGGTTCTCCCAATGGTTATAGTAAATCTGGCCCAATGTGTTTAGGATGCCAAGGTCACCAAATACAAAAAGATAAATGACCTATTTCCTTTGGGGGGTTTGCTGACCTATAAACTTCTATTGTCGTCAGTGTAAAAAATAGGACAGGCTCTAAAGATATTTTCTATGGACCATGGTAGGTGGAAAAAAAAAGAATCATTTCAGAATCAGTTCCTTGGAGAAATCAAGGTTTGTCATTTTGAGTTCAATTTGTGTCCAGCTGTGGATTTAGTGATGGACAGCCAAATCAGCATCCAGGCAGCATCCAGGCATTACTTTATACACTGGTTGTCCACTTCTCTTGTCTTTGCTATACTGTGTATCTGGCCCTTGCTATGACTATTATCTTGCTATTTGATTATGTGCCTTGCTGCCATCTTCGATTTGACCCGGTTTGTTCTGACAATATTTGTCTGTCTGTTATCTGCTGTTTATCCCTCTGTGTCTTAATCCCTGATTCCGTGTAAGGATTGTCAACCAGAAGTAACTGATGACCAGGGTTTATGAGGCTTGTTAAGTAGATGACAGGGGTTGTGTGTGAGTTTTGGGCCTGTACTTCTCTGTCTATTGTGACACTATAACTGCTGATAAAAGATCATTTTAGTTCCTGGTAACTTTTATACACTGATGATGAAATACAGGGGATCAAAAAGAGCTTTTTAGTACTGAGAAAATGTTGGTGTGTAACAGGTTGATTCAGATGGAAATGTTGTGTCATACTGAGAAGATGCGTCCAAATTTTTAAAAAGTAACAGCGCTTTACAATGTTTAATGGTACAGCAATTCTTTCTCCGTGTCATCTTCATGTAAATTAGGCGACATGGGGACATGCTTATTTAACATCCTATAGTTTGTTCAGTAAAAAATAGCTATAAGCTGGAAACAAAACCTACATTTGCATGGAAGGTGCAAACAATCCCATGTGCAGATCTGTGATGGAAGCTTCTCGTGATGAGCTCAATGTTTCTGGTGCAACAATTCTGAAACCAGAGAGAAATAAGTTGTCTTGACTTTTCTTCGACCATTACTCAGCAGAGGTATCTGAGCTAGGAAACATAATAGTCATATGTACAAGGCTAATAGGCATGAGTTGCTGGTTATTTCTCTAGAGAAGGCGTTGAATTTTTAATTATTCCCTATGGAGGTTTCCATATGGTCCGTGCATAGGTACTATCATATTTTTGTTGCTTAGAAGAAGAGGAGCTCAAATAAGTGAGCATTCAATCTCTTTCACCGCGATATTATTATCTATAACTTAAATGGGCATTCCCACAAAGACAAGATTCTTAAATATACTCAGGATAACAAAATAACATATTTTCTAATTCACTGTTATTAACAAAAATACAACATTTCACAGATATAATTACAACCTGTCTCTATCAGTCCTGGTGTACACAATTTTGGTTGTCCCTGGATACAACTGTTAATCTTCTGACTATGATCGGATTCTTCTCATGAATAGCTTCTCTTGTCTGCATGGCTGTAGTGCTCTCTGCCTCCTACCCCACCCCCTACATTACAAGACCAGCTCAGACACAGGCACTTCCTGTCAGCAAACAGTGTGCAGAGACTTACTCTACAAGGTACAGACAGATAGGGTAGCAGAGCTGACTGTGTATTTTATTGATTGGGTAAGAGAGCACAGCTGATGGTGTGTTTTATTGATCACCTGAGATTAAGCAGAGCTGAGAGTGTCATTGTGTTTTATATCCATCTCATGGCTCTCATCATCTCTCATCTCTGATCTGAATGCATTTTGTCTGAAGCTTTTAGTTTTGCTCAAGGATATTTTTAGCTTTGAAATTATGTTTAATATTATATTTTCAGTCTTTCTAGGATAGTTTATTAATGTCAAATTGGAGGGGCTCCAACTCTTACCACCCTTGCTGATCAGTTGATTTCAGGGGCCCTGACACTTAGTTGAGAAATGCAGCCTCTATTGTGTGAAAGTGATGTCACGCGAATCAGCGATTTTTATTTTAATCTATAGTGCTCTGTAACTTACAATTAAAAGAGGTGTTCTGGAAACTTCATTTTTACACAGGGACTTGTCTAAAAATACAAAATAACTCATATTTACCTTTCTACAACCCTCCATTCCAGTAGAGCACTTCCTGCAACCACCAGTCTCTGCTTGTACACCGCAGCTGCAGTGGCTATGTCACAACAGACAGGTTGCTCCCGCTGTAGCCTAATACTGGTCTTAGCCAAACACCACTAGGACCAGTGACATCACTGCTGCAGCCTTTGTGTACAGAGTCTGATGGTGATGAGATGTGTCATAATGAGAAAAGTAAGTATGGGTTATTTTATTATTTTAGATTAGCCCCCATTATTAATTAAAAATATTATTAGCCATGGCAACCTTTCAGCACTTATCTGAATGCTTTAGTTTTTCAATCAACTGAGTGGTGGAAGTGTCATGAATTGGATACCCTAAGTATAGTTTATCAATATTAATATCTTAGAAAAACCCTCTTTACAATTTGGGGACATTAGTTTCCTGTTTTCTAAGAATTATCTATTCAATTATTATATATTCAATTATTCAGTCCAAACTAGAGATAAGCGGACACAAAGCGTAGGTTCAGGTTCGGCATTGCGGCACGTTCCTCCCAAGCCAGACATATTGCCGGATTAGCTGGCGAGCAGCCAATTTGGCAGATTATGCCCTTAACTACTAGGGGAACACCCTGGCCAATCATAGCCATGGCTGGTTGTGAGGGACTTTAAACTGTCTGGTTTGGGAGGAACGCGCTCAAATTTATGAACCTACACTTCGGTTCCGCTCATCTCTAGTCCTAACAGAATACTTTGTTCATATAAGAATTACAACTAGAAATAAATTTGTGATTTTGACAGGTTTACCATTTTCAATTTCGTATTATCATGGTAAATTGTCATACTTGAATCCTGGCTGTCTATGAAACCAATCTATGGCTAATCTAAAGGCATACAATACAGAGAACAAAAATAAAAAAGCACGTTCCTGTTTATCAGGAGTGTTCGCAGTGTAGTAAAATTGCTCCATTGTAAATGTGTTCAACTACTGAACGAGAAAGCTATTTTAAACTTCATAATTTAGGACAAAGGTCTATAATGAAATATCCAGGAAGATAACAGTGAAAAACAAAAAAATTAGGTCAATTATAGGGGCAAAGTTTAAATTAGATGGGTTTAAAAATTATGGCTGAATGGTTAAATTATGGCTTGTGCACGCATGCCCATTGCTTCTAGCAGCCCAAATACTGGCTTCTCTTACCACCTGTGATTAGCAATAGCTGTAACGATGGCCATGTAACAATATGGCTGCAGCAATGGGGGCTTATCCTGTACAGGGTCATGGAGTCGACTGCTTGCAGCTCTATGTACTCTGTTCTCTTTATATACAGATGATTGTTAAAGGAACTTGATGTCGTCCATCCTTGGAATCGGCTCCCCAATAGCAATTCCTGGGTGAAGTGATCCAAATGAGTGATATGACTTACTGTACATACATACGATAAATCCAAAATGTACTTTTGTTTGGCCAACATTCACCTAATATTCCCTACATTACAAGCGCACAATGTAGCAACACCAGCAGAGCATTGTAGTGTAGGCCCATTACTGCATACACTGGTTGTATGAAGGTTTATGAGGCACTATAATGTCTTTATAACACATACAGCAGCAATGGGATTTATGTGTTCCTGACCTTTCACTTGTAGATATAAACACCTACTGCTACTGCTTGTGTTTTTGTTCCCCATCTTCCGCCCCCATCATATAAAACATGGAATAGAAGTTAGGAAACATGTTAACTAAAGTGCAAAGGGAAGCTATCAACATTCTTGACTATGCAACTTTTTAGTGTAGTTTTTTTAGTGGGTTTTTCCAGTTTCAGTAAGTAATTGATATTATATTATTTGTGTAATGTAAAGTTATACAAGTTTCCAACATACTTTCTATATCAATTCCTCGTTGTCTTCTAGATCTCTGCTTGCTGTCCTTCAACAGGAAGCTCCATTGCTTACTTCCTGTAGATAAAACCAGTTCATGGTCATTTGATGTCACACAGGAGCACACAGAGAGTAATCAGAGCTGTGTGCTATAACGAGTTGTGCACCTGTGTGACATCACATGACCATGGACTGTTATTTTTCCAAAGGAAGCAAACAATGAAGCTTCATGTTGAATGTCAGCATGCAGAGATCTAGAAAACCTCGAGGAATTTATACATAAATAAAATGGAAAATGTTATAACTTTTCATTTCTCAAACAATGCTGAAAATGGACAACTGCTTTAATTGATTTTCTTTATACAAATGTCATTTTATTGTGTGGAAAAATTACAGTATAACCTTATAGGTTAAAATATGTGTTTTTCCTGGGTTTAGAAGTCGAGTGGATGGTCCAACTATTATGGCTGATAAAGGGTAAAGTAGGGTCAGACAGTAGGTGTTCTCCTTAAAGGGAACCCGTCACCACTATTTTCACAAATACAGGTAGTGACAGGTTCCTATAGAGCTCTAATAACTATTTGACACCCTGCTTGTAGCTAAAAATTATGCCCCTGAGATTCCCATATATTCAACTTTATAGTTTAACTGGTAACTAAGCATGGCTACATGGAGTCCAGGTGGGCGTGGCCTCCTCAGGCTGAATCCAGCATCTCCTCCCCATCCCTATCTCTGTATGCTGCTATAATGTCATGTGACCAGGGTGACATCATCGCAGGTCCTATAGCTTTTGTTGCATTAGTAACTGTACACTAAGCATATATGTCATGAAATCACAGCATATTTTATCGTATGAAATCACAGCAGCCTGCATGGAGAGGAGTAGAAGTCCATGGAGGCTGTTGTGATGGTTTTATGTGGTCAGATATGTACATGGGGTACAGTTTTCATATTTAGTAGCTCAAGGACCTTTAATGATGTCACCCTGGTCACATGACATTAGGCCACGCCCCCCAATGGACTCGCTCCAAAGCTGCATAGATACCAGGCAAGATTATAACTCTGATTTTATGGGGATCTGAGGGGAACAATTTTTAGCTAAAAGAAGGAGGTCAGATAGTTACTAGAGCTCTATAGGAACCTGCCACTAGCTGTATTTGTGAAAATAGTGGTGACGGGTTCCCTTTAAGGAGAGATTGACAATTAAGGCCACCTTAAAGGCGTGTGGAGACGTAAAGCCATAGATGCTCCACTAAGGAATTCTGGGAAGTATGCAAATATGTTTTCCAAGGTGTTAAATGGAAAACAATACCTCCTTTTGCTACCTTGAAAGGCAGCCGCCTTAACACCAAGTATGACCTACAAGAAGTCTAAAAACATGGCGTGGGAGTATTACATGACATAATGCTAAGACAGTCAAAGCTACATCCATACAGTTAAAGAGGATGGATGTCAAAGGATGTTCTCCAGTAAGGATATAATGTTGGTTGGTGACTATTTGTAGTGGTTTTCAACCAATTTGCTTACCTAAAGTTTCAATGACTTAACACTGACATTTATCCTTTATGTCTATTAGTCTACTAAACACGGAAACCAGTATTTACTATCACCCCCTCCCCTCACATCAAACGCTTGAGAAGTGTCCTAGTTATACATGATCCTTACATAGAAGTCTCTTGTTTCTCTACAGGGAAGATCTTTATTACCCTAATAATCCCGCAATTCACAGCTTTATTCAGCAGCAGCTATTAAAACAGGAGCATTTGTTGTACAAAACATATGACACAATGAATTACCCTGGAGGCATAGTTGATGTTGAGCCTGAAACCACAAATGCGTCACAGCTTTCTAGCAATCCCCAGTCTTCAGAGGCTTGAACCTAGAAACTGTACTTCTGGTTGACTTGTCAGTGTCAGCCAAGAAGAACCTTCTTTTAAACCTCAAAGTAACAAAGAATCTTCCAGCTATGGGAGGAATTAGTTGGGTGGTACAGTGTGACATACATTATAATTCTGAGAACTATTCTCTCTAGAGGACATTCTGTAGATTGTATTGCCTTGAGCTTAACACAATAAAGAATGGGTAGTTTCTTCAGGTACATTGTAAAAGAGTGTCACCAGCTACTATGCCCACAAGAGAGCAATTAATATTAATGCAACAGATATGTTAACAGTTCTTTCAGATGTTTCAACACTAATCATTGCCGTATTGTGACAATTAGTACTTGTGCCCGTTTGTCATATAGTTAGGTTCAATGAATATTAGGGGGAGGATACTGTGCGCTTACCTTGCTAAGATTAGTTCTAGTCTGTTATCCAGGGGTGTAATTACAGTGGTAGCAGCCATAGCAAACGCTGTGGGGCCCCTGTCAGGGGGCCCCATCATCCAACCTGACACTAAAGAATAGAGGATGTTCACCATTATATACATGTTATGCTGCACAATGTAAAGCATAATATGTATACAACATGTACCGTATTTTTAGGGCTATAAGGGACACCAGATTATAAGGCGTATATGGTTCATATATAAGGCGCACTGGACTTTAAGGCACACCTTTAATTTCTGAGAAAATCAAAGGATTTTTTGTGTGCCTTGCAGTCTGAAAAATATGGTATGTTATGTATATGTACTGTATATGTGTGTGTATATACTGTATGTGTGTATATGTAAGTCAGTATATGGCACTGTATATGTGTATATATGTGATGTATATATCCTCTATATGTGTGCGTATGTGTGTAAGGTCTCATGCACAAGACCGTATAAAAAAGGCTGTATATACAGCCTGGAATACGGCCTCACGCATTGCAATGGGCAATATTGTACCATACCGTGAGCCGAATGTATAAAAATATAGAGCATGTCCTATTTTCCACCATAATTTCATTCTGTACAGCCTATAGAAGTCAATGGGAATGTATAAAATACGGGCTAAATATGTGCTGCATACAGCTGTGCACCATAAGCTGCCGTATATACGTGCAGTATCCAGAACCAGTGGGAGGGGCATTCTAACAGCCAGCCAATAGTAAGCCATCCATCACTTGCCAGCCCACTGTATTATATACGGATGCGGTGCAATACATTGCCATACTGTTTCAAGAAGTCCCATATTTATGGCCAGAATACAGCCATATATACAGAAAAGAAAAGACCATACGGTTGTGTCATGTGCCTCAGGCTACATGCACACAATGTATACCCACCCCTCTCCATAGGAATACACATCAAAAATAAAGGAAAAAGGAAGTGTGGCAAGGGAATCTCTAAGCAGACACTTTATGATCCATGTGAGCTATCAATGTGGTTAGATTTTCAGGGTACAGGGTTTATATACACTTTCATTTAACTTCTGAACATTCACTAGTTTCTGCCACACAGAAAAGAGAGATGAGACAGATCAGATCAGGGATAACAATTCATAAGATCCATGAGATTGATGAAGCACACAATGGCACTCTGCTCACTCACTTTTAACACATGCTGTCAGCTATACTATAACTCAGCTATAACACATACAGTCTGCTCTACTACCTCCCTCCCCTGTCTGTGTACTCTGATGCATGCAGGTAGGAAGTGTCTGTAAGTTTCTGTGTCTGAGCTTGTTTTGTAACAAGCATAGGGGAAAGGGCATTATGCACACAGGAGAAGCTATTCATGAAAAAATCTGGCATGCCCGACCATTGAAGATGTGTTCTTTTGTTATCCTGAGAATATTTAAGAATCTTGTCTTTGTGTGAATACCCCTTTAAGAAGGCAGAGTTGTACACATCTGACTCGCTGTGTGCACTCGCTGTATGCAAGATAAGATTTTTTGGGCCAGAAATAGGGTGCAGTTGTGTTACAATACTGCACTTGGAACCTATCACTATCTGCAATAGTGGAAAAGCTAGTGACAGGTTCCCTTTCGTAAAATATTGTTAAAAAAAGATAAAGAGCACATCAATTTCTTCCTTGGATCTTTGCTTTTCGTAAAGTGACTGGATATAACTATCACAGTCTTCTGTGTAAAATGAAGATGAAATGCCCCTAGTAACTAGCACTATCCCCACCACTGACAATGAAAAGTAAAGTAAACATCCTAATGCCATTAGTGCATTCGACGTGAAAGGAGGGCAGGGCACTCCCAGGACACGATGAGGGAAAGTCAACAAGTACAGCGACACGCGGGACATGCAGCTGAGCTAAGAGCACAGTAGCCTGGCATCCTCCCCTCATCCTTTATTGTCTAATTACTACAAGTACACACAAAATACCCTACATGACAAAATCCTGCTGCACCTGTCTGATATCTGGAACTAACAGGCCGACCTTTATTACAATCACTTAACCCGTAATTACCCATGTGGGTAACACACCTCGCGTAATTCCAGTTGTGAGATTCTTACAGGTTACTAAAGTACAGGAACCTGTTTACATCATATCCAAGTAAGCAGAATATTTTACTGCCTTAAATTGTTCACATTGTCATGCACATAGACACGAGCAGCTGATATGCATCAAAAACCTTATTGACATATTACATTGTACAAGGGAGCACAGAGGTTTTGCTAAAAATACATATACATGAACTATATACAGTAGCTAAATAAATGAACTGCCAAACAACAATATCAAATACCACCATATACGATGATCTCATGCCTTAGAAACCATACCATTTTGATAGATACCAATACATAATAATGTTAAACCCACTGACCATATGTACCAATATTCCCGCTGACTGTTATTAAAAGGTGGAATATATAAGTCAGACAGCAGGGATAAAGTAGGGATAAAACTGATGTGTCCATAGCAGAAAAATGGGACAGTATAAAGATAAGAGGCAAAATGGCATTGAAAATATTTTCCTGGCTAGATCCCTAGGTCAAAGCAACTTCAGAAAACCATGACCATGTCTGTACAATTTCACTTCGATTACATAAGGATGTAGTCCCAGATTAAGCTATGGATTCTTCTCTGGAAAATTGTGCTTAAAGGACATCTACCACCAGGATAAAATACTGTATGCAAATGAGCCTGAGGGGCTCCACGCTCCATTAACACCTATGGAGCCTGGAGCCCCTCATGCTCCTTTGCATACAGTGGTGGTAGATGCCTTTTAAATCGGGACCTGATACAAAAGAGAGAAGTAAAAGTCTTTGAGGCACATTTCTCATTAGGCAGACGTTTTTAGAATATTTTTGGTATATTTAACATTTATCCTATTACCTTTTGAAACGTAGTTTAATTTTTCCACAAAAGGCTTGGATTGGAGATTTTTTAAATAATTTGATTTAATCTAATCTAATTTGATATATTTTTATCTAATTCAATCAAATTTGACAAATTGACCGTGTAAAGGATCAGAAATTTGAGGAAACACAATGAAACTTTGTAATATATCTAATAGTATATGTTATATAGTATATAACAGGGTTAATCCTTCTATACAGACACTGGACTACTGATTTCTGCAAAATATAAAGGTGATCTACTCCGAAGGTAAAAAGAACACAAAATGGATTCAAGGAATTGTATGCGTCTCGGGCATGAAGGTTTAAGAGTTTTTTTTAAGTGCTGGGTGCGTCCTGAGAGATAGGCATCCTCTTTATAAAGTGCTAATTACAGCAATTTAATACATAGTTTTAATAAGAACATTAGCTGCATGTAATGGAAATAATAAGTAGTGAATACTGTTGTGGTTAAGCATCGCCTTAAACAATGGCCTCACATAGGACTGAGCTGTATTACTGTGCATTAGACTATAATAGTCCCAGGAAGGTATCTGGGCAGCATTATTGAGTAGGTAGGGTCTGTTTTACCTAAATATTGAACCTTTAACAGTGATCTGCTTATGGGAGTATGGAAGTATCCTTGGTTTCTCATCACATTGGAGGGTGGCATCCATGAGTTGATGGGGTTGTACAAGGCCGGTTGTCTTACCTTTTGGTGTAAGCAATTGAAAATTTACAGGGAGAGTGCCGCGGTGACTGGTAAATGCCAGATAGGACTGACAAGCTGACTGTAAGTGGTCTACTCTGAGAGAGATGTGGTGTTTGGGGGTGTGCCAATCAACTGCATTGCTCCCTCTAGTGTTTGCCGCAGGCTTCCTGAATCTATCATTTTAACCTGAGCTATGCAAGATATTTAATAGGTCATATTCAAGACATTTGGGGGAAATTTATCATAAGTTTCTGAAGTAAAACTGTTCTGATTGGTTGGGCAAGTAGAACAGTTTGACTTCTGATAAATCTCCCCTAACAATCACTTTAAGGTAGAGGTTTATCAGTACTAAACCTAACCGTAAACATTGGAAAATTCATGTTACTTTCTGATAATATTAAAATTTTATGAATATTTTTCACACTTTGTTCTAGTACTGGTCTGTCTTTCATCTATTTTTAGTGATCCTGCTACTATATGTACACACTAGTACCTTTTGTGATCTGTATGGGCTTGAATAAGTCTCATGGAAAGCAAATATGCACATGTTTGGTATCATGGCTACTGTTCCTGCTCTCCTATAGAAACAGTAATATTGAGGTGAAAGTATGTGTGCGTATGAAGAGCAAATATATCAAAGAAAAAACAAGAATGATTGACTAGTATTTCAGGTGCTGCCTGCATGACTGTACCATTTTGTGCTGGTTAATGCTATTAAAAAACCTAGAAATACTTTGCATAGCAATTTATATCTGACACATGACGACCAAACACACAGATAACATTGAATTGTCATTTGACGTGCACACAACTGCATGCGTGTAACACATTGGGCCAGATTTATCAAGTGTCTGAAAGTCAGAATATTTCTAGTTGCCCATGGCAACCAATCACAGCTCCCCTTTAAAATATTCATGAGCACTAGTAAAATGAAAGCTGAGCTGTGATTGGTTGCCATGGGCAAATAGAAATATTCTGACTTTCAGACAGCTTGATAAATCTGCCCCATTGAATATCTTTTGCTACATCAGTATGCCTATTCCTAAGAATTTAATAGAGGGAACTATAAAAGTGAGACAGTGCCCCTGTAAGGTAGATTTTTAGGGTAAAAGGTGAAGGTTTATTGTGGGTGCTTTTGAGGTAAGGCTTTATTGGTGTTGGAGTGAATGAAGGTGGTGCACAGGTCCACACCTGCATTGATATAAGGAGATTACATGTTTCAAAGGTGAAATACCTCCTTCATCAGATTGGGCAACTCTGTAGTTGGGTAACAGGTAGAGATGAGCGAACACTAAAATGCTCGGGTACTCGTTATTCGAGACGAACTTTTCCCGATGCTCGAGTGCTCGTCTCGAATAACGAACCCCATTGAAGTCAATGGGAGACTCGAGCATTTTTCAAGGGGACCAAGGCTCTGCACAGGGAAGCTTGGCCAAACACCTGGGAACCTCAGAAAAGGATGGAAACACCACGGAAATGGACAGGAAACAGCAGGGGCAGCATGCATGGATGCCTCTGAGGCTGCATAATCGCACCATTATGCCAAAATTATGGGCAACAGCATGGCCATGACAGAGTGACAGAATGAAGCTAGATAGCATCTAAAACATCCAATAATTGACCCTGACACTATAGGGGACGGCATGCAGAGGCAGCGGCAGCAGCGGCAGGCATGGCAACATACCCTAAATGGACTCAGGCTTCAAACCAATGGGTAGCAGAGAGGAACCAAAGGAGGTGAGCAAGAAGCGCTCAAATAATATCGGTACATGATAAAAGTTTGCCAGTATATTTTGTGGATTACACAGCAGGGTGGCGACAAAGTTAACATGGAAGCCATGAAAACAACCCAAAATTCTGCCTGACACAGCTCGTTTGATAAGGGGACCATGTATGGAGGCAGTGAACTAGTAGTAGATTAAAGGTGCTGCAGTTAAAACTATGTTAGTTGGATCTTGGCATGGAGCTGGCGCTCCGCTGCCAGGCGAGCTTTCGCCAATCCAAGCCCGTGTCTCTAGGCTACTCCCCAAACAGCACTTCTAAGAACCTTTTGTATAAGATCAAGTGTAGTAGCGTTCTTATAAGTTTAGGATATGCCGGGTGAGGGGAATGTAAACAGATGCGCAAGAAGCGCTGAAATAATATCCCTAAATGGTAAAAGTTTGCAAGTATATTTTGGGGATTACACAGCAGGGTGGCGACAAAGTTAACAACTTTGATGTGGAATGCCCTGTAATAGCTCTTGGGCGGTGTGCCTTTTATCGCCTAGGCTCAGCAGTTTCAGCACCGCCTGCTGTCGCTTAGCGACGGCACTGCTGCTGTGCCTAGAGCTACCGACTGATGGCGCCATGCCCACGGATGGTAATTCGGAGGAGGAGGAGGTGGAGGAGGGGTGGGAGGAGGTATAGTAGGCCTTTGAGACCTGGACCGAGGTAGGCCCCGCAATTCTCTGCGTCGGCAGTATATGACCAGCCCCAGGGTCAGACTCGGTCCCAGCCTGCACCAAGTTAAGTGTAGTAGCGTTCTCATAAGTTTGGGATATGGCGGGTGAGGGGAATGTAAACAGATGCGCAAGAAGCGCATGATGCGCATGGAGCTGGCGTTCCGCTGCCAGGCGAGCTTTCGCCAATCCAAGCCCCTGTCTCTAGGCTACTCCCCAAACAGCACTTCTAAGAACCTTTTGTATAAGATCAAGTGTAGTAGCGTTCTTATAAGTTTAGGATATGCCGGGTGAGGGGAATGTAAACATCTGCGCAAGAAGCGCTGAAATAATATCCGTAAATGGTAAAAGTTTGCCAGTATATTTTGTGGATAACACAGCAGGGTGGCGACAAAGTTAACAACTTTGATGTGGAATCCATGAAAACAACCCAAATTTCTGCCTGACACACCTCGTTTGATAAAGGGACGATGTATGGAGGCAGCTATATGGACGACTTTTGGAGGTAGCAATGGAGACAACGTGTGGAGGCTGCTATGGAGACAATTTAATTTGGATAGTGCCTGTATGTGGCAGTCCCAAACATTTTTCAAACCAGAGGAGCAGGTAGGTGGCCCTCCAGTAAAATGGGATAGATTGAGTGCCTGTATGTGGCAGTCCCAAAAATGTTTCAAACCAGAGGAGCAGGTAGGTGGCCCTGCAGTAAAATGGAATAGATTGAGTGCCTGTATGTGGCAGTCCCAAAAATGTTTCAAACCAGAGGAGCAGGTAGGTGGCCCTGCAGTAAAATGGAATAGATTGAGTGCCTGTATGTGGCAGTCCCAAAAATTGTTCAAACCAGAGGAGCAGGTAGGTGGCCCTGCAGTAAAATGGAATAGATTGAGTGCCTGTATGTGGCAGTCCCAAAAATTGTTCAAACCAGAGGAGCAGGTAGGTGGCCCTGCAGTAAAATGGAATAGATTGAGTGCCTGTATGTGGCAGTCCCAAAAATGTTTCAAACCAGAGGAGCAGGTAGGTGGCCCTGCAGTAAAATGGAATAGATTGAGTGCCTGTATGTGGCAGTCCCAAAAATGTTTCAAACCAGAGGAGCAGGTAGGTGGCCCTGCAGTAAAATGGAATAGATTGAGTGCCTGTATGTGGCAGTCCCAAAAATTGTTCAAACCAGAGGAGCAGGTAGGTGGCCCTGCAGTAAAATGGAATAGATTGAGTGCCTGTATGTGGCAGTCCCAAAAATTGTTCAAACCAGAGGAGCAGGTAGGTGGCCCTGCAGTAAAATGGAATAGATTGAGTGCCTGTATGTGGCAGTCCCAAAAATGTTTCAAACCAGAGGAGCAGGTAGGTGGCCCTGCAGTAAAATGGAATAGATTGAGTGCCTGTATGTGGCAGTCCCAAAAATTGTTCAAACCAGAGGAGCAGGTAGGTGGCCCTGCAGTAAAATGGAATAGATTGAGTGCCTGTATGTGGCAGTCCCAAAAATTGTTCAAACCAGAGGAGCAGGTAGGTGGCCCTGCAGTAAAATGGAATAGATTGAGTGCCTGTATGTGGCAGTCCCAAAAATGTTTCAAACCAGAGGAGCAGGTAGGTGGCCCTCCAGTAAAATGGAATAGATTGAGTGCCTGTATGTGGCAGTCCCAAAAATTGTTCAAACCAGAGGAGCAGGTAGGTGGCCCTCCAGTAAAATGGAATAGATTGAGTGCCTGTATGTGGCAGTCCCAAAAATTGTTCAAACCAGAGGAGCAGGTAGGTGGCCCTGCAGTAAAATGGAATAGATTGAGTGCCTGTATGTGGCAGTCCCAAAAATGTTTCAAACCAGAGGAGCAGGTAGGTGGCCCTCCAGTAAAATGGAATAGATTGAGTGCCTGTATGTGGCAGTCCCAAAAATTGTTCAAACCAGAGGAGCAGGTAGGTGGCCCTGCAGTAAAATGGAATAGATTGAGTGCCTGTATGTGGCACTCACAAAAATTGTTTCAAACAGAGGACCGGGTAGGTGGCCCTCCAGAAAAATTAAATGCATGAAGTACTATAGCAAGAGCCAGTGGGCCCTGTCAAAAAATAGCCAGTTTCCTCTGCTTTACTGTACAAAGAGGAGGAGAAGGAGGAAAATGAGGAGGAGGAGGAGGAGTGGATCAATTATTCAGGTTGAGCTTCCTTCACCTGGTGGAGATTGGAAATTCTGAGAAATCCAGCCTTTATTCATTTTAATAAGCGTCAGCCTGTCAGCGCTGTCAGTCGACAGGCGTGTACGCTTATCGGTGATGATGCCACCAGCTGCACTGAAAACCCGCTCGGACAAGACGCTAGCGGCAGGGCAGGCAAGAACCTCCAAGGCGTACAGCGCCAGTTCGTGCCACATGTCCAGCTTTGAAACCCAGTAGTTGTAGGGAGCTGTGTGATCATTTAGGACGATGGTATGGTCAGCTACGTACTCCCTCACCATCTTTCTGTAAAGATCAGCCCTACTCTGCCGAGACTGGGGACAGGTGACAGTGTCTTGCTGGGGTGACATAAAGCTGGCAAAAGCCTTGTAAAGCGTACCCTTGCCAGTGCTGGACAAGCTGCCTGCTCGCCTACTCTCCCTCGCTACTTGTCCCGCAGAACTACGCACTCTGCCGCTAGCGCTGTCAGAAGGGAAATACTGTTTCAGCTTGTGCACCAGGGCCTGCTGGTATTCATGCATTCTCACACTCCTTTCCTCTCCAGGGATGAGAGTGGGAAGATTTTGCTTGTACCGTGGGTCCAGGAGAGTGAACACCCAGTAATCGGTGCTGGAATAAATTCTTTGAACGCGAGGGTCACGGGATAGGCAGCCTAGCATGAAATCTGCCATATGCGCCAGAGTACCAACGCGTAAGAATTCACTCCCCTCACTGGCCTGACTGTCCATTTCCTCCTCCTCCAACTCCTCCAACTCCTCTTCTTCTGCCCATACACGCTGAACAGTGAAGGACTCAACAATGGTCCCCTCTTGTGTCTCGCCAACATTCTCCTCCTCTTCCTCCTCATCCTCCTCCACCTCCACCTCCTCCGATATGCGCTGAGAAACAGACCTCAGGGTGCTTTGGCTATCAACAAGGGAATATTCTTCCCCCGTCTCTTGTGACGAGCGCAAAGCTTCCGACTTCATGCTGACCAGAGAGTTTTTCAACAGGCCAAGCAGCGGGATGGTGAGGCTGATGATGGCGGCATCGCCACTGACCATCTGTGTTGACTCCTCAAAGTTACTCAGCACCTGACAGATATCAGACATCCACGTCCACTCCTCATTGTAGACTTGAGGAAGCTGACTGACCTGACTACCAGTTCTGGTGGAAGTTGACATCTGGCAGTCTACAATCGCTCTGCGCTGCTGGTAAACTCTGGATAACATGGTCAGTGTTGAATTCCACCTCGTGGGCACGTCGCACAACAGTCGGTGAGCGGGCAGTTGGAGGCGGCGCTGCGCTGCCCTGAGAGTGGCAGCATCTGGGCTGGACTTCCTGAAATGCGCACAGATGCGGCGCACCTTCGTGAGCAAATCAGACAGATTGGGGTATGTCTTGAGGAAACGCTGCACTATCAGATTTAACACATGGGCCAGGCATGGCACATGTGTCAGTCTGCCGAGTTGCAGAGCCGCCACCAGGTTACGGCCGTTGTCACACACAACCATTCCCGGCTTGAGGTTCAGCGGTGCCAGCCACAGATCAGTCTGCGCCGTGATGCCCTGTAATAGCTCTTGGGCGGTGTGCCTTTTGTCGCCTAGGCTCAGCAGTTTGAGCACCGCCTGCTGTCGCTTAGCGACGGCACTGCTGCTGTGCCTAGAGCTACCGACTGATGGCGCCGTGCCCACGGATGGTAGTTCGGAGGAGGAGGTGGAGGAGGGGTGGGAGGAGGAGGAGGCATAGTAGGCCTGAAACACCTGGACCGAGGTAGGCCCCGCAATCCTCGGCGTCGGCAGTATATGAGCAGCCCCAGGGTCAGACTCGGTCCCAGCCTCCACCAAGTTAACCCAATGTGCCGTCAGCGATATATAGTGGCCCTGCCCGGCAGCACTCGTCCACGTGTCCGTGGTCAGGTGGACCTTGTCAGAAACGGCGTTGGTCAGGGCACGGATGATGTTGTCTGACACGTGCTGGTGCAGGGCTGGGACGGCACATCGGGAAAAGTAGTGGCGGCTGGGGACCGAATACCGAGGGGCGGCCGCCGCCATGAGGTTGCGAAAGGCCTCGGTCTCTACTAGCCTATAGGGCAGCATCTCCAGGCTAAGCAATCTGGAGATGTGCACATTAAGGGCTTGGGCGTGCGGGTGGGTTGCACTATATTTGCGTTTCCGCTCCAGCGTCTGGGGTATGGAGAGCTGAACGCTGGTGGATGCTGTGGAGGATCGTGGAGGCGACGATGGGGTTTTTGTGGCAGGGTCCTGGGCAGGGGGCTGACTAGCAGCTGACACAGGGGAAGGAGCAGTGGTGTGCACGGCCGGAGGTGAACGGGCTTGTTGCCACTGAGTGGGGTGCTTAGCATTCATATGCCTGCGCATACTGGTGGTAGTTAAGCTAGTAGTGGTGGAACCCCTGCTGAGCCTGGTTTGGCAAATGTTGCACACCACAGTCCGTCGGTCATCCGGTGTTTCCTTAAAGAACCTCCACACTTCTGAAGATCTAGCCCTCGCCGCAAGAGCCCTCACCACGGGAGCTTCACTAGTTGACAGTGGCGCTGATGCACCAGCTCTGGCCCTGCCTCTCCGTCTGGCCCCACCACTGCCTCTTCCAACCTGTTCAGGTCGAGGACTCTCCTCCGTCTCAGAAGCACTGTGTTCACCCGGCCTCTCAACCCAGCTTGGGTCTGTCACCTCATCATCCTCCGATCCCTCAGTCTGCTCCCCCCTCGGACTTCCTGCCCTGACAACAACTTCCCCACTGTCTGACAACCGTGTCTCCTCATCGTCGGACACCTCTTTACACACTTCCACTACGTCAAGAAGGTCATCATCACCCACAGACTGTGACTGGTGGAAAACCTGGGCATCGGAAAATTGCTCAGCAGCAACCGGACAAGTGGTTTGTGACTGTGGGAAGGGTCCAGAAAACAGTTCCTCAGAGTATGCCGGTTCAAATGCCAAATTTTCCTGGGAGGGGGCAGACTGGGGGGGAGGAGGCTGAGGTGCAGGAGCTGGAGGAGTGGCGATTTCGGTGACATGGGTGGACTGCGTGGAAGACTGACTGGTGGTGGACAAATTGCTCGAAGCATTGTCAGCAATCCACGACATCACCTGTTCGCACTGTTCTGGCCTCAACAGTGCTCTACCACGAGTCCCAGTAACTTCAGACATGAACCTAGGGAGTGTAGCTCTGCGGCGTTCCCCTGCTCCCTCATCAGCAGGTGGTGTCTCACCCCGCCCAGGACCACGGCCTCTGACCCCTGCAGTAGTTGGACGCCCACGTCCCCGCCCTCGTCCTCTACCCCTAGCCCTCGGGTTAAACATTTTTAAAATGAGAGTTATAACTTTATTTTTTTTTTTACTTTTTTTTGTTTTTTTTTGTGTTTTTTTTTTTTTTTTTGTGTTTTTTGTTTTTTTTTGAGTTTTTAAAACCAAACAATGCTATCCTATTGCTATGGCTATTTTCTAGCCAAGTATCAAAGGAAGCACAGTACTATGCCAGATGAGATGACACTGAGTTCTTGCCTAATAGAAATCCAACCCCTACTGAATTTTGCCACTTCAGCCTTTGCTATGGATATGTGCGCCACTAAGCGCAGAACACAGCGGTCGCAAGTCCCACTACAAATTGCTCAGAATTGGCAAGTACATGCACTGCAGAAACTACAGTCACCAGCAGATCAACCAGAAATCAAATATATAGAACGCTACTGTAGGCTTCAAGAAGCTGTTTGTATTCTCCTATGGCTATTTTCTAGCCAAGTATCAAAGGAAGCACAGTACTATGCCAGATGAGATGACACTGAGTTATTGCCTAATAGAAATCCAACCCCTACTGAATTTTGCCACTTCAGCCTTTGCTATGGATATGTGCGCCACTAAGCGCAGAACACAGCGGTCGCAAGTCCCACTACAAATTGCTCAGAATTGGCAAGTACATGCACTGCAGAAACTACAGTCACCAGCAGATCAACCAGAAATCAAATATATAGAACGCTACTGTAGGCTTCAAGAAGCTGTTTGTATTCTCCTATGGCTATTTTCTAGCCAAGTATCAAAGGAAGCACAGTACTATGCCAGATGAGATGACACTGAGTTATTGCCTAATAGAAATCCAACCCCTACTGAATTTTGCCACTTCAGCCTTTGCTATGGATATGTGCGCCACTAAGCGCAGAACACAGCGGTCGCAAGTCTCACTACAAATTGCTCAGAATTGGCAAGTACATGCACTGCAGAAACTACAGTCACCAGCAGATCAACCAGAAATCAAATATATAGAACGCTACTGTAGGCTTCAAGAAGCTGTTTGTATTCTCCTATGGCTATTTTCTAGCCAAGTATCAAAGGAAGCACAGTACTATGCCAGATGAGATGACACTGAGTTATTGCCTAATAGAAATCCAACCCCTACTGAATTTTGCCACTTCAGCCTTTGCTATGGATATGTGCGCCACTAAGCGCAGAACACAGCGGTCGCAAGTCCCACTACAAATTGCTCAGAATTGGCAAGTACATGCACTGCAGAAACTACAGTCACCAGCAGATCAACCAGAAATCAAATATATAGAACGCTACTGTAGGCTTCAAGAAGCTGTTTGTATTCTCCTATGGCTATTTTCTAGCCAAGTATCAAAGGAAGCACAGTACTATGCCAGATGAGATGACACTGAGTTATTGCCTAATAGAAATCCAACCCCTACTGAATTTTGCCACTTCAGCCTTTGCTATGGATATGTGCGCCACTAAGCGCAGAACACAGCGGTCGCAAGTCTCACTACAAATTGCTCAGAATTGGCAAGTACATGCACTGCAGAAACTACAGTCACCAGCAGATCAACCAGAAATCAAATATATAGAACGCTACTGTAGGCTTCAAGAAGCTGTTTGTATTCTCCTATGGCTATTTTCTAGCCAAGTATCAAAGGAAGCACAGTACTATGCCAGATGAGATGACACTGAGTTATTGCCTAATAGAAATCCAACCCCTACTGAATTTTGCCACTTCAGCCTTTGCTATGGATATGTGCGCCACTAAGCGCAGAACACAGCGGTCGCAAGTCCCACTACAAATTGCTCAGAATTGGCAAGTACATGCACTGCAGAAACTACAGTCACCAGCAGATCAACCAGAAATCAAATATATAGAACGCTACTGTAGGCTTCAAGAAGCTGTTTGTATTCTCCTATGGCTATTTTCTAGCCAAGTATCAAAGGAAGCACAGTACTATGCCAGATGAGATGACACTGAGTTATTGCCTAATAGAAATCCAACCCCTACTGAATTTTGCCACTTCAGCCTTTGCTATGGATATGTGCGCCACTAAGCGCAGAACACAGCGGTCGCAAGTCCCACTACAAATTGCTCAGAATTGGCAAGTACATGCACTGCAGAAACTACAGTCACCAGCAGATCAACCAGAAATCAAATATATAGAACGCTACTGTAGGCTTCAAGAAGCTGTTTGTATTCTCCTATGGCTATTTTCTAGCCAAGTATCAAAGGAAGCACAGTACTATGCCAGATGAGATGACACTGAGTTATTGCCTAATAGAAATCCAACCCCTACTGAATTTTGCCACTTCAGCCTTTGCTATGGATATGTGCGCCACTAAGCGCAGAACACAGCGGTCGCAAGTCTCACTACAAATTGCTCAGAATTGGCAAGTACATGCACTGCAGAAACTACAGTCACCAGCAGATCAACCAGATATCAAATATATAGAACGCTACTGTAGGCTTCAAGAAGCTGTTTGTATTCTCCTATGGCTATTTTCTAGCCAAGTATCAAAGGAAGCACAGTACTATGCCAGATGAGATGACACTGAGTTATTGCCTAATAGAAATCCAACCCCTACTGAATTTTGCCACTTCAGCCTTTGCTATGGATATGTGCGCCACTAAGCGCAGAACACAGCGGTCGCAAGTCCCACTACAAATTGCTCAGAATTGGCAAGTACATGCACTGCAGAAACTACAGTCACCAGCAGATCAACCAGAAATCAAATATATAGAACGCTACTGTAGGCTTCAAGAAGCTGTTTGTATTCTCCTATGGCTATTTTCTAGCCAAGTATCAAAGGAAGCACAGTACTATGCCAGATGAGATGACACTGAGTTATTGCCTAATAGAAATCCAACCCCTACTGAATTTTCCCACTTCGGTCTTTGCTATGGATATGTGTGCCACTAAGAGCTAAACACAACGGTAGCAAGTCCCCCTGCTAATTCCTCACAAAATGGTAAAAGATGCAAATTAAAATAAAAAAAGTAGAACGTTATTGTAGCCCTAAGAAGGGCTGTTGGGTTCTTTGAGAATCACTCCTGCCTAACAGTAAGCTAATAGAACACCCTAACGCTTTCCCTGAGCAGCAGCAGCTCTCTCCCTAGCGGCATCCAGAGACAGAATGATCCGAGCAGCGCGGCCAGCGGCTAGTCTATCCCAGGGTCACCTGATCTGGCCAGCCAACCACTGCTATCGACGTGTAAGGGTACCACGTCATGCTGGGTGGAGTGCAGAGTCTCCTGGCTTGTGATTGGCTCTGTTTCTGGCCGCCAAAAAGCAAAACGGCGGGAGCTGCCATTTTCTCGAGCGGGCGAAGTATTCGTCCGAGTAACGAGCAGTTTCGAGTACCCTAATGCTCGACCGAGCATCAAGCTCGGACGAGCATGTTCGCTCATCTCTAGTAACAGGGTAGTTCAGCTCTGAAATGCGTAAGTTCCTAAATAAATATCTTTTGTATCAATGCTTGTATGGACCTGAGCATCATGTTCTATGGACCTTCTCCCTTCCCGCAGGCGCTGATCCATTCATATGCATTGGTACCAAACTATTCTGTAGAACAGGGGTCGGGAATCTTTTTACTGAGAGAGCAATGAATGGCAAATATTTTAAAATGTAAATCCATGAGAGCAATACAATAAGACCAACACTTTTAAAACGCAATAAGTCTCTAAACTCTTTTTAATATCATTGTTATGATGTTGCTAACCGATGATGAATACTTATTGCCATTAATGTGACTTCTGGTGCTGTATGGTTTTGCTTTATAGTTATGGCTTTATAGTCTGGTTAATAAGTGATGAGGTTTAGCTTTTTGCAGGCGTTAAGACTTCATGCAGATGTCCCCAATAGCCCCCCAGTAGCCATTACTCACAGTGCCCTCCCTACTGAGTGCCCTCAGCACCAACAGTCATGCCCCTAGTAGCCATAAGCCATGCCCCCACTATTTATGCCCCCAGTAGCCAGTAGCGTGCCCCCCTGTAGACATGCCCCTCAGTAGCCAGCAGTCATGCCACCTGTAGTATAAGAGCCCCCACTGTGCAGATTTAAAAAAATTAAAAAGTTTATACTCGTCTTCTCCGGTGCTGCCAACACCTTTACTCCCTTCCCGCGCAGCACCACAATTATGTCGTTGCACATGCAGGTGTAGGGTCAGACGCAACACAGGTAGGCCTGTAAGGCAAGGACCCCGCACAGGCGCACACAATTAGATTGCATCACCGGAACAAGGAAGTCCAGCAGCTTCCCAACTCCCAGGACATAGAACGGGGGGTAAAGAGCAGGTAGACTAGCTCACGTGCTCTCCAGTGTACAGGTGGAGGGTGCCCGCGAGCCAGATGCAAGCATCAAAAGAGCCACGTCTGTCTTGCGAGCTATAGGTTTCAGACCCCTGCCTTAGAATTACATCTAAAACCTTAATTTTACATTCACAAAAATACATTTTAAGCATTTTACCAATAAAAGAAAAATCATCATAGGTGACAACTCTTATGAAAGATGTACAAGACTACTTATCAAATGCAGGACAGTACCTGCTTATAGATGCATTGAGGTTTATGAGTACTGACTTAGATTTAGACCAAGATTAGATTCTAAATATATGCCAAATATATGCCAAATGTATCACAGTGTCTGATCCTGAATGACAAATCTAAGTACCACCTATTACAGTAGTTATAGAGACTTATTTTGCAAACATTTCGATGTCATACATGATTTATGTTGTGACCTACTTGGTGGTTAAAGTCCAAGGGCGACAGGCAAGAGGATTGTGAGATGTAAATCTGGAATTTAATAACAAAAGCAAATGAAACAATAGAGCATAATCATATTCCATAAACAGTAAGTGCTATTCCACCCTGATTTACAAAATAAATAATCAATAAGCCTTTCCAAAATACCCTTGGTAATTTAGTTGTCACAAAACCGCAGATTGTCAGTTCTTAGGGAAAGGCAATGTTATTGTATAGCTCTTTGTATAAGCGGGCGTGTAGTCCCACGTATATCACTGTCAATAGGCAGGATAGTTATTAACCTTCAGAATGCAGCTCCGCAAGTCATTTTAGGAAGCATTACATAACTACGGCAGGTAATGTATTCCTGATGCTACAAATAAGACTAAACAAACAGGCAGTACAAAAAAATTTTTGCATAGATAATTACATGTCAACAGCAAGGCCTGAGCTTATCTAAAGCAGTGAGGTTATTAATAGCAGGTATCTCACAGGAAAAAAAGGCACAAAGTAATTGAAAGTGATATTCACTATCATAAAAGAAACTGGATGCGACCAATAGTGACACAGTGTACAGACAACCATTGCCAGCGTCATTTTCTATGTAGTTGTGTGCTGTGGGGGGGCAGCATAAATGGAAGGGACAAAACCAAACTTGCTAAATTTACTAGACATCCCCCTCCCTCCCTGAAATGTCTCCTTTTATATTGTTTTGTTTTTCAGTTTTTCTTATTTATTGTCATTTTTTTCTTATTTTTGTTTACAAATCAATTTACGCTCTGGAAATCAATAAAGTTGTATCGTATTGTATAGATTCATAATTTGTGTTATTATTAATTTAATATTCTTTATGTTCTTTTAATACATTTATAATTAGTTAGAGGACTGCTCAAAAATAATGCCAGAAAATCAAATATCTCTTTATTTGCTATGATATAATCCTATCACAGGGGCCGAATGGTTGTCATCTTGACCCATGCAATTTTTGTGAGTGTATAAAGAAGGTGAAAGGAGGAAATGTTATTCCTGAAAATCCCTATACACAACTGATGTTTCTGGAGCAATTTAAGGAAATCTACCATCTAAATCCAGCACTCACTCATAGATTCTGGAACAACTACGTTATTCTTGTGATATTTGTTATCAATGGCATCCTTACTTCAAAAATCAACTAGTATCAAAATGATACTAATGAGCTTAAAGGGCTCTGGGAGGTGTACATGGAGAAATCCACCTCCCACGCTATACTGCAACTTCCTCTGCGCAAGGAGATTAATGGAGGCAGAGGGAGGGAGAAGTTGTGTAAGAGCAGGGCAAGGGGACTTCAGTGTAACAGCCTGTTAATTTACAACACAGGGGGTCCCTGGTAACACCCCCATATTTTTAAAAGTGGATTTTAGAAGGAAGGAGGCCATGGATAACAAATATAAGAAGATTACTACAGTCACAGTGCCTGGATCTTTTCTTTTGAGTAAGTGTCCCTGGTTTATCATGCTGGATTTTGATGGAAGATTTACGTTAAAGATTACCCTGGGGTATTTGATGCAGTTTTTTAAACTTAAGGTTATTTTGTTTCCTATATGATGCAGTACAATGGAAAAAGAATTTGACATCTATTTGTTTGACATCTATTTGTTGTTGCTTCTCTACAGGTTACCTGGCACCCAGAAGTCTCCAAAGTACTGGGATGGTCCCTTTTCTACAGAACTTCCTCTGTGAAACAGATATTAAATGTAAAAACGTATCATATGTTACAAGCACAACAACTTCAAGCACCAGGTAGGAGAAAAAAAAAATGACAATTTGTACAGATGAATCACATAAATGGTCGCACAAAGTCTTCATGTATTTTTCATATATTATTTTCATGTATACATGTAATATACAAATACATCTATGGGATCAGGCTTTCTTCTACAGCCTCTTTAGTTAAAGCTTCTCACCAATAGGTAATGAGCTGTGCTGATTCCAACGCAGTATAATTCCTTCTAGCTCCCCCCTCTGTTCCTTAGAAATCAGTGTCATAATTCTCTGCTCCCAATAGACAAGTCAGGTTAGGAATAGGCTGAAGCAGACAATCTGGAACTGTCTTCCTGGCAGTAGAAGTAAAATTAGGAAATGAAATACCAAAACAAACAAAAATCCGGAATAATGGTGGAGAAAATATTGCAGCTTCATCAGAATAGACGGAGCAAAGCCTATTAGAGGATGCAACAAATTAGAGTCCTTAAAAGGGATGAAATGGACATAACTTTGGTCTCAAAGACTTTGGCTGTGGGTGAAGGCCACTTTACACTGCCCAGAGAACCAGACGAGAACAATGAAAGGACCATTCTAGCATAAAGCATCTTACACGTAGCTAACAAGTTCCTGAGTTGTCATGAAACCAATTGTCATCTCTTATCATGTCATCAATGTAGAAATCTCTAATAACTCTTGAACACTTGTGTATCTTGCATCATTCTATTTCTCCATTCTCAGGTTACAAAAGCGATCTGTTGATTCTGGCGGTGGAGGTGCCACATCGCAGACGACCTCTCTGATTTATCAGTTGTCCACATTGTGTATGTATTTCCCACAATAATAAGGCTTTACATGAGATCATATGATAACTAATATCCATTATTTGAGATGTACAGGAAGTCCACAGGTTATATATAAGATAGGTTCTTTAGGTGTTTACTTAAGTTGAATTTGTATGTAAGTTGGAACAGGTATATTTTATAAATGTAGCTCCAGGCAAAAACATTTTTTGTGTCCACACAACAATTTAACAAATAGACATCCAATAACAAGAGCAACACACCAAACGAAAGCAAAGGAGTCTATCTTAATAAATAAGTAATAATAATAATAAGTCATAAGTAACAATGGGACAAATCGTAATCAGGGACATAGTAGAAAAAAAATTAAACATATCTTGTTTAATCAATAATCTGAGTGGTTTTGTTAAAAAACAATTATAAAATTCAGGACCTTGGCCTACATAAGCACATTACACACAGAGCTCCCTGAACTGTCCAGATAGGACTAATGAACCTGAGCTGGATGACTCATACACAGCAGCTGGGGACGGTACTGCAATTGATTACTTCTGCCTATGAAGGACAACACAGTGAATACAGCATTCTTTGAAGCAGTACATAATTAGGGTAAGAGGAGAAGTGCCCGGAGTAGCCACAGGAGCGACATAGACTCATTATTATAATGTTATAATTGTTTTTTCAGCAAAACCACTCAATTCAGGGATTAAACAAGATATGCTTCTGCATCAGTGTAGCTATAACATCCTCATGGTATGTTTGGTTTACAATGCATAAAAACAAGTGGTAGATTTCCTTTAAGTCAAGGGCTGCCTGTATTTGGATTAAGTGTAGGGCAAAAGTCATATCTAGTCCTCTTAACCCCTTATGCAGCAGTGAAGGGGAATTTGCATGGAATGCTTTTGCTTACAAATTCGTGGCTATGAGGATGAAGAGGAACTTAAGACTTAGGTCCCATTATTTGTTGAGGAACCTCTTATTGGCCAAGCACTATTTTGGTGATGGTATGCCAATATTGTGATAGAAAGGAATGATGATGCCATGAATATTATCTCCCATTAATATTTATGAGAGGGTGTGATTTTTAGAAAACAACTTGATACACATAATCCCTTTATCGTATTCACCTCAAGGAACTAAGGTTGGTTATACAAAAGTTTTAATTGTACATGAGATTAAAGTTGAGCAGATGGATGTACACCACACAGTCTCCTAGCAGTAGCTAGCCTACACTATGATAGTTTACAGCTAGCAACAATAGGTTTAGGGTTCCACCATGCATTACAAGTTATATCTTTATATGCCAGATATTAGCCAAGGTTTTACCTTACATATTGCTGTATATAGAATACAGTATATCTCATAAGAAATTAATAAGAATCTCATCTCTTATCACTTGCATATTTTTGTCACCTAGGGGACAATACAGCAGGACAAAATTGGAATAATGTCTTAAATAACATCAAGGTAGGTTTTCTAGAACTTAGAAACTTTAATCTCAAGGTATTTGCATAATCTCTATCAGCATTTGTAGTACACAATATTATAGGCTGAGTGTACATGTATTTTTGTAGTAAGTTTAAGGATACATGGGGTAACTTTGGAACAGGTGAGCTCCTCTCCTAAATAACTGGAAAATATTTATAGTTACAGGAAATTTTTAGATGCCACCCATATGATCTGTAAAAAATACACAACACACAAAGGGATCTGTGAAGATTTTTAATCCAGTACTAATCCCATAGAGGGGAATTAAGTGGTATGGCACAGGAAATTTGTTGGGCATTGGGATAATCATTGGGCAGCCATAATTCTGGGATTCGGGGATGGAGAAATTCTAAGGGATAGATTGGTTTTAACATGGAGTCTGTATGAATATAGAATTTACCATGATTGTATAGTTAAGAAATACTGATAATATTGCATTAAACAACTTACTAATACTCAGAACATCGAGTGATTATCATTCTGTGTCTCTTAACTGACTTCTTTTCTTTTAGATGGCAATGGAACAGCTTAGTTCTGGAGACACGAAGGGGGCTTTGTGTACTACCATCACTTTGCTGCCCACCGCACAGAAGTCTCCTTTCCAGAGTTTCTTCACTTCTAACCAGACGATGACGACCTTTGTAGTGCAAGCCATCTTCTCACTCTTCTCTCAGGTATCCTAAACAATGACTGACATAGTTCAGACCACACATCCACATAATAACATCATGGACGGCACAAATACTAAATGTATTAGTACAGGCGTTCCCTTACTTAAGAACATCCGACTTACAGATGACCCCTAGTTACAAACGGACCTCTGGATATTGGTAATTTACTGTACTTAAAGGGGTATTCTCATCTGGGCATTAGATGTTATTAAAAAAAAAATACCTGGGTTAACATAATTTCTCATAAATGTAGTCATGGTCCTTTGGAAACAAGACGGTGTACTTGGATACGGCCACCTCTGCTGGAGGGATTGCCCAAATAAACAAAAG
Source organism: Engystomops pustulosus (assembly GCF_040894005.1). NCBI lineage: Eukaryota > Metazoa > Chordata > Amphibia > Anura > Leptodactylidae > Engystomops > Engystomops pustulosus. Next base: position 78,731,605 of record NC_092418.1, on the reverse strand, counting down.
ATTTTTCTATATGAAATGTCCAGTAGTTACTGCATGTGTGGGGTGGTCATATCCGAGGAAGCTATCTGGTTTCTAAGGGTCAACATTGCTAAATTTTGAGAAATTATCTGAACACAGGAACATTTTTTTAATAACATCCAATTGAATAAAATGTTCACATGTGGCAAATGAATTAAATTAAATGTGAATGCCCAGATGAGAATACCCCTTTAAGCCTCCAGCTACAATAAACAGCTATAACAGTTATTAAAGGAGTCTGCAGTTAAGATTTATTGTTAATCAGGATTCTTATGACATCCCAACATTTTTAAAATCCAATAATCACAGAGACCAAAAAAAATTTGCCTGGGGTTACAAATATACAATATACAGTTCCGACTTACATACAAATTCAACTTAAAAACAAACCTACAGAACTTATCTTGTATGTAACCCGGGGCATGCCTGTATAGTGATACATAATGAATTATTATACATATTATTAAGAACATACACATGGTTGCATTAAAATAAAATGTTGTCTTATATTACTAGAGATAACTCAATTTTTTTTATTATGTTAAAAGATGGAAGAGATGAATGAGTGTGCCGAATGAATAATAAGTCCATCTGTTACGGCAATAAACTGATTTGTACTGGATTGTAACTAGGCAATTGGTAAAATGTACGTGATCCATCCATAGTAGACAAAAAACTCAAAAATAAAAACATGCATGGACATCTAAAACAGCCAGGTCCTAAGAATGGGATTGTATGTAGGACTGATATATATAGCGCAATAAACTGGTAGGCAAGGTTGTCGTTGCTGGGAGCCCTTCTCGTCTACTCTTTACAGTTGCTGGGATGCAATATTTATATTGGTTGCGTCAGCAGCAAAATCCTATAATGACATATATTTTCTAGTGCAGCTTATGAAGGACAAGCGGATGATTTAATACAAGTTGTTTTTTCCAAACAAGACTTAAGATTATTGTTCACAACTTGACTTAGGTTCTACACAAACTGAAGATCTCTCCGATAAGATTTTCATTGTGAAAGAAAGGTTTTGTTATTTATATAATTTTTGATTATTTTTTGTAATTTTAGTAAGGAGTCCTTGCAAATGTCAAATTCCTTTGTCTAGAGAAATGTAGGTTTTTTTCATTATATAGACAGTCCATGGGTTATGTAGAAGATAGGTTCATTAGGTCTGCACTTAAGTTGAATTTGTATGTAAGTTGGAACCGGTATATTTTATAATTTGTGCCGTCATGGGAACAAGGATTATCAATAAAGCTTCATTATAGACACCTTACAGCTGATCATTGCAGCCTGGGACTAAAGCATCCAGAGAACTTTACCAGAGATCACAGTGGGCAGAGAGATTCCTCTGTAACTAGGGGTTGTCTGTAAGTCAGGTGTCCTTAAGTCGGGGACTGTATATCAAGAAAGTCAGATTTTATGGCTTCAGTTCTGTCACTTAGAGCTTCTGGTTCCTATTGGAATCAGTCCTCCGAAACACTTAAAGGGGTTGCCTGGAGGATGAAAAACATGGCTGCTTTCTTCCAAAAACAGCACCTACTCTGATGTTTGTGGTTGCCGGTATTACAGCTCTGCTCTCTAGAGATGAATGGAGCTTAGTTGCAATACCACACACTATCCATGATCAGAAGAGGAGATGATTTTGGAAGAAGGCAGCCATTATTTCAACCTCGGAATAACCTCTTTAAGATGCCTATTCATCTTTAATTTCTACCAAATATTCCACACAAATTAAATGGGCATCAGTTCCTGTCAAAATCAAAGTGTCAAAGTGATGATATCTAATATGTACGAGGGACTTGACATTTAAGATTCAAGTCCATTTACATACCTACACGTAAGCAGGGTGGCTTTCTCACACAGTTTACAGAACTTCTATTCCCCGACAAACCAGCCATCTCTCAGTGTAACAGTACTGTCAGTCTTGTTGAGGAATGATAATTCCCCAGCCATGAAACTAAATGGGGCAAGGCTTTCAGAAGAATGTAAGGGTGGACATCAATGCATGTGTCACGCAACACCAGTATAAGGTTTGTCACTAGTTTTTGCCAGATTCTGTCCGAAACCAAAAAGTTTGAGTAAACAAGTTTCTTGTCCTTCTAGTGCTTATATATTTAAATTGGCACGGTGTAACAAAGAGAGTGTTGAGATTTCAAGCTTTACTGGATTTGCTACGACAACATTTGCTTCGAATGCAGGACTGAAATTTAAGAAGTATTAATTATGTCTTTATAATTACAGAGTAGGTTTTACAGTAAGATGACTCTGCTCTTCTTCACTAATTGTTTTGCCAGTATATGCTGCTTTTGAGCTATGCAAGCACCATGATAGGATAGTAAGTTATGGTGCTCATAGCACAATTCTCAGCCATGCAGGACCTTATGTAGAAATTCCAGGCCCCCGGATATATCAGGAGGCCAGAGCCTCTAGATATACCGGGCAGGGGTAACAACCTGTTTACTGGGGTATGCAAATTAAATCTGTTTCAATTCTCAAAAAGGTAACTTGTCTACATTTTCCTTTTACATTATTCTCTCAAGTCTAATAGCTCTGACATCTTCACAACAATTGGGAAAATCTCATCACAGATAGAATATGTACAGAATAAAACAACCTTATGGAATATTTTACTCATGATTCCAGAATGGATAAAGAACCCAAGGTAAGAAAGTGGAGGCGTTGCCATAAGAATCTTGAAAACATGTAAATTTAAAGGAATCTGCCCAACAGAAGCCGCCTATGGATAGTGTTTAAGTGTCTTTGATAGAGGTGTGACTTCAATTTGCTGTTTGGCCACAATGTAAAATCTGTACTTGAAGCCCAACCATAATGTATTATTCATAGACCTAGTCTGCTTCTATGAGGAAGAGACAATATAGGAACCCCAAGGGCTTCTGGGTGAAGGTAAAACTGCTGTTCCTGTTCTATGGAGAAACAACTTCTTTCAACTCATTTCACATAGCATAAGAGGTCCTGTTGACAAATCTGTCCTGTATGACAACAAGAATAACAGAGTTCAGTATGATTTTGAGGTCAAAATGAAGAACAATGTGACATAACGTTGATAGCTGAAAATTATATGTACGATTAGATGTTAAGCTGTCTAATTGTGATGGAAAAATTCCAGTGTGAACATACCCTAACATTACCTTGTATTGTTCTTTTTTTCCTGCAGTCATATTCTATCCATTTCTAATTCATAGTTTAAAGGCAACCTGTCACCAGGAGACCCATTTTTAGCACTCCCCCAGTCCCCACAGAGCATAGTACATACACTGCCAAAGTGTTTTTGTATTAAAAATTGGTTTTACAGAAAAAAAGATATGTTATATTGTACCTTTTATAAGCATGTGCTGTGTGACTAGGCAGTTGCCAAATGGGAGGGGCTGGAAAGGAGCAGTTTCCCCCCACCCTTGGGAAACATGTGACCTTTTCAAATATATGAATAACTTCCCTCATTCGGGATTAGCTGTAGAGGAGCAGGGGGCGTCGCTAAGCCAAGTGATGGGTGTTATATATTTGAAAAGGTCACATGGAAAAGCTGTACCCCAAGGGTGGAGGGGAACTGCTCCTTTCCAGCCCCTCCCATTTGGCAACTGCCTAGTCACACAGCACATGCTAATAAAAGGTACAATATAACATATCTTTTTTTCTGTAAAACCAATTTTTAATACAAAAATACTTTGGCAGTGTATGTACTATGCTCTGTGGGGACTGGGGGAGTGCTAAAAATGGGTCTCCTGGTGACAGGTTCCCTTTAAGGACAAATTGATGCAATATAATATGACTGTTTTGTCTGTTATCATGGAAAAACATGAGTTGTAGATTTAAAGGATAGTAGTACCATAGTGGATTAATTAGTTTGGTATTTTATATCTTTATTCACTGTAACCATAATGTAATAAATCATCTTAAATAATGTTTTTATTTCCTATAGTTTAATTTATGAAGGGAATTTCTTCTTGAATATCAGTTCAGAAATGGCAGATTTAAAGTCATGTATGAAGTACATAGTCAAAACTGCAGCTCAAGGTAAAAACTTAACAGTTCATATCATACAATACCATAAATACATATCAGTATATAAATATTAGAAGCGCTGTCTGAGAAACAAAATAAGCCAATATCAATAAATAAAAAGTAGTCTTATTCATCTATACTTGATGCTCCAGCTCTTTGTTTCCAAGGCTCTATTCACATGACATTTAGATCCTACATTAGAGGGACTGCACTTGAAGATCTCCCACTGTATAACTCTGATGAAAGACTAAAATGTCTATTCCTAAACCTTGTGAAAGTTCCCTCTATAGTATTTTCTTCCATAGAATCAGGGGCAGATTAGGATTGCCTTGGGCCTGGGCTGTATGAATATTATAACCTGTATAAATCTGTAATTCACTTCCTAAATAAGGTGCTAGAATCAAGCTTCTTTGGGAGTGGAGGATCCTTCCCTTCTGCCTGCTTCCAGTCTGCAGTTTCAGGGCCTTTGGAGGTCCTGAACTTGCTCCTGTGCACATGTGTATTGAGAGCATGAACAGGCATATGAGGATTTCACAGGTGAAGGACCTTCTCAGTATAAAATTTAGTGAGTGGTGTGGGTGGCCATGCGCCCCATAGAAGTCTTGAAGGGCTAACAAAGACAAGTGAAATTTCCAAGAGCAAAGTTTTACTTTAAGCAGATCAGTTACATCAATACATTAAATTTGCTTTTATCAATGTATCAAATATGACATATCCAAATCTTACAGTTATCACAGATCATATAGATCTCTTGTAAATTTCCGAATATATAGATTTCCAGATAGATATGTACTTGCAGTGTTACATTACTACTGATTATATGTCATACATTATACACAGGATGAAGGTGAAACGTCTTCTTCCAACACATGTGGGTTTTAATTTGTTATTTCTTTATCCACTGCAGTGAAAAATAAGTCATCTACAAGTAATGAAACTGGGATCCTGGAAATGATCTTAAACCCAAGTATGAGCAGCGATATGAAAGCCTGTATTTCCTTTGTCAAGGTAATGATTGTTATTAAAGGGCTGCTAAATCCTATGCCACAGAGAGTACAACATATCACCACAGCTGAGGGGCTGCATCCTTGCTGTAAAAAAGAAGCAGTTACAATTCTTTCTGTAAAACCCCTTTTTACTGTACAGGCGGTCCCCTTCTTAAGAACATTCGACTTACATACGACCCCTAGTTACAAACAGACCTCTGGTAATTGGTAATTTGCTGTACTTTAGCCCTAGCTTACAATAAACAGCTATAACAGTTATCACATATGTCTGTAATGAAGATTTAGTGTTAATCCTGGTTCTTATGATGATCCAACATTTTTAAAATCCAATTGTCACAGAGACCAAAAAAAGTTCTGGCTGGGGTTACAATAATAAAGTATACAGTTCCGACTTACAAACAAATTCAACTTAAGAACAAACCTACAGACCCAATCTTGTATGTAACCCGGGGACTGCTTGTACATGGTTGTAACTTGAAGCTTCATGGGCCTGATACATGATCTGCATTAGGCCCCTCACCTACCATGTGACATTTGTAATACTGAACATTTTTATTCCTTGCTTTGCCTAATTCAGACACCAGCACCAGGTGTGTATATATACTGTATATATACTGCTGTTTATATAAAGACACATCTAATTGGGAAAAAATAATATTGTAAAATAGGAAGGTCAAACAATTTGCCATAAATTGATATTTAAACATAGTTCTGTATGGATTTATAGTAGACTGACAATTGCAATTCTATATATCAACCTATAATTCTGCAGCTATTAAAATGATGTTGTTTCCAATTTGCAGATGGTATCCAATGGATCCAGTCAACACTGGCTCGAGATGGAACAAACATTGGAAAAAATCTTTTGGCTCATGTCATCTCTGACTAATGGAACGTCCAATAATATCTGTAAGCCACTTTTAAGGTCATTTCTCTATACAATAGCTGACGTATATATGCTCATATAACAGGGCATTCCAGATTTACTTGGATGCAAAGTATTCAGACTGTTTATTTATGTCAAACTACACTAATTCCATGAAAAGATCATAGTAAATATTCTATTTTGCAAGTCATTCTGCCCTTCAAATTGGAATGTGAACTATTTCTACAGTCATGGCCATAAGTTTTGAGAATGATACAAATGTTAATTTTTACAAAGTCTACTGCATCAGGTTTTATAATGGCAATTTGCATATACAGTACTCCAGAATGTTATAAAGAGTGATCAGCTTAACAGCAATTAATTGCAAAGTCAATATTTGCCTAGAAAATGAACTTGTTCCCCCAAAACACATTTCAACTTCATTCGGGCCTACCTTAAAAGGAGCAGCTAACATCGTTTCAGTGATTGCCCCAGTAACCCAAGTGTGGGTGTTGATGAGGACAGGGCTGGAGATCAATCTGTCATGATTAAGTAAGAATCACACCACTGGACACTTTAAAAGGAGGTTGGTGCTTGGAATCATTGTTTCTCTTCTGTTAACCATGGTTATCTCTAAAGAAACACATGCAGTCATCATTGCACTGCACAAAACTGGCCTAACAGGGAAGAGTATCGCAGCCAGAAAGACTGTGAGGCGGAGACTCTTGGAGCAAGGCCTGGTGTCGAGGAGGGCAGCAAAGAAGCCACTTCTGTCCAGAAAAAGACATCAGGGACAGACTGATATTCTGCAAAAGGTACAGGGAATGGACTGCTGAGAACTGGGGTAAAATCATTTTCTCTGATGAATCCCCTTTCCAATTGTTTGTAGCATCTGGAAAACAGCTTGTTCGATGAAGACAAGGTGAGCGATACCACCAGTCTTGTCTCATGCCAACTGTAAAGCATCTTGCAACCATTCATGTGTGGGGTTGCTTCTCAGCCAAGGGAGTCGGCTCTCTCACAGTCTTGCCTAAAAACACATCCATGAATAAAGAATGGTACCAGAATGTCCTCGGAGAGAGCAACTTCTCCCAACCGTCCAAGAGCAGTTTGGTGATCGACAATGCCTTTTCCAGCATGATGGAGCACCTTGCTATAAAGCAAAGGTGATAACTAAATGGCTCAGGGAACAAAACATAGAGATTTTGGGTCCATGGCCTGGAAACTCCCCAGATCTTAATCCCATTTAGAACTTGTGGTCAATCATCAAGAGACGGAGGGACAAACAAAAACCAACAAATTGTGACAAAATGAAAGCATTGATTGCGCAAGCTACCAGTCAGGATTTGGTCCAGAAGTTGATTGAGGTCCTGAAGAAGGGTCAACACTGCAAATATTGACTTGCTGCATTAACTTGTTACTCATAATTGTACTTGTATTTCTGTATGTAATAAAAACATCTGACAAACCAGAGGGCAACAGATCATGTGAAAATTCAATATTTGTGTCATTCTCAAAACTTATGGCCATGACTGTATACAGGCTTATATTTCATTTATTCCTGCAGATTTATAAAATCACCAAATAATCAGAATTTTTAATTGTTGTACATTCATTACAGCATATACAATCATTCTCTAGACGGTACCTAAAGTGTAACTAAAACTTTGAAGCATTTTTACATAGAGCATCCCTCCCACACAAACTGTGTGCTGAAATCTTTTTGCTGCAGTGAGTATAATATACGGCCACAAGATATCCGTACTAGAGATGGACGGGAATAAGCACCATGGGGATGGGGACACAAGTACTTCTGGGGGCATGTAAGAGCCAGAGCCCAGAGTGCCACCCAAAGCATTAGTGCTTCATTTACATAAAGTTAAGAGTTCATTTTAGAAATAAACTTATTAACCCTTCTAATAAATATATCCCCATATTCAGCTGATACCCAAAAGAGTCAATGGTTAATAAACTTCCTTTAATTGTATATTGGTGATCTATCCAAAGGATAGGCTATTGATATCAAATCAGTGATGTAGCGCGGTGACTTAGCGTTCAAGATCTGAGCCGAACCGGCATCGGGAAACACGGGGTGCCGGCTGTAACATATAGCCGACACCCCAGTGTAACATGCCTTTGGGGGGGTCTTTACCCCATGAACCTTTTTCGGGCGGGGTGATCATTGCTATAAGATGACTGCAGGCAGTGCCAATAAGATGCCGTCTGTGACGTCATCTTACAGACAGAGTGTCAGCCTATGCATGTGCTAATACTCTGCAATACATCAGTATTGCAGAGTATTATCATGAACAAGCAATCAGATGATTTCTTGTTCATGTCCCATGGTGGAAGTAGTAAAAAAAGTAAAAAAAAAAAGTTTTTCAATAAAAAATAAAGTAATAAATCACTAAAAATGCCCATAACATATAAAGAGACATATAACACTTAAAAAAGTCTAAATCCTAACACATCTTACGTACACGTAAAATGCAAAAATAAACAGTGTCATAAAATAAAAGGGATAAAACACTATTATTAATACATTATATGATGATATAAGTCTGGTGCCTGGGGAAGCAGAAATACACAATCAATGTATCCACTTGGGATTCCCTAAAGAATGACAATTTTTATATGGGAACTCCATCTAAGTAGAAGTCCACATCCCCCTTAGCCACTCTGACAGTAATGACATGAGGATGGTTAAGAGTATGCTTGTATTACTTTATGGGGATATTTGTGAGTGTCTTTTCTTGTTTTTTTCTGGGTTTTAGACTTTGTTTGATATATCTTAGAGGTTGATATGTCCTATATACCTCAGAATCTTTATATGATGGTATTTCGCCATGTGGTCATCCTACAAACTTGGTTTTACAACCTTTTCCATCATACTGTTCCACACACATACATAGCAATCATGATGATAACCATGTTAATATTTTAGGAATGCTACCTGCGTCTGGGGGGCCCTCAAGTAGCCTTTGAAACAGTAACAGCATTGACCGGGATGGAGTTATTAGGGATAGGCATGAGGACAAAATATGAATTATGCCAAATATTTCTCTTATGTGTACTTCAGAAATATAGGACATCACTTTCTTCTGACCCCTGTTCTGGAGATTTAGAGAATCCCAACATCGGACCCTTCCTTGATATACTTGTTTTCTTGCCCAAGCATCCTGGCCTGGTTGTAGACAAGTAGAGGAATTTCAAGGGAGGGACACCTATTTCACTCCTAATTTTGAAGTTTACCTATCACCACAGTCATCAACATAAATAGGCTGAAAGACCCCTTTAAAACTTGGTTTTACACACATAGCACTCCAGTAGGAGAATCATATCACATTACAAGCAAATATGTACTTGGTTTGGAATCTACTGTACCTTGGTTAAATATAAAATACATACGGTAGATAGATTTTATGGCAAGAACATTTTATCAATGTACTAATAAATACATATTATTAAATAGAAAAAAAATCCGGAAGGAAATGTCTAATAAGGTCATGAGGACAATAAATCATTATTAACTACATTATTCATGTACAGAAGTGATTAGTGAAGGCGGCAGTGTATTTCAGTGACTGTCTGCATATCTGCCTGTCGGCGGCAGTCTCTATCAGTGACTGTCTGAGAGCTCGTTTCATTTTCCCACTGCTGTTTATAAAATTACAGCTGACCTCTAATTAGTTTCCATGGGCAACTGGAACAGTTTTACCTCAAACATTTCTGATAAATCTCCCCCTATCTCTGTATCTCTCTCCATCTTACCTCACACATAAGTGTCTTTTACTCATTGCGTATAGTAACCAATCACTACTCAGAGCTCATATTAATGACCTGTGGCAGAACAGCAAACAATCACGCCTCAGGTTCCAACTGCCACAGCAGCAGCAGTAGCAGCAGCAGACAATGGCTTCTGTATATGTTGGTTAATAAGCGGGTTTTGGAAAGTGATGGGTTTAAATTTCAGCTCAAAACCTGGTCTAGGACATTCCCTGAGTCACAGGCAACAACTGCAAAATTTGGTGATTGTAAACGCGACGGTACAGATTCCTTTAGCGGACAGACATACATACATACAAACACACATACATTCAGCTTTATATATTAGATTTATGAGAAATCCAGAAGATATATCCATTGCTGATCGGTGAGGTTTCTGTGATGGGACATTAACAAAAATGGTGTTTTTCCCAGTTGCACCCCAAAAGAATGTAGCCTGTAAATAGGAGTTAACCTGTTGTGACTAGACATTTCCTTTAAGTGGGGACTGACTATAAAGACACAGTTGCTACATGTGCTTGTAACCTATATGTGTAGTAAGTTTTCTTATCTGTATTATGTAATATGATATTAATATTACTTATATTTTTCTTTGGTGTATCCCAAGGTGGATTTTATGGTTTGAACATCACTTGCAACGGTACCATCAACCTGGAGGAGTTTCTTCAATATATAATTACGATAGGAAAGGAGAGCAGTAGCAATCCCCCTGTCGCCATGATAAGGTAAGGACTTGTAGTTAAAAATTAGATCCTTTCCGAGTAAAAAAATTTATAGACTTTAGCCCAGAGCAGGGGGATAACAAGTAACCGAAGGTCATTATAGCAAAACTTGGAATAGAGGGTCATGACACTTTTCAAAAAGCTTAGATAATGGGATGTCCCAATACATAGATGATAAAGACAGTGATGTCACAGTAATGTGATAATAAACACTGATGTGTAAGCAATGAGGTATTGAACGCAGTAATGTCACAGTACAGTGATAATATATCCAGTTATATTGTAGCATAAGGAAGGTTGGCGCTCAGTCTCAGCCGGTGTGTGGACTGAAGGGTTCAGTATATAGAATGGTAATGCTTGCAAAAATTCTGACAAATAGTCAGGACAAGCCGAAACGCTTCCTTATACTTATGCTTATGTGAATTAAAAGAGGAAAGTTTGCAAGTATCACCTACAAGTGTGGGGCACTTCATTCTATATATCCAGTTATATCACTTTAGTGAATAATAAAAACAGCAATGTCACAGTCAATGCACATAGTAATGTAATAGTAGAGGGGATGAATATACAAACATATTGGGGCTCATTTACTAAGGGTCCGCACGGCGCATTTTCGTTGGGTGTCCCGACTATTTCCGATTTGAGACGCATTTAAGTGGGGTTTTTGGTGCACGCGATCGGATTTTGGCACAATGGCGGGGGTGTGGCCAACAGACAACCCGACTGATTTGGACTAAGTGCAGGATTTACAATTCAAATTGTGTCGCAAGACATGCACTCCCATACACCGGGAACAAGAAGGTGAACTCCGGCGGACCTCAGCAGGGAAGCGTCAGATACAGAAAAATGGCCACACGATCTTGAAGAATCACGCCGGACTACATCCTCGTCGGAGAACGCACCTCGGGGATCGCGACAGGATCAGGTAAGTAAATCTGCCCCATTATGATACACCATATACATCATGATTAGAGATGAGCGAACATGCTCGTCCGAGCTTGATGCTCGGTCGAGCATTAGGGTACTCGAAACTGCTCGTTACTCGGACGAATACTTCGCCCGCTCGAGAAAATGGCAGCTCCCGCCGTTTTGCTTTTCGGCGGCCAGAAACAGAGCCAATCACAAGCCAGGAGACTCTGCACTCCACCCAGCATGACGTGGTACCCTTACACGTCGATAGCAGTGGTTGGCTGGCCAGATCAGGTGACCCTGGGATAGACTAGCCGCTGGCCGCGCTGCTCGGATCATTCTGTCTCTGGATGCCGCTAGGGAGAGAGCTGCTGCTGGTCAGGGAAAGCGTTAGGGTGTTCTATTAGCTTACTGTTAGGCAGGAGTGATTCTCAAAGAACCCAACAGCCCTTCTTAGGGCTACAATAACGTTCTACTTTTTTTATTTTAATTTGCATCTATTACCATTTTGTGAGGAATTAGCAGGGGGACTTGCTACCGTTGTGTTTAGCTCTTAGTGGCGCACATATCCATAGCAAAGACCGAAGTGGGAAAATTCAGTAGGGGTTGGATTTCTATTAGGCAATAACTCAGTGTCATCTCATCTGGCATAGTAGTGTGCTTCCTTTGATACTTGGCTAGAAAATAGCCATAGGAGAATACAAACAGCTTCTTGAAGCCTACAGTAGCGTTCTATATATTTGATTTCTGGTTGATCTGCTGGTGGCTGTAGTTTCTGCAGTGCATGTACTTGCCAATTCTGAGCAATTTGTAGTGAGACTTGCGACCGCTGTGTTCTGCGCTTAGTGGCGCACATATCCATAGCAAAGGCCGAAGTGGCAAAATTCAGTAGGGGTTGGATTTCTATTAGGCAATAACTCAGTGTCATCTCATCTGGCATAGTAGTGTGCTTCCTTTGATACTTGGCTAGAAAATAGCCATAGGAGAATACAAACAGCTTCTTGAAGCCTACAGTAGCGTTCTATATATTTGATTTCTGGTTGATCTGCTGGTGGCTGTAGTTTCTGCAGTGCATGTACTTGCCAATTCTGAGCAATTTGTAGTGAGACTTGCGACCGCTGTGTTCTGCGCTTAGTGGCGCACATATCCATAGCAAAGGCCGAAGTGGCAAAATTCAGTAGGGGTTGGATTTCTATTAGGCAATAACTCAGTGTCATCTCATCTGGCATAGTAGTGTGCTTCCTTTGATACTTGGCTAGAAAATAGCCATAGGAGAATACAAACAGCTTCTTGAAGCCTACAGTAGCGTTCTATATATTTGATTTCTGGTTGATCTGCTGGTGGCTGTAGTTTCTGCAGTGCATGTACTTGCCAATTCTGAGCAATTTGTAGTGAGACTTGCGACCGCTGTGTTCTGCGCTTAGTGGCGCACATATCCATAGCAAAGGCCGAAGTGGCAAAATTCAGTAGGGGTTGGATTTCTATTAGGCAATAACTCAGTGTCATCTCATCTGGCATAGTAGTGTGCTTCCTTTGATACTTGGCTAGAAAATAGCCATAGGAGAATACAAACAGCTTCTTGAAGCCTACAGTAGCGTTCTATATATTTGATTTCTGGTTGATCTGCTGGTGGCTGTAGTTTCTGCAGTGCATGTACTTGCCAATTCTGAGCAATTTGTAGTGAGACTTGCGACCGCTGTGTTCTGCGCTTAGTGGCGCACATATCCATAGCAAAGGCCGAAGTGGCAAAATTCAGTAGGGGTTGGATTTCTATTAGGCAATAACTCAGTGTCATCTCATCTGGCATAGTAGTGTGCTTCCTTTGATACTTGGCTAGAAAATAGCCATAGGAGAATACAAACAGCTTCTTGAAGCCTACAGTAGCGTTCTATATATTTGATTTCTGGTTGATCTGCTGGTGGCTGTAGTTTCTGCAGTGCATGTACTTGCCAATTCTGAGCAATTTGTAGTGAGACTTGCGACCGCTGTGTTCTGCACTTAGTGGCGCACATATCCATAGCAAAGGCCGAAGTGGCAAAATTCAGTAGGGGTTGGATTTCTATTAGGCAATAACTCAGTGTCATCTCATCTGGCATAGTAGTGTGCTTCCTTTGATACTTGGCTAGAAAATAGCCATAGGAGAATACAAACAGCTTCTTGAAGCCTACAGTAGCGTTCTATATATTTGATTTCTGGTTGATCTGCTGGTGGCTGTAGTTTCTGCAGTGCATGTACTTGCCAATTCTGAGCAATTTGTAGTGAGACTTGCGACCGCTGTGTTCTGCGCTTAGTGGCGCACATATCCATAGCAAAGGCCGAAGTGGCAAAATTCAGTAGGGGTTGGATTTCTATTAGGCAATAACTCAGTGTCATCTCATCTGGCATAGTAGTGTGCTTCCTTTGATACTTGGCTAGAAAATAGCCATAGGAGAATACAAACAGCTTCTTGAAGCCTACAGTAGCGTTCTATATATTTGATTTCTGGTTGATCTGCTGGTGGCTGTAGTTTCTGCAGTGCATGTACTTGCCAATTCTGAGCAATTTGTAGTGAGACTTGCGACCGCTGTGTTCTGCGCTTAGTGGCGCACATATCCATAGCAAAGGCCGAAGTGGCAAAATTCAGTAGGGGTTGGATTTCTATTAGGCAATAACTCAGTGTCATCTCATCTGGCATAGTAGTGTGCTTCCTTTGATACTTGGCTAGAAAATAGCCATAGGAGAATACAAACAGCTTCTTGAAGCCTACAGTAGCGTTCTATATATTTGATTTCTGGTTGATCTGCTGGTGGCTGTAGTTTCTGCAGTGCATGTACTTGCCAATTCTGAGCAATTTGTAGTGAGACTTGCGACCGCTGTGTTCTGCGCTTAGTGGCGCACATATCCATAGCAAAGGCCGAAGTGGCAAAATTCAGTAGGGGTTGGATTTCTATTAGGCACTAACTCAGTGTCATCTCATCTGGCATAGTAGTGTGCTTCCTTTGATACTTGGCTAGAAAATAGCCATAGCAATAGGATAGGATTGTTTGGTTTTAAAAACTCAAAAAAAAACAAAAAACACAAAAAAAAAAAAAAAACCACAAAAAAACACAAAAAAAAAACAAAAAGAAGTAAAAAAAAAAAAAAAGTTATAACTCTCATTTTAAAAATGTTTAACCCGAGGGCTAGGGGTAGAGGACGAGGGCGGGGACGTGGGCGTCCAACTACTGCAGGGGTCAGAGGCCGTGGTCCTGGGCGGGGTGAGACACCACCTGCTGATGAGGGAGCAGGGGAACGCCGCAGAGCTACACTCCCTAGGTTCATGTCTGAAGTTACTGGGACTCGTGGTAGAGCACTGTTGAGGCCAGAACAGTGCGAACAGGTGATGTCGTGGATTGCTGACAATGCTTCGAGCAATTTGTCCACCACCAGTCAGTCTTCCACGCAGTCCACCCATGTCACCGAAATCCCCACTCCTCCAGCTCCTGCACCTCAGCCTCCTCCCCCCCAGTCTGCCCCCTCCCAGGAAAATTTGCCATTTGAACCGGCATACTCTGAGGAACTGTTTTCTGGACCCTTCCCACAGTCACAAACCACTTGTCCGGTTGCTGCTGAGCAATTTTCCGATGCCCAGGTTTTCCACCAGTCACAGTCTGTGGGTGATGATGACCTTCTTGACGTAGTGGAAGTGTGTAAAGAGGTGTCCGACGATGAGGAGACACGGTTGTCAGACAGTGGGGAAGTTGTTGTCAGGGCAGGAAGTCCGAGGGGGGAGCAGACTGAGGGATCGGAGGATGATGAGGTGACAGACCCAAGCTGGGTTGAGAGGCCGGGTGAACACAGTGCTTCTGAGACGGAGGAGAGTCCTCGACCTGAACAGGTTGGAAGAGGCAGTGGTGGGGCCAGACGGAGAGGCAGGGCCAGAGCTGGTGCATCAGCGCCACTGTCAACTGGTGAAGCTCCCGTGGTGAGGGCTCTTGCGGCGAGGGCTAGATCTTCAGAAGTGTGGAGGTTCTTTAAGGAAACACCGGATGACCGACGGACTGTGGTGTGCAACATTTGCCAAACCAGGCTCAGCAGGGGTTCCACCACTACTAGCTTAACTACCACCAGTATGCGCAGGCATATGAATGCTAAGCACCCCACTCAGTGGCAACAAGCCCGTTCACCTCCGGCCGTGCACACCACTGCTCCTTCCCCTGTGTCAGCTGCTAGTCAGCCCCCTGCCCAGGACCCTGGCACAAAAACCCCATCGTCGCCTCCACGATCCTCCACAGCATCCACCAGCGTTCAGCTCTCCATACCCCAGACGCTGGAGCGGAAACGCAAATATAGTGCAACCCACCCGCACGCCCAAGCCCTTAATGTGCACATCTCCAGATTGCTTAGCCTGGAGATGCTGCCCTATAGGCTAGTAGAGACCGAGGCCTTTCGCAACCTCATGGCGGCGGCCGCCCCTCGGTATTCGGTCCCCAGCCGCCACTACTTTTCCCGATGTGCCGTCCCAGCCCTGCACCAGCACGTGTCAGACAACATCATCCGTGCCCTGACCAACGCCGTTTCTGACAAGGTCCACCTGACCACGGACACGTGGACGAGTGCTGCCGGGCAGGGCCACTATATATCGCTGACGGCACATTGGGTTAACTTGGTGGAGGCTGGGACCGAGTCTGACCCTGGGGCTGCTCATATACTGCCGACGCCGAGGATTGCGGGGCCTACCTCGGTCCAGGTGTTTCAGGCCTACTATGCCTCCTCCTCCTCCCACCCCTCCTCCACCTCCTCCTCCGAACTACCATCCGTGGGCACGGCGCCATCAGTCGGTAGCTCTAGGCACAGCAGCAGTGCCGTCGCTAAGCGACAGCAGGCGGTGCTCAAACTGCTGAGCCTAGGCGACAAAAGGCACACCGCCCAAGAGCTATTACAGGGCATCACGGCGCAGACTGATCTGTGGCTGGCACCGCTGAACCTCAAGCCGGGAATGGTTGTGTGTGACAACGGCCGTAACCTGGTGGCGGCTCTGCAACTCGGCAGACTGACACATGTGCCATGCCTGGCCCATGTGTTAAATCTGATAGTGCAGCGTTTCCTCAAGACATACCCCAATCTGTCTGATTTGCTCACGAAGGTGCGCCGCATCTGTGCGCATTTCAGGAAGTCCAGCCCAGATGCTGCCACTCTCAGGGCAGCGCAGCGCCGCCTCCAACTGCCCGCTCACCGACTGTTGTGCGACGTGCCCACGAGGTGGAATTCAACACTGACCATGTTACCCAGAGTTTACCAGCAGCGCAGAGCGATTGTAGACTGCCAGATGTCAACTTCCACCAGAAGTGGTAGTCAGGTCAGTCAGCTTCCTCAAGTCTACAATGAGGAGTGGACGTGGATGTCTGATATCTGTCAGGTGCTGAGTAACTTTGAGGAGTCAACACAGATGGTCAGTGGCGATGCCGCCATCATCAGCCTCACCATCCCGCTGCTTGGCCTGTTGAAAAACTCTCTGGTCAGCATGAAGTCGGAAGCTTTGCGCTCGTCACAAGAGACGGGGGAAGAATATTCCCTTGTTGATAGCCAAAGCACCCTGAGGTCTGTTTCTCAGCGCATATCGGAGGAGGTGGAGGTGGAGGAGGATGAGGAGGAAGAGGAGGAGAATGTTGGCGAGACACAAGAGGGGACCATTGTTGAGTCCTTCACTGTTCAGCGTGTATGGGCAGAAGAAGAGGAGTTGGAGGAGTTGGAGGAGGAGGAAATGGACAGTTAGGCCAGTGAGGGGAGTGAATTCTTACGCGTTGGTACTCTGGCGCATATGGCAGATTTCATGCTAGGCTGCCTATCCCGTGACCCTCGCGTTCAAAGAATTTATTCCAGCACCGATTACTGGGTGTTCACTCTCCTGGACCCACGGTACAAGCAAAATCTTCCCACTCTCATCCCTGCAGAGGAAAGGAGTGTGAGAATGCATGAATACCAGCAGGCCCTGGTGCACAAGCTGAAACAGTATTTCCCTTCTGACAGCGCTAGCGGCAGAGTGCGTAGTTCTGCGGGACAAGTAGCGAGGGAGAGTAGGCGAGCAGGCAGCTTGTCCAGCACTGGCAAGGGTACGCTTTACAAGGCTTTTGCCAGCTTTATGTCACCCCAGCAAGACACTGTCACCTGTCCCCAGTCTCGGCAGAGTAGGGCTGATCTTTACAGAAAGATGGTGAGGGAGTACGTAGCTGACCATACCATCGTCCTAAATGATCACACAGCTCCCTACAACTACTGGGTTTCAAAGCTGGACATGTGGCACGAACTGGCGCTGTACGCCTCGGAGGTTCTTGCCTGCCCTGCCGCTAGCGTCTTGTCCGAGCGGGTTTTCAGTGCAGCTGGTGGCATCATCACCGATAAGCGTACACGCCTGTCGACTGACAGCGCTGACAGGCTGACGCTTATTAAAATGAATAAAGGCTGGATTTCTCAGAATTTCCAATCTCCACCAGGTGAAGGAAGCTCAACCTGAATAATTGATCCACTCCTCCTCCTCCTCCTCATTTTCCTCCTTCTCCTCCTCTTTGTACAGTAAAGCAGAGGAAAATGGCTATTTTTTGACAGGGCCCACTGGCTCTTGCTATAGTACTTCATGCATTTAATTTTTCTGGAGGGCCACCTACCCGGTCCTCTGTTTGAAACAATTTTTGTGAGTGCCACATACAGGCACTCAATCTATTCCATTTTTCTGGAGGGCCACCTACCCGGTCCTCTGTTTTAAAAAATTTTTGGGACTGCCACATACAGGCACTCAATCTATTCCATTTTACTGGAGGGCCACCTACCTGCTCCTCTGGTTTGAAACATTTTTGGGACTGCCACATACAGGCACTCAATCTATTCCATTTTACTGCAGGGCCACCTACCTGCTCCTCTGGTTTGAACAATTTTTGGGACTGCCACATACAGGCACTCAATCTATTCCATTTTACTTGAGGGCCACCTACCTGCTCCTCTGGTTTGAAACATTTTTGGGACTGCCACATACAGGCACTCAATCTATTCCATTTTACTGCAGGGCCACCTACCTGCTCCTCTGGTTTGAACAATTTTTGGGACTGCCACATACAGGCACTCAATCTATTCCATTTTACTGGAGGGCCACCTACCTGCTCCTCTGGTTTGAAACATTTTTGGGACTGCCACATACAGGCACTCAATCTATTCCATTTTACTGCAGGGCCACCTACCTGCTCCTCTGGTTTGAACAATTTTTGGGACTGCCACATACAGGCACTCAATCTATTCCATTTTACTGGAGGGCCACCTACCTGCTCCTCTGGTTTGAAGAATTTTTGGGACTGCCACATACAGGCACTCAATCTATTCCATTTTACTGGAGGGCCACCTACCTGCTCCTCTGGTTTGAAACATTTTTGGGACTGCCACATACAGGCACTCAATCTATTCCATTTTACTGGAGGGCCACCTACCTGCTCCTCTGGTTTGAAAAATGTTTGGGACTGCCACATACAGGCACTATCCAAATTAAATTGTCTCCATAGCAGCCTCCACACGTTGTCTCCATTGCTACCTCCAAAAGTCGTCCATATAGCTGCCTCCATACATCGTCCCTTTATCAAACGAGGTGTGTCAGGCAGAAATTTGGGTTGTTTTCATGGATTCCACATCAAAGTTGTTAACTTTGTCGCCACCCTGCTGTGTTATCCACAAAATATACTGGCAAACTTTTACCATTTAGGGATATTATTTCAGCGCTACTTGCGCATCTGTTTACATTCCCCTCACCCGGCATATCCTAAACTTATAAGAACGCTACTACACTTGATCTTATACAAAAGGTTCTTAGAAGTGCTGTTTGGGGAGTAGCCTAGAGACAGGGGCTTGGATTGGCGAAAGCTCGCCTGGCAGCGGAGCGCCAGCTCCATGCGCATCATGCGCTTCTTGCGCATCTGTTTACATTCCCCTCACCCGCCATATCCCAAACTTATAAGAACGCTACTACACTTAACTTGGTGCAGGCTGGGACCGAGTCTGACCCTGGGGCTGCTCATATACTGGCGACGCAGAGAATTGCGGGGCCTACCTCGGTCCAGGTCTCAAAGGCCTACTATACCTCCTCCCACCCCTCCTCCACCTCCTCCTCCTCCGAATTACCATCCGTGGGCATGGCGCCATCAGTCGGTAGCTCTAGGCACAGCAGCAGTGCCGTCGCTAAGCGACAGCAGGCGTGGCTGAAACTGCTGAGCCTAGGCGATAAAAGGCACACCGCCCAAGAGCTATTACAGGGCATTCCACATCAAAGTTGTTAACTTTGTCGCCACCCTGCTGTGTAATCCACAAAATATACTGGCAAACTTTTACCATTTAAGGATATTATTTCAGCGCTTCTTGCGCATCTGTTTACATTCCCCTCACCCGGCATATCCTAAACTTATAAGAACGCTACTACACTTGATCTTATACAAAAGGTTCTTAGAAGTGCTGTTTGGGGAGTAGCCTAGAAACAGGGGCTTGGATTGGCGAAAGCTCGCCTGGCTGCAGAGCGCCAGCTCCATCACAAGATCCAACTAACATAGTTGCAGCACCTTTAATCTACTACTAGTTCACTGCCTCCATAATAATAATAATCTTTATTTATATAGCGTCATCATATTCTGCAGCGCTTTACAAATCATAGGAAACAAATACAAATGTAATGTAACAGAGCACAACATTTGTATGGAACAACAGGAGTGAGGTCCCTGCTCGCCAGAGCTTACGGTTTATGAAGATGATGGGGTAACACGAGGTAAAAGAATATTTAATGGTCAAGCCATTCTTCTTAGGGAATAGAAAAAAATATAATAAATGGAATTGCTGTCGCTTGAAACACTCAGCCGTCATCTTATATACCAGGTCCAGGGTGAATGGGACTGCAGAGAAGTCTGGTGCCTTTTTGGTTGCTGGATAACAGATGGGAGGACGACACAGGACGGGTTAGTAGAAGAGTTAAAACTTCATGCAGTTAATGAGTGTTATAGGCTTGCCTAAAGAAATGGGTTTTAAGAGCACGTTTGAAACTTTGGAGGTTAGGTATTAGTCTGATAGTCCGGGGCAGAGCATTCCATAGAATTGGTGCAGCTCTAGAGAAGTCTTGGAGACGCGAGTGGGAGGTCCGCACTAGGGTAGAGGTTAATCTAAGATCACTGGCGGATCTAAGAGCACGGGTTGGGCGATAGACTGAGATAAGAGAGGAGAGGTAGGGGGGTGCAGCATTATACAGAGCTTTATGGATGAGGGTTATTATTATTTTAAACTATTCGAAAGGAGACTGGCAGCAAGTGCAGCGACTGGCATGAACTGTAAGCATACATGGTCCCCTTATCAAACGAGCTGTGTCAGGCAGAATTTGGGGTTGTTTTCATGGCTTCCATGTTAACTTTGTCGCCACCCTGCTGTGTAATCCACAAAATATACTGGCAAACTTTTATCATGTAGCGATATTATTTGAGCGCTTCTTGCTCACCTCCTTTGGTTCCTCTCTGCCACCCATTGGTTTGAAGCCTGAGTCCATTTAGGGTATGTCGCCATGCCACTCTCTAGCCTGCCGCTGCTGCCGCTGCCTCTGCATGCCGTCCCCTATAGTGTCAGGGTCAATTATTGGATGTTTTAGATGCTATCTAGCTTCATTCTGTCACTCTGTCATGGCCATGCTGTTGCCCATAATTTTGGCATAATGGTGCGATTAGGCAGCCTCAGAGGCATCCATGCATGCTGCCCCTGCTGTTTCCTGTCCATTTCCGTGGTGTATCCTTTTCTGAGGTTCCCAGGTGTTTGGCCAAGCTTCCCTGTGCAGAGCCTTGGTCCCCTTGAAAAATGCTCGAGTCTCCCATTGACTTCAATGGGGTTCGTTATTCGAGACGAGCACTCGAGCATCGGGAAAAGTTCGTCTCGAATAACGAGTACCCGAGCATTTTAGTGTTCGCTCATCTCTAATCATGATATGAAAAATAGGGCACAAATAAAAAAAAAACTTAATGCTGCAGTGAAGAGATTATTTGATGGCACATTTGAAGGCTCTAAAATAGTACAGGTAACTTATATTTTGCATTCCAATTTAAACAGTCATCACTTATTTCTGCTTAGTTGGAATGGGCTCTCTTGGT
Organism: Engystomops pustulosus; assembly: GCF_040894005.1. Taxonomy (NCBI): domain Eukaryota; kingdom Metazoa; phylum Chordata; class Amphibia; order Anura; family Leptodactylidae; genus Engystomops; species Engystomops pustulosus. The sequence continues at coordinate 78,710,166 of NC_092418.1, read as the reverse complement.
TGACTGGCAGCTTTTACGCCTGCTACTAGGGTAGTTATGCCCATGGGCCAGGGCCAAGGAGTGGAAATTGACATCAGAAAATATGCATAAAAATATTCACATGCATTGCAATATGTAGGGCCTCAGCAATCACCTATCACCTATGCTAAGTGTACACTGAAGAGACACTGAGCTGTCAGTCAAAAGAAGGAGGTGTGGGTCACTGGCAGCCTGTAGAAAACTTGACTCTTTTCTTTAGAAGATGACTCATGTCCACTCAGTGGCAGATAATATTATGGGGAGGGTTTTTAACTCTTTACCAGCAGGTGTTACTGGACACCTCAGAGTGCCTTGTCATTTATTCACTATGCTGTTATGATACAAATCCCGCATGGACTTGTAATGGGGATTAAATTAATTATTAGAGATGAGCGAACATGCTCGTCCGAGCTTGATGCTCGGTCGAGCATTAGGGTACTCGAAACTGCTCGTTGCTCGGACGAATACTTTGCCCGCTCGAGAAAATGGCAGCTCCCGCCGTTTTGCTTTTTGGCGGCCAGAAACAGAGCCAATCACAAGCCAGGAGACTCTGCACTCCACCCAGCATGACGTGGTACCCTTACACGTCGATAGCAGTGGTTGGCTGGCCAGATCAGGTGACCCTGGGATAGACTAGCCGCTGGCCGCGCTGCTCGGATCATTCTGTCTCTGGATGCCGCTAGGGAGAGAGCTGCTGCTGGTCAGGGAAAGCGTTAGGGTGTTCTATTAGCTTACTGTTAGGCAGGAGTGATTCTCAAAGAACCCAACAGCCCTTCTTAGGGCTACAATAACGTTCTACTTTTTTTATTTTAATTTGCATCTTTTACCATTTTGTGAGGAATTAGCAGGGGGACTTGCTACCGTTGTGTTTAGCTCTTAGTGGCACACATATCCATAGCAAAGACCGAAGTGGGAAAATTCAGTAGGGGTTGGATTTCTATTAGGCAATAACTCAGTGTCATCTCATCTGGCATAGTAGTGTGCTTCCTTTGATACTTGGCTAGAAAATAGCCATAGGAGAATACAAATAGCTTCTTGAAGCCTACAGTAGCATTCTATATATTTGATTTCTGGTTGATCTGCTGGTGGCTGTAGTTTCTGCAGTGCATGTACTTGCCAATTCTGAGCAATTTGTAGTGAGACTTGCGACCGCTGTGTTCTGCGCTTAGTGGCGCACATATCCATAGCAAAGGCTGAAGTGGGAAAATTCAGTAGGGGTTGGATTTCTATTAGGCAATAACTCAGTGTCATCTCATCTGGCATAGTAGTGTGCTTCCTTTGATACTTGGCTAGAAAATAGCCATAGGAGAATACAAATAGCTTCTTGAAGCCTACAGTAGCGTTCTATATATTTGATTTCTGGTTGATCTGCTGGTGGCTGTAGTTTCTGCAGTGCATGTACTTGCCAATTCTGAGCAATTTGTAGTGAGACTTGCGACCGCTGTGTTCTGCGCTTAGTGGCGCACATATCCATAGCAAAGGCTGAAGTGGCAAAATTCAGTAGGGGTTGGATTTCTATTAGGCAATAACTCAGTGTCATCTCATCTGGCATAGTAGTGTGCTTCCTTTGATACTTGGCTAGAAAATAGCCATAGGAGAATACAAATAGCTTCTTGAAGCCTACAGTAGCGTTCTATATATTTGATTTCTGGTTGATCTGCTGGTGGCTGTAGTTTCTGCAGTGCATGTACTTGCCAATTCTGAGCAATTTGTAGTGAGACTTGCGACCGCTGTGTTCTGCGCTTAGTGGCGCACATATCCATAGCAAAGGCTGAAGTGGCAAAATTCAGTAGGGGTTGGATTTCTATTAGGCAATAACTCAGTGTCATCTCATCTGGCATAGTAGTGTGCTTCCTTTGATACTTGGCTAGAAAATAGCCATAGCAATAGGATAGGATTGTTTGGTTCTAAAAACTCAAAAAAAAACAAAAAACACAAAAAAAAACAAAAAACACAAAAAAAACACACAAAAAAAAAAAAAAAAGTAAAAAAAAAAAAAAAGTTATAACTCTCATTTTAAAAATGTTTAACCCCAGGGCTAGGGGTAGAGGACGAGGGCGGGGACGTGGGCGTCCAACTACTGCAGGGGTCAGAGGCCGTGGTCCTGGGCGGGGTGAGACACCACCTGCTGATGAGGGAGCAGGGGAACGCCGCAGAGCTACACTCCCTAGGTTCATGTCTGAAGTTACTGGGACTCGTGGTAGAGCACTGTTGAGGCCAGAACAGTGCGAACAGGTGATGTCGTGGATTGCTGACAATGCTTCGAGCAATTTGTCCACCACCAGTCAGTCTTCCACGCAGTCCACCCATGTCACCGAAATCCCCACTCCTCCAGCTCCTGCACCTCAGCCTCCTCCCCCCCAGTCTGCCCCCTCCCAGGAAAATTTGCCATTTGAACCGGCATACTCTGAGGAACTGTTTTCTGGACCCTTCCCACAGTCACAAACCACTTGTCCGGTTGCTGCTGAGCAATTTTCCGATGCCCAGGTTTTCCACCAGTCACAGTCTGTGGGTGATGATGACCTTCTTGACGTAGTGGAAGTGTGTAAAGAGGTGTCCGACGATGAGGAGACACGGTTGTCAGACAGTGGGGAAGTTGTTGTCAGGGCAGGAAGTCCGAGGGGGGAGCAGACTGAGGGATCGGAGGATGATGAGGTGACAGACCCAAGCTGGGTTGAGAGGCCGGGTGAACACAGTGCTTCTGAGACGGAGGAGAGTCCTCGACCTGAACAGGTTGGAAGAGGCAGTGGTGGGGCCAGACGGAGAGGCAGGGCCAGAGCTGGTGCATCAGCGCCACTGTCAACTAGTGAAGCTCCCGTGGTGAGGGCTCTTGCGGCGAGGGCTAGATCTTCAGAAGTGTGGAGGTTCTTTAAGGAAACACCGGATGACCGACGGACTGTGGTGTGCAACATTTGCCAAACCAGGCTCAGCAGGGGTTCCACCACTACTAGCTTAACTACCACCAGTATGCGCAGGCATATGAATGCTAAGCACCCCACTCAGTGGCAACAAGCCCGTTCACCTCCGGCCGTGCACACCACTGCTCCTTCCCCTGTGTCAGCTGCTAGTCAGCCCCCTGCCCAGGACCCTGGCCCAAAAACCCCATCGTCGCCTCCACGATCCTCCACAGCATCCACCAGCGTTCAGCTCTCCATACCCCAGACGCTGGAGCGGAAACGCAAATATAGTGCAACCCACCCGCACGCCCAAGCCCTTAATGTGCACATCTCCAGATTGCTTAGCCTGGAGATGCTGCCCTATAGGCTAGTAGAGACCGAGGCCTTTCGCAACCTCATGGCGGCGGCCGCCCCTCGGTATTCGGTCCCCAGCCGCCACTACTTTTCCCGATGTGCCGTCCCAGCCCTGCACCAGCACGTGTCAGACAACATCATCCGTGCCCTGACCAACGCCGTTTCTGACAAGGTCCACCTGACCACGGACACGTGGACGAGTGCTGCCGGGCAGGGCCACTATATATCGCTGACGGCACATTGGGTTAACTTGGTGGAGGCTGGGACCGAGACTGACCCTGGGGCTGCTCATATACTGCCGACGCCGAGGATTGCGGGGCCTACCTCGGTCCAGGTGTTTCAGGCCTACTATGCCTCCTCCTCCTCCCACCCCTCCTCCACCTCCTCCTCCGAACTACCATCCGTGGGCACGGCGCCATCAGTCGGTAGCTCTAGGCACAGCAGCAGTGCCGTCGCTAAGCGACAGCAGGCGGTGCTCAAACTGCTGAGCCTAGGCGACAAAAGGCACACCGCCCAAGAGCTATTACAGGGCATCACGGCGCAGACTGATCTGTGGCTGGCACCGCTGAACCTCAAGCCGGGAATGGTTGTGTGTGACAACGGCCGTAACCTGGTGGCGGCTCTGCAACTCGGCAGACTGACACATGTGCCATGCCTGGCCCATGTGTTAAATCTGATAGTGCAGCGTTTCCTCAAGACATACCCCAATCTGTCTGATTTGCTCACGAAGGTGCGCCGCATCTGTGCGCATTTCAGGAAGTCCAGCCCAGATGCTGCCACTCTCAGGGCAGCGCAGCGCCGCCTCCAACTGCCCGCTCACCGACTGTTGTGCGACGTGCCCACGAGGTGGAATTCAACACTGACCATGTTATCCAGAGTTTACCAGCAGCGCAGAGCGATTGTAGACTGCCAGATGTCAACTTCCACCAGAACTGGTAGTCAGGTCAGTCAGCTTCCTCAAGTCTACAATGAGGAGTGGACGTGGATGTCTGATATCTGTCAGGTGCTGAGTAACTTTGAGGAGTCAACACAGATGGTCAGTGGCGATGCCGCCATCATCAGCCTCACCATCCCGCTGCTTGGCCTGTTGAAAAACTCTCTGGTCAGCATGAAGTCGGAAGCTTTGCGCTCGTCACAAGAGACGGGGGAAGAATATTCCCTTGTTGATAGCCAAAGCACCCTGAGGTCTGTTTCTCAGCGCATATCGGAGGAGGTGGAGGTGGAGGAGGATGAGGAGGAAGAGGAGGAGAATGTTGGCGAGACACAAGAGGGGACCATTGTTGAGTCCTTCACTGTTCAGCGTGTATGGGCAGAAGAAGAGGAGTTGGAGGAGTTGGAGGAGGAGGAAATGGACAGTCAGGCCAGTGAGGGGAGTGAATTCTTACGCGTTGGTACTCTGGCGCATATGGCAGATTTCATGCTAGGCTGCCTATCCCGTGACCCTCGCGTTCAAAGAATTTATTCCAGCACCGATTACTGGGTGTTCACTCTCCTGGACCCACGGTACAAGCAAAATCTTGCCACTCTCATCCCTGCAGAGGAAAGGAGTGTGAGAATGCATGAATACCAGCAGGCCCTGGTGCACAAGCTGAAACAGTATTTCCCTTCTGACAGCGCTAGCGGCAGAGTGCGTAGTTCTGCGGGACAAGTAGCGAGGGAGAGTAGGCGAGCAGGCAGCTTGTCCAGCACTGGCAAGGGTACGCTTTACAAGGCTTTTGCCAGCTTTATGTCACCCCAGCAAGACACTGTCACCTGTCCCCAGTCTCGGCAGAGTAGGGCTGATCTTTACAGAAAGATGGTGAGGGAGTACGTAGCTGACCATACCATCGTCCTAAATGATCACACAGCTCCCTACAACTACTGGGTTTCAAAGCTGGACATGTGGCACGAACTGGCGCTGTACGCCTTGGAGGTTCTTGCCTGCCCTGCCGCTAGCGTCTTGTCCGAGCGGGTTTTCAGTGCAGCTGGTGGCATCATCACCGATAAGCGTACACGCCTGTCGACTGACAGCGCTGACAGGCTGACGCTTATTAAAATGAATAAAGGCTGGATTTCTCAGAATTTCCAATCTCCACCAGGTGAAGGAAGCTCAACCTGAATAATTGATCCACTCCTCCTCCTCCTCCTCATTTTCCTCCTTCTCCTCCTCTTTGTACAGTAAAGCAGAGGAAAATGGCTATTTTTTGACAGGGCCCACTGGCTCTTGCTATACTTCATGCATTTAATTTTTCTGGAGGGCCACCTACCCGGTCCTCTGTTTGAAACAATTTTTGTGAGTGCCACATACAGGCACTCAATCTATTCCATTTTTCTGGAGGGCCACCTACCCGGTCCTCTGGTTTGAACAATTTTTGGGACTGCCACATACAGGCACTCAATCTATTCCATTTTACTGGAGGGCCACCTACCTGCTCCTCTGGTTTGAAGAATTTTTGGGACTGCCACATACAGGCACTCAATCTATTCCATTTTACTGGAGGGCCACCTACCTGCTCCTCTGGTTTGAAACATTTTTGGGACTGCCACATACAGGCACTCAATCTATCCCATTTTACTGGAGGGCCACCTACCTGCTCCTCTGGTTTGAACAATTTTTGGGACTGCCACATACAGGCACTCAATCTATTCCATTTTACTGGAGGGCCACCTACCTGCTCCTCTGGTTTGAAACATTTTTGGGACTGCCACATACAGGCACTCAATCTATCCCATTTTACTGGAGGGCCACCTACCTGCTCCTCTGGTTTGAAACATTTTTGGGACTGCCACATACAGGCACTCAATCTATCCCATTTTACTGGAGGGCCACCTACCTGCTCCTCTGGTTTGAAACATTTTTGGGACTGCCACATACAGGCACTCAATCTATTCCATTTTACTGCAGGGCCACCTACCTGCTCCTCTGGTTTGAACAATTTTTGGGACTGCCACATACAGGCACTCAATCTATTCCATTTTACTGGAGGGCCACCTACCTGCTCCTCTGGTTTGAACAATTTTTGGGACTGCCACATACAGGCACTCAATCTATCCCATTTTACTGGAGGGCCACCTACCTGCTCCTCTGGTTTGAAAAATGTTTGGGACTGCCACATACAGGCACTATCCAAATTAAATTGTCTCCATAGCAGCCTCCACACGTTGTCTCCATTCCTACCTCCAAAAGTCGTCCATATAGCTGCCTCCATACATCGTCCCTTTATCAAACGAGGTGTGTCAGGCAGAAATTTGGGTTGTTTTCATGGATTCCACATCAAAGTTGTTAACTTTGTCGCCACCCTGCTGTGTAATCCACAAAATATACTTGCAAACTTTTACCATTTAGGGATATTATTTCAGCGCTTCTTGCGCATCTGTTTACATTCCCCTCACCCGCCATATCCTAAACTTATAAGAACGCTACTACACTTGATCTTATACAAAAGTGCTGTTTGGGGAGTAGCCTAGAGACAGGGGCTTGGATTTGCGAAAGCTCGCCTGGCAGCGGAGCGCCAGCTCCATGCGCATCATGCGCTTCTTGCGCATCTGTTTACATTCCCCTCACCCGGCATATCCTAAACTTATAAGAACGCTACTACACTTGATCTTATACAAAAGGTTCTTAGAAGTGCTGTTTGGGGAGTAGCCTAGAGACAGGGGCTTGGATTGGCGAAAGCTCGCCTGGCAGCGGAGCGCCAGCTCCATGCCAAGATCCAACTAACATAGTTTTAACTGCAGCACCTTTAATCTACTACTAGTTCACTGCCTCCATACATGGTCCCCTTATCAAACGAGCTGTGTCAGGCAGAATTTTGGGTTGTTTTCATGGCTTCCATGTTAACTTTGTCGCCACCCTGCTGTGTAATCCACAAAATATACTGGCAAACTTTTATCATGTACCGATATTATTTGAGCACTTCTTGCTCACCTCCTTTGGTTCCTCTCTGCCACCCATTGGTTTGAAGCCTGAGTCCATTTAGGGTATGTCGCCATGACACTCTCTAGCCTGCTGCCGCTGCCTCTGCATGCCGTCCCCTATAGTGTCAGGGTCAATTATTGCATGTTTTAGATGCTATCTAGCTTCATTCTGTCACTCTGTCATGGCCATGCTGTTGCCCATAATTTTGGCATAATGGTGCGTTTAAGCAGCCTCAGAGGCATCCATGCATGCTGCCCCTGCTGTTTCCTGTCCATTTCCGTGGTGTTTCCATCCTTTTCTGAGGTTCCCAGGTGTTTGGCCAAGCTTCCCTGTGCAGAGCCTTGGTCCCCTTGAAAAATGCTCGAGTCTCCCATTGACTTCAATGGGGTTCGTTATTCGAGACGAGCACTCGAGCATCGGGAAAAGTTCGTCTCGAATAACGAGTACCCGAGCATTTTAGTGTTCGCTCATCTCTATTAATTATATAACAAGGCGCTCTGAATGGTTTCAGTGATATAACTGATATAAATTATAGCATCATTTTTCTAACTCTCTATTGCCACAATCACAGCATACAGAGGTACCGTATATACCGGCGTATAAGACGACTTTTGAAGACAGAAAAATCTTCTGTCTAGTCTGGGGTCGTCTTATACGCCGGTAATCCCGCCCGCCGTGTATTCACGGCGGCGGTCGGGTTCCGGTGCATGGAGAGGGCTCACGGGCTGAGCCCTCTCCATAGCCGGTAAGTCTTTGCTGCATATTGCAGCAAAGGCTTACCGGTAACACCCGCGATCAGTGCTAGCACCGATCGCGGGAGTTTTCACAGCGATAGCGGCGCATACTCACCCTCGATGTCTACTCACCCTCGATTCTGGCCCCGATGTCTGCGCGGCTCGTCTTCAGTCTTCCGCGCCGTCTTCTTTCTTCTGCTGGGCGCCGCCATGTCTTTCCCCGGTGCGGCGCCTAGTATGACATCAGCAGCGGCGCGTCATACTAGGCGCCTGCCGGGGAAGGTCAATGGCGGCGCCCAGCAGAAGAAAAAGAAGACGGCGCGGACATCGGGGGAGCAGCGCAGCACATCGGGGCCACCGGAGGGTGAGTATATACGTTTTTTTTTTTTTTTTTAATGCTGGGCTGGGCTGTGCTGTATACTACTGGGGGCTGTGCTGTATACTACTGGGGCAGTGCTGTATACTACTGGGGGCTGTGCTGTATACTACAGGGGGCAATGCTGTATACTACTGGGGGCTGTGCTGTATACTACTGGGGGCAGTGCTGTATACTACTGGGGGCTGTGCTGTATACTACTGGGGGCAGTGCTGTATACTACTGGGGGCAGTGCTGTATACTACTGGAGGCAGTGCTGTATACTACTGGGGGCTGTGCTGTATACTACTGGGGGCTGTGCTGTATACTACTGGGGGCTGTGCTGTATACTACTGGGGGCAGTGCTGTATACTACTGGGGGCTGTGCTGTATACTACTGGGGGCAGTGCTGTATACTACTGGGGGCTGTGCTGTAATGGTAATGTTGTTGTTGTATGCCTTATGTTTATGAGCGACAGTTTTCCTGCTGTATACCTGCATGTCATAAGAATTTAAATTAAAAAAAGGACCATGTTAAATTCAAATCTGTTTTCTTTAAAATTTTTACCGGTGTTTTGTATGCGTTGGAAAAGGGGTAGTCTTATACGGCGAATATATCTTAAACTCTATATTTTAAACAGGAAAATAGGGGGGTCGTCTTATACACCAGGTCGTCTTATACGCCGGAATATACGGTATAATAAAATAAGTCCTGAGGAGCACAGTTCTTAGTAGAACTGATGGTAGATGTCCTTTAAATTGAATGAGGTGAATCTAGTGTTGAAGGATCCGATAATTATGACCTAAAGATAGGATATTTATAAAGACAGAAGAGGTCGAAAAGGAATATGAGCTTTATTTTTTTTCTACTATGCTTATGCTAAAGCGACCTCTTCTCAAATTGTTTCTTATTTATCTTGGAGAGACAGTAGCATGAATCCATCTAGAAATAACAGTTGTTCTTTGTTAAGAAGAATTATAATATTTCTAGATTAATCCCATTTATTTGAAAGGCAAGTCAGAGCATGTAAACGAATGTGTACATAATACCAGTATTAGCACATAATACCCAACCTTTAGTCTCATAATTTATTGAGCATTGGAATACCTTTAGGGTAATTGCAGTTATTGGAAAGACAAATCATGAATACTATAATTATATTCTTCTAGTATTGGCAAACTACAGATCATAGAGTGACTCAAACATGAGATTTGTGAGGAGCTTTATGTTCTTGAGTGATATTGAACTTTTCTATAAAAGTCTAAAGTTGAGCCTGGAGAATGGAGTTAGGCAGGTTTTTCCAGTTTTGCTTTTGTTAGACATAAAGGGCTAAAATTATACCAAGTATAAAAATAAACATGTTACACTATTAATTCATAATGTACATGATGTCCGCAATGTAAAGGTCGAGATTTGGGGATGAAGTTATAAAACCTAATTCAGAACTTTGTCATTGTATTGGCTTTTTATAATATCAGTATAATGCCCATAGACATGCACCATCTTGGTGATAACTCTGCAAAGTTTAGAGAGGCCATAAAATTTTGTAAATCATAAAATCAAACTATTTAAGCTTCATTTTGACATTGAGTTTTGTTGTATTCCTTTATTTACATCATCATGGGTTTTTGTATCAGACGTTCATATTCCTGGAATACCCCTTTAAGTTCATCCCAGTTTGTTTAAATAAAGCCTAATTGTCACTGCGGAGCAAATCCCGAAAATTTCGAAAATCTGATGAAAGTGCGATCCGTGGACCCTTAATAAATAAGCCCCTATATGTATGGAGATCTCTTATCCTCCAAACATTTCTATAATGTTCTGATCCTCTGACGAGAGTGTTGGGCAGAAATGTCCAAACAGATATTGTCTTCTCACAGAATATTTAGTATTTGCAGTAATATATTAACTACTTGTTCAGTGCCTTTACAGTATATTCATATGGTTTTTGATTTTACAGATATGTGCAACGGTCATGGACCCTCTTAAAACAAAACAAAGTTGAGGAGATGCTTCTTCAGCAGCTAGGACACAGTTTCGCAAGCATCTACCCCTCTAATCTCCAGCTACAAAGGGTCCTCACACAACTTCTTCACCTCCTCTTCAATACAACTGATGTTCTAATCACAGAATCCTACTCAGGCCAATACACCAGTGTTCTACAGACTCTACTGGATCAGATGAATGTGCTTATCGGATCAGAGCTCCTGACCATGCAGTCGCTGAATACCACAAGTGATGTGACTTATATAACACAGAGTATTGTTAAAGAACTACAATACTTGATAAAGCTGAGTGGTTTACTTTCAACATCTAATGTGTCCAGTCAGGCTTTGGTGCATTTTCAGACCATTATGGATTCACTGTCTACTTTGAAGTTAGAAAATTCTTCCCTTAGTGGCTCAACATTGTCCCAACTTTTTGGCATCATTAACCAGCTTGCGTTAAAGACCAGCTTTCCTAACAGCTCAGCACTTGTTGATGTTATTGTAAAGGAAATCTCAACATTCTTGAACACGGATCCTGCCTTGGTCAACAATCTTTCCTTCCTTAATTCCTACCTCAACTATTCCCAGATCGATTTTTTATTATCTGAATCTTTCAAAAGTCACGCAGGAAATATTTTGTCCTGTTTCACACCCTCAAGTTTACAGGAGATCAGCTCTAACCCCAATAATATCTCCTTGGAGTTGCTGAAACTCATTTCTGGCTTCATTCCGACTCAAGAAAAGGAAACCTTTCGTAAAGTAGAGAGCATCTTTACAACTCTTCTTGACTTGGTTTACACCTGTCAGACAGAATTTTCTAATTGTACCAGCTATATTACTGTGTTTCAACAACAGCTGTCAGATATCATGCAGTATATAAATGACCTGAATCCAGGAAACATACAGGCCATTTCTAATAACATTACACTCACGTTTGTCAACCTTAGTAATGCTGATATTGCCATTGTGAATAAAATGCTCCAGATTATCTCATGTTCTCAAGCACATGGAAACATCTCATGTGATACTACACAAGATTTCTACAACATTATAATAGGACAAGTGCATTCAGTCTTAAATATGGCTCTGGAAGGTGACTCCACGCTTGCTTTACTGGACCAGATAAAAGAAAATGTTATCAATATCACCCAAGTACTTGGTTCTGTAGATGTTACAAATTTGACTTCTCAGTTGGAATATATAACAACTTTGTCTAAATGCTACACAAATGCACCAGTAAATCCCATGCAATGTACTCTGGAACTGACTTCAAGCCTTGTGGAGTTCCTCCAGACACTTCCATTCCCACAGCCTGTGCATGATCCTCTTCTTGTAGCATCTTCCATTTTTAAGAACTGGGTTGGAGCGATTAATGGAAAAATGGATATTTATCAACAGTTGGCTTATGTTTACAATCTTACAAACGTGGCTTATCATAATCCGTCTGCTCTTATGGAGATACATTCAGATCTCTTCTATATTGTGAAACAGTTGGAAGAATTAAGTGGAAATTTTAATTTGACATCCATAGAAACTGAGAAATTGATTAAAAATCTGCTGGAAACTCTTAAACTTGATAACATTAGTTCCGTATTTCCTACATCAGTATTACTGCAAACTAGTCAGGGACTTGAGCTGATAAAAACACAACTTCAGACTATAGAGAGATACCTTGTGTTCGTGAAGAATGGGACTGATGCTTTTCAGATCACTGGAAATATTGATGTTTTTGTTACAATGGCAGGAGTAATTGTAAGTGACATTCTATCAAATATGAAGAGCAATCCCACCCTTCTACCTATTGCAGATGAACTATTAAATGTCATGAATTGGCTACAAAAGTCTCAACTGATTCCGACTCTTCAAAGTATCTTAAGTGAAACACTACAAAATGGAGGCCAAGGTTTCGAGACAGTTATTAATCACATTATTCAACAAGAGCTTTTCAATGGCAGTCTCTGGAGCACTCTCCTCAATAATGTCACTAAGACTGACATTACATTTATGGTTCAGCTTTTACAGACTTTGGACAGTGAACAACTGGCCAATCTGTCTTCAGTTTTACTGTTCACTGAGAAAGTTCTTGGAACAATGGAATCTCTAGTCAGCGATTTGCAAACTGTATATAACATATCACAAAGGGTCATTAGCATTCTTTATAATGCAGGTAAACACAGCAATGTAAGCATGGATATCTTTTATGAGATCTACAGTATGCTCCTAGAAGGCTGGAGTGGAAGCAATGTCAATGAGTTCCCCATGTTGAAGAAAAGGCTGATGGATCTTCTCTATTTGGGTTTGCAGTGTCTGTCAGATTCTTCACCTTCTCAAAACTGCCCCATTTCTGACATCATAAATGTGACACAACTAATGCTACTTGAGTTCAATAATCAGCATAACCTAGGTTTCTCTATCATAGAGGGGAATGTCACTATGAATAGCATCTTGGGATATGTTTTAAACTTTATACGACCAGTAAATAGAACTATGACCAACCAAGAAATTGCCATTACAGAAGAACTAGCATGCCTTACAGAAACGCTGAACATTACTCTCCAGTTGGTTTCTAGAGTAGATAACCACTTAAGACTCAATACGACCTGGATTCCAGAGATGGAAAGTGCTATGTTCCAAATTACTGAAACATTCTCAACCCTCAACATTACATGTCTTACAGTAGACACTAAAGTGGTTAATATTATTTATCAGCTGGTGGAAAACCAGCCAAACCTTTTGCAATCTCTGGTTCTTCTTCTATCTGACCAGATATCAGTTAGCTCGATTCCCTCACAATATGTAAAATACATGGATGAGATGTTTAATATCATGAAGCTTTATGCTGCCATGCAGGATCACGTGACTTTAAACAATACCTTGGTTAATCTCTGGAATGAGACAATGTTACAGCTCTTTGAAACCAGCCTGAATTCAAGTGAATGGATCCCGTTATTGGAAATTGGCAAGATCCTAAATAATGTCTCAACCTTTACTGGCTCAATTGAAGGACTGAAAGAATTTTCTGCCATTGTAAGCAAAGTCACCAAACTTACTATTACAAGTCTTCAACTGACCACAAACTTGTCAAATGTTTCCATTGCTGAGATTTTTGAAAATAATTTTTCTACACTTATATATAATGTTATAAAACAATTAACCTCATCACTCAATGCATCATCCATCGATAGGTGTGAAGACACATTTTTAAACCTTATAACTTTTTATAAAACCTACATGAACTTATCATTGAGTGAACCGTTCTCCTCCAACATCAGTTCCTGGACATGCAACATGTTATTCAGCAATATCTCCTCTTCAGACTGGCAAGAACAATTGTATGTTATGGAAAGTATGATGGCTTCTCTAGGAGCACAGACAAATGCAACAATGAAAATACTATCTTCTTTTATCAAGTTTGTGATTTCCCCCAACCTAGAAACTTTTGAAACCCTTTTGGTATCAATTACTGAAACTTTTATAGGAAAAGAACTTCAAGCTAATGTAATTGTATTCCAGCATTTACAAGATTTGATCACTTCTTTACAGACTTTAATCACCCAAGCGTCAGAAAATGAAAGCAGTAGCTCTACAGTAAATACTTCAATCCATGTGATAGAAGGAGTTAAGGTCTTTCTGAAAAGCCTAAATATCACTGGGTATGATGAAATGTTTGCTTTTGCTTCTGATATCCTTCAAGTTTACTTCAACTTTAAAAACACCACATTGCCCTTGGAGAACTTAGCTCAAAAGTAAGTGAAAGTTATACATTCTAATGATATAAACAGATATCTGTATTGAATGGCACATACATTTCAAGAGTTAAATAAACAACATTGTAGGACATCAACCACCAGGATAAAGGATTATAAACCAAGCCCACTCACATGATGGTGTGTGCCCCCTTCTAGCAGGATCTGCACTTCTTTTACCTTCTTATGCCATGTTTTTAAGAAAAAAATCATTCTTATTTGCATAATTTTAAAAAGCCTCTTTTTAAATAAAACTAGGGCATAAGAAGCTAGATGAAAACCAGATCCTGCTAGAGGGGGCGCACACTAGTATGTCAGTATGCTTGGTTTACAATCCTTAATCCGGGTGGTAGATGCCCTTTAAATACCATTTTATCTATTACATATATGTGTCTATTTTTAAAGGGGTTGGCCACTTTCACAAAACTTTACAAAGTTAAGTACAAAATCCTAATAGGGTCACCCATATTAAACTTACCCTGATAAAGTTTATGCAAAACCGTCAGGATCGGAGGGTCCTGTGACCCAGCTGCAGCAGGACTAGGGACTTCCTGTGCTCATGTTCTGCTGCCTTCCTGTCTCACCATTCTCTGTCTTATAAAAACTCCCATAGCAGTGGCATGGACATCTGCACACCTTTCCAACAGGTGCTATGATAGTAGTTATGACAGAGGGGGTGTGCATAAGTGCATAAGTAATGTCTACACCCCACGTTTTCCATCTGAAGGCAGCAGGACACACAACATCACAGAAGGTCCCAAGTTCTGCTGCTGATGAATAAATTAACCCTCTAGTTCTGTCGGCTTTAACAAAACTTTACCATGGTAAGTACTTTATGGGTGATCCCATTAGAATCTTCTACTTACCCTGCTAAAGTTTTGTGACAGCAGCCAACACTTTTAAAGGGCGTCTTTCAGGGCTAAATATAGCGTTGTTTAGGGGCCTTTAATAGAAGCTGAAGCATACCATTATGATCCCAAACCATTGAAGCAATGCAGATCATACATTTAAGTATATGGAAATCAACCTGCTGGGCAATGGCATGATTTGGTGATTTGTCTGCAAGTAGCCAAAGTTTAAATGGGTGATGATTCCAGAAGAGATTTAGAGCATTTACAGCTGTCTGCAGGAAAATCAGTTCAACTTTTGACCCATCTCCATTGCACTTGCAGGTTGATTTGCATATGCATAAAAAGATAATAATCTCTGGATGGCATTTTCAGTTTGGGGACACAGAGATATGTTTGTGCTCTTATAAATGGCTCTTTCTTTGCACTATTATTTTATTGTCAAGATTGGTCATCTTGTATGTAATTTATTTTAGCAGATTACAGAGGGGTGAGTAAAGACACTGTTCACATTTTAGATGTTACACAACTTTGTGAAATTCAATACATTTCCTGTCTGACACGCCTATGGAATTTTTTGGTTTGAACTGCACCTTTGATGACGAAAACCCCAGAAAAAATGTTACATTCTCAATAAGGCTGTTTTAATTTTTTGCACTTTCTATTTTTCACTCCCCATCTATAAAAAAAAACATACCATATGAGAGCTGTAGAAGGGCTTGCTTTCTGGCTAACAAATTGTACTTCCTAGTGACAGCATTTCATATGCCATGCCGGTTACTGGCAACCTGAAAAAAATTCCTTAATGGTATTATGATGTACATGCATTGAAGGGCTAAAGTCCACTGACAACTCCCCAATGAATGATGAGTAAAGGTAGTCACAGAATGATCAATCAATATACAGGCCCACCCACCTACCTCTAGGTCCTTTAGATACGGTTCATATGCAGAGGCTACTGCTTATACTAGTCACTAATACTTGTCCCAATTGATCAGTAATTAAAGGAAACAGGTCAACCTTAAAGGGGTTTCTTAACTTTTTCCTCTAGGGAACTACAATTCACCTCTTCTTAACTTGGATAAGAACAGACCTGAGATTCATGGCCACTACACAGGGAACAGAGATGCAAACAGTGGTCATAAGAAATACATGAGTTAAAAAATGAGGCATGGTTCATATTAAGCAAAAACAATATGATAGGACACAACATACTGAAGTGTATTGACTATGGACCAGAGTGTACTACAAAGTCCATGTCCGTCAAATAATTTTGGTAGGATTGACTGGTTCTGCTTGGTTTTAGATGAGCCATTAGCAGACCCAGCTCAAAACTAAACTATAACCAGAACCGCATCTTGTAAATGGAAAGCTCTTATTGCCACAGAGTAGGAAGCTGCAATAGCAAATAGCTTTTATTGCAGGTTAAAACCCATTTGTGAACCAGTTCTAAATGTTTATGGCTCTTTTCTGTCTACATGCTAGATATTTTCTGTCACTTACCTGACTCATATTTTGTCCATGACAAAAATAAACACGTATTGCACGTATGACCTAGAGCTGGCGGCTTTTTCTCCCTTCTTTACACTGACAATTTGCATTAGTCATTTGTTTCCAAGTTATCTTATTTCCAATCTTACCTTGCATTTGCCTGAATCTATTTCAACAACCTGATGTCTACTTTACCAAAGAATCTGAAGACCCTGCAAATAGAGATTACTTTAGCATTTTAGCATTTCTATTCATTAAAAGCTCTTAAATATAACTGTATGAACCAATAAGTGAAATCCCTTCAATCTGACATTCTCAGATACTAAGTTCAAGATAAAATAAAATTGACATATAACTTAGAAAAAAGGAAAAGTACTATACAAAGCCAGCAAAATCATTATTGAATCAGCAAAATGAATGGTGTAAAAAAATTATGATGTTTACCTATCGTGTCCCATATAAAATACAATAAAAAGTGATCCAAAAAAATGTATGTACACCAAAATGGTGCTCTTCCTGTAGTCTTTTTAATTTTTAGCAAAAATGAGCAAAACATAAACATTATTAGCAAAACATAAGAAATAAATAATAATAAAAAATATAGCATAACGTTATCGCTGTAATCGTACCGACTCATAGAATGACGTTATATAAAATGTTATTTAATGTATACAGTTAACAGAAAAAAATATTCAAAAAATATTCAAATATTCAAAAAAAATATCCAAAAATCAATTACAGAATTTATCTTTTTTCTACTCCGCCCAATAATAAAAAAATAATAAAATTTCTTTAATGAGGCATAGCAACCACAAAATCGCAATACTGAAAAATGCATCAAAAAATATATCGACAATAATAGAAGAACAAATATTTTATATCTCACAAAACTGTGCCAATGAGCAAACAACTTGCTGCTGCGTAGCCCCTGTTCCCTTCTGAGCACCCCATTCACATATGGGATGTCCCCATAGTTGGCAGAAATTATTTAACAAATTTTAAGATGGATTTTACCCTTTTATCTATTTTTGAATATGTAAATATTAGGGCTAAATGGATGTATTACTGACAAAATTAGACCAGTCTAAATTTCATCTCTGTTTTGTTAAATACTATGGAAAATATTTAAATCGATCTTAATCCTAGAGAAAAGTTCGATTTCAAATTAATAGATAGATATATAAACAATAAAATTAATATAAAATATATCTTTTTTCAATAGGATACTGGGACAAATTTTGACAGCTTTCCAAGAAAGTGGCCTTCAAAATGTTTTCATCAAGGCAGTACAAAGTCAGATCCAAAGCCTCTCCCCAGAAGTGCAGAGAATTGTGCAGAGTTTGTTAAGTAATGTTATATCTGCCATCAATGAAACCATTTCTGAGATTGCTCTACAGCCACCATCTTACAATAACAATCTGGTATTCAACATCATAGAGAACATTGTGAAAAACTTCAATCGCACATTTGCAACTGAAGGCCTTGGTGGAAATAAGGAAATAACAGAATTAATCTTCTCTCTAGTCACTGACATCCTACAGATTACCCAAAACTGGAATAATATTTCACTGGCTATTACTTTTCCCCAGAATGGACCTAATGGAGCTTTAAATGAACTTGAAGTTCTGCTCAACAACTTGCTTTCTCAATCTGCAAATAAAGGACTCTATTATAATTACAGCATCACATTGCTAAATACGTTTTCTACTTTTGTTGCAAAAGGTGACAACAATCAGGTTATAAAAACAATATTAGATCTCTTGAATTTAAGTAACGCTACAAGAACCTTTCCAGTGCTGATCAACACCCTAGAAAATTTCTACAATTTGCTAAATTTAAACAAGACAGAAGACTGGAATATTCTCGATCTATATACTAAACAACTGTTCAACTTTATATCTCACAGTCAGATAAATCAAACCATCTCAGAGTTGAGTTCCTTATTCAACACAAGTCAAAAATTGTCATCTTTGCAAAGCAGTGAAATAAGGAGTGCTGCTTTGGAGTTGCTACCGTTCTTTTACCCTTCTAACCTGCATAATATCAGTAAGGACAGTAAGAGCTTTGTCTCCACCTTACTAAATGTTCTATCTAAGAACATACCTCTTGACCAGCAACATTCCATCATAAATATTACAGATACCATATTATCTCTTATTGAGTTAATAGACAAATGTAACAAGGACTCAGAAGCCTGCGACAGTGCATTATCCAGCTTTCAGATGTTGGCTATAAAGGTGTTGAATGTCATTACTAACACAGGAAACAGAACTCTTAATTTGGAGATTTCTAATAAAACATTGGTGGAAGTGGAGAAACTAAGTAATATACAGATATCTCTCATCAATAATATTTTTTCATTTTATTGGAATGTGCAAAACACCCCCGACAGATTCCCTGGAGATCTACAGAATGTCTACCAAGATATCCTTTTGGCAAGTAAACTTATTTTAAACATCACTAAAGACCCAAGTTTTGTTCAATCAGACGTGGGATTGCTAAAGAATTACACACAACTGGTTGATATTTTTGAAAAAGTTGTTTTGGCCAACAATATAACAGAAATACTCCTACAGACAATGACTCTACAGAAAGACTTCCAGTGTATAGACCAGAACTTGATGTGTATCGTCAATGTCACTTCCCACTTCTTAGGTTTCTTAAAAACACTACAAGTTCCTAAACCTCTGATGGACCAAGTACTGGCTGCCTCTGCAATTGCTGAATATTGGTTGGGTGAAGTTAACACAACAGCTGATGTATACCAGCAAATGGTCTCTTTGTATGAGATTACAAGAGCTGCATTACAAAATGAACCCACAATCCAAACAATACTTTGGACATTGACAGATATTTCAAAAATCATTGAGAATATGAAGTTAGAAAACACATCCTTCTCCCCTATAGAAGACATCATATTAAATATCTTTAAGGTGTTACAAGATGGCAACCTCCTTAACTCATCGATAAGTCCTCTCCGCATCAACAGCTCACAGCTGGAAAATGTCCAAACACAAATCAAGATCATAGAGTGGTATATCATAAGTATAAAAAATCAGACGCAAAAACAAATGATAGGTGATCCATATGCTCTGTATCGATTGATACAGATTTCACTGATAGATTTCATAGCAAGTGTTGAAAACTGGATCAATGTCCCAAATATAACAAATGTTTTGTCTCCTGGAATAGAAAACCTGTTTCAATTATTGACCACAAATGACACCGAAGCAATGGGTCAAGTACAAAATTTGATACACTTATCATCTATTCTCCAACAGATCAACTCACTTCAAGTCTTTCACAGTGTGGAGTTTACAACAATCTGGGAGGTTTTTAACAGGTTCATGACTGGAGACCTAAATGTGACACAGATATCCGAAATGCTGAAAGTTTTGCAGGCTACTATTACAGCAAACAATATCACTGAGGGTGCAGACATCTTGCAACTCTATAATTTCTTTCTTGAGATTCTAAACCAAACTCATTCTACTGGAAGCATCAATTTTACACAATTTTTCCAATCTTGGAATAACTCACAGAATGACTGGCTTACTCTGCTCCAAACCTCCAGAGGGCTCCTCTCCTACATTACACCTCTTGTACCTGAAAGGATGATGAGATATATTAATGTATCAGAATACATGCTTGAAGTGGTGGCAGAGTTCTTTACAGAGCCAGATCTATCACAAAAGAACATAATGAAAATTCTGAACATTGTACCAATTATAAATGAACTGTTCGATACCCATGCAATGGACTGGATAGAGAATGGGATTTTCCAGAAGGTTGTTTATTTCTTATTGGATATTGCTTGGACTTCATCTTCTCCAAAAGAAGTTCTTCTCCTCAAAGTGCAAAATTTCACATTCACAATGATACAGGACATACAAGATATGCTCAAGACACAACCCATCTCTCCGTATAATAATTGGGTGTCATTCGCCTTGGAAGTGGTGGGAACTGTTATCAATGGTACACAAGGTCCATCTTCTGCAGAAAGGTAGGTTCATTCATGTGCTTTTAAATATTAAATTGACAGCATAAGTAGGCTGTTGCTCTGAGAATAACAATGGAGGCGCCACAGAATAGATAGGTAGTTGATTCAGACAAAGCAGTAAGATAAGGCCTGATAGCCTTATATAATATAAAGACATTTAAATCATTTTATTACACAGCAATGTCTAAATCTTTAAATTATATCTCTTTATACATTTGGGCATCATGTTCATTCTAAATATAAATTTATTTTCCATTTTTAGTACAATAATAGTTCCATTTAAGTACAATTACACAACAGAAAATAGTCCTTAAAGCAAACCTTTTTAGCTGGTGATAGGTTCCAAAAGCATATGCTATGCTGATTTTAAAAATGCCTTTGCATTTTGCCTTTGCATACTGTAGTTGAACGGCCCAAATCACTTATGGAAGTGTGGAATGTTGTCGGCACTCGAGTAAGTCAAATTGGAACAGCAAGCAAGTCAAATCGACTTGCTTTGAAGATGTTTATTAATCAGTAGCAATGCGTTTCGGCTTGGGATCCGAGCCTTCATCAGCCTTTGATGCTTTGACGAAGGCTCAGAACCGAAGCCGAAACGCGTTGCTACTGCTTAATAAAACATCTTCAAAGCCTTTGTAGAATTTGACTTACTTCAGCGCCGACAACATTCCACACTTCCAGACAAGATTTGTGTCATTCTACTGCATCAAGATAATGTTTCTGATTCCCCTGGAGCAGTTTAACGCTAGGAAGTCGATGTTGGCAGCCACCCCAAGACATCACATAAAGCATTTAAAAAGCGCCATAAGGTGAGAGCATTTACCAGTAAGTTATCGGAACCTTACAGTCGATATAATATACTAGGGCAGAGCTTTCTGTCTCTTTTCTGTCTTTTACACTTGACCGTACATCTGGGGTTTCCACAAATTCCGGCAGAGGTCTCCATGTGATTTCTCCACTTTGTCAGTATGCTGAATCATTTCAGTACTTCATATAAGTTTAATTCACATTACCTGGCTTCCTGCCAGCTGTGTGTTTTAAGTCCCAAGGGTAAGGGGAAGCAGAAGCATGTGTGCCTGTGTCAGTTTCTTCTCCTCCATACTCATGCAGCCCCCTACTATCATGTGCATTGAGCAGGCAGGAGAGGATGGGGTGTGATATGGAGGAGAGGAAGAATACATGCATTGACACAGGCACACATAAGCTGCTGCTTCCCTTCTCATTGGTCTCACCACATGCTGCTGGAATGGAAGAAGGTAATGTGAATTAGACTGAAATGATTCAGAATGCTGACAAAGGCATTTTTAAAATTAGCATAGCACAGGCTAATGGAACCTGTCACCAGCTAAAAATTACATGCCAGGTGACAGGTGCGCTTTATGGACTGAAATGTTTAGTAGTTGGTTTCAATACTATACAATTTACAATGATAAAATTTTGCCTGAATGGACACAAAATTACAAATTTAAGCTTTTGGTATAATTTAGGCAATGTTTTGTATGTAGGGGAAGAGTATCTAAAGTTTTCTCCCCACACACAAGTCTTGATAATAGTAGAGATTATTATCCCGATTTGGATTGGCAACAGTGGAAATATAATAATTAAGTCATTTTCAATATTTTCTACAACAAATGTGTACTGTATGTGGTTAGGGCAAATATCATGGACAATACAGGTGGTCAAACATTCACTGAAGCTGGATATCGATTGTTGGCCTCTCTACTTTTTGAAAAATTCACTGAGAGTGGGGGAATAGAAAGAATCAAAGGTATAAAATATGACTTTTAATAGATATGCACTAAAAGAATAACATGAATGTGTTGAGGTGATCGACCTTCACCACAAATAGGTATTTTTTTATATTTTATTTAAAAAAGTATCAACACAACTGGCCCCAGTTCAAAACCTATTGAGGTTAACTTAGACTGAGACCAGAGAAAGCAGCGGGGGTATAGGCTACTGAATATTACCATAAGCCCTGCATGTTGCGGATGTCGGGCAAATATGGCAGAGCCACCCCTCTCACAGATGGTTCGATAAAATGCGGACAGCTAAAGGTTAGCACCAGTATTATAGCCGTGTATTTGGCCTGACCTGGAGTAAACTAAAAATGTATCGGAGGCTATCTGCTCGTGTCAATGAGTGGATAGAGGGCTGCTAATAGGTCTAACTGGAGTAAAGATAACTCCTGGCTGCTCGACCCCTACAGCTATCAAATATTCGCTATCCTGAGCTAGCACTCCTATGATACTAGGACCCAACGCGTTTCCTGACTCACTAACATTCATCAGGGATCAGATATATTATAGAGAGATATACACATATTGTGTGATGGTACACATTCGCATAGCGTGTCCCCGCATTGATAATAGCGGCAGCGCGCGCGAGGGGACGCTAGGTTTTTAAAAGCCGAAGTCCTTCCCCTTCATGAGCGGGAGGAGTGGCCCACGGCCAATCACGAGGGTCGGAACGGGCCCAGCCCTCGAAACAGGAAACGCCCCCTGGTGCTAACCTTTAGCTGTCCGCATTTTATCGAACCATCTGTGAGAGGGGTGGCTCTGCCATATTTGCCCGACATCCGCTACATGCAGGGCTTATGGTAATATTCAGTAGCCTATACCCCCGCTGCTTTCTCTGGTCTCAGTCTAAGTTAACCTCAATAGGTTTTGAACTGGGGCCAGTTGTGTTGATACTTTTTTAAATAAAATATAAAAAATACCTATTTGTGGTGAAGGTCGATCACCTCAACACATTCATGTTATTCTTTTAGTGCATATCTATTAAAAGTCATATTTTATACCTTTGATTCTCTCTATTCCCCCACTCACAATACAGGTGGTCCCATTGTTTCTATTGCGGTGAAACCCCTTAAATTTGACATGGCAGGCGATTCAGAGAGCCCCTTTATTAGGCTCAGCTACAAAGGGCAATCTAAACCACCTCCCATGTTACCTTATTAGGGTTTATCTAGAGACAACACTCATAATCAACAACAGTTAATAGGCTGTTAAGAGAATGGATTTTCTCACAAACAGAACTTATCTGATGTAATTTATAATAGAGGATGAATATTGATTATGATCCAATGAAATACTATCATACCCATGCTTAGGTATGTACACTGCCACTGGAATCTCTATTGACATGTTTATGTTTAGCAAAATTAAATGTTATAAAAATAATTATCAAATGATTTGTTTTCCAGGATTCTAAAACAAATCTGGGATTCCTTTAAGTACAATGGATTGGAATCTTCAATAATTTCTATGATCAGGGACCTTGTTCTGAATAATAGCTCTGCCAGTCCAGAAAGTACAAAACTAATGGATCAGCTACTTCAGCTTGTACTCAACATCACAGATTTGGTCATATCTGATACCCCACTAAACATAAACACCACTGTAAAAATACTGCAAATGGCTGTGAATAATATTATGCAGTCCTTGCTATCCCAATACCAGAACTTTACATTGGAATTTGGCGGTCAATCTGGAATGGAAATGACTACAATCCTCCATGAGCTCCAGTTGTTATTGAACAGTATGACTACCTCCAATGCCTCCAATATTAAAGTTACTCTTTTCAGTCTTCTCTCAAAATATCCACAGATTATCTTTGGTGCTAATGAAACACAATATATGATGCTTATTGTGGATGCACAAAAGATATTCAATGAATTTGCCCAGTTGAACACTACTCTTACTGCTCAAGACATTGCAACTATATTTGCTAATCATCTACTCATTAATGTGGGGTTCAATAATGAGACACAATCGTCTCTTTATACCATCCTAAAGATGTGGCAATATCTAACCAATATGACAGGTGTAGTGCCCAATGACCTTAAACACATCACTGTACAAATGCTGCCATATATCCAGTCCCTAGTAAATGAAAATACCAATGTTAGTCAACTAATGTCTTGGCTTGTCAACATAATATCTGACCATATACCAACAGCAGAAAAAGATGGACTACACAAAGTTGCAAATGCTACACAACACATTATTGATGCTGTTCAGACGTGTAGTCTTACTACAAAGACCTGCCCAGATCTTATCGCAGACATTCAGGACTTTATTTCAGACATACGTCAACTTGAGACTTTCATGCAAAACAGAAGTTTGGTGAATAGTTCTGTACTGCATTTTGGACTGTATAATCAATCTCAGATCACCCTGATAAATGAAATATTTTTCTTACTTTCATATGCAATGGGACATCCATATAATGCTTCATCCAGTCAAATGGGAATCTATGAATATGTTCTTATACTGAAGGACCAGATCCTCAACACAACTATGGAAGATAACCTGAATTTCACAGCTACACTTCCTCTTCAAACCATCTTAGAAATAGTAGACACTGCCAACGTAACTAAGCTTCTGCTCCACCTAGAAAATGTCCTACAAACCTCAACCTGTTCCAACCAAACTGACAGAGATGAATTACTATGCAAATTGAATGCAACACTACAACTGGCCCAGCTTCTAGACCAGCTCCCATTAGGACAAACTATTCATGGCAATGTATCAGTCATCTCCTCAATAATAGGACAATGGATAAGTTACTTTAATACTCATACCGCAACCTACACACAGCTCATTGATCTCTACAATGTAACCATTTATATGTTTCAACATGAGCCTACACTGCAAGCACTGAACACATCTCTGGTAAATATAGTGCATATGCTGCATGACATGGGTATACTGCAGAATAGCAGCATGAAGGAAACCGACATTGTCACCAATATTCTATCTGAGATACTACAGAAGCTTGGGTCTGGCCCAAACCTATATAACATCTCCAATATGTTACAATATAATGTCAGTGATCTTCTAGAATCCATGCTATTGGAGCTGGATATTATCAACTGGTTGATGCTTTACATAGAAAACCAGACTGAAAATTTTACTAACTCTTCAGGGGCCAATACAATGCATACCGTGGTACAATGGATGATTAATAATTACCAACAGATTAGTGTAATAATAAGAGATGTAGAAACTGTGGTCAATTCATTCAACCAAATTTCCCCCAATACATCTATAGATGCTCTGGAGATGTTGGTGGAGCATCTGCTGATAGCATACTTACCACAAACTGAAGACAAACAGCTAATACAAACTTTAGAGATTGTAATAAATGTGACAAAGGTTCTGCTTGAGTTAACTGGACCCGATATGATGAACCAGATTTATACCTTCATTAACTATTTTATAACATTTCAATCAGATATTTCCAATGAGCCTACTATGCTATTCAATATTCTCTCAGCAATGAATGAAACTGGTCTCATTCCTGAAATAGGACAATTCATCAAGTCCTTCATTCTTTCCAATGATCTGCAATTTCTACAACAGTTTCTTGATGCACTAAAAATATTTAATAACTTTTCTCAGATGAATAACAGCATTAACGTTCAAGATCTTTCTGCCATCTTGGTAAACTATATAAAACTTTTTCCAGAAACTGCTTACGACATACAAACTTCACTCAATGCCATCTTTAACCTTTGGCAATACTTTAACAATCTGACTAATGAAGAGCCCAATGATCCAAGTAACACTGTTATGCAAATTTTGACATTTTTTGAGTCCCACGTTCTAATGAATGAAAATACCAGTGTGAGTGAAATAATGTCTTGGATCGTCACCATGGTCTCTAGACATGTACTACCAGAAGAACTAGACAGGTTAGGAAAAGCAGCAAATGCCAGCCTGCTTGTTATAAAGGCTATGGAAACATGTGTGGGCAACTCGGTGACCTGTACAGATCTTATTAAAGATGTACAAAACTTTGTGTACGGTGTAGCCCAGCTTGAGTCATCCGTGAACAACAAAACCCTTGCCTATATCTCTTTTCTACAGTTTACATCTTACAACAAGTCACAGATTGTCCTTATAGATGAACTATTTATGATGCTTTCATATGCACTAGGCCATTCATACAATACATCTACAGGCAAAAATGGAATCTATGAAGATGTCCTGACACTAATAAACATGATTCTCAATACAACAATGGAACAAGACCTTAACGTCACCACTTCTCTTCAGGGCATCTCAGAGGTGTTGAGATCTATTAACATTAGCCAAGTTCTTCTTCAGGCAGAAACACTGCTAACTATGTCTACTTGCAACAACCAGACTGATCCATTTTTGTGCAAATTAAACATGACATGGCAACTAACGGAGTTTCTAAGCCAACTTCCGCTGAGACTAACAACTCATGACAACATATCAATCATCACTTCAATAGTCAGGCAATGGATAAGTATTCTAGATAAGAATATGTTGACTTACCAACAGCTATATAATGTTACAGTCCTCGCAATTGACCAACAGTTCACATTGCAGGCAATAAACACAAGTTTGGTTAATATTATATATTCCTTACAAGACTTAGGCATCCTACAAGGTGTGAGCTTGAATAAAACAGACATTGCCCTGACCGTTCTATCTGAGATGATACAACTTTTTAATGTTGAATCTGGCACACACAATCTTTCCAGCATTTTACAATATAACATTAGTGGAGTTCTGGAGACCATACTATCACAACTGCAGACTATGGACTGGATAACGCTACAAGTTGCAAAAATACAACTGAATTTTAACAGTTCTTTAACTGGAGATACAATATACTCAATACTTCAATGGATCCAGGATAATAACCAACACATTAGTCTGATTCTAAAAGATGTTGAACTTATGATCAGTTCATTTGATAATTTCTTTAATTTAACTAATAGGATTTTTAATCTATCCAGCCCAGTCTACCATCTCATCCAGATTTTTATCCAACACTTTAATTCCACCATCCAG
This sequence comes from Engystomops pustulosus, assembly GCF_040894005.1. Lineage (NCBI taxonomy): Eukaryota > Metazoa > Chordata > Amphibia > Anura > Leptodactylidae > Engystomops > Engystomops pustulosus. Next base: position 78,683,006 of record NC_092418.1, on the reverse strand, counting down.
ACTTCAGATTTACAGCAGGTATGGACACAGATTTCAAATATCATTGACTCATCTTTTTCTGTACTGGAAACCATCAGAAGAGCAGTTGTTTTCACAGATGGTGTCATGAAAAACCCTACCTTCTCTGCACTCCTCAATATGACTAATATGGAGATGATTAACACGACTGTATCTTCTGTGGCTGAATGTACGGCTGTTATCAACGCCATGGCCAACTTTTCCAGAACAGTTTGGCCAATATTCAATCAAACACAATTAAATATTGAAGAATTACTCTCGCACTTTGGTTTACTGGCCTGTAATACCCTGTCTCTGCAGTCAGCAAATTATTCCTGGACAGCAAACTACCAAATCACAAGTAATATTTTATCAAATCTGGCAAATTATGTATCCGGTGAAATGACTGGTTATTTCACTGCTACCGAGATGATGACTTCATTTCTCTCTAACATTTCTCAGTCTACAAACATGTCCCAGGAAAATTTACTGCATAACATTTATGAACTATTTATCCAGGAATTGAGGATCTTTAGTAACACTACAATCATAGCAGACTGGTTAGAAAAACTTCCTGTAAAAAAATTAACATCTATTGTATTTAGCTCTGGCAGCATTTCTACGTTTGATCAAGTCCTCACTTTACAAATAGATCTTTTGCATCTACTCTCAACAAGTCTCAACGCTTCATCATACACACAAGGAACTTCAATTTTATCTGATTATTTGATGAAAATAGCCAACAGTATCAGCAGCTTAACTAGTAGCGGTGGGATCACTCAACAGTAAGTATACCAAGAATCATTGAATTAAGTCTATTAATAACAGCTTAAAATAAATGCCCCACATTTTCAATCTATGGCTAGTGTTGAATAGACCTGCACCACAAAGTTTAGGTTCACACTGAACCTTGCGGGTCTGGGTCCATCAGACCTAACCCAGAGCTTCATTAGAACTTAGAAGCTTCTTAGACCCACCACAAATGCAACTATTCCCAACACAAGTGCAGTGCTTTTAAGAAGCCGCCTGCCACACGGACAAAAGGGATCTGCAAGATAGAGATGTAGAAGGATAAAGTGGTGTTTATCTACCGAGTTGCAAAATGGAGGTGGAGAGAGATTGACTTTATAGTTGAGCTCCCCGCTTCCATGTCTTTTTAACATGAGTTAAATAAGGAATATAAGTTGTTTTATATCAATATACATCCACCATGAGGTTGAGATGGATTTCACACAAATAAAGTGTTGAATAAAGTATTTATGTAGGTTTTATATGCATAGGACTGGTTACAGTTTCCCATTAAATTGCACTATGAAGACCTGTTACCCAATGGCACAACCAATTACTAAGTTTACACTTGCTTTTTATAGGGGCATTTCTAATAAAACAATGGTAGATCAGCAATAGTTTTACCACCTGGATCCTTTTTAGTTGTGAAAACAGAAGGGGCAACTTGCATTTTTATAAAAAATAGTAATAATCACCTGATTCTGTATTATGTTTTGCAGACTTAACAATGTCATCACCAAACTTGCCGTTAGTGTGCAGCTTCCTCCTCTGATAGAACCTTATGAAACTGTCATGAACTGTGTGAAATATGTGGCCGCCAACCTTACCGATCATGAAACGGGTATAATCAATGTCACTTTGTAGCCGCCATTTTATGTCTTCAACCATTTATTGTATAAACTCTAAATGGTCTTGGCACTATAGTATAATAAATAGCTACAATAGTCAAGACAAGAAAACCACTAATGAAGCAGGATTCTATAATGCAATATAGATTTCTCTGCAATTAATGTACTTACTCAGGATTTGAGAAGCTGCACTAAAGAACTCATTCCAGTATAGATTTTCTTCTTGTAAAGTCTCTTATTAATCATCTTATCTTCTTTAGGGCACCTTGACGTGGCAATTCAGGATTTGTTTAACCAAAGCAATGTATTAGCAAGTGGATCAATGGTTCCAGAGTTACTCAATCTCAAGGCAAGTTGTCTAAAGCAATGTTAAATCATTTCTGACACTTAACCCATTCATAATTTATTTTATGTTCTGTAACATACCATGATGGTAGGCAAAATTATTTATCAGAGCCCAAGACTGGCTAAATCTCATTTCAACCCTTGGTTTTCAATTCTATATTTCTAGTGGCAGAAATCAAGTTGAGGTAACACTTATTTTACCTCTGTTTTATGAACTGGGGTCCATGTAACACAAGTTGCCTATTTGCCATAACATGTGAGCTAAAGGAGTTCAAAAACAATCAGTAGGTTTCTTTGACCAAACCTTAAAATGAAATGACTAAGGACCAAGTTCAGGTGGTAGATGGGAGAGAACAGAATATCAAAAGCGCTTCGCTCAAGTAAATGGAACTGCTCATAGGCATAACTATAGGGAGGACAAAGTAACAAGTGTCACAGTAAGAAAAAAATTAAATAGCAGTTATATTGAACATTATTCTCTTTCAAAAGTTCAAAAATCCCACCAATGTCATTTTTTATCTAATATTTGTCTTTATTGAAACATTGGGGCACATTTACTAAAAACTGCCAAACTCCACTATTTGCGGTCTCTCTGTGTAGTGTGCAGGGGGCGTCAGATGCATGATTTCTGGCGCCCATTTTTCATTAATCTGGTGCCCTCTGCACTGCTCCAACAGAGTGCACCATTATTTTGGTGCACATTTGACATTGGGCGTATGACACAATGTCAGACTTTGCATGTTAAATGTGGAGCTCAGTCAGACTGAGAATCGGAACGCCCATTTCAGTACAGAATTTTGTGTTGCGTTATAGAGTCGGGTAAAATGCAAAGTGCGCCACAATTGTGTCACATGCGGCACAAATGTGTCACGTACACATCTTAAAGCTGTTTGTACATGAAAGAATGTGCAGTTTGTACACGAAGGTCCGATAGAAAACTGGTGCAGGGTATTTAGTAAATCTGGGTTATTGTGTTAATAATTTGTGAACATTTTCTTTCCTACAGATAAATCAGCTAAAAACTGTAGCTACTATTCTCTGCGAAGTGGATGGTTCAAGCAATACCCAGTCATACTGCTATGTCCCGTGCCAGTACCTAACAATGCTGCAAGAGGTGGCCAATGTCGCAACTGCAGGAATAACCATTGGCAAAACAAGTCAAACCTGGGGTGTATCCACAATAAAATCGCGACTAGACATTATATTTATGGGTATTGAGAATGAAATAAACACAATGATAAATTCAGCGTAAGTCACTGTACTAATGAAATGGTCTATACATTACCATGACTAGAAGGCCAAATGGTCTTTTGTTGAAAACCGCTTAATTTTTGCATAACTGGTTACTTAAATTATCATCAACTTGCCCTGGTACATATGCTCCTGAATGCAGACATGGACATATTGCCCATAATTAGCCAAAATGTATTATAAGACCCCTTTCACAAGACCGTATATGGCGGTCGTATACTAGCTGTAAGAAATGCATTGTGCACAGCATAGTATGGTACATGTGTGACAATGCCATCACCGGCATTTCCAGGAGAGTAGTATCCAAAATTTCTTATTTTATTCGATCTCTGGTTGTGACGGGGTCTTTGGGGTTTGTTGATGCTGGGGATGAACCTGTCTGAAGGTGAGCTGAACTTTTGGATTTCTTTGTTTGCATTACATAGTTGTATTGCAGTACATGGTATAAGAGGTTAGGGGGCCTAAAATACGGTATTAAAGAGTTCCAAAAATTTAAAAAAACACATAAAATTTAAAATAATCCTTTCCCTTGATCAGAAATGAAAAACAAAATGTAATAGTATTAAAACATAATAAAACCTATATAAATTGGATATCTTTATGATTGTACTAAACCAAAGAGTAAAGGGGAATTGTCATGGAGTGCACAGTGAACCCTGTAAAAACAGAGCCCAAAAGAAAATGATGCACATGCGGCACAGCCAAACCCTACAGCAGAGCTTACAGCAGAGCTTAACTATAACTATATATGTTACCTGTTTTTGTATTTTTTTCCATCTTACCATATGCATATGAAATACTAGGTAGTATAGTTGGCCCTCATAAAGTTCTTTAAACAGAAAAGTTATTGAAGGAGGTGAGCAAAAACTGAAACGCAAACACAAAAACAAGAAAGGGCATCGGCGGCAAGGGGTTACCTTATTATAAAATTTTTTTATCTTATCTATGTTCTGTACTAAGAATTGTGAACACACAGTAATTTTTGCCAGTGTGTGATGAATAAGTAAAGATCTCCTGAGTCCTATTTTGTGTGTCTGATAAGGACTTTTGTAAGAGCCCCATATTTTTAGATTTTGTTTAATAAAATAATAATTTCAGAAAGAGCTTCCTTAGCCAATTCTGTATTTCTGATTTACAATACAACCCTAGTTTTCTTTCAGCGGTGGACGTATCTGTGAGTAATAGAACAATTATCTTTCTCCATTTTATTTCAGTCTTCAAGGAAGTTCCTTATCAAACATAACCTCAATGCTGAGCAAATTTACCAACATGACTAATGTCACAAGTGCCACTGCTCCAGGTATGTTTGAACATAAAATAATCATTTTATGTCAAGTAAAATGGGTAAATCAGGCAAGATTTGGTCTAAGCATGTGATACATCCATGGCAAATGTATTAATACTAACTTTACTTTTTAACAGTAACTTTAGGAAGCATATTCCACAACAGTAGTCACGTGGAGAAGCAGTTAAGGCAAGTAGTAAACCTGAGCGATTCCAGCATCACTGCACTGATGAACGTGGAGATCCCCAGTAACAAAACTAATGTGAGTCTTGAACTTTTTTGCTATATATACTTAGTATCCCAACTTCTTGTAAACAGAAGTAAATATCAGATAATTTTACATATAGATCAACTATTGACATGAAATCAGATGAAGTTCATAATATTAGGCCATGGTGGTATCATTAGCCCTCTACAAGTATTATAATTGTTCTGGCATAAAAAAGGTTAATGTGGAGTTAACATTTTCAAGGCATTAAAGAAAAACTATAAAGTATAAAAATTGCACTAAGCAAAAATAAGCAATTCTCTAATTTACTCTAATTAGCTATATGGTGGTGTTTAGCAGCTTGCAGAGATTTTAACCTGTACCCTAGGCTAGTCTCCATTTGCCATGCTTTATGGCTACTATGGGAATCTGTATAGGACAGCTGGAGATAACAGGAGGCATATTGGGAGGGCAGAAGTGCATGTTACAAGCATTATCACATGCTTAAGGTTGTCTAAGTACAAATAAGCTGTCCTGCATCATGTGAAAGGCCTTAATTTTCTGACAAAGGACCTTGAGTCAGCCAATCACAAACACGCTGTCCTAATTTATATGAATACCTTCAGTCCTCTGTCCTCAGTGTCCTTAGCAGAAAGTCCTACCCACTTTAGGAACAGTTGAATATGATTTTATAAGAAGAGCTAATAGATATACTAGGATATATCTCAGGCTAGAAAGAAGCCAGCAGAAGGATGCAGGTATCGTTGGAATTGTTAGAGGCTCTCTCCAGCTGTGCTCAAAATTTTTTTTCTAGTATTGCTGCTTCAGGGGAATTTGAGCATCAAAGTACTGATAGGAAGCAGAGCTGGATAACACAAGGCCTTGATTAGGCGTTGTGTTTGACACCCATGATGTAATGAATGGTGCAAGGCACCTAACGCGAAAGATTTCAGATTTTTAAAGAACCTTTGATGATGGTATGATTGAGGAGGGGGAGTGTCCTGCTCTTCTGAAAGCAGGAAATCAAATTCTAAAAACAGAGAAGACTTTACATGAAACTGCAGATCTGATTACTACAGAGCAGTGCCAATACTTGTAACAATGAAAACAGATCTGTGTATGAATGGGTCTCATGCTCCTCACCCATCATGATGGCATTACAGGTCCTTTTCACTGCTTTAACCTAGGATATAGGGTCAGCTCCCATTCCTACTCTACTATGAACTGTTTTCTATGTGCATTGATATTGTACACATCTAAATCTCGCTCTAGAGATCAACACTGAAAAATAATAAAAGTGATTCTATAATGTTTAATATTTCTTAACAAATATACAAATACAAATATTAACAAATAATCAATTCACAAGAATAATTAAAAAAAATTCTAATTGCATTAGCCATTAAGCTCTATAATCTTTTCCATACAGATTAGCGATTGGTTTATCATCCTGTATCAATGTAGTACAAACAACTCCCTGGTAGCTGAGCCATTGCAAGTATATTGTAATTTACCTCCGGATAAAGGATACCAAATGGTTGTAATATTTCTCCAGAATGTGGATATTCTTCAGTTAACATACAGAGTAAGTAATACACAATGATAATGTATATGACATGTTTTATCATATATACTTTTTTGGGATTTTGTCAATGCTAGTCTTTAGAAAGAGATATCTTCTCTTGCAGATGATGGTTCCATCAGAATGGCAAACAGCTATCCAGGCCCTGATGGCTTTACTGAATAATTTGATCAACACATTTAGTGAGATGTTAAAAAAACTACCTTCCCAAGAGGGATTAAAAAATCTGATGGAAATCATGAACAAATTTATTACTTCATCAAATACTTCAAGCAGGAAGAGAAGAAGTGTGGTATGTAGTATATAAAGAGCTGTCATGGCAGATATGGCTGTGACTGTTATGGGGGTCAACTGGCTACTGGAATCTTATATAATATGTAGGTTCTGGTCTTGATCCAGTTTCCCATCAGTAGCATTCATGCTGCACTTAACTCAACTATATGGGTTTCTACAAAGACATGTGTGTTCTCATACTTTACTTTAGTATTAACTTTGAATAATGAGTAAAATCCCTATTTTCAGGATCCTCTGGTATCAGCACAAACCCGCGCAACCATTCCTACAATTCCTGATATTACAAGATATATGTGTACTGGGAACTACAAGGCACTGGGCCAGGTCCTGGCCTTACTCTACGCATCCACAAAGTCATCTTCTGGTCAAAACAGCGAGAGAGCCAAATCTATTGACCAGCTATATGGCATACCTTCTGACAGTAAGTGCTAACTATAGGAGACACTACCCGTGTTCAACAAGTTATTCTCTCTGCAGCGGATTTATGCCAAATGTCTATTTTGCAGACAAGTTTTGCCGCAGCTTATTCACCAATCTTGTTAATACGACGAGTGGTGCCACTTACTGGATGCTCCTGAAGCCTCTGTTATATGGACAAATTCTTTATGCGCCTCATACCAAGGAAACTGAGCAGATAATGAATAAGGTAAGAGTAAGTTATGTAATGATTTTACATAGATTAGGGTGTGTTCACTTGAATTTTAGTTAGAAATACAATTCAAGCACAGTTGGAGTCCCAATTGCATATGTGACCCTAATCAAGTCCCTAATCAAAGGGGGGGGGGGGACTTGCAGTCATCATTTTGCCACAGACATCAACAGTAATAAGTGCATGGCCCTATTGATGGACTGTAGTTGGCAGGAGACAGTATGTGACAGGAAGTCCCGAGTCCTGCTTCTGGGGGGGGCATGTGATCTGCGGCTGCTACAGACCAACCATGGTGACCCAACCATAATCTTGTACTTGTACCTTGGAAAGTCTCTTATTAGTGTCCAACCCCTTTATGATGATTATATGCTAACTTTTTGTATGTAAGGACCAATGTACTTCCATCGTTACATCATTGAGAAAGACTGGAAATGTGAATGATTTTAAACAAATGTCTTGTATTCTTCTGAAATATAAACTTGTATTTTGATCTTTTGGCAGACAAAAAATAATCTACTTGAAGTGGAAAGTTACAAGACAACATTTAGTGATTTATCCACCCAAATTCAGACATTTTTGAAGAATAAGGAATTCATCAATGCCACTGGGGAGCTCATCAAAGTATTGCAGGTAAGTCCTTATTTTAAAGTAAATCTACCACCAGGATGAAGGATTGTAAACCAAGTAAATTACATGCAGGTGTGTATCCCCCCATGTCAGGGTCCACTCTACTTTTAGCTTTTTATGTCTTTGTTTTAGCAAAAAAAGACTTTAAAAATTATGCAAATAAGCCTAAGCAGCTCCAGGCTCGATATATGTTGACAGAGCCTGGAGTCCCTGAGGTTAATTTGAAAACTTTTTAGGGCCTATTTGTAAAAACAAGGGCTAAGAAGCTAATAGAAAACCGGATACTGTCAGATGGGGCACACACCAGCAAGTAAGTGTGCTTGGTTTACAATACTTCATCCTGGTGGTAGATTTCCTTTAAGATAGTCCTAAATGTACTTGAGTGTATTGCATAGTCTATTACACATAGCCTCTTGCTCTAGATTCGGGTTTGTGAAAGCCAAAGAAATTTGGATTGTATTGAAGGAATGTATATTTTTTGCAAAAGGTTGGGGAGATCCATAAGAATTATACTGTGCATTACAAATTATTTTCAGAAAATCAGAATTTTCTATTCAGAAATACGGGCAGTAAAGCTGTGTCTGTTCATATTTCTGTATGGTGGGATGGTTTTTGCACATGGCATTGGGACGTTTTCCATATGTTACCACCCTTAGGTTGATCTGGAAGTGGCACCCTGCTAAGGGTATTGTTCACATGCCATTGTATTTCATTTGTGAGGTCTGGGTGGTCAGGCATTTCGCTAGATTTTCACATCATAGCGTCAGCATTTAGGAGTTTAAACTTGCATTTAACTAATATGGATTGTTTTGTCTTATATATGCTACTCACAATATTAATCTTTCCACCCTTAGGGTCTTCTGACGAATACTGTTGTTACTGGATTTCTACAGAACTTTATGAATTTTGACACCACCGGTCTATCTGGAAACCTAACTGCAGTTAGTAAGTGACTGTGCATCTACACAGAATAGGAAACAGAATAGTGATTTTCAGAAGTGCATTATTGTATTCATGCACTAGAAGGCGATGTTTACCACAAAAAGGGCCAAATTGTCCAAATTCTGTCATTTTAATATCTCTGGAACAGTCCTGTGCAACACTAAGCTGTTATATTTACTATAATGTGGTTACATCTTTCTATATAACATCATCTGTAGATATATGAAACCTGCAATGTGAATATAAGCTTTAGAATATAAAACTTTCTTGGTTTGGTCTTTTAAACACCTGACCCTATAAGCAGAGTAACCCCTGCCCCCCATAATACTATTTTATATCTACCATTTAACCTATTTACCTGGTAACTCTAGATGTGCGAAGTCCAGACAATTATTTATGTATATTTTGTTACTTTTCTTTGCTGGTTCTTTAACTTTGTTATTTTGTAATGATATATTTTATGAGTTATATATAGGAAAAAAGTAAGTAAAATAAATTACAATAAAACAACAGAATTTTTTCAACTATCCCCCCCCCCATCCATTTACAACTCTGTATCATGTTTGTATTCCACAGATAGTTATATCCAATTTTTAACTCAGAATCAAGGCTACCTTGCATCAGGCCAGATTTTAGTTCAAGCCATGCACAGCCTTATGTCCTGCGTGTCATATGACCGTATTACAGCTTTCAACACTACTGCCGAAATGTTGGCGAGAGCAGAGGAGCTTCAGAAGAATAATGGACTATTTGCAGGTGATGGCATTTTTAATTTTTTTTTATTAACTTTATACTCATTCAATATTATAACAGTGCACAATTGTTTGAAGAAATTCCTGGATATTAAAAATCAAAATAAATATCCCATGGAGCACTGGGCATACCTGGGCAAGTGCCGGGGCCTAGGACTGCTGGAGGGACCCAAATAAGGCTGCACATAAGGAATCCATGGGGCGATGGGGGCTAAAATAACCATGAGGGGACTGTATATAAAATAACAATGAGGGGGCTCTTTGGATGATAAACTAGGGAATATTTTAGGGAACTGTTTTAGTTTCTGAATCTTTAATGCCACCACGTGAGTTCACTGCAAAGGGGCCCACTGAGGCTCCGTCACCCAGGGGTCTACTGAAACCTGGAGCAGACCCTGCCATGGAGCTATGGATTTGGAATGATACTCCCAACCAATTATACTATTAATAGCCTATCCTATAAATATGTTAATTTTAGCGACAGAAATCCCCCTTTAAGTTTTAATTATTCTTTATGACTGTACCAGTAATTTTTTTCCCTTATAGTGGTTACTTTCCATCTACCCTCCGGTAGCAGCAGAGATGCACGTGCAGCTTCTGGCTTACCTAAGCAAATGAAATACAGTATCTCCATGCGCTCACTACTATCAGAGAACACCAACTTCATCAGAGATTCCTACTGGGTTCCAGGGCCACATAACTCTGTGAACAAATATAGTCGCGGGTTTGTGTACTTACAGGAGAATATTGACAGAGCTATCATAGAGATGCAGACTAACAAGAAGCTGAATGATGTTGGTGTACAATACCAACCCATGCCTTACCCCTGCTACCAAAGGAACGGGTATGTACATACAGTGATGTATACAGTGCCAACAATTCTTAAAGGGGTTGTGCTACCAAAGACACAGACATAAATGTCTGATGGATTGGTTTCTGCCTAGAGTGATCAGGACAATGTAGGTCCTCATGTCTGCTAAAGTGCCCCACATGGTATAGTTCACATGTGGAGCCTATGGACCTGTGCTCCGTTCTGTATAGGAATCTCAGACGACTTGCAGAATTATTATGAACACTGCGGGTCTCAGTGTCGGAACATCCAGTATCAGACACTTATTTTCTATCCTATGGCTAGATCTCTTCAGTGGCACAGCTCCTTTAAGTCTTTACTATTTCCCTTACACTATGAAGTCTTCAACCATCACCAAAGTCTTCAACCCTTTTTCTTGTTTCGGCAGTTTCCTCTATAGCATGTCCTTCTCGCTTCCCATCGCCTTGATGATCACGTGGGTTCTATTCATTGCAGCCTTTGTAAAGAAACTGGTTCATGAGAAAGAACTTAGACTACATGAGGTAGGACAAGCCAGGAAACATGTTTTCCAGTATGATATTTGTAGGAAATATCTTATGAGCCAAATTTTTTTGTATCTTTCTAATACAAAAGTGTTGGGGAATTTGTGGAAAAGCCAATGTAATTGCATAAATAAATAGTTATTCAAAATTATACATAGACCCTGCAGATAGTATATGGTTCAAACACTGCAGAGGCACATATGTTCATATATAAACTCTCTGCAAAAGAAAATAAATGAGTGAGTAACTTCTTTTGGTCTATTGATATATCCTAAAGTCTATCAATCCAAATACTATAATAAACAATTAACAAGCAATAAAGACCAAGAGGACAAAACATGTGTTGGGGAGCTACGGAGAATTTACCACAGGTGTAACTACAGGGGTAGCAGCTAAAGCAGCTGCTATGGGGCCCACAGTGTCATGGGGCCCCAAGCATTTGGGGTATTGGATGTGAATACGCTGTATGTGTATATTTTTATGATGTGTGTATGCTCTAAATGTGCATGCATATGTATATGCTGTATGTCATTGTATATGATTCATGGGTGTATATGGTATATGTGGATATGCTGTATGTATGTATATATGGTGTGTGTATACACTGAATGTATATTTTTAAGGCATAAGTGGGGCCCCATTCAGAAGTTTGCTATGTGACCCCGCCTCTCCTAGTGACCCCTAACATACATAGTAATAACAATGAAACAAAATACTATAAGTATGTATGCAAAAATGTATAACATAATTTAATTTAAGTTAAAGAGAATATGTCATCACAATTTACCTACACTACACTAACTAACTGCTACATTATGTAGGGCTATGCTCACAAATGCCGGCTATACCTTCGTTTTTGGTTTCCAGGTGCTCTTACCAAAATGTTAAATTTAGAAATATGAAAATGGGACTGAAGAACCAAAGTGCTTCGGTGCATTAACAGAAAGCTTCAGGGTTCGGGCTCTGCATCCTTCCCTTTTCTCATCCATCCCCTTCAGTTACATCACTGGTTCGAGTGAGATGTAGAGCTGGAGGCCTGAGGTGCTCTGCCAAAGCACTTAAGCCTCATTTGCTTAATTAGATTGAAGTTTTAGCATGGAAGAAGCAGCTGGTCAATAAACAATGGTGCGGCTGTCAAGTGTGGACATAGCCCTACATAACATAGCAGTAAGTTTGGGTAGGTTATTGTAGTCACAGATTCCCTTTCATCCAAGCAAAGTGACCTTCTTATTTTTTTGCAGTACATGAAGATGATGGGAGTTAAATCAGGAAATCACTTCTTTGCTTGGCTCATTGAATGTGCCTCTTTCATGATCATAACCGTGGCCATTCTTGTCCTTATTCTGAAGTTTGGCAAAGTTCTGCCGCATAGCAATGGCTTCATTCTGTTCCTTTTCTTCCTGGACTACAGCCTGACAGTGATAGCAATGAGTTATCTCATCAGCGTCTTCTTCCACAACACTAATGTGGCGGCTCTCAGCGGCAGCCTCATCTACATCATCACTTTCTTCCCATTCATCGTAGTGGTTTCTAAGGAGCAAGGCTTGTCGTTTGCTGGAAAAAGCTTATTGGTGAGATGTAACCTTGTATAGTGATTGTTGGTTTCATAGTTTGCTTTTTAAGGCTCTGTTCTCATATATATTTATTCTTCAAGGCTCATAATCTGGTCAGTTCTATGTTCAGAGGTCTATGTTATACGGTTACATGTGACTGCCATTAACTATCATTGAATAATCCTCTACCTGCAGGATAAGGGATAAACGTTTGTTTTCCGGGAATCTAGAGAGTTCAAGTAGAGTCTAACTTTCATGATTCAGCTGTTAACTTCTTTTTTTTAATACAGAGTCTTTTCTCACCTACGGCTTTCAGCTATGCCACACAGTATATTGTTCGCTATGAGGAACAAGATGAAGGTGAGCAGGTCAATAGTTATAACTACTGCATTATACATATCATAATAAGTTTGAATATATGTAAAATATTAGAATGGAATACATATACGAAGATACAGCCAAAAGTTTAATATATATACATATATATTATATATAAAGTGTGTATATATTTTTATTAAAAGATATGTAAGATTATAATTATATATCTATGTAACCCATAACACATTGATGCATTGCAGGGATGCAGTGGCATAACATGTATACTTCCCCGGTGATCAATGACAACTGCTGTTTTGGCTGGTTGTGCTGGATGATGGTGATAGATGCTATGATTTACTTTATTGTTGGCGGGTACATAAGGATAGTATTTCCTGGTAAGTAATGATCTTTTATATTGTTTTTCATTGTTTAGTGGAGTTGTTCTTCACACTGACGTTTTATCTGTTTCTTTAAGGAAAATATGGCATTGGAGCTCCCTGGTACTTTCTTGTTCTCCCATCTTTTTGGAGGGAAGTTTGTGGATTACAAAACTTCTGTTCCAGGAAACCGAGTGGAATGATGCTCTCTAATATTGTTGCTCATGGCTTTCCAGAGAAGAAGGGTAACTAGAAATAAACTTAGCCAATCTCTAGAGTAGATCTTCAACCAAAGCTGTCGAGATGCCTTGACAGAATGCTTGTTTGGCTGAAGGATATTTCATCCTAGTCCCCCTCTGTTTGGTCTAGCATGCATGTGTTGACTGTAGAGAGTGGGAAGTAAACACCTCTGCCAGGTTGATAATTGAAGTTTAACATGCCTGATCCTTTTTCCCTAGTATAAACAAGAGTCAGTCAATATCACTAAACTTGGTGAGGTTAGCTCACTTATATCTCTGAAGGGTTTTCTGGGTTAAAAATATCCATCCCATGGATAGAACATTGATATCTGATTGGTAAGGGTCCATAATACAGCACCCCCACAGCTACTAACTAGATAAACAGACAGATAGCAGAGAGTTCCATTATTTCTTTTGTGGCTTAGATGGGTAAGTAAAGTTAAGCTCCAATTAAAATGAATGGGAGATAGTCTGCAGTAACCTGGTCTGACCACTACATAGAGAACAGAGCTTTGTGTTCCGTTCTCTGGTTATTAACAGCTGATCTGTGGGGTGCTCAGGACACCCACCAATCTACTAATTGTGACCTATTGATGCATCATCAATATTTTGTAGCCCTGAAAGACCCCCATAAGTTATTACTCACCTTTATCTATCCTTACAAATCTTGTTTGCCACTTCATGCCGTGTTGATGGTCATTTGTGGTCATTTCTATTAATTTCTATGACTCAAGTGTCAACATCAAACATTGTAAAACATGATCTGTAAGTAAAATATATATTTATGTGAACCCTTTTGCAGGAGAGAACATATATTCATTTAATGAGCAGGAACATAAAGATCTAAATGTAGGAGTATCTCTTCACGGACTAACAAAGATCTACCAGTCAAAGGCAGCTGTGGAAAACCTGAACCTAGACTTCTATGAAGGCCACATAACATCACTGCTGGGACATAACGGAGCTGGAAAAACCACCACACTGTAAGAAAATGGCTTGATCCATTAAAAAAAAAAAATCAATCTGTATGCAAATAGTTCCCTCTAATGCAACGGTTCTCAAGCTGTGGTACGCGACCCCTTCGGGGGTCGTAATTCGCTTTCACTGGGGTCGCCTAAGACCATTGGAAATATGTGTTTTCCAATGGTCTTAGGAACCAAGACACTACAGGGCAGAGTCTGCTCCCACCTCCCACCAGTGGCAGCAAAGCATGGTAAAATGTAGCTCATGTGCTCCACTGCTGCCCATCTATAACACAGACGGTCTGTGTGATAGTAGAAGCAGCTCAGTTACCTTGTGATGATGTATTCACCTGCCATCACGTGTCGCCTGCAGCACATTTCCGGCATAGGAGTGAAGAGGATGGCAAGAGCAGCGAGAAGGTGCAGAGAGGATCAAGATAGCTATGTTTTATATTTTTCCATATGCTACTGGGGGCATCCTTGTGACTGCTGGCTACTGGGGGCATCACTACAACTATGAAAATAATTTTATGGTTGGGGGTCACCACAACATGAGGAACTGTATTAAAAGGGTCCCAGTTTTAGGAAGGTTGAGAACCACTACTCTAGTGGGAGGTGTAGACAGTTTAATTTTTACCATATACAGCTCTAATATATTTCACAATCATCCAGCACAGAATTGTGAATATGATGAAATGGTTCATAAAGGTAGAGAACCACTTTGAAGGCTATAATAAAAATGGTATATACACAAGAAATAAATGACTAACAATAAACATGTAATACAAAAGTAACAACACATTAGTTCTTAGTCTTATGCTAGCCAATCCAATTCCAGCTAATGTCAATCTTGGTGTAAATCCAAAAACACCAAAAGGTGCAAAATGAACGTTAAAGAGGGGGATTCTGATGCAACATTCTAAAATTACAGACTCCAAACTCAAACCAGTAACTTCCAAATAATTTGACCTTGTGCAAAGCAGAAACCACTTCTATTGGTGATGAAACTTTGTTTGAAAGATACAGGTTTGAGTTTGGAATATATAATTTTAGAACATTTTGGTGGAGTCCCCACTCTTTAAAGTAAATTTTGTAATAAAGAAAAGATGTCATGATGTTTTATCCCTGTATTGGATTTCTCAAATATCCTTTTCTCCCTCAGTTCCATGTTGACAGGACTTTTCAGCGCCTCCTCAGGAACCATATATGTTTATGGCAATGACATAAGAACACATCTTGACCAGGCCAGGAAGAGCATGGGAGTCTGTATGCAGTATGATGTCTTATTTGATCATCTCACCACAAAGGAACATCTGCTGCTTTATGGATCTATCAAAGCCCCACAGTGGGACAAGAGGCAGCTGCACGATGAAGTAAAGAGGTACTTTCATCATATGTTGTTGGATTATGTTAAGTTGTGGGATACTTTGATTTAATCTGTTTGAGTAGTTTTAAGACTTGAATGTCTACAAGTATCATGTACCTGTGCATCTCCAATGTTGTCTAAAAGATCTAATACAGGCAGTCTTGTATGGGTTACATACAAGATATGTTCTTTAGGTTTGTACTTAGGTTGAATTTGTATGTAAATTGATCATTGCACAGCTGATCATTGCATCCTGGGACTACAGTAGAGCATCCAGAGAGCTTCACCAGAGGTTACATTGGCCAGTGGGGAATTTGGGGACTGCCTGAAATCCATATTATTTGTGATTCAACAGATAAGACATAGCCCCTGGTAATTTCTCCAGTCACATCCAAATAGACTTGTCTTCTGATGTGTTAGCGCCTGGGTCCACTAGGGTCGGTGCTAGCACAGGGCATATCCGGGTATGTGCTGGGGCACAGAGCTGCTGGGGGGGACCCACATAAGGCTGTACATAAAGAATCCAAGGGAGTGAGGGGTGCTGTATCTAATTAATCCTTGGGGGGGCTGTTTGGGTCATTAAACTAGGGAATATTTTAGGGAACAGGAGACTGTTTTAGTATCAGAATTTTCAATGCCGCCACATGAGTTCACTGCAAAGGGACCTACTGAGGCTCTGTCGCCCAGGGGCCTGCTGTTAGTTGGAGCTGACCCTGACCAGTTGCCACTAAAAGGAATCTAAGGCCCATGCACAAAACTGTATATACTAAGGCCCATGCATAATAGATTTGTATGGTGCTAATTCCTAAAGTGTTGTGTTTATGAAACTACCAGGTCAGGACTGCTCTTTTGCATAATTTACAACACAAAAATAAGTAGAGGTGAAAACACCTTAATACTGCACCCACAGACTTCCATGACAAAGGAGTTTCTGGGATTTTTTCTATAAACAGCGCCAAGCAAGTCCATTGGTTACGTGTCGTATTGAAGCTGCATTACCATACACAACCCATGGACAGGGGTGGCGCTGTTTAAAGAAGATATCAGCCATGTTTTGTAATCCAATACAAGCTTTTGTTTGGCAGGTTATCAGGGACACGTCCATCACAAGGTGATATAACTTCTTTTTATCTGGAAGCACTTTGGCTGGTTTCCTCCTTTCAGTCTCATGTGGAAGTTACAGACAGAGGTTCTGATTTATCACAGTTATATATCTGCAGCTCAGAACTTTCTGATCAATGGTCCAGAAAAATGATAGAAGATGGCAAAACGATGCCTCATTGCATTTTTTTTCTACTGGATGATCCTATATTGATTGCAAAATGTTGTGGAGCACTTTGGAATGCTGTATACACATAAAACACAATATAAATGCAAATTCCCATTAAGGGCTTCATCCCAGTGCACTTGGGATAGTTTGAATGTAATGCATCCTTACCATAGCTGAATATATTTACTCAGGAGATTGCTAGGGTGTGTTGTGTGGTTGATATAGCTTTATGAGTATGTGTTCTCCAGAAGTAGCAGAGCTCAATTTGTCATTAGTTTTAAATCCTCGTATCCTCGTAATGCTGTAGATTAAAAGGAACAGGTTAGGATGAAAATGAAAGGAAATCTACCATCAAAATCCATCATGATAAACCAGGGACACTTACTCATAGATCCAGGCACTGATTGAGGTAATCTTCTTATGTTTCTTATCTACGGCCTCCTTCCTTCAACTTTTTAAATTGTGCTAATGAGCACAAAGGGCCCCTGGCGATGTTACAAGAGCCTCTCTGTGCTGCGGCTTCACAGGCTGTTACACTGTGCAGAAGCACTTCTCACTGTGCGTGGAAACTTTCTCTTCTGCCGTGAGATTACATCTGGAAGAGGGGGGATTGCTCAGTGCAGAGGGGTAGATGAGACAGTTCAAAAGCCTGTGAAGCTGCAGCACTGAGGTGCTCTGGTAACGCCCCAGGACCTCTTTAGACTCATTAGCATAATTTTCAAAGGTTATTTTAGAAGAAGGAGGACATGCATAACAAATATAAGAGAATTACCACAGTCACCTGGATTTATGAGTAAGTGCCCCTGGTTTATCATGCTTGATTTTGATGGTAGATTTTCTTTAAGCCCGAATCACATTTTTCCATCGCGTTACCCGAATATTTCCGATTTGCACCAATTTTCCCTGAATTGCCCCGGGATTTTGGCGCATGCGATCGGATTGTGGCGCATCGGCGCCAGCATGCACGCGATGGAAATCGGGGGTGTGTGGCCGTAAGAAAAAACCGCCGTATTTAAAAAAGAAAAGTGTCGCTTGACACGCGCTTACCTGCACCCAGGGTAGGACGGTGAACTTCAGTGAACTCCGACAGAATTCAGCGCCGGAAGACCCGATTCCTCCACTGAGAATGCGCCGATGGATCGCGACAGGACCGGGTAAGTAAATCTGCCCCAGAATGTTATAAAGCAGGATGAGCTTTGCAGATCGTTCATAGCGGTATATCTGCAGGCAGCATGTTATGGAGCAGGAGGAGCTGTGCAGGCTGTACATAGTGTCCTATTAGCAAGTAGTATGCGGTAAAGCTGGACATCATGTACAATACAGTATATGGGGACAGATGTATACCAGCAACTGGCTGGCTGACTGGCTACTGGATGTCACAGTAGCACAGTCATAGTGTAAGACTATTCTACACCCTTTAGGGCCAGCAGGTTGAAGTAATAAGAGGGGGGCCACCGGGTTCCCTCTGGGGCTCTCCTGGTAAAGGTAATAATGGGTATCAGTTGATGGTACAAAGGAGGTCAGTGTTGGGGGCTTCAGCCAGGGACTCAAACTGGGAAACAGAGATGATGCAAAAACCTACAGTTCCTTTATTAGGAGAACTTGGAAACAGGTGAGCAGCAGTAACAGGCTGTGCCATATTTCACTCAGATGGTATTCAAATGGAAGTGTGATGTGGCTAGCTGAAGTGCAGATCTTCCCTTTATGCAGGGGAAGGAACTGGTATTTCTGCCCTGAAGCAAGGTGCGCAGGACTGGATGAATCTACTTGGAGCTACGTCAGCTCTGGCAGAAATGTGTTCCTGAGATTTAGTCAGGACTAAACTGAGACTCAGAATCCAGGGCTAAACCTGTACTATAGGTCTCAGCCTCTGAAAAATTCTAGGGTGCTAGCCAACAGGACAGCCTGCACCAACAACAGGTGACATTATAAAGTAACATTAAAATACAAGAATATGCATAATTAAACATACTGGGGCTCATTTACTAAGGGTCCTGCGGATGCGATTCCATCAGGTTTTCCAGAATATTTTCGATTTGAGCCATTTGGGTTTTGGCACACGCAATCGGATTGTGGCTCATCGGCGCTGGCTTTCACGCGACAGAAATCGGGGCGTGGCCATCAGACAACCTGACGGATTCGTAAAACTGTGGAATTTTAAAAACGATTTGTGTTGCAAGATCAGCACTCACATGCACCAGGAAGAAGAAGGTGAACTCCAGTGAACCTCGGCGCAGCAGCGACACCTGCTGGATATCGGGCGCACAACCTTACTGAATCCCGGCGGACAACGCACCGCAAGATCGCGACTGGACCGGGCAAGTAAATCTGCCCCACTGTGCACAATTTACCCACTTGGAGCTCATATTGTTACTGTATGCAGCCTAAACACTCCCTAAAAAGCTGGATCTCTGAGTTACAGACTCCAGTGGGGTGACCGGTCCTACTGTGTCCACACCAGCAAGAATTACAGACTATGAATTTTGTAATAACCCCAACTTCGGGACATTACACCTGCAGATAGGACACCGTTACAGTCTGTTCAGCTTCTCCTGCTCTGTAACATGCTGCCAACAGAAAGGACAATGAAGGTCTTTGGTTAATTTGGGTGCAGGGTGGTGCTGGAACAGTGCTATATTTTTCAGTGGGATGTAAGTTAGTGGCGCAAGGGATTGATGAATTGGCATATGGGCTAAAAGCTTTAGAATTCCCTAGACTTGCTTTTAGCTGTTCTCTTTTTGCGCCAAAAAACAAGTCGGAAAAATAGAAGCGCCAGAAAACTGTTGGATTCACAAGAGCCGCCACAATTGTACTCCCCTAGGGCGCACATGCACTGGCCTCAGGAAATTTAAACGCTCAGCGCACCATTAATTGGCACTGGCCACGCCTGTGGAACGACCTGGTGGTACCACGCCGCAGCTAGTCCACCCCGCTTTGCGGCGGACTCTGGTGAAAACCAGGTACCACTTAGACTCCGGTCCCAGAGTGGTACATAATTCAATGCAGTTCTATGGCAGATTTAGCTTTATGTAGACTTATGCAGAGCAAATGCAGTAATATCAGTGCAGACATTGCCCACAGGTTCACATTAAGCCTATTTCCCATAGTGTGGTTAACATTGCATAACTCTCTTACAAGAAGCAGATTACCACAAAACAAATGACATTGTGTATTAATTCATTGTCTCATTTAGACAAATGTAATTGGAAAATGTAGTGCACTACTGGGGTTTGCTTTTTCTTGTCATCATTATGTATGGGGAGGCTGAATAGTTTTGTACTCAACAATAACTCACTATAATGACATCTTCAACAACTAAAATCACATACGAGAAAACTGCACTTGTCTAAATATTACATGATAAAGGAAGAAATAGTAACCTGTAGCTACATGGAAATATTCATATAGATCAATTTCTAGCCATCACTGAAGGGACCTTCCATTGGGCGTCTTCTTTTATAATATGGCTCTGTGAATTTGGGAAACCCCCTTGGGGCAGGTCTAAGAATAAAATAATGTAATAATTACCAGCTACAGCTCCCTGCTCCATTTCTGGATCTCCTTTCAGATCACTGACGCCCCAAGCAATAGGAGCAAGGGTTTTGCTCCAAGAGCTTACACTCTATGAAGAAGAAGAGGTCACATAAGATGTAAACATACAATGGTCCAGCCATTCTTAATAAAGACATCAGAGATGAATAATTCTGTAGTCACTAGCTTATACCTCCATACATATACAAGATAGATGGTGGGTCCGACATTCTCTATGTATCTATAACAGAAAATCTGCCTGATTGTTTTCCACAGAGAACAATTTATTGTCTTGTATCTCCAAAGTATACAAATAATTGAAAATGTTTCTTAAGACGTAATATAACACTTGGCCACTGGGTGTCGCTCTGCCCCTGGTGACTACCGGTGACATTGAGGTCTATGGAAGCCACAAGCTGTAACTAGCAGCTCCCACTCTTTAATAAAATATAAATATGCAGTGAGATGAAATTCTCCTTGAAGAATTTGTAATCCTCATACATACAGCGCTCTATAAAGGCAGCAGAGACTAATACTCATTCTGGTCTTGGCACATTAATATTCAGCTTCCATATTTGCTACTTTGTTTTCAGGACGTTACAAGAGACTGGATTATACAGACATCGCTACAAACCAGTGAAGAACTTATCAGGGGGCATGAGACGGAAACTCTCCATCTGCATAGCATTGATTGGGGGCTCTAAGGTGGTGATTTTAGATGAACCCACTACTGGAGTGGACCCTTGTTCAAGACGAAGTATCTGGGAAGTCATTTCTAAAAATAAAAATGGTAAGGAGCGGTATTGCAGGAGAAGTGCTATAAGAGATGTTCTAGCATTTCAGGACCTATGTTGAAGAAGTAGTGACAAGAGATATTATTATGCCACTCCAAACCCCTTGCACAGGGGCATAACTAGGAGAGGCAGGGCCCCATGGCAGACTTCTGAATGGGGCCCCCTTTCACCTTAAAAAATATAGATATTCTGTGTACTGTGGAAGATGTGTTAGATACATATTATGCCATACAATGTGCAGCATAATATGTATATAATGCTGCACATCCTCCATTATTTAGTGTGTCTGGTTGGATGATGGGGCTTCCTCAGCTGCTATGGCTGCTACCGCTATAATTATCCCCCTGCCTTGCACCATATAAAGCAGTTTTCACCAACCTTTTTGTATACAACCCTTTTTATCCTATTTCTTATCGAGTGATAGAGGGGGGTCTTCTGTTGGCACCAAATATTTATTTTCACATATGCTGTAACTACCCAACTCTCCCCCTCCTTTGTGTGCCTACCAAGTATAACCCCCCCCCCCAAACTGACCCTTTTACACTAATATGCTTAGTGGCCCCCACTGCAGCAGTCCTCTTCTCTCCTCTGCAGCTGCTGTGTGCGGCTCTGAAGTCAGCTGGTGCAATGACATAATTGAGTCTGCCAACTTCAGAGCCGCACACAGTTGAACAGAGAATGGAGGAGAGGCTCGGACTGCTGCAGGGGAATGGGAAAAGGGGAGTATTTTTTTTTTTCCTGAGGCTCTTTGGCCGCCACATGGGACCACTAGTTTCACCGCCAGTACCGGGGAACCAATAGAGTTTTGGGGCATTAGTGCTCATGAATTTTACTTCCAGGAGCAATAACACAGGAGTGGCACAACACAGTTTTACGAACAATGCATTATATCCTATATATATGTCCGCATCCCCCTAAGTTATGCTTTTGCCCCCTAAAATTTCCTATTACAAATGGAATCAGGGTCAGTATTGTACAATGCTCCCGAACACATAAAAAATAAATGTAGCTGTTCAGTTTTAAAGAACATATTTTGTTTAAATTTTGGAGGACTTATGTCTAGTAATCATACATAGGGTCTATATCTAACCTCTGGGAAACCTGTAAATATACAGTAGCAGTTGTATTTGTGGAAATGAAAACCTATGTTATTTTTAGATAAAACAATCATCTTATCCACTCACCACTTGGATGAGGCAGAGGTGCTCAGTGATCGCATTGCTTTCCTGGAGAGGGGAGGTCTGAAGTGCTGCGGGACCCCATTATTCCTCAAGGAGAAATTTGGAAGTGGGTATCGTCTCACTCTTACCAAAATGGTAAGTAGTCTTCTATCTGGAAAATACGGAAATATGTATGGTAGATGTATAGAGATGGCTTCATTACCTGGTTCAGCATCATACCCTTTTAAACCCATCCATAGTTGGACACAAACACATGTAGCAATGAGACTTATATAACTAATGAAACAATGGGTGAGATTTATTATAAGTTTCAGTGATAAAATTGTTCTAGTTTCCCATGAAAACCAATCAGAGCTCAGCTTTGATTTTATAAACAGCTGTGGAAAAATGAAAGCTAAGCTCTGATTGGTTGCCATGGGAAATTAGAACAGTTCTGGTCTCAGACACTTCTGATAAATCTTCCCCAATATGTTTAGAGTAGAAAATAAATGTCAGGATCAGTGGATCCTCTGGACCACCGCGGGAGATGGAACTAGCCGACACCTGGGACCGGAGTCTAAGTGGCACTTGGTTTTCACCAGAGCCCGGTAACGGGAACACAGGCACACGGAACATGGCAACACAGGACTCAGGAGCGGGAACACACAGGAATACACAGGAACGCAGGAATACACAGGAACGCAGGAATACGCAGGAACGCAGGAATACGCAGGAACACAGGAATACACAGGAACGCAGGAATACTAGCTTGGAAGCTTTCTCTTAGGCTATGAGGCACAAAGATCCGGCAAGGCTTGCAGGAAGAGGCAGGCTTATGTAGAATTGGGCAATATGGCCAGCCTCAATTAATGGCACGCTGGCCCTTTAAATCTGGAGAAGGTGCTGCGCCCTAGCACTCAGGGGATGCACACGCACAGCGGAGGGGAGTGAGCCAGGAGCCTGGACGGGTGAAAGGCGCTGGGGGCGCACTGGCGGGGGCAGAGGAGCACGGGTGAGCCCGTGACCCGCGATGTGGGTCGCGGGACCACCTGTGACAATAAATTGTGGACATGTGGGAAAGGTTTTCTTATCTGAAGTGATGTTATGCTATTCTAATGGCAAATTGAAAGAATAGGAAAAATTGTCTGGATTCTTTTGATATAAAAAACTACATATACAGCAAATGATCAAAATGGATTGTAAAAAAATGATTCATGCTTAGACCCCTCCACCGATCAGAATAGCAGGGGTCCTGTTATGGAGTGTGGCAGTGTATTGCTTGAGCTTCTGTTCCATAGAAATTTGGGTAAGGGATTTGTGCTCTTGTTATTGGTGGATAGAGGATAACTTTAACATTTGGGTCAACCCTTTAAGTCATATTCTACATTAAAAAAAATTCTCCTCATAAATATAGTAGAATATTGCACTTTGCTTATCAAAATATCTACCCCTTATCCCTCACAGCACTTTGGTCATCTCATTAGCATACAGATAAACTATATTTACATATGGATACATACTGTTCAGTCTATTCACATAAAAATGTTCCTTTTAGTAGAAGCCCCCCCTCTCCCCCAGAACTGCCTATAGGCACAGGCCTATTGTGCCTACATGTAAATCCAGCTTCCCATCCAGAACACAATTACACAAGGGACTATTTCAGACAATCACATAGACTCATTGCTATTCATATAATAACTCAATATATTCTTCAGTGGTGAAGCCACAATGTAAGTGCTGCTATTTGGCTTTGTTCACACTTCTGGTTCCGATTGCCTTTCGCTACTGAATAGCGCAATTGTCTCCTGCGCTGTTCTACTCTGTAGTAAAGGGAATGTACATAAAACAGACATATTCTTAGTCATGAGGATCGTTTACAATATGCATCAGCCATATCCATCATGGGTTCACCCATGTGATTGGATCCTTAATATTTATATAGTATTTGCAGATATCCGTTTGGCTTCCCGATCAGTAGGGAGACACTTTTAAGTCTCAAACATGAGCGCGGCTTAGTAAGAACAAATGAGATAACTAAGGCACTTTCTCATCCCATTCATTATTCATTATTCCTTCCTTCATCTGATTGCAGCTCATCAATTCAATACAAGTCAGAGCCGTCATTACGACAGAGTGGCCTATACATATTAGTGAGACGATTTCTAAATAAAATCAAATGAAGAGGTTTTATGGAAAACATTACAACCAAAGAGTTAACAATGATTCGTTTCTGCTGTCTTCTTCTTCCCAAACTCAGCACAAACTCTGAGAACAAAAGTTACCAAACAAATTAATTCTGCTCTGGTCTTAAAATACCAGGACTGATGCATCTTATTGAGTTGACCTCAAATGTGAACCGGCTTATTGACTCCACAAGTTCTAATTCACAATCTAGACATGACTTGATCACAAGGCCATGAAATAAAAGCAAAGGCAGAATAATGATGCATCGCGCATGCATAAAACTATGATAAGTGGCGCCAGGACTAGTAGCAGATTCTGGCTTTTCCCCCCATCAGCCTATGCATAAAAGAATTTTGTGATTGAATGCGGAGACCATACATTAATGAAGGCACTGGAGATATACAAGGCCAAACAATTAGACACAGACATGCTGCTCTTTTTCCATGGAAACCCGACAACTGAGACTTGGAAACTGTATGCTAAATGCAAGAGTTTTGCAAACCAATTAATAATCTCATTTGTATCCATTCTGCACTTCCCTGCTATCGGGATGACCTTGAATAAACAGACCAAACTCTTTAAATGTCTGGGAAACTTAGAAACCAGTCTTTTGGTCACAAAAAATTAGGTCTGATAGGGAAATGTGGTTAGCAAAGGCACAAATGGCATTTATATTACTTGTTAGGGCCAATTGTAGCCTCTGGACACATCCAGAGCCCCTGGGGCATTGACAGCAGGGGAGGGAATAGATACAAATGTGGCAGTAGTACTTAGGTATGTTAGCTTAAAATAGTTTAAGGCAAGATGTACACGTCCAAAAGTAGTGGCCATGAGCTAACCACAAAGACGGCAGCTAGCTCACCGTTGCCATAGACGTGGCATAGAATGGCAGTCTTAAAATTTTCCCCGCCGGTGGTCCTGCACCCATATTCACTAAGAAGCTCTGGAGTCTTAGTGAATATGGGCACAAACTCTGCCAGTTCCGATCTTTAGACCAAATGAGAACTGGCAGAGTTTGTTGATATAGTCAGTTTTCCGTGCGAGACTATAGTAAATGTGATGGGCCGGGCATTCACGCCCCGGCCCGCCCTCCACCGCACCGCCTGGTTTCCCCCTCAACAAACCCACAGTGGTGGCCAGATCAGTGAAACTCCGAAACCAGTGGGAATGGTATTTCACCACACTGTGTCCGAACCGTGTGGCTGCACCTTCAATAGATTGGGCTGGTCCAATTCCTGCAGTGTAATGAACCATAATTCAAAAACATTGTCATGTGCTTACCGAATTCCAAACAGGCTGCCATTGCGTGGCCACATTAAGTGTATTGAATATGATTATCACAAATTCATATTCTTCTGAAAAGCTAGTTATCTCATCCCAAATATCTACACATGTCCGGCCAAGAAGCATGGTAGGGAAGGAAACATCTATATAAGAGTATAAAATATGAGATTAATATATTGTGGATACCTACAGTAAATTTATTGTAATATTGAAAGTCTACCTAAAGAGGTTGTCCCATTTTGCCTACCTGATTTTCATACACACTCAGATGTGCTGATAAAGGGGACCATTTTTCTAAACCCAAAGTTTTGTTTGAACCACCCTTAGGCCAGGGAAAGACACTAAGTGCTGAGGATAAGCCGAACTGAAATCTCTGGCAGCTTACCTGCATTACCCAAATCCCAACCAAAAATGTTGTACAAAATAGCTTTGGGTTTTGGGTTCACATCATGAAAATTATTGCTGGGGATTCAATGCAAACACTTAAATTTGCCCTGGGCTGCAGCAAACCCAACCCCATACTCCCTAGTCTTATGTAGGTGTAGCCGGTGTCTTCACTGCCTCAAGCTCTGGGGTCAGCAGTACAATCAGGATTGGTCTGGTAAGTTAGAAGGGGCAAGTCTTTGTGTCTTCATAGAATTCCCTTCCCTTAGGTATTATACACATAATACTATGGGTTTTTTTCCCTTTTTTCAGTTCCCTAATAAGAAAGATGAATCAGTCTGCGATTCAGAAAAAGTGACCGCTTTAATCCAGTCACATATCCCAGAAGCAATACTGAAGGAAGATGTAGGAGGAGAACTAGTCTATGTCCTTCCACCATTCACAGCAGAGATATCAGCTTCCTACCTTTCACTCCTCCGAGATCTGGACACCAACCTGAATGATTTGCAAATTGGATGCTATGGTATCTCTGACACCACCATAGAAGAGGTAAGCTTAATGTGTGGTTGACAGACTGGCCTATCTTTTGAATCGTCAGAATTCGCTGATAAAGTTTATGCTCACCCTACAGTTTACATAGATATTCACAAAACACTTTTTTCACCAACACATGGACACTTAGCATGCTTATATTCTGAATAGGAAGAGAGGAGTAAGCCAATGTCAGACACCTCCGGCAGTAGTTTATCTTCCTTGAGACAACACGATTGGGCATGTTGAAATCCACCTGCCCAATCCCTAAAATTCACCATAGAAGAAAATGTTGGGGAAACAAACAACATTGGTTGTCTAGACAGTTTTCAGATCGTGTTCCTTTCCAATTTAGAAATAAGAGTTACAAAATAAACATGTAATGTGCTGTAAGTTACTGCTTGGAAACAAACATAATAAAATTAATATTGTCTTCAGCTGGGTAACTGCCCTTTCAATTATGTCTCTAGAGAATGAAACAGTGTATTCCGTTTCTAGAAAGTATTATTTGAAACAAAAATATTATTTTTGACAGTACTCCAGAAAGATGTTACCGTAGTCCAAAATCTACCGTACATGCATCAAATTGTATTCTTTCTTAATAGTTTAATTTTTCATTCATATAGAAATACAAGGCAAATGCTCACATTGCTTTCTATTATACTGCAAAAAGAGTAAAAGGCTATCTGCGCACATTATGGAGGGTCATGCAGAAAATCTGCATTAAAATGTGCATCAAATGTGCAAGCTTTTTATGTGCATTTTTTATTTGATTTGTGTTATGTGTAGTGTGTTTTTTATGTTTACATGCTCTTTACCTCTTTCCATCACTATTTTTCATTTCAGCAAAAACTGAAGTTTAAAGGCATGTGAAAATTTGCATAAAATCTACTTCAAATCCATATCATGGTCCCGATTTTATGAAAGTTTTGGTCCCATTTAAATGGCATTTCTAAAAGCGATCATCATAAATTCAACCTTTAACCCCTTTATTGGAATCAAGACTTAGAGGCAAATAAACAAATAATCAGGTTGCTACCTCTGGGAGTAGTATTAGCTCAAATGGGTCAAGATTTTCAATAAATGTCATATGATGGACATGATGGATATAAGCCAAGGTCATGGCAGACACAATTTGTTTGCCATGCCATACAAGTGGTGGACCAGGGTAGACAGAACACGTTGGAAGACAGATAAACACGCTAAGATCACAAGAGCACAAGTCCTCAGGACAGACATAACCAAAAATGAACTTGCGTTTTCTTTCTTGTAGGTATTCCTAAAATTAACTGATGGACTAGATGAGGAAGATGAACAATTTTCAAAAGCAATGCCTATCCCTAACAAGGAGGATGTTATAGTAGATGATGAAATCTCTACAAACTCATACAATCTTTTTGACAGAGATGGTATGTTTTAGAAAAACTATTGTAATAGACCACAAAGCAGAATTAGCTCAGAAGCTATGTAATGTACATGTACATCAGAAATTTCATGAACATAGAGATAAAAGTGTGTCCGGACCTTCAGTATATTGAGATTTACTAAAGAGATGTACTCACCTTTGAGTCTGCTAGTGAGTGGGACTATGCACTAGTGATCTATCTTGACATTACTTTTGCCCACAGACATCAATTATATCCCTCCGGTGATTTAGTAGTTTCAGTAAAGGTGACTATAAGTACATGATCAAAGTAAGCCCAACCTGTCGGACTGTCTTATATGTATCAGGGAAGTGCAAGGTGGAAGGATGAGCATATTGCCCAGTTCTTCTGTCCTTATCAGAGGCAAGTCAACTGGAAAGATTGTAATAGCGGCTCATACTGGCCAACAATACTCTCCTATACCGATTCAAAACACGTGTCTACTCATTTGAAACAACTGTTCATTTATATTACCAATACAAATAAACCAAGGAAATCAGAGTAACTTCCTCTTTTTTTTAATATTTTAATATGGCACAATTGCATATTTGGGCAAACATTCGCGACTTTTCCACTTGCCTAACAAAGTTAGACACACAAGAATTTTTCAGTTTTCAGTTAATATTTTGCACCTAATACATCTTTAATATCAAGGAGTGGATGTATAAAAATTGTACAATTTAGGACAAATGGCGTTAAAATTATGCAATTTGGTGCAAATAAACTCCAGTCCCAAGCAGGCATAGAAAATAGCTTAGAAGGGTATTGCAAAGGAATTTATGACTTTTGTGCAACTTTTTTTTTTAAAAAAAAGGTGCAGAACAAACAACAGACATACATGCCTGATATATCAACCTCTAGATAAATTAAACAAGGCCAAAACCTGGAATAACCAAAAAAGACCTCCCTAGCATATTGTTAAACTTTATTTGTTAAAATGTACTGAATCTAGGGTTATCGGCTTCAATATTACATTGGCATCTTCATCAGGCACAAATTCATATTCAAGTCTTTGTTTGTTCTACTATTAATACTTACACAGATCAACCACTGACCAAGATGGAACATGTCAAAGGTTTCAAGCTCCTGCTCAAGAAGATCATGGCTATGTTTATAAAGAGGTTCCACAACTCCAAGAGGAATTGGAAGGGTCTGATTTCTCAAATTCTGCTTCCTGTATTATTTGTCATCGCTGCCATGGGATTGGGATCACTGTCAATAGGATATGCAGAATATCCAGAGCTCTTATTGACCCCTGAGATGTATGGCACCACAGAGCAAGCCGTACCCTTTGAGTGAGTAACTTCCATATATGTATGACAGCTACGCACCATGCAAGTTACCTGTAGAGGGGCTTATATTTAGTATTACAGGCAGTCCCCGGGTTACATACAAGATAGGGTCTGTAGGTTTGTTCTTAAGTTGAATTTGTATGTAAGTCGGAACTGTATATTTTATCATTGCAATCCCAGCCAGAACTTTTTTGGTCTCTGTAATGAAGATTTATTGTTAATCCTGGTTCTTATGACAACCCAACATTTTTAAAATCCAATTGTCACAGACACCTGTGATAACTGTTACAGCTGTTTATTGTAGCCTAGGACTAAAGTACAATAAATTAACAATATCCAGAGGTCCGTTTGTAATTAGGGGTCATATGTAAGTCGAGTGTTCTTAAGTAGGGGACCGCCTGTATAGTTAAATGTGTAGAGATAGTACATGCAAATACAGGCGCTTAATACTGTGCACCATGATTTATAGCATTTAAAGTAGCATCAGAACAGCCTTTACTTCGATGCTTTCATATGCCGCTCTGTTTGTGACAGCAAATTTTTCATGTTTTCTCATAATTACACTTTGATTCATTTTCCAGAATTTCTAATGACACAAGTGAAGACCTAATGAATGAAATGAATTCGTTTCCTGGCATTGACAATGTCTGCATGACCCAAAACTCGTAAGCACAAAAGCACAGTACTTGATGGACTGATGTCCAGTATTGGTTGGACTTGATGTCTTTTTCTCACCATGTTACTATGATACTATTGTCCTCCGCTGTCTTTATTAAATAATCAGTTTGCAAGGTCCATTGTGGAAAGGAAAATAGCCAAGGTCCAATGTCACAGGCTAGAGAGAACTGCTTTAGAGGGTTACATAAATCTACTGCATAGAAAACATACACTGACATCAAATAAATGAGTAGGAGGAACTGAGAAAACGGAAGGGTGGAAAAATGTGTAAAGCAAAGAAATCGAAAATGAAAAAAATAAGGAATAAGGAAAAAGTCCTTCCTTCCGTAATTATCAAAACATGAGAAGTCACCAAGGATTTCCATGACTATATAAAAACACAGACTTGACAACAAAGTACTTTTATAAAAATAGCGGAGCTCAAAAGGGACTTTTACTATTCTTTACATTATGTAGATTGCATCCTGTACATTGCTCTGTATA
This sequence comes from Engystomops pustulosus, assembly GCF_040894005.1. NCBI lineage: Eukaryota > Metazoa > Chordata > Amphibia > Anura > Leptodactylidae > Engystomops > Engystomops pustulosus. Next base: position 78,652,254 of record NC_092418.1, on the reverse strand, counting down.
TTACATAACACAACTGATGCAGAACCTCTTTCTGGGGAGATAGAGATGAGCTTCTTCTTCATCATGGATAAAACAATTTTTTTTAAAGGCGGTCAACAGCATCTTAGAGGTGCATTACATTGCTTTGCAGCTGCTGAAGAACCTCTTTTATAAAATGATAGATCTCTCATCCATGCAGAAGAGACTATAATGGGCTGCAGAGCAGTGCTGTCTACAGTGGTAAACAACATTCATCTCTATATAATCAGAACATGATTTTATACACATATTATTTTACTAATGTTGACAATAATATTTGACAATGTTATTGTTTCTCATCCCAAATATTTAACTCACATCTAAATGACTATTTAATAGAACAGAAAACAAAAAATGCTGAAATAGTAAAACATAATTTACCACTTTTAAAGGGTCATAGTGATACTGTATGTAACAGCTTAGAGAATGATGTGTTACATCTGTTTCCCTGCTTGTAGGCAATGCTTGGCTGAAAACAGCTTGGGGTCATGGAACTATACAGGCAACCAGACCCCCGCATATGGCAACTGCAACTGCTCGACTGGATATACAGTAAGTGGAATGAGACTTGTAAATTCTGCTCCTGACATGAAGATCTGGAATTATTATGGCCACTTCTATAGCTTTACAGATGTATAGGGAACACATTAAAAAAATAATATACAACAATTTGAAAAAAACCCTTAAAGCTCAGAGATTTTCCTTCCCAAACCAAACCTTATTGATTGGGAAGTTCTTATCCCCATGTACAGAACTGTATGAGGGCTTTTTGGATACATTGTACTTTCTAGTGGCACCATTCAATATTCTGTGCCATTCAATCTGTAAAAAATTAAAAATGTGGTGGATTTGGCAAAAATACACAGATGTCCTATTTTCTGTGGCTCAGTACTGTCACAGAGATACCAAATTGTAGATGTGGCCTTATAAGAAGTTCATCGTTCCTCAGTACTTCTTTTATTATAACTCTATATGCCGCTATCACAGAAATATAAAGTTGTAAAAGTTATTCAATTTACACTGGGTCGCTTAGGCTATGTCATCCGAGTGCCACAGGGAGCCTCGTAATTTAATTTATGTGCTCCCTTCAACTCTCCCCCATATACACACACAGTGCATAGATAGGTGGCGGTCCGCTAGAGCTAAGGGGACATGCATAAACTAAAACACAAGGCTCTCTGAGGCACTTGGGTGACATAGCCTGAGGACCCCAGGGTAATTAGCATAACTTTTATAACTCTGTATTTATGCTATTGTGGTATATAGAGTTATAATAAGAAGTCCTGAAGAATGATGTTCCTCAGCAACTTAGTAAAGTGATGGTAGATGTCCTTTAATATTTAAGTATTTAAGTCTCCAGTTACGGCGTTTACTGCTGGTAATAATTAGATTTATATTTTAATAGATCTGAGATTTTTGTGATGCAGACACACATGTTACTGATTTTTTTAAATAATTTTTTTTGTGTTCTAGGGAAAAGGGGGTGATTAGAATTTTTAATATTTTTTATTTTTTTCATATTTTTTAAAACTTTTTGGCATCTGCATTTCCTTTCCCTGGCAGAACTGACCATTTTGTAGGACAATCAGAGAAGTGATGGGTTTTGTAATATTTAAATATGCCCTTTGCCAGTATCTAGAGTACACTATTCTAGCAATACTACCATTATCCAGGCCACTCCATCATGAAGCTTTCCTCTGTGTTTTAAGAAGGTTCCTATGAAATGAAGCCTAAGCAATGTACAAGTGAAATTTGGAAAGAAACGATGACATTTAGAATTTCACCATCACAAAATCACCTGGATACAAAGTTATGGATAGTTACGGAGAGATGCACTGTGGCTCGGTGTATTGTTTCATTGTTAGCACAGCTCGGAATGACTGCTTCTTTTGTCATGTTCGCTGTAAATAGAGCAATTAGCAACATTCAGAGCAAGAACATTTTTTTTGCTGTTTACTTAGTTTATATACAATGTGGAGTTAGTTATTACTCGTGACATAAAATTACAGCTCTAACTGAGCATATTATTGCTGCAAATTATGTGCCTTTACTCTAGCACAATGCTACTTAAAGAATTGTTTTGATCACTGTAGAACGTCTTTATTGGGTTTCTAATCCATGTAAGGCTCTCTTTAAGATAGCAGACATGATAACAGCTATAATGCCCTGTCTGGGTACAAATAGAACTAGATGAAGCTAGAATATGACTGCATATTCCTTGTAAAATACACCGTAACCCCCTGACAAAGACAGCTTAAAATGAGGTTTGGAGCACTTCTAGAAGAGGATTTCATCCAGGATATCTTTGTACTTGGCCAAATGCATCTCTCCTTCAATTGCAACCAGTCAATCTGTTCCTGCGACAGAAAAACACCACTTAGCATGATGTCACCACCATGTTTAACTGTTGAGATTATATTTGGCATGTAATGAGCAGTGCCTGGTTTTCTCCACACATACCACTTAGAATTGACACCAAAAAGTTATTTGACTCATCAGACCAGAGAATCTTGTTGGTCTGGGACTTCTTCATGTGTTTTTTGCAAACTGTATGCAGCACTATATCTTGCACTAAGGAGGTCTGTTAGTATAATCTGCCATAAACCTCCAACTGATGGTGGGCTGCAGCCATAGTTGACTTTGTGGAACTTTCTCTCTTTCTCTGGAGCTCAGCCACAGTGATTTTGTGGTTGTGGGTCTTCTATACCTCTCTCACCAAGGCTCTTCTCCTACAATTGCTTGGTTTAGCTAGACAGCCAGGCTGAGAAGGAGTTGTGGTCATCCCAAACTTCTGCCATTTAAAATTATGAAGGTCACTGTGCTCTTAGGAACCTTGAGTTCTGCAGAAATTCTTTTGTAACCTTGGCCAGATCTGTGACTTGCCACAATTCTGTCTCTGAACTCCTTGGGCAGTTCCTTAAACCTCATGATTCTCATGGGCTCTGACATGCACTTTGAGATGTTAGTTCTTATATAGACAGGTGTGTGCATTTCCTAATCATGTCCAATCAGTTTGATTATACAGGATCAGAAGTAAATTGACAGCATAAGAGTTAAATATGAGTGTTACAGCAAATGGTCTGAATACTTTTGACCATATGAAATTTCAGTTTTTCTTATTTAATAAATTAGCAAGAATATCTGCATTTCTCTTTGTGTCTGTTAAGATTGGGAACAGAGTGTACATTGATGAGAAAAAAAAATGGCTGCAATGAAACAAAGAGTGAAAAATTTAAAGGGGTCTGAATACTTTCCGTACCCCCTGTATTTTATAAAATTGATGTGTCAGAAAAGAAGAAGCACATGTTCACAGGAGCACATGTTCACAGGTGTTCACCTACACACAGAAACACACCTACAAAGAAAGCCCCTTTTCTCACTTTGTATTTTCACAATTTTGCCCATTCCCCTACCAGTAATTTCACTAAGAACTAATATACAAGTAATTGTATATAAAAGTAAACATTTGTACTACGGTAAGTCTGTTATGTTGTATCATCCAGGTATGTAATTCCGCTGATGTTGCTCCTCCCCATCGGATGACTTACTCAAAACAGATGATGTACAATCTCACTGGGAGCAGCTTGGAGGGCTATCTCATCACAACAGCCTTACAGTTTGCCCAGAAGCGGTAAGTTTATCCTCCATTGTTTGGTCTAAGACCGTTTTCTTCTTTCATATTGAAGATATTTTCTCTTTCACTCTTTACAGTTTAGAGATGAAACATAATAGCTCGATCTATATCTCTATGGAAATAAAGATAATAAGCACAGGTTTTCTCTATTTTTGTTATGTAAATAGTTAAATCTATTGTAACATGGAATGGCAGAACATCCAGATGTATCAGATATGTGGAGATATTTATAAATTTGCTGCTGGAGAAAAATACAAAAATGCATGTTTTTACCATTTTATTTCTACCAATGTTTAAATGTCCGCATAGGAGGAAAACAAGAAACCAATTGGTGTAATCTCATCTCTGAGTTGACATCTTTAGCCGAGCTATTTCATATCTCCTTGGAGACATACCATGCTCAGACAAACATGTGCATTAACAGCAGGTGTGCCCTCAATGTTAAGTGTATTCACATCCCACTTCATTCCCAGAGAGCATGTATAATAGCTGGTCCATCGTTGCCACAAATGTGTTTAAAACCTGGATACACGAAAAGTAAAAGAACCAGGTGTAGCTCGAGCAACCCCCTTTAATGGGAATTAGAAAAACCTGTTTGTTCTCTAGTGGAATCTGTGCCACAACTTTATTTCTGGTATTATGCATTAGTTAATTTAAAGGGGTTATCCAAGTTTGGATGCTATCCCCTATCCACAAAATGATAACATGAGAAACGGACCCTCTCAACCTGAATTGGAATCTGTGGAGCGGCTGGAGGAACATGCACCCTGTGACTCCATTCTATTCTTTATTCAACTGTTGCTGTGCTCTACTAACTCCCGCACTCATATAGTAAGTGGATGGAGTGGAAGGGCATGTTTGTCCTACTGCTCCACCCATTTGTGCTAAAATGTTCCATGTTCAGATCAAGGGGGTCCCGTTGTATTGGTTGGTGGTCCCAGCAGTCAGAACCACGCCAAGCACCTTTTTTCCGTAATCCTGTGCATAGCAGAAAACTTCTAAACTTGGGTCAGCAACACAACTTAGAAGCAACACAACATGTGGTCAGGTGTTTTTTTTAAATCCTGGAAACCCTTTTAGGCTTTTCTACCCCATGTCCCATTCATGGGCATACAACATGTTCATATATGGGGAATCTTTTAAACACAGAACAGGTGATGTCTTCCCTTTTGCTTCCTGTGACATGGAGAAACCAAAGTTGTATCCATGCAGATAAAATACATTTTCCAGAGTCCATGCTGTTTCCTTAATGTCACAGCAATCGCTTTCCATAAATACAATCCTTTCACAGGAAAAGTCAAGGAATTAAAGACCTGTCCTGGACCTACTGCTTAGCACCCTGATGGGGCTTACTTTAGGACTGAGTTTACAGAAATTGTATCTTGCTCTGGTTTATGGAAATTGGTTTCCATAAAATGCCATATTGCAAATATGTGACTTACTGCAGCCCAGCTTTCTCATAGGAGAACCTAATGGAGAAAGGGCTCATGCACACGAATAATGTTGTTTCAATGGCTAGCACACATCCCCATATATTTCTATGACCCCACACCCACCGTCTTAATTTCGATGCCCCTAGGTATGAGCCGACTGCCTGGGCTGAAAATTTTAGAGCAGGTCCTGCTCCTGCCTGTGCCTGTGGCTCTGGCAGTATTTTCTCCTGCCATCAGAGCATGCTTAGACCTCATATCTCATATGCCAGTGACACAAGCATATCTTCTGTCCTCCATGGTTATGGGCAATGGGAGATATCTGTAATCGTACCTGAAAGTTTGGGAGTGTGATTGAGTATGTTTGTTTGTAGGTATGGAGGATGGAGTTTCGGCCTTCCTACGTCTCAGATTAACAGTTTGATAGCACTGCCTGCAAACCTGACTCTGAATAAGGTAATTAGAGAAATTCTAGACAAGAAGATGCATTGTACATTATTGTATAAATCTTTAATTCTAACATAATAAAGAAATAATGGAATAAAATGGAATATATTATAATATGTTGTAATTAATTTACTGGTACATTTTAATTTGCCAAAATACAATTGTTTGTTAGAGATGTTTTTTTTTTCTAGGGCCTTACCGCCCTTATCAGTTGTACAGGTGACAATATGCGTTTATTACTAATGTAACAATAGTGAAAATGAATGGGATTGTCAAGAAGTTAAAAAAGATGGCTGCTTTCTTTGAAAAACAGCGCCACAAGCGACCATGGTTTGTGTTGGTAACCTCCCATTACATATGGTCAAGTCATGTTGACAACCCCTTTAAGATTGTTTTTCCTTATAACAGCTGTACTAATAAATTTTTAGCTTTTCCAGCTTTTCACACTCATGACTGTTTGTCTTTATACCCAGGTGTGGTATAACAACGAGGGTCCTCACAGTCTGCCAGCTTTCCTCAACAGCTTCAGCAACTTTTTACTAAGGACCAATCTGCCAAGCACAGAGTCTTCACAATACAGTGAGTAAAACAATATCAAATAAAGTCAAGTTAATGTATGTTATATTAGAAAACAGGATCCGTTTTATTTTGGCCTCCTAAGCTAAACATATCAAAATTCTTGGCGGAGACTACTAGTTGATAAAAGTTCAGTATTCAACATTTCATGTAAAATTGATGCTTTGTGCCTGTGTTTGAAGTTACACGAAAGTACCAAGGTACCTCCATGGGCTGAATATGAATAAGTAGCACGCTGTTCACACAGCTGTAGCCTACTTCACATGCAAGGCAAATAGGCCCCAACTCCTGTGGAGCTTAAAGGAGTTGAATATGTGTTTTATTTTCTTTATGTCTCTCAATTAGGGTCTAAATATGCATTTTACCACTAAATCTAAAAGGCTCAAAAAAGGCACTAAAAGGCTCAATTTCCCCTCTGAAACATTGACATCTAATTAAATGGGGAAACCTCCCATGAGCACTGGGCAGCAACCGATAAATATTTGATAAAAGTTTATCCATTGCAAACCATAGCAGTGGGAGATGTGATTTTTGGAAGACTTGTGATTTTTTTTTCGCTGAGAAAATAAAGCATTTTGATGATCTCTAGACACAGCTTATTTTCCATAAACACGTTAGATTTAGGCCTGCATTTATCTTGCAGTGAGAAGCCATTATGCAGGTCCTGCATTCAATCCCACTGACATTACAGCTTAATTATACCACCATCCATCATGATTATGGCTTTTAGTTTCTCCTCCAGATCGCCAGGGAGATTCCCTTGAGTCAGTTTCCTAACTACTCCTGCACTTGTGCCACTGCTGTGCTAAAATTACCAGTCACCATCACACATATAATACAGAGGCTTTGCTTCATATTTCATTGGTCGTTGTAGGCAAAGCTTTTAAGATTGTACATATTTTTATGAACCACATTAAAATGTATGGAATGTATACAATAAGGATAAACTATTATTGAGATACCATATGTAAAAGGTAGGTGGAGGACTCGTACATCTCTTGTGCTGCCAGTATTATGCTGTCCCGGAGCATTGTACTTATAGCCTATCCCCAGTAGTAGATTATTATATGGGTGACTTAGTCAGCCGCAAGAGGCCCCTGAGGGGCCATCAAAGCCATTTACCTTTAGAGCTACACTGTTCTATATTGCTACTCTTATCCCTCATTACTACTACTACTTTACTTTATATTACTTTATTTATTAATATTTTATTTTACTTTACTTTATTTTCAAATTACTACTACTCTTATGCATCAATGTCGATGGGACCTAACAACACAGACTGGACTGCAAAATTAAAGAGTCCACAGGGTTTCTAAATTAGGATTATTAGCATAATACAAAGAAGAAGCGTTATTCATCATGTACACACATTGGACTAATGATTTAGGCAAATTTTATTGAAATATGAGGTGTGCTTTAAAAAACTGGAAAAGGATCATGCCAAAAGTAAATATGGTACCGATCCACCAACAAAATATTGCCAACAAATTTGCAAACTGTTGAGGACAATCACAGTTAGGCCCCTTGGATCCAGGGCGTACCTGGGTGCAGTGTATGTCCAGGTGCAGGAGGAGTTAGTGCTCCTCACCCCTTCCCTATCCATTGGAAGCCAGACGGTTGTAACTATCTTTGACAACACGGCGGAGCAGTTTTGGCATGGTACAATGGGCAATAGGGCCATTCAAATGGATGACCATATTGCCATAAAAAATAAGTGTTTGAAAGGGGCCTAATGATCATTGTATCATTAAAATGTGTCCAGCTTACAAGCACCGACCCTAAGATTACTACATATTGTGTATGTGGTACAGAACCTTTATTCCAAAGGTTCTGCTTTATGGCTTGAACTATGGGGCCGGTCTTTTAGCCTCTCAGTGATTGCCACTTATACAGTACAATTCATTGTCCTTGCCGCTGTGCACTCTGTTCCTTTTACTTTCCCTTTGGGAATAAACGACAGACTGTGCCACAATGAATGGAGATAAACTACTCTGAAGTACAATGCATCAAAAATCCCTCCTAGTAGAAGAGCTTTTGACACTTGAAAAAGGGGGGATTAAAATGGGCAGATAAAAGTCTGCTGCAGCTTTAGTGATTTGAAAGGGAATCAAATCCTATTTTCGAGGTTGGACTTAGGCTTCCTATAAAAAATAATAATATAAAGTCCAATAAAGGGGATTTTTCACCCTGCCACTTTCCAGCTTTAGAACTCTGGTTCACAGGTTTGGCCAAGACATTTGGATTTAAATGCAATTTTCACCCTGTGACACAAATAACAAATGCAGGATCTATTATAAGGTTTTGAGCCTCTTCAGAGTCTTTTGGTCCAGGAATAGGTCACATTTTCGGAAGGGTAGAGATCTTGGCTCTGGGACATTGCATTGTTCTATATTCTTATTATATAGCACTTTTTATTATTACCTCTAGACAGTTTAATATTTTAGATATATCTCTTTTAGGCTACTTGCACACAACCATGTGTGCATTATGGGTGGTAAGGGATGTGTTCACCCTGAGAATGTCCATAAGGAATAAGAGGCTGCAACACCAATCGTGGCAGGAATAGGACACGTTCCACAATTTGTGGCACAGGTGCTCCACTAATGGTGCGGTGAGACACAATGCTTGCATTGTATGTCACCGTACACTGCCCGTGGGGTGAAGGCTGTAAAATAGCTGCGTTTTTGCAGCTATCTTACGACCCACCAAGAATGGTCGTGTGCATGAGGCCTTAGCTATATGTACCTAATCTTATTTAAACCAGTTACATAATAATTCCCTATGCTCAATATTTGATATGTATTTTTGTCTATACAAACAAGAGTAAAGTCAACCATACTCTTCAATTTAGGGCAACAAAATTATATTACTGTATGTATAAGGATGGGGCCTTGCAAGCTACCCAATAAAGATAATGTTTGGTGACATGGGAAAACAGGAATTCTAACATAGGTTTGTTCTCACAGCAGCAACTAATTACTCCTCTCTACCAATCTAGAACACATGCATGCTTATCCGAGCCATGTGTGCATGTGCATGTTGGAAGTAATAGCTGCTGGCCAAATCAGTCAATTATGCGAAGCTTTAGTAAATTTTTGTATTTTATATAATAGAAATCCACAAATCCTATTTGACTATTGAATGTTTTCTACAGGTATTTCAGTCTACAACGCACCTCTCCCTGGAGCTATAACACAAGGAACAACGTAAGATCATTTCTATTCATGTTTTAATTACATACATATACAAGATTCTCATTCTTACCAAATTGTCCTTCAGATTCAAAAATAGAAGAAAACTTTGATGCTTTCCATTATTTCTGAATGTGTGGACCAACCTATTTCTAAAACGATTGGGACAGATCAACCGAAAAATTTACCATATTCTGACGTAATTTGCATCAATCAACTGACATACAGTACAGCAAGTTTTTGAGTAGTTTAGATACTTGGCTTCTTTGTTAAGAAGTGCTCTAAGCAAAATTAAAGCTGTGCTTGTAGTAGAGCCCCCAGGCTAAGGACCCATAAGTCATTAATAATACAGTTTACCCCACAATGGTGAGAGGAACCTTTTGGGTCCTTCCTGGGCGTAACTAGGAGCGGCAGGGCCCCATAGCAGGCTTCTGAATGGGGCCCTCCTTTCCACTTAAAATTTGTATACTGACACTTGTGAATTACAATCACACCTTTATCCACTCATGTGCATGCATATACACACACACATACAATATATATACACAACATAACCCATATACACAAAAAAAAGAACCCAAATAAAGTAAAACCATAGTGTGAAATTCATAGCATGTATGTATCTCACTTCTGGGTCCTGCTCAGGGGCAACTTGATTCCCCACAACACAGGGGCAAAAAAACAGGGAAACTAGAGCACTGACATGTAGGCAGACAAACATTTCTTTTATTATTTAGATCTTCATACAAATTGTAAGAAGCATTTTTAAACACAGTATTGACGTCTTTGACAAGTCGAGAAATCATAAAACGGTTGAGGAAGTTTCTTTACTGTGAGGAGGGGTGGGAAAAAATTATTGCTCATAAATACAGTCATACAATGAGACCAGTACGGTATATTTTTTCAATGGTGCTACCGTGACAAAACATTTCTAGTAGGTTTAGACTTGAAGCTATAAAGTTCTCATTGCTAAAATTAGGAGAAATTAAATGTAAAAATCATAACATAAAATAGGAACATACAATCTAGGAGATGCCAAATTAGTGTCTAGTGTACATCCAATGATGATTCACATCAGACAGTGTTTACCGTATGTTATTGTGACATATTTGACCTGTATACAGATGCAGAGTACAACTTACAGATGCATTGACATTGCTTTTCTTGAGTAGCAAAGTAAATGCAACCAGAGCTTTATAACCTTTGTTTAGTATTGCTTTATAAGCAATTCCATATGTATAATAAATGCTAGATAAACATATCTACTATATATTGGTATTTTAAACAACTAGGATACTGCAAATCAACTAATAGTAATTAAGGATAGCAAAATGATTTCTACAATGTAATTTAGTGGTTAGTAAAAGCCATGGCACATAAAAGAATCCAGCAGCAAAGCTTCCATGCAAACGCTTCATCCCCACACAAAATATATTGCCGTCTTTTATGTATCCGCGTGCTCCTCTGGGATTCTAGATTTCGAGAAATTCTTCTTTCTGTTAGGGCTTTAATACGTTTCTGGGTATTATGGTCACACTCATAATTTAAAAGCCGTGCCGCAGTAATGCAGAAGATGTATTTACCTGTCCGCTTTTCCAGGCACCATTATTTATCTCTTTAACAACTGTGTAGCAGCGCTCCCTGTGTTTTTATTCATAAGTAATAGTTGAGAAATGGAGGAGCCCAAGAAGTGTACAGCTCCCATCTGCTGACTGCGAGCTCCCCCTCAGAGACTCATTCTTCTCTCTTCGCAGGACCACTGTATTGGTGAATACCCTGGTGGCACTCTCCATTCTGGTTGGCTACTCCATCACTACTGCAAGTTTTGTCACATATGTGGTAAAGGAGTATCACAATGGGTCAAAGAGGTTACAGCACATTGCTGGGATTGGAGAAGTTTGCTACTGGCTGACAAATTTCCTTTATGACTTGGTAAATATACACCATTACTAATATAATGAATATGTATACAGATATAGAACCTTCTATATCCAGTTATAGGGCCGGCGCCAGGACTGGGCACTCTGGGTCAAGTTCTGGGGCCCTGAGCTGCTGGTGGGCCCACATAAAGCTGTACATAAGGAATCCATGGGGGTAAGAGGGAACGTATGTAATGAATTCATAGGGCGTGGGGTCTTATATAAAATAAACATAAGGGGGTTGTTTGGTATGATAAACTAGGAAACAGGAGACTGTTTTAGTTTCTGAATTTTTAAAGCTTCCACGTGAGTTGACTGCAAAGGGACCTACTGAGGCTCTGTTGCACAGGGGCCTACTAAAACGTGGAGCTGACCCTGTATATGTATATGTATATATACACCTACTTTTTTACCGTATACCCAACATGTCAAAGGGCAAGGGGTAGGATAAACAAAGCAGCAAGTTCATCAGGCCAAAACCAAGATTACAGGTTTCTGGGAATGCAGGCGAATGACTACAAATTGACAAGAGTGGTGCCAGAGACTTAGTAAGGCCTCATTCCCACAAACTTTTTTTTTTTTGGACATGTACTAGCTGTTTATTTTGGCTAACACACCGGGAATATTTTTCTACTCACTCATGCCCACGGCCATGTACTCATTGCACCCTGAGCCATGCTATGGTCAATGCATTTGTGAGCAGCACCCACAGGCTGATGACAGACAGGCTACAAAAGGCATAAGTTTGTGGCCATAAGGCGTATGAGTGAGGATGAATGGCCTGTCTGGTCTGTTCCTATAATAGGGCTATTGTAGTTGTAGTACAAATTGATGATCAGGTAATCTTGGCTAAGATAGAAAAAATGTCATAAAAAATACTACAACACTGTAGATATTGTTGAAGACTGGTTTAAAGAAGAAGATATATAGTTCACTAGGAGTTGACTTAGTTCCCAAATTGCCCAGGTCTCGATCTGATTGCACATCTATGGTATTTCCTGTAAATATCAGCACAATCCAGGAAAGATTGGCTCACAAAGTCTAAGATCTGTAATGATTTACTAGAAGTGTCTTGGTGCTTTCTTGTAAAATCAAATTCTGTGTTATAAAAAGGACATCTACCACCAGGATTAAAGATTAAAGATTATACACCAAGCACACTGACAAACTGGTGTGTGCCCCCTTTGGCAGGATCTACACTTCTTTTAGCTTCATATACCCTGTTTTTTACAAAAGAAAGGCATTTAAAATGATTCAAATGAGCCTGAGGGTCTCCAGATTCCATAGGTGTTAATGGAGCCTGGAGGCTCATTTGTATAACATTTAAAGCCTTTTTTTTTCTTAAAACAAGGGCATAAAAAGCTTACAAAAGAGTGGCACACACCAGTATGTTAGTGTGCTGGGTTTACAATCCTTCATCCTGGTGGTAGATGTCCTTTAGGTTGGATTGGTAGCACAAGGAGGGCCTACACCATAATACACATGTGCTGTGGTATAATGGTGTGTTCATAGGATATTTTATATTTATATGTACAGGTTTTTATCTCTATTTTTGCTATTTGTAATCCTCTTCACTCCACTGAAAGTATAAATGTTCTATATTTTTTCCTCTGTTAACATTGATAAGCAAAATGCTTGCCGTCTTGCCTTGTAACATAATGTAATATTTGGAAAGTACATATGAATATTTAATACAAATCTTCAAGTATCACAGACAGCTGCCTTAAGCCCTCATTTAGGAAAGTGTAGCTGCATCCAGAGCCAAGTCAAATGTCTCCAGTCATCCAACTCTGTCTGTGCTACTGTGGCTACATTGCTTGTCTCTTACACCTCATTAACCCTAATAGGCCCAGTCAGAGCCAAAACTCCATGACTGACCTTGGAGTTGTCAGTGACAGGGTATATCACTAAGAAGATCAGCGAAGGACAGGCCTCTGTCATTTGTCATGTGTTTGTCACTACACTTTATGAACTAGAGGTTGTAATCTGCTGACTGAGCACTTTAGAAACACAAAAATAAAAATGAAGTAAAGTCATGAGGAGTAGATGCAGTTCACACTTGTCTGTGTGTTTAGACAACAATTCATGGAAATTATATAAACACAATATAAGGCAAAAGTTACCTACAGTTATCTTGTGCAAAACAATTATACATTGTATAGCAGTGATGGCTAACCTATGGCACCGGTGCCAGAGGGGGCACTCGGAGCCCTCTCTCTGGGCACCCAGGCCATCACCAGAGAGGACTCCAGGTATCTTCCTGCAGTCCCAGACAGCCCAGGACTTGCTGTGCACAGAGTTATTTTAAAGTGACAGCTCTACCTGGGACTATTTCTGCTTTATTGGTGTCCTCAGGGTGCTGGTATCAATGAAAACTGTGATAGAGAAGGGAGTATAAATCACAAATTAAATTTCTGTGTTGGCATTTTGCGATAAATAAGTGGGTCTTTGTTGTAGTTTGGGCACTCGGTCTCTAAAAGGTTCGCCATGACTGTTGTATAGGATTGGATACGACCCGTTTTATAAAGCATTTTAACATTTATATATAGGGTTTTTTTAAAATATTTTTAAGTGACATACATTAAATGTTTAGTATTTATCTATAAAATATGTAAATAATGATGTTAGGTCTTAGACACACATTAGAATACTATTTCCAGTGCAATGTAATAGCAATGCAATCCAAGCAAAGGATTATTAGAAGGCAGAGCTTAACTAACTGACAGAGTCAACTAAACTCAGTACAGTAAAATGTTACACCAAAAAATATGACATTATGACTAAAAGGGTATTTTAGTATTTCCTACTATAATGGAAAATTTGCTTGACTTTTTATACCTTGTCTCATCTCAGAGAAAAACTGCATCACAAAACACATCCAGGGGAGAGTAGCAGTGGTGTTTTTTTGAGTAACTAAGGAAAGGGTAACTTAAAGTCACCCCTTTAAAATGTAATCAAGATTTCAGATGAATTTTTATATTGTATGTGGGGGGGGGGGGGGGTGTTGTAAACATTTTTTCTAATATACCTCATTAGGAAATTCACCATACTTTCAGATCGCTATGGGAGGAAGTAGCTTGATTTTTTTTTACAAACTAAGCAGAATTTGTTTATGAAGTATATTAGAAAAATGTTAACCACAGCCCCCCCCCAACACAATATAAAAATCATCTCAAATGACAATTACACTTTAAAGTATGTCTGTTGATCCATGTAACTTTTCAAGACAACAATATTTGTGAATGTACTCGAGGAACAGACCTGTATCTCATCATTAAATGACTTATATATGACTTACATCTTCACCAGTTTTTCTCCACAAACGCTCTGTCTTTAATTCTCAGTTGTCCCTGAGCTGGTGGGTGGAATTGATTCTGTCATATATTGTATGTATAAAGAAAAGGAGATTTATCTTAAATAGAAGTAGAACAAAGGATATTATACAACAACACTTAGAAGTGGATGTAAATGACAGTAAAACACTAGCCAGCAGCAGTGTCTGTGTGTGTATTTCTCCAGCATCTCAATCTACTTCACAGTCCTTTCTTCTAGTCTTCTTTGGGCTGCAGATGTGATGTGATCCTTCTGTTCCCCTCTGCTTCCTCAGCACTTCCCCCTCCTTCTGCCTGATGTAATCTTATGGCAGCAGTGAGTTTTTATCACACAGTGGGAGGGAGGAAGAGCTTCTTGCGCAGTGTAACAGCCTGTGGAGCCAGAGCTCTAGGGGTACAACCTCATCAGCATATTTTTCAAAGTTGATTTTAGAAGAAAGGAGGCCATGGATAAGATATATAAGAAGATTACCACATCACAGTGCCTTGATCTATGAGGAATTTCCCTTGGTTTATCATGCCTGATTAAGTTGGTAGATTTCCTTAAAAAGATATTTATCACCAAAAGTACTCTCTAGAGGTGATAGATGCCCACTAAATGACCTTTTGGTTGACTTGGGTAGAATAAATTAAAAGTACATTCATGCTTTGAATAAGGAGCTGATTCCTCCCATCTAGTAAGAACATACACAAGAGTGATGAAGGAGCGGTCAGAAGGTTAAACCTTTTATTGGAATTTCCATCAGAAATCCATAGCAGTCCAGTACAATTACAGAGTCTTCTCTATAATAAGAGGCCGGTTTTAGTATTAGTTTTAGTATCTCTTTGTACTGTACATTGCTATTGACTCATTTATGACTCACATTCCAACATGTTGGGTTCATTTTTCTTTTACGATTGTGTAGTCCGGAAAATGTGACACTTGAAAAGTCTTAGCTACCGTGCTAGAGTATACTCACGGGATTGAAAATATGAAAATGAAATTTTTTTTTTTATGTAGCTCCCCACTTAAAAAAAACTAAACAAACCTTCCTCTACTACAATGAAATATTTGATGTGTATGTGTAAGTAACAAGCAATTCCTACTTTTACCTGTTTAGGCAATCTACTTCATTCCAGTCGCACTCTCTATAGCAATGATAGCAGCCTTCAAGCTACCTGCGTTCTATGAGTATCCGAACCTAGGAGCCGTGTCCCTACTATTTATTTTGTTTGGGTAAGTTCATTGTATTTTAGAGGTCTAGCTACATGACCCTTATCTCCACAGTTGGAGAACTACAATTTTTTTTCTCTTTTAGTTACGCTACTTTCTCATGGATGTACCTGATAGCTGGAACCTTCAAGAACCCTGGAATGGCTTTTATTTCCTATGTCTGTATCAACCTGTTCATTGGCATTAATACCATCATCTCCTCGTCTGTGGTTTATATGCTCACCCAACAAACTAGCACAAGTGACGCAAATTATCAGGTATTTATCACATCTCTAAATCGACCTGTAAAGATAAATGAGTTAGTATAATTTTGTGAAATATTTTGCAATCATGCCAAAATGTGTTTAGTATTGGCAGGTCATACCAATCCATGTGTTATGTCTTGTTTTTGCAGAGCCTAAACAACACCTACAACACCCTCATAAACGTTTTTAAGATCTTCCCTCAGTTCTGCTTTGGTTATGGGTTGATAACGCTGTCTCAACAACAAGCCATACAAGATCAATTAGAGATCTTTGGAAATTATGAAAAGGCAAATGTCTTTGGGATGGATATTCTGGGTTACATGTATGTGGCCATGGTTGTCCAAGGGACATTCTGCTTCATCGTACGACTGCTAATAAATGATGGGATCATCTACAGTGTAAAGTAAGTGTCTCTGACAAGATGTCCTGTGAAGTTTGACACATAAAATAACCCAGGTGTAAATGACAGTCAAGTACAATGTCAACAACAGTAATAAGTTATTATGATGCAGTGCAACTTTCAACTTTGGGGGGAGAATGGTACATTTAAAGTTGTCACCTCTCCAATAGAAAGACTAGTTGTATCAATATATAAAATAATAGGCTGACTTATTATTGTACATATTTTAGGGTCTTATCCATCAGGTAGATTGTATGTATGTATGAATTTATGTATGTATGTATGTATGTATGTATGGATGGATGTATGTATGTATGTATGGATGGATGTAGGAAAATATTTTCCAGCAAACAAAACCATACAACTTTCCATTAGCTGAATCACTTTTTTAAGTTGCTTTATTAGATACCGTATATACTCGAGTATAAGCCGACCCGAGTATAAGCCGAGACCCCTCATTTTACCACCAAAAACTGGGAAAACCTATTGACTCGAGTATAAGCCGAGGGTGTAGTATACAGCCAGTCCCCATGTAGTATACAGCCAGTCCCAATGTAGTATACAGCCAGTCCCCATGTTGTATACAGCCAGTCCCCATGTTGTATACAGCCAGCCCCCATGTTGTTTACAGCCAGCCCCCATGTTGTATACAGCCAGCCCCCATGTTGTATACAGCCTGCCCCCAAAAGGTATACAGCCTGCCCCCAAAAGGGATACAGCCTGCCCCCAAAAGGGATACAGCCTGCCCCCAAAAGGTATACAGCCTGCCCCCATAAAGTATACAGCCTGCCCCCATAAGGTATACAGCCTGCCCCCATAAGGTATACAGCCTGCCCCTATAAAGTATACAGCCTGCCCCATAAAGTATACAGCCTGCCCCTATAAAGTATACAGCCTGCCCCCTGGCAAGCGTATTAAAAAAAAAACCCATAATACTCACCCTCCGGTGTTCGGATCGTTGGCGCGGGTCCCGATCTTGAGCGCGAGGCTCCCGATCCTCGGCGCGGTACCAGACGGCAGTGGCTCCTCTACTCTCTTCTTTCTTCTGAAGCCGGCAGATCGCGTCCATGCGATCGGTCGGTGGGCGCGCACTATGATACCGCGTTGTCGCGGCTGATGACGTCATCAGCCGCGACACCGCTGCATCTTATTGTGCGCCCGCCGGCAGATCGCATGGACGCGATCTGCCTGCTACAGAAGAAAGAAGAGGAGCCGTCGCCTCCTGGTACCGCGCCGAGGATCGGGAGCCTCGCGCTGAAGATCGGGAGCCTCGCGCTGAAGATCGGGAGCCTTGCGCTGAAGATCGGGACCCACGCTGAAGATCGGGACACCGGAGGGTGAGTATTACATTTTTTATTTTTTTCTTGACTTGTGTATAAGCTGAAGTGAGGTTTTTCAGCACATTTTTTTATACACGAGTATATACGGTACATATACAATAGTGCATCAATTCAGTTGTATTCTTGTAATGAAGTTAGTAAGACATTTGTTATAACACAGTTCACACAGGATTAGATTAGTTCCGGTATTAAACAGTTGAAAAAAGTCCATATGTGTTAGCAGTCCTGGGATTCCACAATAGGCAATATCATTTGGTGCTGTACTCCCATACAAAACTGCAAAATGACCCAGAACAGAGATCCTTTGCTCAGTGGTATCGAGTGGCGTTGACCAGATCCTGTGACATGTTGGGAGATCGCCCCCTTCACCAGATATTGTTAGTTATTTTGAAGTTTCATTAGACATCTGATGTCTAATGCTAGTGGTCAACACCACTCCATACCACCTACAGATGAATAAAGAGCAATGTATATATGCCCTTAATCATTTCATATGGGAGTACAGACATACAAGTTGAGCATCAATTAGTAAGGTATGTATCTGGTCTATGGTGGAATCCAGGGACTGCTAATATATGTGGACTTTTTAAACTATTTCATATCGTTGTGTTACAAACAAATGTCTTATTTACTTCATCACAACAGTGCCAATGAATTGATGCGCTAATGTATATATGTAGTTACTAAAGCAATTAAAACCTGATTCAATTTAAGGAAAGTTGTGGTTTTATAATTAAAAAGTGTACTGAATTCTGGAGTTGGAAATCCCATGTACTTTACAACGTTGTGAAATTTGCCTTCACTGAACCTACTGAATATTTAAAGTCTGAAAGCAGAATATTACATTTTCCTTGAGGAGTAACATAATTTTCTAGGTAGTGCATGCAGCAATCTACAGTAGTCGCGTCTGTTCCGTGTATGGTCTGTGCTCTTGAGGATTTCATGATCCGGCCTGGAGCAGAGGACGGGATCAAATTATTATATAGTTCCATACCCCACAAAATAGCAGCTCTGTGTTGTAATCATGACAGCAGGGGCGAAACTACAGGGATAGCAGCCATAGCAGCTGCTATGGGGCCCACAGTGTGTATATGGTACTGTATGTAGGTGTGTGTATGCTATATGAATACTTTTTAAGGGGTAAGGCGGCACCATTCAGAAGTTTACTATGGGGCCCTGCTACGCCACTGCATGTCTCAGTGTCCGTGAAATCAGACCAGCACGTCTGATTTATTTATCAAAATAATTCACCTGACTACTGGGTTATATAGGGAATCATTTTAGACTTAAAAACTTTATAACAATAAATTACCACAAGAAAAGGAATATATAACTGAGAATTAGAGAGAGAGCCTGTAATAATGGGAAGAAGGCTGTTTGGATTACCTCACCGCTTGAATTGAAGTATTATTTATTTAATGCACCAGGACATTTGTGAAGAGGAATTTCTTGAAGCACTACAGTATACAAATGAAGACCCTTCAGGAGGATGAAGATGTAAAAGATGAAAGGAATCGTGTTGAATCGGGCAATGCTAATGGAGATCTTTTGCTTCTGCAAGGTCTCACAAAAATTTTCTATCAGGTCTACAAGAATAATATTGCTGTAAACAACATGACCTTGGGAATTCCACCTGGAGAGGTAAGTAGCAATTTTCAATACATAAACACTGCGTACTGAATGAGTACTGAATTATCAGCATATGTATGTATCTATCTATCTGTATACAAACATTTTGAAAAAAGGGATCATCCCTTTATCCAGACCATACTTATTGTGGTTTTATCATATTTTATGTCTACTGCCTTCTGTGAAATGATCAGCCTCCTAGAAGACCACTTTCAATGCAATTCTGGGTATTTGTCTTTAGTTAGTAGGTAACAGCGACAATATATTCTTAATTCATCTATAAATCTACTATATATAGCTGAGTGTATGTATGTATGTATATCCACTAAAGGAATCTGCATCATTGCATTAACAATCACAAAACTTTGCATAGCCGTCTCCTGTGACTCAGGGGAACGTCATAGATCATATTTTGAGTGAAAATTTTCCCCCTGTGCTTTCCAAAATATGCTTAGTAACCTAACGCCAAGGTATAGAAGCCATTTGTCTATTGAATGCGGTGGCAGATGCTGGATAGAAACCAATCAGCATCTTTTTTGCTACAGGTCATTAATATGAGCTGTGATTGGTTGTTATAGGAAACGAACAACATTGTTAGTATAAGACATCATACGTGTGAATTAATATGATTTTGATTGATGCGCTTAGCCAATGTTATTTTATTGTCATAAGATCATCTCTGATACTCCAGTCACACCCAAAGCTGCAGTCTTATATTTGCCATCATATCATCTCTGATATTCCAGTCACATCCAGAGCAGCAGTCTTATATCTGAACAACACTGGTCCTCTAGTCACATCCAGAACTACAATCATCTATCTATTGTTATTATTTCTGATACTCTATTGACATCCAGGGCTGAATAATCTAAGATGACTGCAGTTCTGAATATGATGGAAGTATCAATGCTATTATATCATATCTGATACTCCAGTCACTTCCAGAATGGCAATCATCTTTTTACTGTTACATCATCTCAGATGACTGCAGCTCTGGGTTTGACTGGAGTATCAAACCGCTGTTATATCATTTCTGATACTCCAGTCACATTCAGAGCTGCAGTCTCAGGTACTTCTTTTATACTCTCCCACAATCCCTTGCTCGAAGGGATGAGAAGATGACAGTGATTGTCTATTACAAGCTTAGTAATTCATTAATAGAAAAGCAGAACAACAGCGAGGAATGACACAGGGGCAAAGCAGTTGGAGAGGGGGAGCCTTCAGCACCAATGAGTAACACCTCTCCTCTGGGCAGGAGACACATTCTTTAAATAACTGGTGTTGCAGAAGTGTGGACATATGGTGTAATACACTATGCTACACTGCAGGGCCCCCTTATAATGACCCTGATCGCAGTAGTGTTCCACCAGGAGAAACAGCCTAGCTACAGGACCACGGCAAGGTAGCGTGAACATGGGCAGATACAGGAGTAGAGCAAATTTTTGTCTTTATTTTGTGATTTTTATGTGCAAAATACTTTTTAACCCATTCTTTTTCCTTTATAGTTAAGAGCTGGGTTTTTTTACTATTTCAGGTTCAGTACTCTGTCACTTACTTAATATATTTTTTATCTTTTAGTGTTTTGGGCTCCTTGGCGTGAACGGTGCTGGGAAGACAACAACATTCAAAATGCTGACCGGCGATATAGCACCATCATTTGGAAACATCCAAGTCAGGAATCATTTCGGGTACATATCATCTGTCGGTATTACAAATGTTTTTCATTACTGAGCAGAATAACACACTGCTTACTGACTTCTAATGTATCTGCCACACAGGAATTTGGTGAATGTTTTGGGATTCAACAAAGACTGGTCGTCTTTTGGGTACTGTCCACAGGAAGATGCATTAGATGAATTGCTGACTGGAAAAGAACATTTATATTATTATGCCAGGATACATGGAATTCCGGAAAAAAGGATAAAACATGTAAGCTGGTTTTATTAAAGCTTAATGCTAAATATGAGCAATACAACAGATATGAAGTCCTGATCCATCTGCCTCACATGCCACAACATTCTAAGCAACCAATTCAATATTCCACGTGTGACTTTTATGCCAACCTGTCACCAAGAATTTCATTTTTTACTGGTGTCAGGTTCCAATAGCCTAAGCTATGCTTAATTTAAAAATTTATTTTGTCAGCATTCTGAATCATTTTAATACTTTATATAAGTTTAATTCACATTACCTGGCTCCCTGTCAGCAGCGTGTGGTGAGTCCCGCAGTAGGGGCAGCTGCTGCTTGTTTGCCTGTAAGTCCTCATGGATTCTTCCTCTACTCTACACAACCCCCCTCCCCTGTCTGCTCAATGCACATGACAGGAAGTGGGAAAGGAGGAGGGAGATGCATTAGAGGAGACTGACACAGGCACGCACAGGCTGCAGCTTCCCCCTCAGATGGGACTCACCACTGCCAGGGAGCAGTGATGGGAATGATGTTTAGGCTCTGTTTACTAAAAAGAGCTTATTCTAAATATATAATAGGGAGCCTCAGTCCAGCCAGTCCCCCACTCTGCACCACTTTTAACCTGATATTATCATGTTAAAGGGGTGGTGGTGAGGCAATTGGTGGAGGGGTTAAGTGAGCAATCGGAAGCCGGTTTGTTCATGAACAATACATCACTACCAGGGAGTAATGTGAATTAAACTTATATTAACTATTGAAATGATTCAGAATTCTGACAAAGGCTTTTTTTAAATTTAGCATAGAATAGGTTATTGGAACCTGTCATAAGCTAAAAATGACATTCCTGGTGACAGGTTTGCTTTAATTTCTACTCTCAAAGTTAAAGAAAATGACTGAATTTTAAGCCATGTTTTTATTTTTTTTTTTAAAAAAGAAACTATCCGTGTTACAGAAAAAGTAACTTACAGTATCCTGCAATTTTTACTCTGGGTTCCAAGCATAATAATAGACTGAAACCTTGGCAATTTTCTATGGGGTTTCTCTACACCACATTTACATCACAGGCAGAGTTACAATAGAAGAATACAGAAACCATCCAACCTGCACAGAACATACCTAGAAAACTCTACATAGACCTCAATGAGTGGGCTCCAGGCTATTGACCATTATGGAGATGCAGATGTTGTAAAGCATATCACTAAATGTTGTTAATCACTGCTCAAGCAAGATGGTAGACCCTATAACTGGGGCTAGAAATTAGAAAACACATTAGAAAAAAGTAAAGTTTTGTTGTCTAATTTTAATAAGTAAAAAAAGAAATTGATGAAGATCATTAAATGGGTTCTGTAGTTCAAATATTTTCCTGCTGCATATACCCTGTTAAAGGGGCATTCACATCTGGATAATATGTGGTATATCTACAGATTATGAAGGGAATTCATTGTTGCCTTACTACACATGTATCAATGCTTTTAGACCATTTTTTGCACTTTTCTGACTTGTCCAACAAAGGGTGTGTGGCCTTCAGGAAAGAGGACGTGAACGGGCAGAAAACCCTTGGATGTAGAGCATTGTATAGCCACCATAATTGTACTGAAGCCCTTATAGGAATTTCTCAGTCTGATATCTACTGACTCATTTGTTTCCCAGAAGGAAGACCATGCATTATCCGTTAAAATTGGTAAACTTGTATTAGAAATGGGACTGTCAAAGTAGACAAGCCTTTTTGTATTTTCATTAATATCTTTATCCTGTGTATGATTTTACAGGTAACCAATCAGCTACTTCATAAACTACAACTTGTACAATACAAAGACAGGATCACTGCCAATTACAGCTGTGGCACTAGGCGCAAACTCTCGACCGCTCTCGCCCTTGTCGGAAGGCCTTCCATCCTCCTTCTGGTAAGTGCATCAGTACTTCACCAGTTACCGAATATTACATTACACAGTAACAACTACAGAAGACTATTATAAAGTAGTCTGCCATATCCCAAGTGGTAATAATGTACTTAATGATCATTGCCTCTAGGATGAACCCAGTTCAGGAATGGACCCAAAAACAAAAAGACATCTGTGGAAAATCATCTCTGAAGAAGTCAAAGAAAAATGTGCAGTGATACTGACATCTCACAGGTAAATAGTTATTCCTACATAATATTCTTGTCACAAAAATTATGCTCTACGATAAATTGTTCCCTATGAAAATATTAATAACTGAACTGGATTTGGAGTTAATTCTAATTACCTTGCAACAATTCCAGTATATCGGAAATTAGCTGTAATAACCAGACACGGACACAACACAGAGGATGGAGATCTGTGCTGTTCTAAGTCTTGAAATATCCCTTTAAGGCTGGTGATGTAGAGAAACGTTAGAGATTTTTAGCTGCAGCAAAGTGGATGGGATTTAAATTCCATGCACAAGCTGAGGAAAAGAATTTGCATCTCAAAGTGACTTTCACTGAAATTTTCCATGGGGTTTTCCAGGCCAGTGCTATTAACTCCTAAATGTTCAGTACTTTCCATTAGACAGATTGGGCTGCATTATATTGGTACAAAGTTCTGTAAAGTTGAAATGGTCAAAGGCCTCAAAAAGTGGTAAATCTAGCATTCCCAGTGAGTCCATACACCAGCTACTGGCAGGAGGCACACAATGGATAGACGGGGTGACCTTTGTTCTTGGATAATATAGTGATGATGTAAAATACTTATGTTTGCCATCATTCTGTACAGGAAAAGTTTACAAAAGTTTATTTTTTGGTTTATTTTTTGCTAAAATTTATTGTATTAAAGAAAATTAAAATTTTCACAATTTCTGCTTGTTTTTCTCTACATAAACATAAAATTAACAGATGCTGTTCCTGTTTTGATACCATATGGAAGCTCAATATATGGCGCACAATAAAAAAAACTTTAATAAAACATATTAACTCTAAGAAACCAGTACTTTTGATGTGGATATCCAGGCATCACACAACTTAGGCATGGGTTCAATAACCTATGCATAAGATAGATCATTAATGGGTGAAAGGTGAGACACCCAGCACCTCCACCATTGATATTAGTGGACTGATGTTTTGTGGCCATTCTGCACTTCCCACTGCAGTGAATTACAGAGGTGCCGGTATTGAATTCAGGTGGTTACTACACAATCGATGGAGTTTTCCTTAGTGTCAATCAACTGATCAGCGGGGGGTGCCAGTGTACCACCCCAACAATCATCTAGCCTATGGATAGGTCATTAATAGTAGAGGTGGAAAAAGATGTCATTCAAAGCTGCAGATTTTGACCTTTGCAAAGGTTGAGGAGTAGAATTTTGCTTCAGAAACTGCTTCCTTTGGGTGTTTTTGCTGTCAAAAAATAGAGGCAAAAGTAAAAATAATTTTTTTTTCAATATCCCGAGCATTTTGAGCGTTGAGTTTTATTGTTCCTCCTTTGGGGTGTGTTAACATCCCTTTTATGTATCTTCACTTTACATTTTTTTCCAAACTGAAAATTGAGCATCCAATAGCCTAAAACCAAGCCAAACTTCTGAAAGAGAACTTTTCCATCTCTCTGCCATAATAATGAATGCATCCCTATCAAACAGCATCTGATTTCTAGCTGTGCAGGCAGTATATACACAGCACTCAGTGAATGGGGATATTTATAAAACAAGCAATGCAGCTATTTATGAAGATATACTATTGATACAGTACAATGGTGCATCAGTGGTTTTGTCTCGGATCTTAACATTATTAGTTATTGTGAGAACTGGGGATGCAGAAAAATAATACCATTTAAAAAAAATCTATATTTCTTTGTTAATCTTTTCTATACGGTTTTGATTCTGCTGCTTCTCGCTTCTTCTTATCTCTTGATTTCCATTTTATCACCTAATAAGCCTCTCCAGAATCTGAAATTAAAGATCTGGGATTGCATAGCCAATGTCTTCTGAGAGGATATGGAAGAGTATGTACAAGTGATAATAAATCAGATGGACCCAGCGCACCAGCTCTGTTTGATTTAGTGCTGTGATTCCATCACATAATGACTGCACATGTCTTAGTTTTTTCAGTATTTTGTGCGCCATATAAAATCCCTCTTGCTCTTTACTATAATATGACATATCGAGGTGCACATGTCAAGTTTAAGAAATTGAAAAGTCGGCAGGAAAGCATCGCTGGGCTGTGTCAATAAATTAAGATGTTTGCCTCAATTTGCTTTTTATTCTTTGTATGGGGGAACAGGTTGAAGGGCAATTTTGTGATAGGAGGTGAGGACAATAGCAGAAGGGAGAATAAGAAGTGGTGTGCACTGTAATAGCCCCCGTAACATGGGGCAACACGCAGGGTAATTGGTTTTAACAAATGTAAAAGTATATGATTATAAGTGACATCAGGAAATAGAAGAGGGAGTAAGGGATCACTTTCATGGAGGAAAATTTACAGACAAAATAGGAATAATGGCAAAAAAACCTTTTTTATATAAAATCCAAGCTTTCATGAATGTACAATAATTATTTCCAGAATAGCGTGATACATAAGGAAGTAGGTAACCCCACTGTCAGCCACTGTATGCTTAGCATTTACTATAATTGTCATATCACATGGAAAATGTAGTATAACCTGCAGACAGTATGTACTAGCGCAGGAACAATGGGGTAGAATGATACATAAGGTGTGTGGGAAATGATTCAGTACAGCGTGTCATTTATCCATTGTACATCTGCTCTTTCTTTGTTGATAAGTCATGAGGGTGGCCCGATACGTGATGGACAGCTCTCCATCTATAATGGTGTATGCCGAGATAATGGTCAGTCACTAATAGGACCACCTCCCTGACTACGGAAGTAAAGAAATACAAATGATAAATGCCAAATTAGGCCTCAAGCACAGAAACATGCAGTTTGCGGACCACAAACAAGGACATGTGATCCCTTCTTTAAGGGCCCTCTGACGTGGGAGGGTGATCGCCGCTCACATCACCAATGTCAATAATAAACGACTGCCTAGGCTGCAAAGACGGACAGAAATAGGACCTGCACTATAATTTGCAGGCCAAGGAGATGGCCCACACATGTACAAGTAAAGGGACGTTGTGTAAATTGCAAAAAAAGTGGCTAGCACAAGGCCCCATTACACATTTGTGTGGTATGAAGCTTTATACTGATTATTTGACCACAAAATCATATAACAATCTTCTTGCTCTATAACATGTTTGCTTGAAGGCTACAATACACTTTCATTGTAACAGATTCTCTTTAAGTATTGCAGATCAAGACACTTCTGACACATCAGGGGGTATATATTTTATTATTTCATTGTACCAATTTTACTCTAGTGTTTTGTGTTTTCATTTTTTGCCTCCGCCTTCAAAAATCTCTAAATTGGGAGCCAGAAAAAGGGCTCCTGATCACAGGTTCCCTTTAAAAAAACATTCTCTTACTAATGTAACTAAGCTGAACTGTAATATCATATTGCACATAGTAATGTCCTTACTGTTCTATGTTCCCAGCATGGAGGAGTGTGAAGCCCTGTGCACCAGGCTGGCCATCATGGTGAGAGGGAAGTTTCAATGCATTGGATCTTTGCAGCACATAAAGAACAGGTCAGTAACAGGTCATATAACAATATATAACAATGGCACAAAGCTGTCATTATATGGGTCCTTGTAACAATTTCCCATTGTAAGCTTTTCCTGCAGTCAGAATTTTTTTTTTTTGCCAAAAATAAACGCTAGGAAACTTTTTGTAGCAAAGTATTTTCTCAGTCATCTGATACATTTGCACCCACCGTGATCAAGTAAGTAAGAGGAACTCCTCAATGCCATGCAAATATACTGCTCACTTATAAAGTCTAAATCTCCATAATCCATATAATAAAGCTAGCTACAATTCATGGCAGCGCTGTGCACGGCTTTGTAGAGGTCACAGTAGCTTGAATTCATATTTTATGATGAAGTGCTGAATTTACAGTATTTCACTCACAAGGATAGCCTGGAAATTCTTCATCCTTTTACTCCTTTTTAAACTTTTCCTCTTGAATTATGCATCTGTGAAGGTCTCAAATTGAAACCACAAGAAAAATACAAAAATCTGATCAAATGTTCAGCAAAGTTTAGAATTTTAGTAAAATTCAAAGTGTTATGCACAGTTTCTGTCAGCTCAAAATATTAAAATATTGCAAAGTCCAACAGAATTGTGTTGCACACCCCATGTTATAGGTGCACCAAAACAAAGTGGTGCACTCTGTCGGAGCTGTGCTGGGGGCGCCAGATTCATGAAAAGCGGGCACCAGAAATCCTGAATCTGGCGCCCTTTGCACATTACACAGGCAAACTGCATTTAGTTGTTAGTAAATGTGCCCCAATATGAATATTTTGTTTATATTTTCACTGCAGAATTCCTGTGTAGAAGATTCATAGTGCATTGGAACTATATTGTGTATGGGATTTCTTTGAATCCTAAACACAGTAGAAACAGATTTTTGCTGAGGATTTATGATCCGCAGCATGTCATTTATTTGTTGTGGATCCAGATGAGGAAACCAGCCTTTGCAATGTAAAGGATGAACTCCTCTTTATAATATCATGGCATAAAACTGCCACATGGTAATTTCCATAGCCATTACGCACTGTATGTACAGGCAGTCCCCGACTTATGACGTTCCGATATACGTACAACTCGTAGATACGAACGGGACTCTCAGCGCCATGTGCATGAGCATTGCACTTCGTCACTGAAGCTCGGACACGGAGATGCCGGGGATCAGGTAACTAAGGATACAATCTCACGCTTCCTTAGTTACAAGTCAGTGGGCGGAGGGCTTCTAGGCAGTCCACAGCCGGAGCTTGCAGGTAGCTACTTCCTGTACTTACTGCATAGATCAGCAACCCGTATGCAATCCCCCGGCATCAGCGTGGCTTGTTTTAAATACTGTACAACATTTAATTTTGCCTCCTCATTGGGCAGTGAGCGAAAAGAGGGAGCGGGTCATGGAGATGCCGGGGATAGCATACAGATGCAGTAAGTACATGCCGGCAGTATCATAGGTTTCAGGTAACTAAGGATACATTAGCTTCCTTAGTTACCAGTCAGTGGGTGGAGGGCTTGCACAGGAAGAACTGCAAGCCAGTGGTTGAGGGTAACTAAGAAGGGTGAGATCGCACCAGCTAGTGCTTCCTTAGTTACCAGTAACCCGTGGGCTGTTCTACAGCGATTTGCAAATATACCAGTTCTGACTTACATACAAATTCAACTTAAGTACAAACCTCCGGTCCCTATCTTGTACGTAACCCGGGGACTGCCTGCATAAGGCAGTTAGGGGGAGCCTATAGCACTCTGAGCCATCTCTGCACAGAGTTTGCCATCACTCCAGCACAGAGTTTGCCAGACACAATGGGGCAGATTTACTTACCCGGTCCATTCGCGATTCAGCGGCACGTTCTCTCCGGTGGATTTGGGTCCGGCCGGGATTCATTAAGGCAGTTCCTCCGACGTCCACCAGTGGCGCTGCTGCACTGAAGTTCCCCTGGAATGCACTCAAGTTCACCGGCCTATTCCTAATGAAGGTAAGTGCAAGCTCCGCAACACTTTTTTTTTTTAAATGCGGCGGTTTTTCCAAATCCGTCGGGTTTTCGTTCGGCCCCCATTTCCGTCGTGTGCGCCAAAATCCCGGTGCAATACAGGGAAAATCAGCGCAAGTCGGAAATATTCGGGTAACACATCGGGAAAACGCAAATCGGGCCCTTAGTAAATGACCCCCAATGGGGGGAATATATTAAGACTGGCCAATTTATTTCTAAACTTTCAAACAAAAAAGTTATAAAAAGAGATGCTTCAGTTTTTATTATTGTTGTTCAAAAAGACATTTCGGTATAGCTGACATGCCCTCTTTACACGAGAATCTAATATAATTAGTTTTGCCTTAGTAAAATGTCTACAAGCTTGAGGTAGTAAAGCATTACACTGTTGTGAAATGTATTTCCATGTAGTGGACTCGCACAATGTGACGTTATTTGGTGACGCACTTTGTTTATTATGTGAGTGCTTGACATTTTCAGCTCACACTTAAGGACTGGATTTGTTTCCTAGATACAGAAAGCTGCAGGCTCCTATAAGAACCAGTAAATTGAGTATGCTCCATTATGGTACAATGCGCTGATTGAGTATGCTCCATTATGGTACAATGCACTGATCCTCTGTTTTGTTTTCAGGTTTGGAAGTGGGTTCACAGTGAAGATGCATTTGAAGAACTCCACCGTCAACATTGAGACAATAACAAGCTTTATGCACTTACATTTTCCAAACACATATTTAAAGGTACAACTTAAGCTCAAATTTTATTTGTATATTGTCTTTAGATAGCTACAGTATATAAGAACAAATAATATTAACATGGATAATAACAAATTATAATAACATGGAGTTGAAAAAAGAGAATAAATTGTGGGTTTTGGCATTAGGAGCTAAAAGATATAATATTAATGATTAATCCACAGTAAATGCAAGCTGTGAAGTGGTATCACAAACTCTAGGTATAGGTCTAGGTATATGTATTATCATAATCGTTCCATCGAGTGATATAACAGATAAAAAGACATGCATTTTATTTTTTGAACGATGGTTAGGCTTCATGTACTGCACTGTAACTGAGCCCAATGAGAATTTGAGTTAGGCATCATTCACACGACCGTCTGGGGGAGGGGAGGCGGGGGTATATGCAGCCGCAATGGTGGCCCAGCGGCAATACGGTGCCACACCGTACCCTGTGGTAGCTTTCTGCACTGTACACAGGGAAAAGATAGAATATGCCCTTTCTCTTCCCGTGTGTGCAGCCATTAGGCACTGTCATCTATGGAGACTGGATGGGTCACTGCATTACCATTATCCAGCACTTGAGACCCTTAGTGAGTTGATCAGGCTCCTAAAGGAGGTGTTGTAAATATGCTTGTTACAATGCCAAACACAATGGGGCTTTAGAAGTGGGTCCATATTGGACAGCTCCTTTACAAAAGGGGTTTTGAATAAAGAAATTTGTCCCAAATTGGGTTAATGAAGAAGCACTCACTGATCCCTCACCAATATTCTATTAGTATTACATCACAGCAGGGTTTTACTTTACATTTATTTTATTTTTAATATAATTCTTATATAATGCACCTTGTATTACATGCCTGAAAACTGTAAAAAAAAATAGTATCATTAAAGTTTTAGTTACAACCCCCCTAGCTCTCATCTGGCAGAGGCTCATGGGAGTTATAGCCCAGCAATAGCCAGATACAGCTAGGATGTTGGACTGCTGAGTGCATTTTCCTTAGCTAGTTCTCATAATGATGCTCTCCGAGCGTTTGCTGCCAAAACAAATATCCTACTTTGTTATCGCCTAGAGCCGTTTCTGTGCAGCAAAAGAGCAAAGTGAAATAACCTCTGCTGTGATACATCTTAATAATTCTGGATAGGTTTTCTAGTATGGAATAAAACAAAGCTGATCGCTTAATTAATCACCCCTGATGTGGCTTTATTTGCTTTACATGCCTATT
Organism: Engystomops pustulosus; assembly: GCF_040894005.1. Classification (NCBI taxonomy): domain Eukaryota; kingdom Metazoa; phylum Chordata; class Amphibia; order Anura; family Leptodactylidae; genus Engystomops; species Engystomops pustulosus. Next base: position 78,621,445 of record NC_092418.1, on the reverse strand, counting down.
AATATTCCGGAGTATTCTCTCTGTATTGTATGGACCCCATACAGTTACATAATACTTACTCGAATACAAAGAAAAAATATTTGTAAAACCAAAACAATCTCTTACAAAAATTCCTTTGAAACTTTATTCTTCAGGATCTTTTTTTTCTCTTTTGCTGGCGGCTTGGTCTCCGTGTTCAAGGGCTAATAGTCCTATAAGGAAACAAGTAAAAAAGGCAAACAATTCTATGTAAAAATGACAAAGTATAGGGCTGGTGATTTCTGGTAATGCAAATGGATTATTCGGAATAAAAGATTATTGTTTGCTGTAAGCACACGGATTCTGTGCTCTGTAAATAACATGTTTGTGTAGAGGATGTTCTATTGTGTGTAAAGCAATGGACTGTGAGAGCAGAGTATATGTGAGCTGTAGCTGAAACACAGGGAAAAATTACAATTATCTGGAGCGGCTGTGCCAGCTGAAAATGATACACTATTTCTGTAGGTTTAAAAAAAAAAAAAAGTTCTTATCCACCCAAAATATACTTTTTCACCTCAATCTATTAGATTTTCCTAGTTATAACACCATAAAAGATGGAGATCTGCTGAATTCAGTTTGAGATCCTGGAAAACACTTCACAAATAAAAATGTAAATTTAAAGGAAATCTACCATGAAGATACATACCGTAATGATAAACCAGGAACACTTACTATAGATCCAGGCACCACAACTGTGGTAATTTACTTATTTCCGTTATCCATGGCGTCCTTCCTTCTAAAATTAACTTTTAAAATTATGCCAATAGGCCTGAAGGGTTACCTCAATCATACATAATGGTCTTCGTATTGGATGATGTTTTTGTCTGTGGATTCAGAATAAGTGCAGCCGCTTCAACATTCAGAATAACGGGACTGTGTCATCTATAGAGATTGTCAGAAGTAGGTGGCTTCCTTTGTCACACCAACAGCATCATGTAGTGCCATTGCAAGGTTCTGATGGGTTTTCATAGTAGACAGGGTCCTAAAAGATGCCCTTAGATTTTCCAATGCCTAGAAAGACAGGCAATAATACTTTGTAATACTAAGGCCTAATACCGACATCTGTGTGGCGAAACAGCCCACAAACTTTTCCCTGTTTGGGGCCCATTTCAGCCGGGTGGAGATGGTAGGGGTGATCACCGCTCACCCTTCCCATCTCCACAGGAGCCGGACTTTCATGTCGCTATACGGGCAGGAATAGGACTTGCTATATCTCTTGCGGCAAGATACACCTGAATGGGTTCGGTACACGGTCATGCACATGAGGCCTCAGGCTGAGTACACATCTGCATTGGAAGTTTCTGGTGACAGAAGAGAATTCTAGAAGCTGAATGCTGAAGGTGAATGGTCTCCCTTTAACTTACATTCCCAATAGGTTTCTATGCTAGGACGGCCAGCTTCTGCCTATGCTTTATAATTATTACCATGTACAGCATAACATCATTATACAGGGAATAACACCACTGCAGATGAGAGTCTACATTGTGTTTTCAGTTTTTCTATTCTTTTAAAAGAAGGAAAAGCTAATAAAAACAAATCAGTTGTAACATCTACTGATTACAAAGGCTTTTTAAATACATCAGTTCACATTAGTTGGTGTCAACCATTTGTTTTTTTCGGTTCCCTATTTCACTTCAATGTAAAAAAAATTCTGTCAGGCTTCAGTTTGAACAGAGGAGAAAGCCAAGTACTACTTTTTCATATGTAAAAATTGGAAGCCTGACGAAATAATGGGAATTGACGACAACTGATGTATTCAAATACAGATTGAAATCAATAGGTGTTATAACTGATCCTCACACAGAAAAACATTCAGTACAATGCAGATGTGACATTTGCCAAGTATTTTCATCTCAGTTCTGGGTCCAACATATGTTAATAAAACTGTAAGTCGTATAACGAATAATCCATCATACAGCTGTATTGAAAGAAAAGAGAAATTTACAACTATTGGGAAAGTTAATATAAAAAATACCCCCCCCCCCCCTTTAAATCATTAAAATTTAATGGTCCATCTTCTCCCAGGAAGATGGACCAACAAGCCGATACAATGCACGTGGAATGGAAGATCTCATCAGTAACGGCGCTGCGACATCCAAAAGCCACAAGCAAACTGGAGGTAAACTTGTACTACTTTATTCAATCACTACGCGTTTCGGACCTGGTCTGGAGCCTTCCTCAGGTGTAAAAGACGTATACTTTTTTGCGTGTAATCTCACATATATATAAACTCACCGGCCACTTTATTAGGTACACCTGTCCAACTGCTCGTTGACACTTAATTTCTAATCAGCCAATCACATGGCGGCAACTCAGTGCATTTAGGCATGTAGACATGGTCAAGACAATCTCCTGCAGTTCAAACCGAGCATCAGTATGGGGAAGAAAGGTGATTTGATGCCTTTGAAGGTGGCATGGTTGTTGGTGCCAGAAGGGCTGGTCTAAGTATTTCAGAAACTGCTGATCTACTGGGATTTTCACGCACAACCATCTCCAGGGTTTACAGAGAATGGTCCGAAAAAGAAAAAACACCCAGTGAGCGGCAGTTCTGTGGGCGGAAATGCCTTGTTGATGCCAGAGGTCAGAGGAGAATGGGCAGACTGGTTTGAGCTGATAGAAAGGCAACAGTGACTTAAATCGCCACCCGTTACAACCAAGGTAGGCAGAAGAGCATCTCTGAACGCACAGTATGTCGAACTTTGAGGCAGATGGGCTACAGCAGCAGAAGACCACACCGGGTGCCACTCCTTTCAGCTAAGAACAGGAAACTGAGGCTATAATTTGCACAAGCTCATCGAAATTGGACAGTAGAAGATTGGAAAAACGTTGCCTGGTCTGATGAGTCTCGATTTCTGCTGCGACGTTCGGATGGTAGGGTCAGAATTTGGCGTCAACAACATGAAAGCATGGATCCATCCTGCCTTGTATCAACGGTTCAGGCTGGTGGTGGTGGTGTCATGGTGTGGGGAATATTTTCTTGGTACTCTTTGGGCCCCTTGGTACCAATTGAGCATCGTTGCAACGCCACAGCCTACCTGAGTATTGTTGCTGACCATGTCCATCCCTTTATGACCACAATGTACCCAACATCTGATGGCTACTTTCAGCAGGATAATGCGCCATGTCATAAAGCTGGAATCATCTCAGACTGGTTTCTTGAACATGACAATGAGTTCACTGTACTCAAATGGCCTCCACAGTCACCAGATCTCAATCCAATAGAGCATCTTTGGGATGTGGTGAAACGGGAGATTCGCATCATGGATGTGCAGCGACAACTGTGTGATGCCATGATATCAATATGGACCAAAATCTCTGAGGAATGCTTCCAGCACCTTGTTGAATCTATGCCACGAAGAATTGAGGCAGTTCTGAAGGCAAAAGGGGGTCCAAACCGTTACTAGCATGGTGTACCTAATAAAGTGGCCGGTGAGTGTATATATATATATATACAACAAATATATCACACCCCCTTGAGGAAGCGACGGCGAAACGTGCGTCGGGGTGCTGTGGTGGTGGTCTGGTGACTTAAAATTGTATTGGTAGGCACTTTATGGGTATATTACGCCCTGGTTTGGGCACTTGGTAACATTTTTACCTTCTATTATGTGACCACCCTTGTGTGCCTGTGTTTGATATCCCATTGTGGAATGTATTGTCTTGCATTTGTGACCACCACCCTTTGTGTTGTTGTTCTTGTGGTTTTATCATGTTTTTAATATATTTTTGGAGTGTCGATTTGTTATAATAAAGTTGAAATTTATTTCATAGTCATATAGCATTCTTGTCCTTGTTATTGACTACTTAGATCTTGTATACTGCTTTTTGGTATTCATCTTTTGATTGGTATAGGGATCGCTATATATTGCAGAGGGTATCTTCGTTGGTATTCATTTTATATGTTGTGTATATATATATATATATAAGATTACATGCAAAAAAGTATATGTCTCTTACACCTGAGGAAGGCTCCAGACCGGGGCCGAAACGCGTAGTGATCGAATAAAATAGTACAAGTTTACCTCCAGTTTGCTTGTGGCTTTTGAATGTCGCAGCGCTGTTACTGACGAGATCTTCCATTCCACGTGCATTGTATCGGCTTGTTGGTCCATCTTCCTGGGAGAACGGACCAAAACAGTATCTCATGGCTGCCAGTGTCTCCTGATGCCCATAAATACTCAAGAGTAGAACTGCTCGCTGACACACTCAGCTGCAGCACTGAAGGGCTTCGGTAACACCCCCAAAGCCCTTCAGGCCTATTGGAAAATTTTAAAAGTTGGTTTTAGAAGGAAGGAGGCCATGGATAACAAATATAAGAAGATTACCACAGTCGCAGTGCCTGGATCTATGAGTAAGTGCCCCTGGTTTATCATGTTTGATTTTGATGGTAGATTTCCCTTTAATTTACATTTTTATTTGTGAAGTATTTTCCAGGATCTCTCAATTGACCTGAACTAGGCAGATCTCCATCTTTTATGCTGTTATAACTAGGAACATGTAATAGAGTACCAGTATTGAAAGACATTTCTGAATTGAACCTGTTGTGGCACTACGTGTAGCTTAGTGTGATACAAGTACATGAGACACTAATATGATGCAATATTTCTTCACAGGATCAACATTTCAGTATGGCCGAATACCATGTCCCTGTCTCAGCTGGAGGAGTTGCCAGTATATTTGATCTGCTTGAATCTAACAAGAGACACTTGAACATCATTCACTTTTCAGTCAGTCAAACGACCCTTGATGAGGTACATCTTTTTTTTTTTTTTTGCAATGCCTGGTGAGACAAGAAATGTGCCAACTATTTGACTATGATAAACTGACTGTAAAGTAGCAGCCCTGGAGAGCTGTTAGTCATATCTCTGTAATGTTATTAGTAATGGGGCTGTAAAAAAATGAATTATACTACAGTATTGTAGCTTTTCCAAGAGCACTAAGACATGCCCTCACACTGTTGTACTCTTAGCACTGTACATTTAGCTGCCCCCCCTTGCTCCTGTTTTCTGTAGCAGGCTTCTGGTTGAATATTACAGCAGTTGCTTAGAGGGGAGAAACATTTTATTGCAGAGAACTAAGAGCTCTGCAGTGTGAGGACAAACGTAATAAATAGATTGTCCCTTTTAGAGATAAGTTTGCTCATAGAATTAACGAAAACAAAAGTCAATGAAAGCAACAAGTGCCTCCACGCCCGGCTCTCACCACCAATTTCGTATCCCACTGGTGAAAACGAACTGATCCGGAGCTCGGCCACACGTAAACACTCTCTAGGAAAAGATCCATGCATCCAGTATGGGCAGTTAAAAATTATTAGTCTTTATTCTTCATGTATTAAAAAACTTAAGGAACGGCGCAGCTAGACGTCACAGACTGACGTGTTTCGACACATCGGAGCAAATTTACTTACCTGGTCCTGTCACGATCCCCGATTTGGACGATTCGACAAAGATGAAGTGCGGCGCCTTTCACGAAACTCGTGCGCCCTAGTTCCTGCATCCGTCGCTTCCCCGCCGAGGTCCGTCGGAGTTCACCTTCTTCCCGGTGCTTGTAAGTGCGTGTCTTGTGACACAATTCAAAATTTTAAAACCTGCGCATAGTCCGAATCCATCGGGTTGTCCGATGGCCCGCCCCCCCAATTTGTGTCGCGGGCAAGCTGCCGTTGATGTGCCAAAATCCGATCGTGTGTGCCAAAATCCCCTGTTAAATGCGGCGCAAAAACAGAAATCGTCGGGAAACCCAACGAAAATGCGCTCCGTGGACCGTTAGTAAGTGAGCCCCATCGTGTCTTTATCAAGGTCTGAATAAGATACAAGTGAGCACACGATTTTAAGAGCCTCAGGAAGAAGGCTCTTCCCCTGCCCGGTAAGAATTCAATCATGTGATGTGAACTAATTAGAGGGGAATCGGAGCAAGACAACGGCTGGTAAGTTTAAAATTAAGAAAATAGTATCCCATAATAAAAAACGCAATACACGTGTACCATTTTTGGAAAGACATAATGCATATTGCTAATGTGGACAGATACTAGAATTGGTACGCATTAGTAAAAATTTTCAGGCAACAAATTAAATCTTTTCCAATTAGCTTCTGAGGAATATTTCAAAATATCTGCTATCTATATAGGGAGGCAAGGTGTGGGTGAGGGGAAATTTTTAAAAATAGAAAAAAATAATGAAGTGAGAGTAGTTTTAATGAAAAATCTTATGACATGAGTGGGCTACATACCAATTCCAGGACAATTGGAGCCACGTTGGTTTGGACTGAATAAATGTAGAAAAATTCAACAAAACTTCTGTGAATCAAATCTCGGATGACTCACTCATCTCTAGACAATTATGTTAATAAGTCTACTTCTCACAATCTGCTTCTTGCTATATATTCTGAGGTATTCTGATTGCACAATTCTCCATAGCTGCTTCCCTTTGCATGTTCATTAGTGCCACCAGATTCCTGCTAGTGTCTCCCGATTTAATAACATCAAAGTGCTCAGATCGTTTTTTTGGTAAATGATGACTTTTTTTGTATCATTTTAATAATATGTTATTGTGTTTTTTCTCCAGGTGTTTATCAACTTTGCCCAATCTCAGTCAAGTCCTGATAACTCCAGGGAAAGCAGTCAAGAGCCTCCACAATTGGTGGTGCTTAGCTAAAGTAATTCTTCCCAGACTGGGAGGCGGCCTCACCAGCGTGACAGAAGTGATTGTAGGCTTTTCTATTGGTGCTAAAAGCTTTGGTTTAGCAACATGACCGAATCCTTTAGTGTGTATGTTCCAGAGACAATTTTTAAGATAAATTTAGAAATGTTTAATTTTTTTTGGTGAGAAAGAAAGAATCCATTATCCAAAAAAATCTTATTCCAAAAACTTTAAGTCACTTTTATTTACAAAAAGAGTAATACTTGTACATCTTGCACTTTTATACCTCAAACTTATTAAGTAGGTTTATTAGGCCAGTTATGAAACTGCCTTAGATAATGTTAATAGTTATTGATTCTATTAAGGAATTCTAAATGTATTCAATGTCTTATGGTCACATTGTACACCATAGGGGTCGTATCTATACAGATCATATGTAGAATCTTCAGTGACCAAAGCATAGGATTATAACAAAAACACCTAAACTCCTAAATTCTGAAGATCATTAAGACAAGAGCTTATTGCAAAGTAAAAGGAATGTACATGTTTACATTTTTAGGATATATTAATAAAGAAAATAAAAACATTTCATATGCGCTATTAACCATTAAAGCTGCTTTAAAATTTCCGTTACCTATAGCTTTAGTGTGCACATACTTGTAAATATTTGTAATATCCAGTACCATACAGATATATAGGATTAGGGATAGTGAACTAGTCCTGAATTACGTGACGCTTACTTCATTATCCTACGACCAGAAATCATTATTAAAAAGAAGCCTGGTTAGACCCAAGATAAGGTCAACCTCCTATCAATGGATGCCCCTTATAAGTAAGCCAAAATATTTATGTGCAAATGTCATGTTTATAAACTGTTTGTCTAAAAGTAATACAAATTGTGATCCTAGAGAATATTGAAGGGCAATGATTAGCACATATACTGTAACATCATCTCTTTGCTTTGTGATCCGATCGATCATGTCATTCTCAGGAACCTTCTTCATCCTCTATGTATGTCTAGTTGGCAAAATGTCATGAACTTTCACTGTTACTCTATAGACCCTATATGATGCATTTTAGGTCTGTATGGATAGGGGTATTTCATTGCTGGTCTGGTAATTTCAAGACTTTGAATGTCTCTAAGATTATGTTAGCATCTTGTATCCAATGCTCATCTTATACTCTCCAAACACAGTACAGGGCACTTATAATGACTACCTAGAGTTCAAGTAATTTAATAATTTAAAAAAGCAAAAAAAGGAATGTATGAATGTATATATAAAGAGAATTAAAGCACTTGTTTCCAAAGAAAATGTATATAATTATAACTTTGTGTTTGTAGACTGAAAAAGCAGACTGACACTTGATGTTTTTGTAATGCAGAACTTCATGACCCTCTGATTATTGTGCCTTTTATCGGAACTCTGTAGGGTATAGAAGGGAACATGTATGTGAATTGCAACTGTTTGTTTTATTTTAGACTGATAAATGCACTTATAGAAGACTCCTAATGCGAGCAGCAACAAAGCTTTTACATAGGTGGTTATTTGCCTATTTATTTTAACAGTGCCATTATAATTGATCTAATGCCTAAAAAAATTATTTTTAAAACAAAGTGTTTACAATAAATTTACATTTTCTTTATGTTGTGTAGTTTTGGTCATTTTTCATTCTCCTATTTTAACCATTCTGCAAGCTTTACACCAATTAGCCATTTACCGTTTTGCCTTTGCGGTGATAAGATCTAAATTATGGGAGAGAGACTCTTCCTTTTCTTCTTATGCTATTGTAAAGACAGGCCGGAGGCCATGACTACCAGTGCCATAGGTTCGCCACCACTGGATTATGGCCTGCTCACTAAAGGTCACAGTATAAATCCCCACCTTGATTTATAGATTAAAGGAATATGTGGCATAATCCATATTTCAGCTTCACAAAGGTCCCTTGTAATTATAAGAAGGCTTCTACAGTAACTATGTCAACGGTGAAGAGGTGGCAACCTCCCTTCCTAAACCTAAGTCTGATCCAGTCAGGGAGCAGCAAGTTTCCTGTCAACCTTCTTTAGCCCAAAACAAGGCATTTTATAAACAAAAATTTCTACTTCTATCATACTGACTTCTTGTTTAGGACATGCCTCAAAAGAAATCTATCATCAAAATCAAGCCATGACAAACCAGGGACATTTAGTCATACATAGATCTCTGGATCTTCTTATATGTGTTATCCATTGGGTCCTTCCTTTTAAAATCAACTTGCCTGAAGGGCTCTGGTGGATGTTACCGGGAAAGCAAGATTCACAGGGAAAGCATGGATAACCAGGTGAAAGAGAGGCTAGAACTCATTCTTTTATTTTCTGCTATAACCAGGTAGGTAGGTTAAACAACTGGACAACCCTTTAAGAATTACACCCTGCTTATAGAAATCCTACAACCATACTACTGCGTTTTAACATTCTAAAATCTGTCTCAGTATTGTCTATTTTAACCTAAATAAGTTATAATAATAAGACTTTATTGTCCCAAATATGAGAAATGTGTTTGTTGCACAGCTCCCATAATATACAAACATACAATACATTTATATATTTTTAAAAATGACAAATAGATAAAAACATAAATAATCAAAAAATATTTACAAGTATACCAGGAGTGAAATCGCTTATCCAACGTATTTATTCTTCAAATTGCTGTTGGAATAAATCTGCCTTTGAACCTGTCAGTTGTAGACTTTGGTTGTACATATCTACCACTAAAAGAACTCAAGTGACCGCTCACTGCATCAGATAGAGGTTGTTCACAATTATTAATGATATACTGAAACCTCCTAGTATCTATGGTTGGTAACTCCCACGACTCCAGTTTCAAACCCTCCATTGAGCTGGCTCTCCTAATACATTTGTCAAGCTTCAGTTTGTCCCCATTAATACTGTCACCTCGTATTGCTTCCAAATAAAATAAAACGTTCCCCCAACCTCTGTTTGACCCTTTGGTAGCCTGCAGCTCACATCAAAAGACCTCAGCAAACATAGGACATTTTTTTATTTGTTACTTATATGTTGCTGCTGGTCTAATCTCCTATCAACATCCACTATCGACTCCTGAGTACTTGTACTCAAAGAGGTATTCCCATGTAGCCCTGTTGTCCCTTAGAAATGAGATGGCTTCCTCGGATACGACCACCCTGCAGAGGTGGCCGTATCCAAGGACACAGTCTTGTTTCTAAAGGACCATAAGACTACATTTATGAGAAATTATCTTCACACAGGTACGTTTTTTAAATGACATCTAATTGAAGAAATGTATATATGTTGCAAATTAATGAAACTGAATGTGACTGTCCAGATGAGAATACCCCTTTAACTGCTGCACCACCTTATTGTCTATACTGATTGGTTCAGTTCTATTGTACTACTTCTTGACCGTCTGAAGTCAACAATTAGTTTGTTTTTTCAACATTCAGACGCAATCTGTTATTACCGCACCAATCAACATGAGTATCAATAGTACAATGATAGACCACATCGTTATTATCAAGGATACGGCCGACTACAACACTATCGTCTGAAAAATTCCAACCTAAGGTGCCTGGTATGATCGTATTAAATGCAATGTTTAATTTAAAAAAACATGATGCGAGCAGTCAAGTTTGGTTCGTCTAAATTCACAAAAATCTGATGCAGCATGTAGGGTATCCTCCACTCCATAGGTTAGCATTACAGAGGGATTTGTGGAAGCTTGAGGAGTGGGCAGAGAAATGGTTGATGAGGTTTAATGTAGATAAATGTAAAGTTATGCACTTGGGCCATGGAAACAAAAAGTATAATTATGTTCTAAACAGTCAATTACTTGGTAAAACTGGAGCTGCAAAGGGCTTGGGGGTATTGGTGGCTGGTAAACTTAATTTTAGTGACCAGAGCCAGGCGGCTGCTGCTAAAGCAAATAAAATTATGGGATGTATCAAGAGAGGAATAGATTCTCATGATAAAGACATAGTTTTGCTCTTATACAAATCCCTGGTCAGACCACACATGGAATATTGTATACAGTTTTGGGCACCAGTGTATAAAAAGGATATAGTAGAGCTGGAACGGGTGCAGAGGAGATCAACCAGGATTATTAGGGGAATGGGGGGATTAAAATACAATGACAGATTACAAAATTTGGAATTATTCAGTTTAGAAAAAAGACGACTGAGGGGAGACCTCATTACAATGTCCTGAACGGACAGTACAAGGATCTCTCCAAAGATCTTTTTATACCTCGGCCTGTGACCAGGACAAGGGGGCATCCTCTACGCCTACAGGAGAGGCGATTCTCCTATAGCCATAGACAAAGGTTCTTTACTGTAAGAGCAGTGAGACTATGGAGCTCTCTCCTGCAGGAGGTTGTTATGGCGGACTCTATGTACGTGTTCAAGAGGGTCCAGGATTCCTTTCTGGAGAGAAAAAATATCACGGGTTATATATACTATACTATGAACCCCCTTCCATATGCAAACTGTAACGGATCAGTTGATTTATTGACAGCAGCCTGGAAATACTAAAATAACAGCTCTTCAATGATTTCATAATCAATGATGTTAACGCTGTTGGACAGAAATCCTTCATTTTGCTTGATCTACTGACTGGTCTTTGATAATGGGACAATACATTTCCATGTAAACTTTTCCATGGCTCTGTAACCTTTTCCTGTCTTAGGCTAGCATTAAAGGGATATTCCAGGAATCAGCATAATTAATATACAAACGGGCCCTTAAAATAATATTATTTAAAATTTTGCTCCCCTAAGCAGAAAATGCTGCTGACATAATAATAATCTTTATTTATATAGCGCCATCATATTCCATAGCGCTTTACAAATCATAGGGGACAAATATAATAAAACATGACAGAGCACAAACATTCGTATGGAACAAGAGGAGTGAGGTCCCTGCTCACAAGAGCTTACAGTTTATGAGGAGGAGTGGGGTGAAACAAGAGGTAAAAAAAGCTATTATTCTTAAGGGAATAGAACAAAATATAATTAATGGAATTGCTGTCACTTGACCCAGTCATCAGCCATCATCTTATACACTCACCGGCCACTTTATTAGGTACACCATGCTAGCAACGGGTTGGACCCCCTTTTGCCTTCAGAACTGCCTCAATTCTTCGTGGCATAGATTCAACAAGGTGCTGGAAGCATTCCTCAGAGATTTTGGTCCATATTGACATGATGGCATCACACAGCTGCCGCAGATTTGTCGGCTGCACATCCATGATGCGAATCTCCCGTTCCACCACATCCCAAAGATGCTCTATTGGATTGAGATCTGGTGACTGTGGAGGCCATTTGAGTACAGTGAACTCATTGTCATGTTCAAGAAACCAGTCTGAGATGATTCCAGCTTTATGACATGGCGCATTATCCTGCTGAAAGTAGCCATCAGATGTTGGGTACATTGTGGTCATAAAGGGATGGACATGGTCAGCAACAATACTCAGGTAGGCTGTGGCATTGCAATGATGCTCAATTGGTACCAAGGGGCCCAAAGAGTGCCAAGAAAATATTCCCCACACCATGACACCACCACCACCAGCATAAACCGTTGATACAAGGCAGGATGGATCCATGCTTTCATGTTGTTGACACCAAATTCTGACCCTACCATCCGAATGTCACAGCAGAAATCGAGACTCATCAGACCAGTCAACATTTTTCCAATCTTCTACTGTCCAATTTCGATGAGCTTGTGCAAATTATAGCCTCAATTTCCTGTTCTTAGCTGAAAGGAGTGGCACCCGGTGTGGTCTTCTGCTGCTGTAGCCCATCTGCCTCAAAGTTCGACGTACTGTGCGTTCAGAGATGCTCTTCTGTCTACCTTGGTTGTAACGGGTGGCGATTTGAGACACTGTTGCCTTTCTATCAGCTCGAACCAGTCTGCCCATTTTCCTCTGACCTCTGGCATCAACAAGGCATTTCCGCCCACAGAACTGCCGCTCACTGGATGTTTTTTCTTTTTCGGACCATTCTCTGTAAACCCTAGAGATGGTTGTGCGTGAAAATCCCAGTAGATCAGCAGTTTCTGAAATACTCAGACCAGCCCTTCTGGCACCAACAACCATGCCACGTTCAAAGGAACTCAAAACACCTTTCTTCCCCATACTGATGCTCGGTTTGAACTGCAGGAGATTGTCTTGACCATGTCTACATGCCTAAATGCACTGAGTTGCAGCCATGTGATTGGCTGATTAGAAATTAAGTGTTAACGAGCAGTTGGACAGGTGTACCTAATAAAGTGGCCGGTGAGTGTATAAAAGGTCCAGGGTGAATGGGACTGCAGAGAAGTCTGGTGCCTGCTGGTTGCTGAATAACAGATGGGACACACTGTAATGGAGAATTAAAATGCTTCTGGCCATTTAATCAGTCCTGTGATTTCCTCCACGCAGAGGAGACACAGGACAGAAGATGGCCGCTGGTCACATGTCCAGATCACATGTCCTCCACCTGCCCAAGCTAAGTTTGGCTGTAGTGGCTTGGTTGAAGTGCATCCAGAATGACTGGTGTTATGGTGAGACACCATCTCAGTGGGGTAATGTGCAGTGATGGCAGTTATACATCATTACTATGGTAGCAGAGCAGGACAGAACAGAAGAGGGAGAACCTATTACAGAGAAGCATCATGGGACGTGTAGTTTCCAGTGGCAGCCACATTGGTGATAACTCCACATATTTTAAAAAGGCCATAAAATTTTGTGAATCATAAAATCAAACTATTTAAGCTCCATTTTGTGACTAATTACACTGAGTTTTATTATATTCATTTATTTATAGCATCATGGGGTTTTGTATCAGATGTTCAAATTCCTGTAATACACCTTTAAATAAATTCACAAAAAACTGTACTAAACTGCTCAGAATAATATTGTAACACCTTTGCCTAAACACCATCTGGTCCGGGTGATTTCTTTACTGACGTTTTATCGGCGTTCCTACTGTGATCGGCTGAGCTTCTGGTCCATAGTCAACAGTTGTACTGTGGACCATCAAAAAAATAAATTCATCAACCCTATTCTGATCGCCCTTAAATACGTGAGAGCGCAAGTACACCAGACAACACTAACTCTAGTTCAGTCCGAAAGCCCTTATCATTAGCTGATGTGGTGATTTCCACTGTCAAGTCCACTGTCGAAACTGTAAAATAAGTCCTCACCATTGTACAAATAATACAAAAGAGACAGATTATAAACACAGTCACCTTGTGCTCCAGTCATAATCATTGGCATACCTAGTGCATGACATGCCCTTATTAATAAGTAGTTTCAATATCTCATTAAATCTACCGCAGGTCTAGATTTTAAATATAACCTCCACCATTTTTCCCCCAGGTTATAGTAAAATTGGCTGACCTGGGTGTCCATGTCCCACCACACTCCAACCCTATATTTTGGAGGGTATAGAGTGAAAGGGGCAAAAAGTCACAAATTCTATTGTGTGCGCCAGGAATTGCAGCTTTTTCATGTCTTGTGAGCACAAATCTTGTTCACAAGGCATAATACATCTGCCCCAATGTGTTTATTACCAGAGAAGGGTATTCCTAGTGCACATACAATGCCAGCACCAGTTCTCCTCGCTGCATAAGTGAAAGATGGTGCTAGATTCCTTTCTGGTTATTTATTTACAGTTTAACATATTTGGAGACAAAACCATAAAATTGACAGTTTTGACGGAACATGTTAAAAATGCCTAGCTCCAACGATACAACATGATGTTAGTGGTAGTAAGTACTTGAATGTAGTGACTTTCCTTTAATAGTTTACTGTACAGACTCTATGTAGCTCTACACCCATGTAATGTTCATATGGTTAGAAATATAATCTTAACACCTAATGTACAGGACTACACACAATACAATACTCTGTTCCCCCTAAAACTGAGACATAGTGGTCTCTGTCTGGAACTACATTGCCTGCAGCACAATCATTTTGGCAAAAATCTGCCATGACTGCTGACTGGGGATTTTTTTCACACTTCTGTTGTGTTCGGTCCTGGCTGTCCCTAATTAATTGTGGTTGTAGAACATCTTCCAGCCGTTTTACCGATATCCTATGATAGCTTCCTAGAAAAGTGGTGAGTAACCTTGCAGTTGTTATGGGTCAGAGAGCAGCCGTGGTCCTATTGACTTATAGATGATACTTCTGTGACATCAATTCTAAAAGGGCAGCTCAATGAATCAATGAATTGAGGAAGATTATTTGCATTGCTGGTCAACTTCCTCCCCCTGTACGTACAAATTACCATATCCGGGGGTGTTACTTTATAAAAAAAAAATGACAGCGTATAATCCATCAAGGCTATGACATAAGCCACCACTAACTTCTCTTTCTAACTCTATCTTTGTAACACGTGATAGGCTTTGAACATTCAGGCATACTCTCCTCATTCTGTATCTGACTACACAGGGTATGTTGTCTGTTACTATGGAGACTCATACTTTCATATCAGCTCGACACAAAATATAGGAGTTGAGATTCCTTTGTGTTATTAAAAAAGCACATGGTGTGCAACACCCAATTTAGTTGACCTATTCTGTTTGTGCACAGATCATTTGTGTCTTTCATTAATTTGCATCTTTATCCAATATATCTGGAAATGTATGTTGAAAGATTTTTTCACTGGATGGCTGTGGAGATTGCATTAAGTAGCACAACCCAATTCAAGAAGGTTTTCCAAGTGTTCTGGGAAACATAGAAGTTGATTTTAGAAGGAAGGAGGCCATGGATAACAAATATAATAAAATTACCGCAGTCACACCCATTGCATCTATGAGTATATGGGTTATCATGCTTGATTTTTTTATGGCAGATTTCCTTTAAAGGAAACATACCATCATAAGGTAAATCCACTGGCGGGTTCCTGTATTTATGGGCAGCCTGATGTTATTTTTATAAAAAACGTAAAACTAATAAAAAAAAAATTAACTTTTAGTCCCCCAGTTATATATAAAAATTGTATTTTATAAATATGCTAATTTTCTTTGGAGGCTATGGGGCGTGGAGTAGCAGCTCCGCCCCTGGCCTCAATCACAGGAAAGGTGCAAGAATTACCAAGTAATCGTTGTACCTACAAGGGCTTGAGTTTAGAATATTACTTAGATCAGATACTGCGAGTAAACATTTCAGCGGTAAGAATCTAGGTGTTTATATATATATATTGTCCACTAGTAGCATTCACATGAACATCATTCTAATTTTATATATCCCCAAGAGCTGGAATTATAAGTACAGACGGTCACCTATTTAAGGACACCCGACTTATAGACAACCCCTAGGAAAATAGGGACCCCTCTGCCCATTGTGACCTCTGGTGAAGCTCTTTGAATGCTTAACTATAGTCCCAGACTGCAATGATCAGCTGTAAGATGTCTGTAATGAAGTTTTGTTATATTTCTTGGTCCTATTACATCAAAAAAATTTCAACTGTCAGTGGGGCAAATTTTTTTTTGTCTGGATCTACAATGCATAAAAAAACCTGTTTCTACTTGCATACAAATTCAACTTAAGAACAAACCTATGGAACCTATCTTGTACATAACCCAGGGAATGCCTGTATTTGTATAATTGCATTTGTCCAGTCAAATATATGCATGAGTATGTTTGAGGGGATCTTGTCACAAGGATACCTATGTGATGGCTATGTATACAGCAGGCTATTTACCGTTCCTTTGGGCTGCCATTTGGCGAAAACAATTGCATTAGCTAGCTTTGAGTTATTAGTGCATGGCTGATAATAAGCATTCTGGGTAGAGGTAGGTTCCCATTAGGGAAACGATAAAACCAGTCACTGCTACCTCAGAGAAGAGTTTAGGCCTCATCTCTGGGCAATAAAGACCAGCAAAGGGGTATAAACTTTTTGTCAGTTGTATTCATATTCACATCTGGAATAACTGGCAATTCTTGCAGCTGATTGGAACGTCAAGCTGTTATAGCATTTTATTGTCAGATGTTTTCTGGCAATTTCGGCTGCTTTGCATCTGAAGTCTTTTATCCTTAAGTTCCTGCAAGAATACGGTGATCTCTTAATCACATTTGCTTCTAGATTTATGGCAAGATGCTTATTTGCTCGGAAACATAAAATGTCAAAGGATGTATTATAAATTGTGTCTGGCGCTGACACTCTTCTGTTTGGTTAGGGGTTTTGCTATCGAACCTGAAAGAGATAAATTTTTCTTATAACCATTTTATGCGCTTCAGTAATTGCACCACACACACAAAAGAAAGAATATTCCTGGAGTGGTATCTTCAGACAGCCCAAGATAAAAACTAAGGGAATAGATTGAAAAAATGCCCAGGAATATATCAGCGACAGAGCGTGTGTGATAAATGGCATTAAATATATCTGAGAAGCGCAGAGTTAGGGCGCTTCATCACTTCTCAGAAACAAAGGAACTAGTACGAGAAAAATCTTCACGCCACACACAAAGACAGAAATAGTACAGAGCGGAACACGGACAGGCTGTGTAATACCAGAAAAGGCATAATATCTATTTGCTGCTGTATCATTCTTCATTTTAACCTTCCAAAGTGCAGATACAACACTACAACATGTTATCGCTAGGCCAGATTTTACAGGAAATCCGTCCTTACCTTTGTAGAGGGAAGCAAAAATGATCAATAATCGCTTCATTTTGCCACTGGAGACTGATATGAAATTATCATTTCAATTTCCATCTTTATCCATGCTAACAGTTTCCCCCAATGTCAGCTTTCATGGGTCCTAAAAATCTTTACTCATTCTATGTTTTAAAAAGTCAAACATTAGCGAAAACATAAGTTTCCATGTTTGTAATTTGAAAAATCTGAAAGTTTGCTGCCTTGACATGTATAGTTTAATTTAGGTACCCTGCATACAATGTGTGCACTTTAACAGGATGCAAACAATCCCACGAACCGCTGTTTGCCTCCCATGTGGCCACTCAAGAGGGAAGTTGGCTCAAACACGTGGATGTGGAATCCTCAGCCGTGGGCATGAGCTTATAAAAGTGAATGAGCACCTGTAATAGCTGCTGAAACCATGGCTAGCATATGTCCAAAATTCACAGGGGGCCTTAGCGAGTCGGCTAGAGATACAAGTGGAGGCAAAGATGGGGTACGACACTGTGCTTCTTCCAGGTTTTTTTTCCGAAAACTGTTTTCCCCTTTGTAGAGAACCAGACATTATATCCTTGCTGCCTTAAACGTATAAGCATAAAAAACAGATAAAAAAAATCAGAGTTACTTGTTACTCTATGGGCCAGATACATTATTCTGCCTGCGCCACAGGCCCCGAATCTTTTGCCCGGAGCCCCAGATCTCCTCGGGTAAGCAGGACATCAGCCCCGCTGCCAGGGCATCCTCCCCTCTCTCATCACGATCTGTGTCCTCAGGACACATTTCGTGATGAGAAGATGTGCAGTCACTGCTTTCCCCAGGAGTAGCTGCAGCCTCCGGGAGAATATGACTCCCTGAGACTGAAGACCCCCACTATCCTGTGGATAGGGCCTAACTTCTTTTCCTGGGAAAACCCCTTTAAAATAAATCTACCATCAGAATGAAGCATGATAAATCAGGGACACTTATTTATATATCCAGGCACATGACAGTAGCAATTCTTCTTACATTGGTTATCCATCTCCTTGTGCATAAGCACTTCCTTCTTCCCACCATGTGAGATTACAGCAGGCAAAGAGAGAGAGGGAAGTGCTGAAGGAGCAGGGGGGGAGGACAAAATGCAACAGCCGGTGAAGCTGCAGAACGGAAGTGCTCTGGCAACGCCGCCTGAGCCCTTAAAATCTGATATTAAAAGGAAGGAATAATTGATTACAAATAAAACAATATTACCAAAGTCACTGTGCCTGAATCTATTAGTAAGTGCCCCTGGTTCATTATGCTTGACCTTATTGGTAGATTTCAGTAGAAATCAGTAGAATCCATCACAGCTGCTTAATAATGAAAGTCATTATGATAATGTGAACATAGCCCAAGTTGTTCATGTTGCTTAATTCTGCCCATGTAAATTTATGTAAGCGAATCCAAATAATCCTGTTATTTCCTCTCAATATGAATTTCCTAAATTTTACCAATAGGCATCTTCTATGGATAAAGGGAAGCAAAAGACAAAGATATAAGAATGTAAGACAGAATTGAGGGAGAGATATCGCTCTGTTTTCTACTTTATCTTGACATTTTCAGGCATAGAGTAAGCGAGTGGCTCGGCCTCCTGAGGAGTATTTTCAGCATGAATGCTTGGCAGAGAAAGGTATGTGCTTGGCATTTACTGTCCTCATGTCTTTTAAAAATTAATCATCTTACACTATAGCAAGGCCAGACTTAGGAGAATAACCCATTTAAATATTGAAGAACAACCAGAATTAATATATGAAATGTGCTTTAATGAACATAAAAATGTAAAAACACTGAGATAATATTCTGAGGACCCGCCAGAACCTGCAGCAGCTGTTCTCTTGTGTCTTCATGACAACTCTTCTTGCTTTTGCTCTGGATTATCCTTGGCATTAGGATATAGCAAACGTCCAACTCACATCAACAAGTAAATATTCACAGATCAGCAGCACTATCTAAGCCAGCTAGACAATGGGCATAAATTACCATAAACAGCCTATACAATTTACCACTAAAAGGTGGCAAAGTTAAATATAGCATTCAATATGATGTACACTTATATTAGGGGATCCTTTGGAAAACAAAAACATGGCCAGATAAGGAACTATAGGAAACACATTGGGGCAGATTTACTTACCTGGTCCATTCGCGATCCAGCGGCGCATTCTCTGCGGTGGATTCGAGTCTTCCGGCGATTCCCTAAGGCAGTTCCTCCGACGTCCACCAGGTGTCGCTGCTGCACTGAAGTCCGCCGAGGCCTGCCGGAGTTCACGCTCCTATACTTGGTGAAGGTAAGTGCGTGTCCCGCAACACTTTTTTTTTTTTTTTTTTTTAATGCGGTGGTTTCTCAGAATCCGTCGGGTTATCGTTCGGCCACACCCACGATTTCCGTCAGGTGCATTCCATCGCCGATGCACCGCAATCCGATCGCGTGCGCCAAAAACCCGGGGCAATTCAGGGAAAATCGGCGCAAATCGGAAATATTTGGGTAAGACGTGGGGAAAACGCGAATCGGGCCCTTAGTAAATGACCCCCATTTTCTATTTCTTTGCACCAAAAAGTAAACAGATCTTTTAGGGTTCAAACTTTCCTATACCTCACAGATGGGCAATGACACTTGCATTAAAGGGAACCTGTCATCAGTAATTAACCTTCTAAACCAGTACCAGTATATTGTCAAACAGCATAACACCTTTTAGTTTTTGTTTCTTTCATGGTCTAGTGTGATGGCATCTTCTAGAAAATCAACTTTGAAATGAGAAGTGAATTGGTTGTATAAAGTCAAGGAGGGGGAGAGTTAAACACTGATGTCAAGGTGGGGAGCTCTGAACGCCTTCTCCACTTTAGTGACATTGGACTTCAGGAGATGTGGTTAGTGATGTCTCTGGATGCAGGACCATCAATAACAGTGAAGGAGGTTTCGTGAGGAAGAAAGAGCTTGACTTCTGACTTGACTCCTTGACTTCATGCAACCAATTTATATCTCACTTCAAAGTTGATTTTCTGGATGATGCCACCACACTGGTCATGAAAGAAACACAATCTGGAAGGTGTTCAGCTGCTTGACAACATCCTGGTAGTGGGTTATTGGGTAAATTTCTGCTGACAAGTTCCCTTTAACCAGTGTTTTAGTGTCTTTCCTTCTGAGTTTCCACTTCTGAATGGATGGCCTGTAGCTGCTAGAACTGAGTATGGTGTATTCATTCATGGTGTATACTTATGCATACGTTATATAAATTGCTAGCATATGTTTACGTGTGGCGCTTTTATGTGATGGATAGTTGTTGCCGGTTTGTCTTTATAATTGCAGTATACAAGCGGTACCTGAATTAAGGACACGTGACTTACACACGACCCCTAGTTACAGAAAGACCTCTCTGCCCACTGTGACCTCTGCCCAACTGTAAGTTGTCTGTAATTAAGCTTTATAGATACAGTAATCCTTGTTCCCATGACTGCAAAAAAATCCAATTTTCACTGTGACCAACTAATAGCTTCAAAAAAAGAAATTTTTAAGATAAACCTGTTTTGACGTACCTACAAATTCAACTACAATTTAAGAACAAACCTATCCTGTACATATCCTGCCAGTATACTTACCGTATATACTTGAGTATAAGCCAGCCCCCAGTAGTATACAGCTTGCCCCCAGTAGTATACAGCTTGCCCCCAGTAGTATACAGTCTGCCCCCCAGTAGTATACAGCCTGCCCCCCAGTAGTATACAGCCTGCCCCCCAGTAGTATACAGCTTGTCCCCTTGCACTATACAGCCTGCCCCCAGTAGTATACATCTTGCCCCCAGTAGTATACAGCCTGCCCCCAGTAGTATACAGCCTGCCCCCAGTAGTATACAGCATGCCCCCAGTAGTACACAGCACAGCCCCCAGTAGTATACAGCCTGCCCCCAGTAGTATACAGCCTGCCCCCATGTAGTATACAGCCTGCCCCCAGTAGTATACAGCCTGCCCCCAGTAGTATACAGCATGCCCCCAGTAGTATACAGCATGCCCCCAGTAGTACACAGCACAGCCCCCAGTAGTATACAGCCTGCCCCCATGTAGTATACAGCCTGCACCCAGTAGTATACAGCCTGCCCCCAGTAGTATACAGCATGCCCCCAGTAGTACACAGCACAGCCCCCAGTAGTATACAGCTTGTCCCCAGTAGTATACAGCTTGCCCCCAGTAGTATACAGCCTGCCCCCAGTAGTATACAGCCTGCCCCCAGTAGTATATAGCATGCCCCCAGTAGTACACAGCACAGCCCCCAGTAGTATACAGCCTGCCCCCAGTAGTACACAGCACAGCCCCCAGTAGTATACAGCTTGCCCCCAGTAGTATACAGCCAGCCTCCAGTAGTATACAGCTTGTCCCCAGTAGTATACAGCCTGCCCCCATCAGTATACAGTCTGCCCTCAGTAGTATACAGCAGCCCCTATACAGATAAAGAAATAAACTTAATACTCACCCTCCGTTGTCCCGATGTTCGTCGCGGCTCCCGGCGGCTTCCGATCCCCATCGCGGCTCCCGGCAGCTTCTTCACTCTTCTCTGGCCAGGAGATCGTGCTGGCCGTCGCACACTGTGATGCCGTGCTGTCGCCGCTGATGACGTCATCCGCGGCAACAGCGTCGCATCACAGTGTGCGACAGCCAGCGCCATCGGGACAACGGAGGGTGAGTATTAATGTATTTATTTTTATCATTGACTCGTGTATAAGCCGAGGCGAGGTTTTTCAGCACATTTTTTGTGCTGAAAATCTCGGCTTATACACGAGTATATACGGTAATCCCTATTTATAAAGAATTCAAGCCAACTTTATACAATTTATTGGAACAAAATAAAAAATCTTTATTAATTACATCATTATATACAACTGCTTCTCAATAAATTAGAAAATGAGCAAAAAGTTTTTTCAGAAATTCACTTCAAAAAGTGAAACTTGTATATTACAAACAGAGTGCACTTATGGTGCAAGGTCTATTGATGTTGATGATTATGGCTTACAGCCAAGGAAAGTGCTAGAGTTATCTCAGAATATTTGAGCAATGAACCCAAAACACCCTTATAGGTTTCCTGAGCATTTTAAAAGGCCCCTTAGCCTGGGTCAGTAAATAACGTAATCATGGGGGAAGGCGACTTGACAGATGCTGTTGTTGCGTCGAATGCATTTTTTTGGTTTAATCTCATTGGTTTTTATCTTAACCCCTCAACAACGCGTGATGTATTAGTACATCATATGTCCACTGCGGGTGCATTGAGAGGTGCCACGGGCTGAGCCCTCTCCATAAGTGTTTGCAGCCAGGGCCGGATTAAGGTTGGTGGGGGCCCCTGGGCGCACTGTATGCTGCTCCCCCAGCAATCACTGTATACTGCTCCCCCAGCAATCACTGTATACTGCTCCCCCAGCAATCACTGTATACTGCTCCCCCAGCAATCACTGTATACAGCTCCCCCAGCAATCACTATACACAGCTCCCCCAGCAATCACTATACACAGCTCCCCCAGCAACCACTGTATACTGCTCCCCAAGCAACCACTGTATACTGCTCCCCCAGCAACCACTGTATACTGCTCCCCCTGCATACTGCTCCCCCATCAACCACTGTATACAGCTCCCCCAGCAATCACTGTGTACTGCTCCCCCAGCAACCACTGTATACAGCTCCCCCAATCACTGTATACAGCTACCCCAGTAATCACTATATACAGCTCCCCCAGTAATCACTGTATACTGCTCCCCCTGCAACCACTGTATACAGCTCCCCCAGCAATCACTGTGTACTGCTCCCCCAGCACTCACTGTATACAGCTCCCCCAGCAATCACTATATACAGCCCCCTAAAATAACTATATACAGTCCCCCTATAATAACTATATACACCCTGCCTATAACGATATACAGTCCGCCTATAATAACTATACACCCCCTATAACTATATACACCTTCCCTATAGTAACTATATACACCTTTCCTATAATAATATACAGCCTCCCTATAATAACTATATATACCCCCTATAATAACTATATACAGTTCCCCTGTAATAACTACATACAGTCCCCCTATAACTATATACAGCCCCATTATGATAACTATATACAGTCCCCGTATAACTATAAACTCCCTCTTAACTACATACAATCCCCCTATAACATGCGACTGCCCGAATTGTCTATATTTGGTGGGGGCCCCTTTAAGGGCAAAGTGGTGGGGGCCCCAGGCTCGCACCCCGGGAGCCCCCGTTATGGTCCGGCCCTGTTTCCAGCCATACTGTAGTATGGTAGGATCAATCAGACAACCTAGGGTCAAAGTACCCTAGGGGGTCTGAAAAATGGTAAAGAAAAACCCTAAAAATTAAAATCAGCCTCCTCTCCCTAGAACTGATATAAAAATAAACAGTAAAAATTATTATTACCGTATATACCGGCGTATAAGACGACTTTTGAAGACAGAAAAATCTTCTATGGGGTTGTCTTATACGCCGGTAATCGTCTTACGGCGGCGGTCGGGTCCCGGTGCATGGAGAGGGCTCACGGGCTGAGCCCTATCCATAGCCGGTAAGTCTTTGCTGCATATTGCAGCAAAGGCTTACCGGTAACACCCGCGATCGGTGCTAGCACAGCGATGGCTGCCGGCACCCTCAAAAAGACATCGGGGCGCATACTCACCCTGCGTTGGCCCCGATGTCCGCGCTGTGCTGTCTTCAGTCTTCCGCGCCGTCTTCTTTCTTCTGCCGGGCGCCGCCATGCTTTTCCCCAGGCCGGCGCCTAGTATGACGTCAGCAGCGGAGCGTCATACTAGGCGCCTGCCGGGGAAGATCAGTGGCGGCGCCCGGCAGAAGAAAGAAGACGGCGCGGAACACTGAAGACGAGCCGCGCGGACATCGGGGGTTGCAGCGCAGCACATCGGGGCCACCGGAGGGTGAGTATATAATTTTATTTTTTTTTTTAATGCTGGGCTGTATACTACTGGGGGCAGTGCTGTATACTACTGGGGGCTGTGCTGTATACTACTGGGGGCTGTGCTGTATACTACTGGGGGCTGTGCTGTATACTACTGGGGGCAGTGCTGTATACTACTGGGGGCAGTGCTGTAATGGTAATGTTGTTGTTGTATGCCTTATGTTTATAAGCGACAGTTTTCCTGCTATATACCTGCATGTCATAAGAATTTACATTAAAAAAAGGACCATGTTAAATTCAAATGTTTTTTTTTTAATTTTTACCTGTGTTTTGTATGCGTTGGAAAAGGGGTAGTCTTATACGGCAAATATATCTTAAACTCTATATTTTAAACAGGAAAGTAGGGGGGTCGTCTTATACGCCGGAATATACGGTATATTATTATTAAGTTATTCCCAAGCCCACAAGAAAATGTCACAAAAGTTAGATTTTTGAAGGTGGGGAGTGAAAAATAGAAATTATGTTCTTTTTTTCTTTCTAAAAGGAATAAAGGACATTAAGCATCAGTTTTACTGAGGGCAGAGGTGTCCTAATAAGATGTTCCTGAGGTTCCTCGGATGCTCCGTGGTTAATACTATACACCAGGATTTCAGTAAAACTGATGATCATTGTGGAGGTCTTAGGTTTCCATAGCACTTTACAGAGTGAAAGCAGCTTCCTGACTGGCTTGTTGTGGTCACCTGATGTAATCTCCCTCTTCTCATCTGCATACAGCGGCCACGCCCCATCCTCCTCCCATCCCCTGGGCCCCGCCCATCCTCCTCCTATGACACGCGGGCTCCGCCTCAATCCATCTGGCGCCATTTTCAAGTTCCCGCTCGGACGTGAGTAGGACGCGGCGTCCATAGACCCGGCTGTTCCGGGCTCCGTGCAGGCTCCCGCTATGCCATTAAGAGTTCGCTCGGGGAACCGTCCCGCGGACTCGGCCGCCGGCTCCAGCATGAGGAAGGAGCAGTCTGACTGGGAGCGGACACGGACGGCGCTGCAGGAGCTGGAGGGGAGACTGCGCTGCTCCGTGTGGTGAGTGCTGTATGTGCCCCATCGTGATTATCACACGGATATATGGTGTGGGTGGAGCCACTGACATCGAGGGGGAGGGGTTCAGAATTGTAGCATCGGTCATGTGATCACTAAGGTATGAGGTCATGTGACCTGCTGCATTTAGTGTCTGGGCTGAATGGCGGTACCGCACAAAAGCCGCATTGTCTGCACGCTCGCTTGTTCCTGTGTGTACTAGACCATAGCTCTCCACTGAGAGGTATCACACACTGTGCAGCAGTATGTAGGGCACACTATACTGCTCTCAGGGTCATGATATGTCCCATGTATTGTTACAGGGCTGCAGGTAGTTACTTATTAATAACCAGGACTGCTCCACCACAACCCCTGGTGAACCCTCGCTGTACACATAGGACTGGCGTGCGCCTGCACAATATGGAGGCTGATACTGGTCACATTCAGCTGCTTTTATATAGAGATCAAATGCCAAATTATACCTCAGGAAAGGGGTAAAGCAATCTCATCAGTGGGAGTCTGACTGCTGGGACCCCCACCATCACAAATGTGTGGAAAGTTTGGTAGAGCTTCTGTCCTGGAGCGCTGTGTTCAGCATTTTCTGACGCATGCAACGCAGATATTATAATTATTACATTGAAGCCAATAGGAGATGGATAGCTAGAAAAAGTGTCTTTATTGTTGTTTTGGTCAAAAAAAAATGTACTGCAGCAGCCCTCGCAACTGGTTTTTCCATTAAAAAAACATGTACAGTATAGCGGATTACATAAAATTTACATTAATGTCAACTGAAGTGTAAAGTCTTCTGTTCTGTTCTTTACTAAGGAATAGAGGTTGAAAGGTCTGGTATGGATGACACCTAAGCTGGGTCACCACAGAACTTACTAACATCATCACAATCATCATGGACCCCTGTACAGGCAGTTCTGCAGCTTTTTCCCTAGGTTCCACCTTTGCCCACTTTTATTAGGGCGCTGTCCCATGTTGCCCACGGGGTGGGCTGCAGCCCAATCACATCGGCGTTTGTATGCGTTACTTTAATGCAAAACAATGCCGGCTCGTTCCCGATCAAGGCTGCGGGTCGCCCCGGTGGCTGCGGTTTGGTCTGCATTTGCAAACGCAGCCAAAACGCAATGTGGGACAGCGCTCTCAAAGTCTTTGCTTGTACCTGTATTTAGTGTGTCTGCGCCAGTTTTGTATCGCAGCTGCACAGTATCTGGCAAGTCAGGAAAAATATGCCCCTAAAGGGACAGTGTGTCTGTGCCAAAATTCTGCACCATGAACAAAGAGCGCCAAATAAAGGTGCCCACTTCCTGAGCAGTGCAGGGGGCGCCAGATTCATAAAGAACGGCGCCACAATTCAGGAATTTGGCGCACACTTCAAAGGCAAACTACATATAGTTTGTTTTTGATAAATGGCAGTCAGCAACCAGGAGAACTGTGAGAAGAGGGCCTAGAGGAGCTGAACTCTCAGGGTGTTTATACAGAGAGGGGGGGAGGAGGGGATAGTGACCCCCAGTACAGTGCACTAGTGACTGCATGGACCACACACTCTCACGTATCACTTGTTATTTGCAATGGTTTATTATGTGGCCACTAAATAATATGCATTATGTTCAGTTCCAGTCTACAATGTGTAGAACATGTCAAATGCAAGACACTGTATTACATGGTCACTATCTAAAAAAGGAGCCAGAAGAAAAGTGAAAACTGATGGAGGAAAGTTAAAGAATGGGAAAGTTAAAGAATGGGAAAGTTAAAGAATGGGAAAGTTAAAGGCAGAGACGCAAGTAAACCCTGGCTGCCCCCAAACAGATCCCCAAACTCCTAAGAATATTTGAACTCTACCCACAGTGTCCACACCCGCAGATATGTCATGAGCGTCACTGCTGCCAGCTCCTCCATGTGAGACGAGACCAACGTTTCCAAGACCCACTCAAAAATGGATGAACAGACTGTGCTGAGGAATCGCTGCTCTAGCTGCAAGCAACGAAAACATCAGCAGATCTTTTTTTTTTTTTTTTTTCCTGAAGGCCTATGAGGCCTGGGAGAATCAAAAGCAATGCTAGAGTGGGGTTAACAGTCACCTATTTACCTGTGACTTGCCCAAAGGTTGCAAATACCTGATCCCAGAACTGCTTGAGCTCGTCACAGGTCCACCAGACATGCAACATGTCTCCTTTTTCCGTTCCACAGTGCCAACGGGAGTCCGAGACGATAGGAAAAGCCAGGTGGAACATTGGCAGTACCCGAGACCATCTAGACACAAATCTGTAACCCTTCTCTTGAGCAGCAAAGGCAGACGACAATTTATGCGTGAAGAGGAAATGGCGCAGCCAGTCCTCCTCTAACCAGAGTGTACCCAACTTGTTCTATTAGCTTTTTATAAAGGGGAGTTCTGCAATCTGCAGGCCCTGATATAGTAGGGAGAAGATCTGCGAGCGATATAGCATGAGCCCTCGACTGTTGTCGGGGATGCATCAAAAGCTGCAACAGCGCCTGCACTGGCTATAAAGGGTCTGAGTTGTGAGTACTCAATGACTGTTTGGTTCTATCCAATTGTGGACGGAAGTTGCAAGGGGGGGGTGGAGGAGTACCCTGCTAGACATAGCACTTATATTTAAGTTGCATCAGTTTATGAAATCACAAAATCTTGACACTTACTTGCAGCAGTTATTTTGTAAAATGTTTACATTACAGCACAGCCTCAACGGTCTAAATTGGCTTTTTTTGAATGGAAGACGCCAATATTGAGGTTTTCAGAAATCATAACCACCTTGGCATTAAAATGCCCATTTATTCTTCATACACATTCCTGTACGTTTTGTACTCGCTAGTTTTGTGGCTAAAACTACTCCTCAAACATTAAGTCTTGATATGTTTTTTCCCCCTCGCCCTTAAAAAAAAAATTTTTGTCCAAACTCTGGGTTCCTGAGTTTTGGTGGAGGAGTGATTCCTGTTTTGGCCATCCAGAGTTGGATGTCATAGCCTTTGGGTTGCTGCTATACTTTATGGAATACTCCTGATGGATACACCACCATAGAGAAGCTGAAACTAAGACATGAATGTGTATGTACTGTGACAGCAGATATTCCTTTGGGTGTTTCCATGCACAATACTGCATATTGCATTTGTTGGGTTAGTTATTAATGGCCCTTCTTGTGCTGAAAGAGTTAAGCGCTGGATAATTCTGTATGTATGACAGTAATTGGTTCTGTGTCTTTTATACCTGCTATCTTGGCAAATTCACTCCAAGCACAATATGGATAAATGAAAATTGATGGCGAGGAGCTATAAGTGTCAGATGTGTTTTGTCAAGTAGGTTGTCAAGAAGCTCCGCAAATTGGCAAATGAATATGTTTTCTCTCTTTTGTAGCGATTATAGAGATTGTAAATGAGCTTTACTGCCGCTGATGTGCAGAGAGCGGTGGCGACTGCATTGTCCTTTGTCTTGCATCTGTGTGATGTGATTGTTACGTACCTTGCAGTAGTTGATCTGTGTTTCCATTGTTACATGTCCTACATTGATAACTTTTTAAATTTTATCTTACAGTGTGCAATTATTAAATGAGCCCGTATGTCTGGGAGGCTGTGAGCATGTGTTTTGTAGGTGAGTATTGGAACATTATACTGTATATTCTTTGTTATCACAGGACTCGTGACTAGAGATGAGCAGAGCCGATGGTCCCTTTCAGCTGCCTGACCTGGACATATTACCGGATTGGGGTCCGGAGAGCCAATCCAGCAAATTGATGCCCTTAGGAAATCGGCATGACTATGATTGACCTAGGGAACACAGGGGGCCTCTAATCCGGCAATATGTCCAGGTCATGAGTCGACCCATCATAGGGTGCCCTTAGCAGTATGACTGGTCCACATGAAGCATGCATTAGTTTCTGAGCCACATCTTAACCCAACATAGGGAATGTGTATTTGCCAGTGAATGCAGTATTTACATTTTCAATCGGAGCACCCTGATAATAAACATATGTAGAGACACCATAAGGCTGAGTTCACATGTACATGTGATGGAATAGCTCTTCGAAATGCAATTTGAACACAGCAAGGAGGAGCTAAATGCTTGAGATCGGGAACCAGCAACTCGTGTTTTGCTTATAAATGATCCAAACACATGGTCCTTCTTCCGGGTTGTAAGCATTTAGGTCTATACAAAGCTGTGATCAAGAGTAACTGCTCTACAGTTTCCACACATAATGTGTGAACGTGGCCTAATAGTATTGTGTAATACTGGCGATACACCACATATAACTCAAATAGCCCGCTGCTGCTCTTTGGCTTTTTTGGGCAGGTTTATTTTCTGCCATGCAGCTCTCCTGAGTCATGAGCTCTCGATGTGTGCTGTGTATGTAGGCTTCCATTCACTAGAAATCTACACAAGCTGTGTGTTATATGTGTAAAATATATATTACATACACACGTAATCTGGATTGTGTTAAGATGCTTCACAGAACCAGAGATATCCACCCTGAGGATACATTTACACAATGTATTCCCGCCGTACCGTAGTACAGTGGGCATACATCGGCGCTGGGAATAGGAGCAGGGGATGAGCGCTGCTCACCCCGCCCCTCTCAATAGGAATACATCGCACACTGCGGTGTATTCCATTGAAAGATACGACACGTACTATCTTGCTACAGCACCGTACCTCTCCCGTACGGTGCCCTGAGGCCATAGAAGTGTATGGGGAAGTGTATGTGTTGTGTTTCTAGGTGCCATGGTTAAGGAGGTATAAGTATATTCAATAACTATTGAAGTGTGCCCCCACCCCTCTCCTCAGCTGAAGGCATAATATAGGAGCTGCAGAAAGACTTGCACGCAGGAGAAGTACATGCAAAAACATATTTTGGAAAAAAGTTGCAGCTTATTAAAAAGGTGTAATCAGAAAAATGATACTTACAGTATTTTTCCGACTATAAGGCACACAGGAGTATAAGGCGCACCATCAATAAATGCCTGCTAAAAGTTCATATATAAGGCGCACCTGATTATAAGGATGAATGACCAGCAGGGGGCAGACCTGTGCACAGTTCAAGACAGCTGTTGTCTGTCACTACGGTTCATATATAAGGCGCACTGGACTATAAGGCGCACCTTTGATTTCTGAGAAAATCAAAGGATTTTATGTGCGCCTTATAGTCTGAAAAATACGGTAAATTTTCATATTTTTTAGTCAGTTCTCAAATTTTATAAAGAAAAAGATATATAATTAATACAATTGCGCTAAGTAAAGCTTTGCTAGAGGTATCTTCATTTAAAGAAGCGCAAAACAGAACGTCAAAAAATTGACCTGGACCTTCAGGCCCCAATGACCATCGGTGACAAAGGGATTAAAGGAAATCTACCATTTGATTTAATGCCTTATGATCCAAACATACCTTAAGAATGCTGTAGCTACTGTCTTGTGCCTGGCAGAAGTAATCAATCGCTTCCCCAGCTGCTGTCTGATTCATCCAGTTCAGGTTGATTAGTCCTGTCTTGATAGGTCAGGAAGCCCTGTGTGTAATGTATTTAGGTAGACGCCCAGCTTTCCCAAGGTCCTGAATTTTATTTGTGTAAAACGCCTCTATCAGGGATTAAACAAGATATGTTTCTGCTTCAGTGTAGCTACAGCATTCTCAAGCTATGTTTGGTTCACAATGCATAAAAACAAATAGTAGATTTCCTTTAAAGAAAATCTACCATCAAAATCTGATAATGATAAACCAGGCACCATAGATCCATGCACCATGACTGTGGTATAGGGTTGCACTGATACCAGAATTTTGAGTGCAATACGATACCCAGAAAAGTATTGCGATACTCGATACCGATACCCATACTTTCAAGAAAAGAGAAAAGTATTCTCTGAATGTTTAGGGTGCGGTCACATGGGCCGTTT
Source organism: Engystomops pustulosus (assembly GCF_040894005.1). Taxonomy (NCBI): domain Eukaryota; kingdom Metazoa; phylum Chordata; class Amphibia; order Anura; family Leptodactylidae; genus Engystomops; species Engystomops pustulosus. Next base: position 78,590,272 of record NC_092418.1, on the reverse strand, counting down.
AGATTGCATTTAGAAATGCAATGCAAAAGTCTGGGGACGGGGCTCAGTCTGATCGCATTTGCATTTCCTTTGAAACACGTGATCAATAACGGTCACCAGTGATTGGCCAGGAGAAGCTTTAGTGTCTTGTGACAGTGAAGTGTTTGTGTTGTAAAGGTTGTCCTGGTAATGTTAACATAAAATAGCATACTAAAGATTATAATTTGGTGCTCGTGTAGACAGGTGTTTTTGATGTCCGTGTGCTATCCTTTTTTTTTTTTTTTTTGCGGATGGCAAACTGACTTACTGTTTCCTAAGGGTCTGTTTACATGTCCATTTTTTTCACTGATGTGCACACCGTGAGAAAAAAATTGCAGCATGTGTTATTTTGTCTCATGTGGACCACATACATCCATAGAAGTCAATGGATACGCAAAAAATGGACAGCACATGCATGATATCCGTATGCAGAGTATTTTTCTCAAATGTTGCTAGGCAACCAACTGGGCAGGGCAAGAAGTAGATTAGAAACCCATCAGCTTTTTTTCCATGTGTGAAAAAAACGGATGGCGTGCGAACATGAAAAAAGGATACAATATGGTCTGAACACACGCCTGTCTGAATAACCCCTTATTTTTTGTCATTTAATTTAACTATATTATATGTTTAAAATATCATCATCAACAATCATTCTCTGAGAAGATCCCTCTCTATATACCAGTATATTCAGCCTGTGTAACAGTGAAGCTCTTGGTTACATGAAATCCTCCCATAGATAACGACTAAGCCCATAGCCTAGTGCAGTGATGGCGAACCTTTTAGAGACCAAGTGCCCAAACTACAACTAAGACTCACTTATTTATCTCAAAGTGCCAACACAGAAATGTAATTTGGGATTTATACTGCCTTCTGTCACAGCTTTCATTGATATCAGCACCTGAGGACACCAATAAAGCATAAAATAGAAGAAATTTGGATGATCATTGTAGCTTTGCTCCTGGGTCCCCTAAACAGGAAGAATTCCTGAAGCAGTAGCTACAATGATAATCCAGATCTGTCCACACCTTCCCACTCCTCCAGTAGTTCCAGGTAGAGCTGTCACTTTATATCTGTACACAGCAAGTCCTGGGCTGACTGGGACTGCAGGAAGATACCTGGAGTCATCTCTGGTGATGGCCTGAGTGCCCACAGAAAGGGCTCCGAGTGCCACCTCTGGCACCAGTGCCATAGGTTAGCCACTGGCCTAGTGGATAGAGGCTATGTCTCTCTATGGCTTGTGGAGTGTTGAGGTTGTGGGTTCAAATCCCGGGATGCGCAAAAATGTATTTAATTGAATTAAATAGAGACCTTGTGTCTGGGGAATCCCTGGGAGATGTAGAGACCATATATGGACAGATGGTGATATGAACCTGATGACATGGTCCCTGCTCTGCCACTAATCACACACATCGCTCAGGATTCCCTGCCGAATGTCTGCTCTGGGGATGTAGACACCATATATGATGATATTACCCTGATGATGTGGTCCCCGCTTTCTCCCGACACATCTCTCAAAAAGGATTCCCTGCCGATGTCTGCAGAAACGAGGAGTCTGTGGAAGTCATTCAGTACTGCATGTTACAGAAACCTGGTATTGAACCGATCTGGCTTTGAAAGTATTGTATAAGTACTGAGATTTTGATGCATACTGTGGTAATATGATTATTTTATATCCATGGCCAACTTCCTTCTAAAATACACATTTAAAATTATGTTATTGAGACTGATAACACCTCCCAGAGCCAGTCAGAGCCTCCCAAGCCCCACGCCCCTGCTCCGTCAGGACTTCCGCCTCCTTCTACCTGATGTAATCTTACTACAGCAGAGGAAGAACAACCCCCGAAGCCCTTCAGGCTCACTAGTATAATTTATGTAAGCTTATTTTAAAATGAAGGTGGAGATGGTTAACAAATATAATATGATTACCACAGTCACGGTCCCTCGATCTATGAGTAAGGCTATATTCACACTGCCGTTGCCCGCCCATACCGTACCGTAGCAGGCAACGGCAGTGTACGGTGAGAGGAGGAGGAGGAGGTGAGTGCAGCTCACCCCCGCCCTTCTCCATAGGAAGTTATGGCGCACGGCGCCGTACTACGGGTACAGATAGGACATGTCCTATCTTTTTCCCGGGTACGGAGCGGTACCGTGCCGCACGTGTGCTGCACCGTTCCGCTCCCATAGGGCGCCGTGCGCCCATTGCGTCTATGGGGGACGTATATCGGCCGTATATACGTCGGAAGTATATACGTCCCTCATAGTTTCATTCTGGATTTTGATGGCAGATTTTCTTTTTGCCTCTAACGTGACTCTTCTTCACTGATTTACCCTCACCATGCCACCAATGCCAGTACATTGTGTGATAATGTTGGTATATGTTTCCCTGAAAAATATTTAATATATTTAGTTTTTCTTGCAAACTTTTTTCCTTTTGTCTCCTATACCTGCAGTTCCCTCAGACATACTTGCTAAGCAGTTACCTTTTGAGTAGATATTGTAGAATACTGTGCTGTCATTTTTGTTTCTTTATCACTTTTTTATATATTTTATTTCTAAGGTCATGTGTAGATGGAAGTGTGGGTAATGAGTGCCCGGTGTGCCACACACCCGCCTGGGTAAAGGATGTGCAGATCAACCGGCAGCTTGATAACATGATTCAGCTATGCAGTAAGCTTCACAACTTACTGGATAAAGGAAACAATGATGGTAAGTGATATATCAAGGATTGCTACGTTTATTATAATAATATGAACCATATGGAAACATTACACAATGCTGCCCTGTCTCTGTAGGACTCTATGTTAAAAGTTACATTATAGAATCGTTTTTCAAGAGTCAGCATACTAATTAAGAATGTACCTAAAAAAAAGGTATACACCCTTTTTGTCTCTCTTCTTTCTCCCTGTGATACGTTATCCTTAACCTCGTACTTTGTAATGTGTAGACGCATTACAGAAAAGTCGTACATACTCGCGTATAAGCCGAGTTTTTCAGCACAAAAAATGGTGCTGAAAAACGTCACCTCGGCTTATACATGAGTCAATTTAAAAAAATAAACTTACCCTCCGGTGGCCCAATGCTCAGCGCGGCTCCTCTTCTATCTTCTGTAACATAGTTCTGCGTCATAGTATGCGCCTGCAGGCAGAGTGCATGGCCGCATCTCTTCCGGCTGTTACCGAAGACAAGAGGAGCCGCGCTGGCATCAGGGAGCCGCGCTGAGCATTGGGCCGCCGAAGGGTGAGTGTATAAGTTTTTTTTTTTTTTTTTGCTGGGCTGGCTCTATACTACAGGCTGCTGTGACCAATGCATTTCCCACCCCTCGGCTTGTACTCGAGTCAATCGGTTTTCTCGGGGGTCTCGACTTATACTCGAGTGTATACGGTAGGTTTGACAAATGATTGACTGGTAAGTAATAATCACAGATACAGTCATACACCTTTTAGTCCTTATTGTGGGTTTAATCACATGTTCATTGATATCAAGCACTGGTGTTATTCTGGGGGCACACATTTAAAGGAGGCCTTAGTACACCGCCCCATCCCAACAAGACATAAGAGTGGCGTTCACGGAGGGGGCATGCATTCAGTAATGTGATGTCACTGGAAGTCCTGAAAAAATCTGCCGGCCGGTAACATGAACTGGGTTTCCTCTAGGTCAGTGGTGGCGAACCTATGGCACGGGTGCCAAAGTTTGCACGTGGGGGCCTCTCGATGGGCACCCAGGCCGTCACCCAAGCACAAAATTAGACAGGACTCAAGGTCTCTTGCTGTGGTCTGAGGAAGTGCAGGACATGCTCAGCTAAGTGCTTTTTTTAAGGCTACATTCAGGCACACTTGTGCTCGCCCGTCCGTAGACCATACGGCAGCACAATGTTGAGGAGGAGGGGTGAGCGCTTCTCCATAGGAAGCAATGCCGCATGGCTGTAAACCCGGGGAAAGATGGATCATGCTCCATCTTTCCCCATGTACAGTACAGTACCACACAGCCGCTAGGTCCCTAAATCGGTTGTGTGAATACGGCCTAATGCGTAACATCCTTGTCTGCCTGGGACTGGCAAAGCATGGAGAAGGTTTGGACAGAGCTCAATTATCATTGGATGTCCTATGATTCTTCCTGTTCAGGGGTTCCTTGGAGGAAAATATCTCCGCCTTCTTTCTACTGTACTGGTGTCCTCAGGGAGCCGATACTATTGAAAGGTGTGACAGAGTTACTATTATAGTGCCATGTTAGCACCTTGCTATAAATAAGTAGATTTTCAATATAGTTTTGGCAAAAGGTATGCCATCACTGCTCTAGGCAAAGGGCAACTTTAGCAGGATAAGTACAATATGGGTGACCACATTAGGGTATTCTTCTTACCCATGTAAACTTTTGTTCCGAACCCCTTTATTGTAAGGTTGTACATGAATTAATAATGGTTTTCGTCCATGTTCATGGATTAGTTTTAAGCCCTGTTTGCCTCTGTGTGGTGGAATCTGTACGGATAAATTTCTGGTGTGAAATAATATTACATTTTTATAGCATTTCTATAGATGGCTTGTAAATACTTGATTTGGAGTCGGGGAGGAATTTTTCCCCTGATCAGTAAGACATATGGGGCAAAATGTTTGCAGAGAAGTTGCTGCAAAATCCCAAGGAGATTTATTCTCTCAATATACAATATGCTGTGTATATAACAAAAATTATATAATTGGGTTAATAAGGGCAGATTAAGGTGCAACATTTTCCGTTCATGTCTGCCACTGAGAAATGGGAGATAAAAGCTTTGGCAGGAAGCCATTGTCTGGTTTTGACCGCTGGTTCTTCCACATAAATCCCTCAGCGGACCCGTCCTGGGCCCAATATTGGCAAAATTGGTGTTTCTCTTTTTCTGTAACAAGATTGCAGGGTAATGGTCACGTCTGCTCGATGTGGAACAGTTTGCAGTCTCCTTATTATGTGAATACAAGGAATGATCAGATTCAGTACAGTCACTAATTGGTTAACGAGTCAAATAAAATGTCGTCTCCACATCTGAAATCCTTCATGACACTTGTTGGGCTTTAACTTTCTTGAAGGTTCTTGTTTGATTGTTATATTTTTGTTTCCAATTCTAATTACTGTCATGGAGAAGTGTGTGCAGCCGGGATTGGCAGTACCTTTGTTACACTTCATTTACTCACAAGAAGGTAATTAAGCTGTGAAATAAAAATATGCTTAGATGGTAATTATTATGCCTTTACTTATCTCTTTTTGATGGGCATTTTCTCTGGTAATGAATGCTGCTCAGTGCTTGTTTGTGTATATTCACATGAGGTCTTATATGTAAAGGTCCTTTCTGATATTGAGAGGAAGAATTAGCGAGATAATTGGCTGGTAAATGGCCAACAAAATGGATAACATTATTTTGTTATGTGGCAAGCATGTATTTTCTATAGTGTGTCTATCCTTCTCATAAAATTTTTTTTATTTACTTCATTGAGCTCCTCATCTGTTAACACTGAATCTATGACCGTGCACTGGTACAGAAAAATGACAGATGCCAGTAAAATGCCCTTAAAAATACACCCCCCAGAAACCAAATACTGTAGTCAGAGCAGACATTACTAGTGGAGACCCCAGATAGATAATAAAACTGAAGACTCCCCAGAGCAGACAAAGAAATCCTGTCCTGGCTCCTCTTCTCACTGCTGCTACTTCTCTACTTCATGCTCCGCATCAGGACCCAGAGCAGAGGGGTACAGCTGACCAGTGTTCACCACTCCTCTGTCCTCTCCTGCGCCTGGGGCCGCTCTGCTTTTGGTCCTGATGATGCATACCAGCATCATCAGGACACAGCGGAGCGGCAGGCGAGGACTTTTCAGCTGAATTTACCTGGCCTCCTGCACCAATAAACACTTATGTTACATCAGTTATGGAAGAGCTAATTGTACTGTTTTCCACATGTCAAAGCCTTGACTTGCAGCCTGCTTGCAGAGTGGATTGTTTCTTCACCACTACATCACTCGGTCCATACGGTTAAGTTGAAACTTTTAATGTGCACTAATTTCTCAATGCTATATATTTCATATTGATGTTGAAAATTTTTTTTAAAGCACAAAATATAAAATTGATGTTTAAGCAAAGTACACTAACGTTGGTTGCATATAATTCACAAACCCTGCAAGTCGAGGCTTGGCGAGCCACATGTGGCCCACTGGCTTTTAAATGAGACATGTGTTTGCACTTGATGTAGGTTCTTGGAAATGAAGCTCCTCTGCTTCAGATCAGCGGAAAAAGTCACCAAGACTCTCATCTTACAACTACTAGAGTGATCAGGAAAACAGAGCTACCAACTCCACAACCCTGGTGTAGTGAAACTGCAGCTTTGCCAATTCAGACACGACTTCAGAGGCCAGGAATTGGTGTGCAATCAAAGTGAATTGTAGAAATTCTTTCTTTCTGGCTACCTGTACACAATCATGTGCAATTGCAGGCTGCAAATAATGGACCTGTGGTCAGTTGTTTGCATTTGTGTATTAGTGGCTGAGGTACACTCATGCACAGGTGAAAGCAGAGAATACTGCCCATTCTCGTACACAGAGGGCACAGAGGAAGCCACGGTAGTGCATAGATAAACAAGGGAATGTGTGCCATCCATTGAAACAATGACAAACTCTTGGTAAGGAGCCTCATAGTAAAAGGTAATGTGTCCAAACTCTGCAGAATGTAGGCAGATACAACTCCTGCAGGGGGTAGTACTCAGCAATGTGAATAAGGCCACTTGCCCACAAATGAATTTGTTTGAAAAGAAAAAAATGCTCGAAGCTTGGGCTAAACTTTGTATCACTGGACCGAACTGAGTTGCTGAGTTCAGTCCAGTGATACAAGGTTTGGTTCCAGAAATCAATCTAGCTACTTCTCCTACTCCCTCCCCCCATCTTCAATGAAACCTGATCATTCAGTGATCTGTATACAGTCTTCGCTAAAATGCACTTATTGTGAGATAAGTAAAGAAGGAAGAGGGTAGATGGAGAGGGCATTTTATGTTGTTTTAAAATGTATTACAAAATTCTCCTCTTCACTTGTGTAATTGATTTGTAAAGAATAATTACATCCACTGTTGCTTTTCCACATTTCTAAAAGAATTTCCAATTCACTTCTGCTACAGCGCAAATATCTAAAAAAACCTAAATAATGGGATTTCATTATGTGCAAGTAGCCTTCTATTCTATGCCAGGCCTACTAAGTATCTTTCCATTTCTCCACGGTTACCTAAAACACATTATAGAACTCAGTCTTCTAAGAAAAGGTTCCTATAAGCACTCCTTGCTGAGTCTTCTTTTCTCATATAGCTCTGGAATGGAATAAGTTCACAGATCGATGGAAATTCTGTGTTTCATCAATGAGAAGTTTCCCTTGAAAATGTGACTGTTTTCTGTAGTATTGTTATTAAACTGCCCAACTTTGAAGCCAGAAAGGGTCACTTTGTCTTTAGTCTGGAAATTTGTGCTTTTTAAAAAAATATTAGGGCAAATTTACTAAAAGTCCGAACGCCACATTTTCGTCGGTTTTCTCAATTCTTTTCCGTTTTGCCCTGAATTGTCCCAGGATGTTTGCACACGCGATCAGATTGTCAAATCGTGGGGCGTGGACGTCGGACAACCTGACTGATTCGGACAAACTCCGGAATTTAAAAAGCAAATTGTGTTGCAAGATCAGCGCTCTCATGCACCGGGAAGAAGGTGAACTCCGGCGGACCTCAGCGGGGGAAGCGACAGATGCAGGAAATTGTATGCACAATCTTAGTGAATCGCGGCAGCTCCGAATCCTCGTCGGACAATGCACGGCAGGGGTCGCGACGGGACGGGTAAGTAAATGTGCCCCATTATCTGGATTCCAAAGATTCAATACTGTAAACTTGGTTGCAACAAACTTTGCTTGGCGGGTGAACAAGTTGTTAATAAAAGGCACATCCCCCAAAACTCACAAAATGAAGTGCTACAAAACAGGAAAGAAAGTTGGATTAGAATAATTAGATTTTTTAGTTAGATTTTCATATGTGATTACTGTAGTTATATATATTTTTTTTCGTAGCTATTTTTTTTTTTTTTTGTCTTAAAGGGCGCCTAATCACTTCTGAGAACATTACAGCAAGCTAGTCCATTGTGTGAGTTTCTTTGCACAGACCAACGACCTGTTCGTTGGCTCTTGGGGGTCATTTGGCACACACCCAGTGTATGATGCTCTGCTGTACTAGATGCATCAGGAGGCTCGATACAGGTAGTGTAGCATAGAAAAATCCAACTATCTGAGAAGGCTTCGGTTCATAGATCTTTCGCATCTTGGGTTATGACTTGGCAGACACACAGTGTTGTGGTTACATAAAGTTTGTTTTGTATGTGCAGCATTTCACACAATAGCTAAGACAAGCTATTTCCGAGTTTTTAAACAACTGCCTTTTTTCTTTTCTTTACAACAAAATAATCCTTCCACAGTGAAGGCTAAAATTGTTACCCAGATGGCACCAAACCATTTTCCTTTGATTTTTTTTAATAAGAGACGCGTTTATCAAAGAGATTTCTCAACTTCTGTTGGTAATGGGGAATAATTTGAAAGGCACACAGCGTGGATCATTATATTTCTTTGATGCAGATTAATGGCAGCTAAAGCAGCGTTTTGTAATTGCTTCATTTTGCCGTAGAGTTTTGTTACATTAAGATGGTCGGAGAATGTTGCTTTAGTCTTATAGACATTACATACATGAAGGAGAGGTTTGGATGTCTGCCAATTTTGGAGGAAAATTCTTTGGTCTTCGAGATGGTTTCACTGTTTTATTTCTGAATTAATTATTATTATTTTTTTATTTTTTTTTACATTTAACAATGTCTGATGTTCTGAAAAATTTGCAAGATAATTTAAATGACTAATTGCATACTGTGAAACCTTATCTGTCTTTACATCAGAAAGTTATCCTCAAACAGCATGATGGCTGAGTGGGTAGCACTTCTGTCTTGCAGCGCTGGGGTCCTGTGTTCAAAGAGTTTGTATGTTCTCTTTGTTTGCGTGGGTTTCCTCCGGGTCCTGCGGTTTCCTCCCACACTCCAAAACATACTGGTAGGTTGTTTAGATTGTGTGCCCCACAGGGACAGGGACCAATTTGGCAAGCTTTGTTAAGTGCTGTGTAATCTGTAGGCACTATATAAATAAAAAATTATTTGTTTAAACATGATTAAATCTCCTATCATTTAGTATATCACCTAATTCTGACAGCGTTTAACAGTGCAACAAATTTGGTGCCAGGATGTTAAACTGTCAAGCGCATATGCAGTTATCCCGGCTTTACTTGCTCTAAAGAGATAATAGGCGCTGGGCTCACATCTAAGTAATCCATTGATGCCCGATTCCCCTAATGAAAAAATATGAAAAAAGTTCAAATATGGCAAAAATAGTTTTTGGGGCAACAACTTGTAGGGAGCACATTATATGTGTTCCCTTCTATTCTTTTTATAATGGTGACCTTATGGTAGCAGCCAATAGGATTACTCTTATCAGTGATCTGCATATACACATACGGAAAGGATGCACATGGCATCTTCCCTTCATGCTTTTCATACAGGGGCTGCCAGGACAGGGGACTTATTATATTGGCCACCGTCATTAGTGAAGGATCAGACTGTAAGTGTGACAACCTGATCATGCTGATGACACTGTGCATGTGCACACATTGGGGCAGATTTATCAAGTATCTGAAAGCCAGAATATTTCTAGTTGCCCATGGCAACCAATCACAGCTTCCCTTCAAAATATTCATGAGCACTGGTAAAATGAAAGCTGAGCTGTGATTGGTTGCCGTGGGCAACTAGAAATATTCTGACTTTTAGACTCTTAATAAATCCGCCCCATTGTCATGGAGACGGGCAGGGCTCCTCGCTGTCCAGGTTCCTGGCCACAATACAAGGTCACTTGACCTTGCATTGGGCCGAGAGCTGCATCAGTGAAGAGAGACGAAGAAGCTGCAGCTCGTTGCCCTACAGAGGGGAGGAAAGTCCTGTGCAGGTTTATTCACATTGGGCTTTACTTAAGAGGTAAAACTGCCTGTAGTGACTGATACAGGTGTTAAGGAGTTAAAATGTGTTGTCAATTTAAAAAAAAAAAAAAAATCACTTTTTGTGCCTGCTTTCCATATGCTGTATTTTGTAGAGTCCTTTTTATGTTAAAAATTATTCTTGGAATTATAGGGTTTCCTTTTGTAGCATTTTCAGAAGGTCACCGGGGAGACTTCAATAACTTTATACCTATATAAATTTTTGATGACCAAGCCGTTTCTCCTCTTGCTGGTGCTCACATATCGAGTCCAGTTTGAGCCAAAGCATGTATTTAAATATTTATCCATTTCTTACAATAACAGCTGATGTGGGTCTTTATAGAGTCAGCGGACCGCCTGCCTGCTGCAAGCATCTCCTCCTGGCAGGTAATGTCACTCTGCTCTGTGCCCCGGGACCTTGTGCTGCCAGCGGAAGTACACGCAACCTTCAGATGCTGGAAGGAGAGCGCCGCCACTGAGGGGGAAGGGCAACACTTGCTTTGTCTACATCTTTTTTTCAAATACAATAGTTTCAATACAAATCATGATTATTCAGTGTTATACTATATAAGGTTGTATCACAAACAACTAGAAGGTCGCATCCAGACACCTGGGAACACTAGATCTCCCACCGTTGCTCCTTACACCCCAGCCATTATGTTGAAGCAGCTACCAACATCTCGCCCTGCTGCCGTGTGCCCACCACCGTTACCAGCAATGATGGCAGAAGAGCACTTTTTGTTATTAGAGCTACAAATAATTCAAAATTACTTGTGTATTTTTCTGACAGTGAATCTTTCTAGATTGTGTTTTGTTCTTTTGACTATAGCTGTGTGACGATTCACTAAGGTCATACGTCAGAAGTCATGAATCTGTCGCTTCCCCGCTCAGGTCCGACAAAGTTCATCAACTTTTTTTTCTGGAGCGTCTTAGGGCTAGTGCTTGCGACACAATATGAAAGTTAAATACCACGCTTAGTTCGAATTAGTCGGATTGCAAGATGGCACGCCCCCTAATTTGTGTCACATGGAGCCAGCATAGCTGCGCCACAAAAAGGGTCGCATGCACCACAATCCCAAGCGCACACACTTCTTAAATACCTCTGCAAGCCATTTTAGCCCCCAGAAAGGAGTACAGTCTGACTAAAGTGTTCAGCGCCAACCCTTAGTAAATGAGCCCCATTGTGTTACCTTTTGATGCAGTAAACTGAGCTATAATTTGTTTATCATTAATAACTTCTCCAACTGCAATCTATTTTGTAAACTTGCCCAAAAGAAATACATTTAGTGTTTAGTTAGCCTGGTTTATTTTCTTCTAAAAAGGTATAAATGTCATATATAAACTGCCATGGTAATAAAGTAAAGGGATTTTTTTTTTAGGTCACCCCTTGTAGCCTGTGCAGGCTGTACTGTATGTATAGAGCTTTATACCTTGTGTAAATACATAAAGTCCTATAAACAGGCAGTCCACGGGGTACATACAACCTAGGTTCTGTATGCTCGTTGAACTTGTACGCAAGTCGTAACTGTATATTTTGTAATTGAAACCCAACTCCTATTTTTCTTTTCCTTTTATGTTGCTATTTTGTATAATGTAATTTTTTTATTTTTTTTTGTCCTATTATTGTACTTAAAAGAAGCCTCCGAGCAGGTAAAATATGTTGCCATGAGTGCCCTATTTTAACACCATTAAAAAGTGCCATTTCGAAACAATTTCTTCTTTTGGGTAATGGTGCTTACATAAACTGCTGAAAATGACTTAAAATTTTCACTTCTCATTCAGGAAATAAAATGGATTTATGTCAAGAAGCATCACTCAAATCAAAGTCTACTGAAGGAGTATGTAAGAAAAAACAGATCAAGATGTGGTTTAGCCCCCGGAGAGGAAAAGCGAGGTTTGTCTTGGAACATGAAGAAAACAAGCAACACTTTTCATCAAACTGCGAACAGGCTCCATTGTTGTCGGCTTACGAATTTGTCTCCTCTTCACCCAATATGGAGCATTCGAAAAAGAAGTCTGTGAAAAATAGGAAAACAAAGAAGAAGCAGTTGGAGGACATCAACCAGAAATGGGGTATTGGTACAGAGACTGAAAACGCTGATGACTACAGAGAAAATAACCAGGAATCCAGTAGATCAGTGTCCTTCTGTAGCCCTCCATGTGTATTTCAGATACCGAACGATAAGAAGCCAGAAAGCAATACTGAATGTAAAGGACCTATTAAAAGTAGCCCAGAAAAAAAGGTGCACACTATAGAAAATATGTTGTCTGAGTCTGAGACTTCCATACATCTATCTCCTGGTGCTGCCCAGGAAACTGACTACAGCTGTTATCAAAAAAATGGACAACACAAAAATTCACAGACGGAATCTATGGAAAAACTGCCCATTAAGAAGCTGCCACTGTGTTCTCCAAAGAAGGTTTCTTCTGAAAGAACCACAAAACTGAAGACTCCTCAGAAACGCAAACTTCCAACTCCATCCCCTAATTCCAGTGCCACAAAACGCCCAAGAAAAGCGAAGCTCGCTGCTGATCTCAGGGCCGAAGATGCCAGTGGGAAAGTCTGTAACCAGGAAGCCAAAAAATCTCCAAAAGCCGAGACAAACCCTAAGCCTCATTCTGCACCACACACTCCTAAAGAGGGCAGAAGAAGGAGCCTACCTGGAGCCAGCACTCCAACGTCTCCAAGTAATCTCCCATTTGCCAAAAAGAACCACAAGGGAGAGACACTACTTCATGTGGCTTCAATAAAGGTAAGAGATTTTTATAGCTATGATCTATGATTATAAGACACACCTGGATTTTGGTCATCCAAAATAAGAGAAAAATATATTCCCCACCAGTCAAAATTTCGTTGTTGGTCAAACAGAAGCACAGCACATCTCTGCTACATCCATACACACGATCAGCTCTGCTATTTCATATATCATATATTTATCCAGATCCTGTTCAGTTCCATTTTACAAATAAAACTGAGAAATATGATATAATAAATCTTGCTCTCCGTCCCTCACCCTACCACCTCTGTCCTGTAAGGGCTGTAAGATAAGGAAGAGATTGTTAAAGGGAACCTACCACCACAAATCTACCTATAAAGGTAGATTGGGTGGTAGGTGGATCAATAGGACGTGAGGATAGCCGTTTTAAGGGCTAATCCTCACGTCGCCGCACTGTTTTGTGAACTTGTATAAAAGTTTTATGCTAATTTTGTTATGCGGCTACTGGGGCGTGGAGTAGCCGCAGCTGGGCTACATGGCGCGGCTACTCCACGCCCCAGTAGCCACTTTACCCCTCCTACCCATAATCTTCGTCGCGCAGCTCCTTGCAGCTGCGCGCCCTCGTCCGACGAACCTGCCGTCTGCGCATGCGCAGAACAGCAGGCCCGCTTCTGTGCGGTCACTGCTCCGAAACAGGCGCGGGCCTGCTGTTCTGTGCCTGCGCAGATGGCAGGATCACCAGACGAGGGCGCGCAGCTGCAAGGAGATTGTGGGTAGGAGGGGTAAAGTGTCTACTGGGGCGTGGAGTAGCCGCATAACAAAATTAGCATAAACCTTTAATATAAGTTCACAAAACAGTGCAGGGACGTGAGGATTAGCCCTTAAAACGGCTATCCTCACGTCCTATTGATCCACCTACCACCCGATCTACCTTTTATAGGTAGATTCGTGGTGGTAGGTCCCCTTTAAAAAAACCTGACAAATTCAAGACAGATTTCATTTAAATCCGTAGTGTGCGCTTTTCATACAGGGGTTCAAGGCTCAATCCTGGTCACCAAAGTCCCACCCATCCCAGCTTTCCGCACAAATTTAAGGGTTTGCTCTGCTTGAGAAAGTTTTTGTTTTAGCTGTGCGTGGACTTGGAAGTGCTGGAAAAGAATCATGACTCTTTTGAAAAAAAAAAATCAATTTCTGCTGAGCAAGGCATGAGACTGGAGTGTCCAGGTTTGGAACCATGATAGTTCCTTTTAAGCCCTCACAGGTTGTAGCTGTCACCACTATGAAGGTATGTTGGCCACTGTACACTTAAAAGGGCATCTACCACCGGGATGAAGGACTGTATGGAAATGAGCCTGAGGGGCTCCAGGCCCCATAGATGTTATTGGAGCCTGGAACACCTCAGGCTCACTTGCATACAGTCTATCATCCTGGTGATGCCTTTTACAGGAAATCTAAAAAAAAACCAAGTACACTTCATACATCCAGGCACCATGACTGTGGTAATCTTCTACTTGATATCTATGACCTCCTTCCTTCTAAAATCAACTCATAATTATGCTAATGCGCCTTAAGGGCTCTGATGGGTGTTTTCATAACCTCTATGCTGCAGCTTCACAGGTATGAGCAGGGCAGGTCTCTCCACTTCTGTACTTCCTGCTGCTTCTAGATTACAGTCATATGAAGGACGGAGAGAGCAGGAGGAGGGTGAAACATGTTCTGCTCATTGTAACATCCTGTGAATCTGCAGCAGTGAGGGGCTCTGGAAATATCAACCAGAGCCCTTTTAAATTATTGGCACAATTTTAAATGCCGTATAACAGAAGGGTGGGCTCTTGGTCAGCACTACCATTGACCTATGTAATCATAGACTATAGAAACATAATGGACTAGATCTGATGTAGCGATGGTCCTCCTGTGGTGTAGCACAAAAGTCAAGAAACGAAAAAGAGTCACTCACCGTTCCAATCATCCTTGCAGCTTCTGTTTCTTCTAAACATTTTATATTTGGTTGGTATAAGCATCCCTTGTCCATCCAGGTGAGACCCCCAGCTTCTTATATGCTGCCATACAGTCCTTTTACTTAGGAAGGAACGGGTTAAAACACAACCCTGACAAAGTTTTTATCGGCACGCTGTAATGCTGTCAGATCTGAAGTTCTTTTATGTGCGGCAATCTTTATCACGTTTTATGGCCATTCTTGGATGCTTATTAGTTCCATTTTTGGCGTCTGATTTGAGTTAATTTAATCTTTTGGAAGGCGACGGGAGCTGCGCTTGATTATTGTGCGTTTTCCAGGAAATGCTCCATTGGTGAGAAAATTGTTCTGGAACTAGTTGGAGTCTCCAGGAGAATACTAAAAATTGTAAGCTGCTGCAATTAAGCTATCTGCTACCATTGTGTGACTGACAATAACTGTGCAGGAAAGATGAATGAAGGTTGATAACCTGGCCCACAAGAGCGCTTCCTTGCAGGCTCTGATTTCCAGCTCCATTTCCACAAGTTTGAAATCTCATTTAATAATTTTAACAAAGACTTTGGCTTTGTTTTCTTCTATTTTTTTTCTAGCCTGAAGCACCAAATTTTAAGTTTGCAAAAAAAAAAAAAAAAAGCTAAATTCTCTTATTCAAGAGGTCAGCTTATCATACTAGTGAGTGGACCCAAACCACAAAGTTCGAGTTTGGACCAAACGTTGTGGGTTCAGCCCAACTTCCCAAAGCACTGATCATGGGTGTTAACTGTTAAAATGCCTCTGGCAAAGTCGCCATCTGCCTTTTAAATGGCTGTGGCCGCTCAACAGCGCTGATAGCATGGAAGTGCCAATGCGCGCAGCTGCAGTGGTTTAGATCCCGCTGGCGACTGTGCCAGTGAAATTGAAATAGTTAATGCCTGGGATTGGTACCGAACATGATTTTAAAATTTGGTGTTGGCGAAACTCTGTTAAACCTGAATTTTAAGGTGTCCACTCATAAGTATTTATCACCTGATTCCAGATGTTTACGTTGCAACTTTTTGTAAAGTCTGTTGCAAATCCATTCCTGTTAGCAAGCATAGGGAAACCTTAATCACTAAAGACTAGAGGCATCATGGAGTTTAGGAGAAATCTGTTATTATGGCTGATGTCTTTCTATTACAGGGCAGCTGTGCATACAACCCAAATGTACTAGAAGAATATTCCTTTCATTACAATTGGCATTTATGTGTTCCAAAGTTCTTTAGTCTATGACCCTGTGGTCTGATAATATTTGATCTGTCTTTTATTTTTACATAGGGGGACGTGCGAGCTGTAGAGGAGCTTCTGAAGAGCGGAGCTAACCCAAATGTGAAGGACAATGCTGGATGGACACCTTTGGTAACGCTTTTTGTTGCAGTCATATAAGCAATTTTGTTCTAAATAAACCATATGCCTATGAGATAACAGGGGATTCCATTAATTGTTCCTGAAACTAATGGTTTATGTACATCTAACAGCCCTAGGCATCACTCAAGGTATCCGTTCAGCAGTACACCAAACCAGGGGACTTGTTCATAGAAACCACTCAGTAAATCCACTCAGCAGAGGTCGGGAGTGGATAATTCCTGCATCATTTCTACTAACCTTCTAAAATTCTCTTTTTAAGCGAAAAATACATCTAGTCACCATGCTAGCATAACATGTATAATACAAGCCACTGCTCGCTTCTTGTCTCATTTTAACCCTATGAAGTGGAGCTGGAACAGCCATACTATACAATAAGTATTAAGGCTGTAGCGTCCACTACATTACTTTATTCTCCTGATGAGTGTGTCACACGACGCGCGGAACACGTAGGGATAGATATTAGGGACTAACAGAATTTGCCAGGGACACAATCGGGACCTTCCTTGTCAGGGCGGGAGCACTTTGCGTGTTCAGGACCCCAGCTGTTCGTAGGGTATAATGGGTTCTGCACCTCTGGATCGGTATCACTCAATCAGGAGACTAAGCATTGAAGACTGGTGAGATCCTCCCGATTACTTTTCCTCTGTCCCGATTTGTTGGTCCATGGCTTTAAAATGATGTACTTTGTGATATGTTTTATTATAATGCACTAGGATCCGGTGAGGCATTAATGGGGACTGTGTCAAATAAGATCAGTCTGTTGTTTGAACGGTCTTTTTTTCTCGATGTGTTTTTGTTGACTAGATGGTTGATACTGGACTAATGTGGTTCTTGTTGAACATAACTTTTAATTGTTACTTATAAACTATGTTTTATTAATGCAAACAAATAAAGACAAGAGATAGCGGCACTGACCCAGGAATCTTCTTTATTCAGGTTGATGCATAAGACAGGGAGGTGCAGCACAAGAAAAACTTCGGCGACGGGCCGTTTCGCGCACTTCTGCGCTTTGTCTAGCCGTATCAATACGGCTAGACAAAGTGCAGGAGTGCGCGAAACGGCCCGTCGCCGAAGTTTTTCTTGTGCTACATCAACCTGAATAAAGAAGGTTCCTGGGTGAGTGCCGCTATCTCTTGTCTTTATTTGTTTGTATGGATCATCTACCTGGTTGAACAGCTGAGCACCACACACATATCCTAAGCATACCAAGCCCGAAGTGCAATGCCTGTGTTTCCGCCATCAATTACCCCCGCTCCTGGTCTGGCAGTGCCGACATCCCGCTAGGTGACTTGCCAGTCTCCAGCGTTTTTCTATTCTATTGACTTTGTTTTATTAATAGTAATTGAACACTCTGCTTGATTCCTTATTGACTTTTGGATGTATTTTTGACTTGAGATGTAAGTTGGCCAGCAAGGTAACTTATTCTGGCTTGTTCTGATTTACTCTTTTCGTTATAGGTACATTAGTTACATATCAACCATAGAAATGTTGGTACCTAACTATTTGGATATTTTTGGTAATTATTTCTTTTTCCATACATGTAGCATGAAGCTTGTAACCACGGACACACAGGTGTAGTAGAGGCGCTGCTTGGACACCACGCTCTGGTGAATACTACAGGATATCAGAATGACACACCTCTTCACGACGCCGTCAAAAATGGGCACATCGCCATCGTCCGGCTCCTCCTCCAGCACGGAGCGCCACAAGATGCTGTGTAAGTATTGCAGTATTGGGATGCATATTGCCTGGTAATGTTGGGCTGTCAGATCTGTGGCTGTAGTAGGATTGATCTAGTTTGCACAGCTCGGGAGAATTTGGTTTAAGTAAAGACAGATACTTATCACATCATTAGACGTCATTCTCTGCAATTATTTCAGAAAACCTGTTTAAAAATCTGTCAGAGACGCGAAAGCGTTCATAATTGTTCCGCACTTTCACTGTACAACCGAACAAAAATTGATTTAATCATTAGTTTCTTGCCATAATTGTCTCTTGAAAGGAAGGCTCGTCTCTGCGGCAAGATGATGGAAACACAAAATCCTCAAGTGGTTCACCTAAGAAAAGGATTATTGTTACTGCAAAATCTTTCTTTCATTGTCCTTGATGTAATACAAACATGAAATAATCAGAAAAAAGTGATAATGGTAGTGATCACGTTGCTTTAAGATTTTAGTTACCGTCCCTTGTAACATTTACTTTATCGAAGGCAGAATTGATTTGCATTGCTACTATATGAATGAGCTGATGTTGAGGGGGGGGGGGGGGCACGTCCTCGCCATTGTAAGGGGGGAAGAGCAGACTGCTATTTTAGATCGTAGTGTAATGTCATGGCCATTGTTAGCAGACGCTGTATGGTCTGCGTTGCTGCTTAGGTATGCAGCTGGTGTACAGGCACTTGGCTGCTGCAGATTCTACTGCAGTGTGACTGCATGAGGCAATGGTGAGCAGCGCTTTCTGCTTGACTGTGTTTTATTGGTTGTGCTTTTCATTGTTTCCTTGCTTTCTGTAGTTCAAGGGAAAAAATGAGTTATGAGTATTTTTTCTTGTGGCTGGTTCTAGGAGAATGTAACATTGAAGAAGTGACATTTTTAACACGAGCTGGATTCTACCAGGAGAATCCATAACCTTGTGTGTTACATCTAACATTCAGTGTAAGAGCCATATAATATATATACCGCAACCGCATGCTTCACCTGGGCCGAAATCCAGCCGAACAACAAGTCCAGGTGGAGAAGGGAGCAGGTCCCTCCTCACCCCTTCCTTCCCCATAGGAAGATGAGCAGCCGTGTTACAATTCAGGCTGGAAATGGCACCTGTTCTATATTTTGCAGCATGGCCATCGGGCTCGGTCACACTGCACCATGACCTGGTGTAATAGACCTCTATGGGCACCAGACTGTAGACCTTAAAACGGCCATGTGACTGAATGGATTTTCAATGCTTTATGAGATGTTTTTTTTTTTTCTAAACAACTGATTCTCATGTATTCTATTTTTCCCATCCCAGGAGAAAGAGGGCATCTATTTTGTTATGTTTTGGGCAAATTTACTGTATTTTCCAGACCTACCTTCTATAACATCCTTGCATGTGGATCAGCTAGTTCAGAGCTCACAAAGCATTTGCTGTGAACCTTTCTCTTATTCCCTGTCAGTCTTCTTGGAATGGGTGTATTACTTTTGCAGAATAACTGATTGGCTTCCCTTTTTTCTTCCTGTGAATCTCCACTTTGGTGACGCTGACATGTCCGTCTAAGCTGTGGGGCTTTGCAGCCTGTGTGTCATAGGAATGTGAGGTCCAGTCACAAGACCATGACAGATGAGACTTTAGGAATATAAGCAGAACTGAATTCTACTGACCTGCTGTGTGACCACAGATGCCTCTGCTGTGCCTAGGAGGTGGCAGAAAGACTGGTTACTAATACAGGACTCACTACACATGTGATTTGGTTTGTAGTCTGTAACCATAAAGCGGAACAAGCTCATAGATCTAGAAAGTACCAAGAACATTTGTTTTTCAAAGCTGTGCCACCGACCTAATGTGCACCAGCTGCTAACTAGAGCCTAGGGGCATCAAACTTGGTCATCCCAGTCTGTAAACTCCAGCTGTTCAGCTGCTCCACAAGCAAAATTATCTTGCAGGTTTGTTTCTGCTGTCATCCTAAGGCTGTTATGCAGTTGTAGAGCGGTAAGGTAAAACATCCAACACACAGGACTAAACCAGAGCGTAAGGGCAGAAGAGCTCCTACTACCCTATGATGATAAAATTTCTAAGAATTCTTTGTAAATTCACATGCTGGCTTATCACACGTTCACACATCGTCTGCCTGCCTAATCCGGGGATTAATTACAAAATGGAGTTAATATTAACAAAATGGGTATATGGTTACCTTATTCATGGGATCTGTGAGTTGAAAAATCTTTGCCTTTATTTTGACCTTAAACTTTTTGCCAAATATTGCAAAACATTCTTGTTTAATTTGTTTTCTATTTACAGTGTATAATACAATTATTTGGTGTGATATAGAAATATATAGGCGTAGTTACAGGTTTATACTACTGGTAGCTGCAACAACCTCCAAAAATGTTTAATCCTGCCCACCCCTTAAAGGGAACCTGTCACCAGGAGACACATTTTTAGCACTCCCCCAGTCCCCATAGAGCAGTGATGGCAAACCTTTTAGAGACCGAGTGCCCAAACTTCAACATAGACCCGCTTATTTCTCGCAAAGTGCCAACACAGAAATTTATTTGTGATTTATACTCCCTGCTCTGTCACAGTTTTCATTGATACCAGCTCCCTGAGGACACCAATAAAGCAGAAAATAGTCCCAGGTAGAGCTGTCACTTTAAAATACCTCTGTGCACAGCAAGTCCTGGGCTGTCTGGGACTGCAGGAAGATACCTGGAGTCATCTCTGGTGATGGCCTGAGTGCCCACAGAAAGGGCTCTGAGTGCCACCTCTGGCACCAGTGCCATAGGTTAGCCATCACTGCCATAGAGCATAGTACATAAACTGCCAAAGTGTTTTTGTATTAAAAAAAACCTTTCATTAGCATGTGCTGTGTGACTAGGCAGTTGCCAAATGGAAGGGGCTGGAAAGGAGCAGTCCTACCCCCCCCCCACCCTTGGGGAACAGCTCCTCCATGTGACAAATATATGAAAACACCCATCACTTGGCTTAGCGACGCCCCCTGCTCCTCTACAGCCAATCCTGAGTGTGGGGAGTTATTCATATATTTGAAAAGGTCACATGTTTCCCAAGGCTGGGGGGGGGAACTGCTCCTTTCCAGTCCCTCCCAATAGGCAGCTGCCTAGTCACACATCAGATGCTAATGAAAGGTACAATATAACATATCTTTTTTTTCCTGTAAAACCTATTTTTTATACAAAAACACTTTGGCAGTGTATGTACTATGCTCTGTGGGGAAAAATGGGTCTCCTGGTGACAGGTTCCCTTTAAGGATTAATTACTTTGTATAATGGTTCAATACGCAGCAGCCTGTAATTCAGTTTAAAGAGCTCTAAGGCCCAGTACACACCACATTTTAATTGTGATTACTATTTACAGTGCATTACCATTGCTTTGACGTTGCATTTAGCGTAAATGAGATGTTGATATCACGTCTGAACACAACATCAGGGCTTAAGTTATTGGGAGCTAAAACCAGGAGTGGCTGAAGACACTGAACAGGGGAAGACTGGAAAGACTTGTACCTATTGGGGCACATTTACTTATCCGGTCCAGTCGCGATCCCCGATCCGGACTGTCCGACGAGGATGAAGTCCGGTTCCCGATATCCTTAATGTGTCGTTTCCCCTCTGAGGTCCGTCGGAGTTAACCTTCTTCACGGTGTATGTGAGTGCATGTCTTGCGACACAATTTGAATTTTAAATCCCGCGCTTAGTCCAACTGCGCCAAAATCCGATCACGTGCGCCAAAAACCCCTGTTAAATGCGGCGCAAATAGTCAGGAAACCTGATGGAAATGCGGTCCGCGGACACTTAGTAAATGTGCCCCATTTATGTCTGTTTGACCCTGCCTGAAGCAAATAACTGAAGACTTAAAAGGGATGTGAACTGGGGTCAACTATGTGAGCAGTGTATTAAAGAGCACTACATAAAGTGAACCGGCACAACTTCTTTGTAGCTATAGAGTCTACTTGGAAGGAATCACTTTAACTCTGTACCACATTTGGGCAGTCCTGAACGTCCTGATCCAGTAGGGGTTAGTATGAAGAGGTCTCACAGGGTGCGAGCATGGGAGCCGCCATCTTCATTCTAATTGGCGCTCCCGGTAAGTCATTGGGGGCGCAGCGATTAGTTACCAAGACAGCCGGAAATTTAGGTTAAACTCGCAGGCCTGGCTTTAGGCAGCATCTTGAACGTTCTGTGAGTAACAAACCGATACAGATGCACTAGGCTTCAATTACCCTAAGGGGTCTACAAAAACTATTTAAAAAAAAAAAATGTTTAAATATTTTTTGAAAAAAATTACAAAACCAATAAATTTAACCCCCCCCCCCTTTCCCTTGAACTGATTTAAAAATAGTAAAATCATAAACCTCTTTGGTATCGCCGCATTCTAAAATGCCAGATCCATCAAAATATGAATATTTTTCCGTTATGTGGCTCACCACTTGGAATAAAACGAACACCCAAATGTCAGGATTTCCACTTTTCCTCCATTTTGCATCTTATTCAATTTTGAATAAACCAAAAGGTTTTAACATTTTTTTTTTTTAAATTTATTTAAGCATTATAAAACCTATATAAATGTTGGTATTGCTGTGATCGTACCCAATCAAAGAATACATTTGATTTGTCTCTAGGAGCACACAGTTAAAGGGAACCTACCACCCCGATTCTACCTATAAAGGTAGAAGGGGCGGTAGGTGGATGGATGGGACGTGAGGAGAGCTCTTTTTTGGGCTAATCCTCACGTCCCGGGTGTCTTTTACAAAACTTTATTACATGTATATGCTAATTTTTTTATGCGGCTACTGGGGCGTGGAGTAGCTGGACATGAGGCTACTAATCGCGGCTACTCCACGCCCCAGTAGCCGCATAAAAAAATTGGCATATACATGTAATAAAGTTTTGTAAAAGACACCCGGGACGTGAGGATTAGCCCAAAAAAGCTCTCCTCACGTCCCATCCATCCACCTACCGCCCCTTCTACCTATCCGGGTGGTAGGTGCCCTTTAAAGTTTGAAAAAAAAAACAGAGCCATCATGAAAATTACGTGTGTCTGTGTGTCTGTGTGTCTGTGTGTCTGTGTGTCTGTGTGTCTGTGTGTCTGTGTGTCTGTGTGTCTGTGTGTCTGTGTGTCTGTGTGTCTGTGTGTCTGTGTGTCTGTGTGTCTGTGTGTCTGTGTGTCTGTGTGTCTGTGTGTCTGTGTGTCTGTGTGTGTCTGTGTGTGTCTGTGTGTGTCTGTGTGTGTGTGTGTGTGTCTTTGTGTGTTTGTGTGTGTTTGTGTGTTTGTGTGTGTGTGTGTGTGTGTGTGTCTTTGTGTGTGTGTGTCTTTGTGTGTGTGTGTGTGTCTTTGTGTGTGTGTGTGTCTTTGTGTGTGTGTGTGTCTTTGTGTGTGTGTGTGTCTTTGTGTGTGTCTTTGTGTGTGTCTTTGTGTGTGTCTTTGTGTGTGTCTTTGTGTGTGTGTGTGTGTGTTTGTGTGTGTGTGTTTGTGTGTGTGTGTGTCTTTGTGTGTGTGTGTGTCTTTGTGTGTGTGTTTGTCTTTGTGTGTGTGTCTTTGTGTGTGTGTGTGTCTTTGTGTGTGTGTGTGTCTTTGTGTGTGTGTGTGTGTCTTTGTGTGTGTGTGTGTGTCTTTGTGTGTGTGTGTGTGTCTTTGTGTGTGTGTGTGTGTCTTTGTGTGTGTGTGTGTGTCTTTGTGTGTGTGTGTGTGTGTTTGTCTGTGTGTGTGTGTGTGTTTGTCTTTGTGTGTGTGTTTGTCTGTGTGTGTGTGTTTGTCTTTGTGTGTGTGTGTGTCTTTGTGTGTGTGTGTGTGTGTCTTTGTGTGTGTGTGTGTGTCTTTGTGTGTTTGTGTGTGTGTGTGTGTGTGTTTGTCTTTGTGTGTGTGTTTGTCTGTGTGTGTGTGTTTGTCTTTGTGTGTGTGTTTGTCTTTGTGTGTGTGTTTGTCTTTGTGTGTGTGTTTGTCTTTGTGTGTGTGTGTGTGTGTGTGTTTGTCTTTGTGTGTGTGTGTGTGTTTGTCTTTGTGTGTGTGTGTGTGTTTGTCTTTGTGTGTGTGTGTGTGTTTGTCTTTGTGTGTGTGTTTGTCTTTGTGTGTGTGTTTGTCTTTGTGTGTGTGTTTGTCTTTGTGTGTGTGTGTGTGTGTTTGTCTTTGTGTGTGTGTGTGTGTGTTTGTCTTTGTGTGTGTGTGTGTGTGTTTGTCTTTGTGTGTGTGTGTGTGTGTTTGTCTTTGTGTGTGTGTGTGTGTGTTTGTCTTTGTGTCTTTTTTTTTTTGGCCAATATCACAGCTTTCCAGTGCACGGCAAGGAATATTAGATAACGTCACTAGGGAGGACAATTTGTTGTGTAGAAAACAAGCTCTTATACAGCCATGTACATTTAGTACCTGAGTTGCGTACATGATGGGTTTCATAGGTTTGTTCTTTAGTTGAATTTATATATAAAGTCAAAAATGTATATTTTAAAATTGAACATACAGACCAAATTTTTTTGTCCAGTGACAATTGTAGTAAAAAAAAATTACTTTTTTTTTTTTTTTTTTGCTGTAATTGGACCAAGGATAATAAATAAAGCTTCGTTACAGCCACCTGACAGCTGATCATTGCAGTCTGGGACTATAGTAACGCATCCAGAGAGCTTCACCAGAGGTCACAGTGGGCAGAGAGGTCTGTCTGTAACTAGGGGTCATCTGTAAGTTGGGTGTCCTTAAATAGTCATTTGAAGGTGGGGAGCAAAAAATGGAAACCGAATAACTGAAAAGGCCCGTGGGGAGCAAAAAATGGAAACCGAATAACTGAAAAGGCCCGTGACGTTAAAAGGTTTAGGTCCCTTGTCAAGTCACCCATAGATCAGGTTTTGGTGGTTATGGATTTAAGTAGAGGGGGCATATACATGTTTTTCCATTAGGGTTTTGCATAAAACTTGGCAGAAAGGAGAAGACCTTGTATGATAACTCATTTATGACAAACATTTAAAATAGGATTTCCTTTCATTGTGAATGCTGGGTCGGTGAAAAAAGAAGGTCGTCCTTGCCTCTGGCAAAACATCTGAGATGACAGAAGTGGCTAAGCTGCCATGGTTCATTGAGTTAACCAGGATTTTGGCCCTTTGGGTGTAGGGCTGCTGAGATTTTGGATGCTTTAGCAAATTGAGCATGTGAGACAGAGGTCATCCGTGAGCTGTTAATATAACGTTGGGGTTATAACCGTTGTGCATAGCATTACTAGCACTGGCCTTGACACAAATCTATACCCAGGGAGCACAATCGTGACCTCTATGATGATCATCCATCTGAAGCATCAGAAGTAATGAAATAATTAAGAAAGCCCTAAGGTATGTTAATTTGACAACATAAAATCTGTTCTGCAGCAGCTTTCAATTAACCGCTTAATAGGTTTCTCTGATGCTTGGCGCTTGTAATGGAAAGGTATGTCTAGATATGTTTGTATGTAGATCTTCACATAAGAGACAAGGAAGTGTCCTCCTCAGGTCTGAAATCTGTAAGATTCCACAGTTCGGCTGCTTCCCCCTCCATTCTGAGCATTCCCCCTGTGTAGGCAAGATAGCAAACTGCAAATGGAAAATGGGATCTGGACCATTGGACCTATTAATTGCCCCGCTGGTCTAGTTAATTTTTTCCCTTAAGTTAATCTTCTGCACAGAACTAATTTATATTTTTATAGCGGCTTTTCTTCATGTACAGTCTCCAATTCCTGTGCCTCCCCCTGGCCTGGGCACAGCCAGCCAAGTCATTGACAAATTAGATCTGCACATTTTGCAATTTCACAGTTGTTCATAAACACTTCAGCTGAAATGGACTGTCCTGCCTGCTTTTCATGCACAGCAGGACTAGTATTAGCAAAAGCTGTTTCCATTCTCCACTTTTCACTAAGGATATGAAATTCTGGTAGGTGTGTGTGTGTGCGGATTTACTTATTCCAGGCAAATTGGAGCTTTGCATTAAGCACTTCATGTTTAAGGGTCTGGGATTCTGTTCTTTAGCCATCACATTTTCTCTGAAATGGAGAAGAAAGGTTTGTTTTACATCTCTATAATTTATAGCGAAGGCTGTGCTTAAAAACAGGCAAAGTGGGGTCTACTACTGTTCTCTCTGTGTGCCTGGACCTGATGGGTTATACTGTGGCTGTCTTCATGGCATGGTGTGCTGATGGTTGCTTCTAAGTGGTTGTAAATAAAATAATTATCATATATTCTAAATTACTAAAGGCTATAAGTAATAAGGATGCTCTAATTTATTATATACAGTTTTCTCACGTGTGTGAGTCTAAATTATTCCTTTATATCTTTGATATTCTGTTTGGAAATTTCCAAAAACTTGCTTATATGTGGTCCAATAAAACAAGTAGAACTGCATTGGGCAACTGAACGTATGTCACGTAATTTTAAATAACTCCTTTTAGCTATAACAAAATAGACTGGGAAATGATTGGCTTTAACCCCTTCAACGCCCTATAACTTTCATGTTTCTGTGTACAGAGCTGTGCGAGGGTTTATTTTCTGCGTAACAAATTTTACTTCTCAGTGACCCCATTTATTATTTCATACCATGTACCGAGAAGCTGGGGAAAAAAATCCAAATGTGGGGAAACTGGTTAAAAAAACCTCATTTGGTCACTTTCTTCTGGGCTCAGGTTTTACGACTTTAACTCAATGTGTGCTCCAAATGATGCGCCTACTTTATTCTTTGATTTGGTACAATCACAGTGATATCAAATGTATATACTGTAGGTTTTATTGTGTTTTTTAGTACATTCAAAAATGAAAACAATGTAAAAAAAACAAAACCAAGCCCCATGCCATGCTTTCATGGTAATTGATGATGTCACAGGGAGCAATAACCTCAAGAAAGAAGGCGGCGCCCACACATCTGCCATCTTTTAAATGGCGCCAGCAGCAAAGAGTTTTATAGCACCGATCACAGGTATTAGCGGTGGGTGTTTGCTGGCAAACCCTACCTCTGTTTGACAATAAAACCCCACAATATAAATATGCACTTTAAGAGAACATGTCGGTCAATTCAACCCCCCCCCCCCCCAATAAACATGTTACTAAAGTTATCTCACCATTTATGCAAATCTCCTTATGTGCGTCCCATTTGAATCATCTTCAGCCCTAAGAATGGATATTCAGAAGTCTTCTCCATAGCTGAAAGTAGCCAACGTCTCTTTCAAAGTGTTTTTTTTTTTTTTTTTTTTTGCAAATAATAGGAGAGGACTGTGAAAAATTTCGCAATTGTAAATTCTATGGTGAGGATTCCTTTAGGAAGAGAGGATATACAGACCACGGTGAAACACGTGTCGGGGTCCCTGCACATCACCGTGGTCTGTATATTTCACATTAGTGGTCTATCTCTTTCCTATATACATAGAACTTGTTTCCCTTTTTGTCCTCAGACCATTGAGGCATGTAGGACATATCCTTTATCAGGAGGACATGTACTGTGATGCAAGTTGTTTGGACGGATTAGGTCCTTTTTTGACAGTAGTGATGTACCATTAGCGATTGTACCACTTTTCATTATGTTTTTTATCCTGCTCTTGTGCATTGTGTATTAGTCTGTTTGTTATCCTTGTGTTCCCAGATTTTATCCCCACGGGAAGCTTTTTTGATTATTTAATAAAGTATATTGAATTTTGTTAATCATCCTTTGGTACTTGTTTACTTACTCCACTTGATAGGTTTATGTTTAAGGTAGGGAGGTGGTGTGTTCTGCCCTAACAACCACCCCCACACTTTGTTTGGTGTATTACTAAAGTAAGCAGCTCCCAGTGTTACAACAGATGTAGCAGTGTTACACTTCTAGTGTTATCAGAAACCTCCGATAAAGCTAGCAGACACTTCCGCGCTGTACAATAGAAATGTCGGCCGTGCTTGCATTTGTATACAAGTCGGACCTGGTATACTGTAATTACAGAAAATAATTTGTGCCGTCATGGGAACAAGGATTATCAATGAAGCCTCATTACAGACACCTTGCAGCTGATCATTGCAGCCTGGGACGAAAGTAACGCATCTACAGAGCGTTACCAGAGGTCACAGTGGGCAGAGAGGTCCGTTTGTAACTAGGGGTGGTGTGTCCTTAAGTCGGGGAGTGTCTGTATATGGTTTCTGTCACAAGCCTCTTTCTGACTTGTACATCTTAAATTTCTTCCCCTGTGTCAGACTTGCTGTGGATGCAGCCTAATCTAATATCCTTTTGTTCTTTGGGTAAAGATTTAGTGAAGTACCTTTTGACATATATAAAAATCTTTATAACCTCAAGCGTAGGGATGTATCTACAAACACCGGTATATACATGATATAATTATATACATGATATACTTCCACAGCCTATTGTGTATTAAGCTTGTACCATTAATGTATTCATATTGATGATGTTATTATGTTGAGATACATTTGTCACCAATCCTAGATTGTACCTGAGAAAGAAACTGGCTCTATGAAGGGCCAAATACCTGCCCCTTTGATGCATGCCGGAACAGAGCAGCGTGACAGTATTTAATGGGCTGGAACTCCCAGGATGCCGCGCTGAGGCTGAACCAATTATCCGTTAATCTGGAGCATTTGTAATGTGCCAGCTCCCTGCACATTATTAATGCAGGAGAACTGGGGACTTCTATTAGTGCAAAATTAATCAGGGTATCCAGAAAAGAGCTGATCCAAAAGTTCTGCCCTGGCAATGCTGTTTAACCTATTGTATGCTGCCACATTGTTCATTCCCTCTAAAAGTACCACCGACTTGTCAACTATTGTCCACCTTCACCCTCGGCTTACTGTATGTTATAGAAAACGCTGGGCTCATCAAAGGCTGTATGTGTTGGTGGAACATAAATGCCATATACTGGGAGAAGTTTTAGAACATCCCCAGTTACAGGTCGTAGATTGTATCCTCTGGAAAGGAAAATACAAAACTTTATATTTGAGGTTTCTACCATATAACTTTCACATGTACAGGGGGGAATCCCAGGCCTGTGTGCATCATGTTGTTTTACCAGCGAACAGAAGACATTGGTGCGAGAGGAGAGAGACGTTGGCTTCTGTGTTTTATTCGCCTTGTTTGATTCGGCAGCTTGTCCGCCTGCGGTCCATCTGTCTTGACTGCAATTCCAAGGCTTATGTTTTTGTGTATGTGTTGAGAGTCCAATCTTTAGAGAAACAAGACACGGGAAATAAAACTTGATTCTCTGTAATGTACCTAGTTAAGAATCCAGTCACATATTGTATTTACTTAAAACCCATCTGTGCTTGTTTTACCAGTAATATATTCGGTCGGCGGCCTGTAGACTATGCAGAAACAGAGGAGATCAAGTCGGCTTTGCTGCAGACACAGTCAAAAAAGCAAATACACAGCCCTGGCTCTACAGTAAGTAACAAAGTCTGCCTCAACACACAGAACTATTCAATATATTACCTGTAGTACTTTATGTAAGTGCTAATATTATGTAACGAATAGTAAACGGCTCTATGCCTTTTACATAAGAGTTCTGCATCAGTAGGGATCTGACCTCTGGCATCCCTACCAATCAAGAGAAAGAAGGGTCTGCGCTACCAGCTGTAGCAGAACATCTCTTAAGGTGCCCTGGTGAGCCCTAGGACATCACCCAGTGACTAGTACACCACTACGGTTGGTAGTATGCAAAGAGACTCTGAAGGACACAACATTTTTAAAGGGTTTTTCATATTTAATGTTGAAGCCCGATCCTTCATAGAATGAGTGAGTGTGGTTACCCAGCAATGTCCATAAGAGTGTGGCTGTATTTGGTACTGCATATTGGCCTTGATGTGATGTGAACTGTAGTGAAAGGGCTATGCTCCTTACTTATGCAAATTGTTAGCATTCTTGGTTCAAATGCATGTTTGAGCATAGTTGAGTGGTTTAGTGTTTACTGCTCATTTTACAACATTTGGAACACTGCGGAAGAGGATAATGTGTTTTGAAAGTCAGTACGTAGGGAGGTGGGTAGTGAGATCTGCTAAATACTACAGAATATAAAGTATAGGAAACTGGCTGACATAACATTGACCTGTCAGTCTTAGGTATTTTTATGTTAAAGAAAGTAAGTGAAACACTACTTTTATTCTTTTGGAATAAATTTATTCCAGGATTAGTGACTATCAGTCCCAAAGCTGTATAATAAAACCGATACAGGCGGTCCCCTACTTAAGAACACTCGACTTACATATGACCCCTAGTTACAAACGGACCTCTGGATATTGGTAATTTACTGTACTTTAGTCCTAGGCTACAATAATCAGCTATAACAGTTATCACAGGAGTCTGTAATGAAGCTTTAGTGTTAATATTGATTCTTGTGACAACTCAACATTTTTAAAATCCAATTGTCACAGAGACCAAAAAAGTTCTGTCTGGGATTACAATGATAAAATATACAGTTCCGACTTACATACAAATTCAACTTAAGAACAAACCTACAGACCCTATCTTGTATGTAACCCGGGGTCTGCCTGTATTTACTTTCATGTTCTTTACTTCACAGCAGAAGCTAGTACGGTGTAGAGAAGGATCCCTTGTTGTATTAGGAAGTGGATTGTCTACCCCTCAGAGGACTGATCTCAACAAGCTTGTGTCATTATTGAAGACAGACATTTATTCCAACTACAACAGCTCAGGTAAGGGTCTACATACTGCTCATATATTACACTTGCTGAAGGTTACTTTTCATTTTTCTTGAAACTTCCCTACATTGATTTGTACTAAATGTGCTGCACATTAGTCTACACCAATGTAAAGGAAATCTGCCATCAAAATCAAGATAAATCAGGGGCACTTGCTCATAGATCCCAGGTCTGTGGTAATCCTATTATATTTGTTATCCCTCACCTCCTTTCTCTTAACATCAAAGTTTAGAATTATGTTCCTGGGGCTCAGGAGCATAATTCTAAAAATTTGGACTTCACAGGCTGTGCAGGAGCATGCTACTTCTCCTCTGTGCTCCAGCACAGTGTAACAGCCTGTGAAACTACATCAAAGCTGGTCTCTAGTAATAACCTCTAGAACCCTTTTGTCTCATTAGCATCATTTTAAAAGGAAAGAGGCCAGGGATAATATAAGAAGATTACCAGTGTCACAGTGGAAGTAAGAGTCACTGGTTTGTCATGTTTGATTTCGATGGTAGATTTCCTTTTAGTTTGAGCTAATATTTCTGAGAGGCTGGAATAAAAACATTTAGGAAATCGCAGACTTAGTTGATGTTCTAATTGTGTTCCATAAAAAAATGATTTCTTCCTGATTTTAGTAACTCACGTTATAGTTGGAGATGAACCTACGCTCCGCACCATGAAGTGCATGATGGGAATATTATCTGGATGCTGGATCCTCCGGTTTGCTTGTAAGTGTAAAAACCAACACTACCAGAAAAATAATTATTTAGTATTATGCAACATAACCTAGAGTCTCTCTTCCAATGTATCTCTAAACATTCCTCTTCACACCATGACACAGCCAGCTATTTATTACTGTGGCATATAATGCCACTTCAATAGACTGTATTCAAGTGGGTGAGGGAGATGAAGCTGTCACTGTTGGGGGCTTTTTAGTTTACATGTACAAAGTATTTTTCACATGCACCTCAAGTGAAAGGAAATATCTATAAAAGATTAACATTTTTCTACTGCCTCTGCAATCCTCTTGTTAAACAGGGGAAATATGTAGTATTACATGGTGTCTGCAAATAATCAATGGATGGATTTGGTCTGCCATAGTGGGATCTCCCCTTAATGCTTCTCAGAAATGGATGAGGGTTCCCCTCTGTGACAGCCATATGTGATGAGCAGATAAAGTGGAACCTTGGGTAATGTGCAAGTTGGTCTGCAAATGTTTTGCAAGACCACCAAAATTTCATGATGCAAGTATTGTGAGCCCCCCCCACCTCCCTTTCTCTCATTGTACAACACAATATAGAACAAGTAAAAGAAATGACAGGGCTAGATTCTGCTGTACTACACATGACTACATATTCTGCATTTTGCTTACTATGTTTCAATGATTTCCTTTTGGAAAACTTTTTTTACAAATGAAATTCTGCTGGTAATCCAAGGTATTCGGTCATTCGAGCAATTTGGATTATAAGCATGATCCTGGAAAGAATTCCACTCTAATCCAAGGTTTCACTGTATATAGTTAACCTATGTTAATACTTCACCATCAACAAACACTTGTGGTTCTCGTGCAACCATTTGTTAGATAAGTGTGTAATAGCTATAGCTATATAGATAATAAAGTTTTAGGCTTATAAGAAATGTCTTGTCAAGAGTTTTCCTTCCAGGCAGTTTTGGTGGAGCTTTTTTCTCCTTTTGTTATACTTGTATCTAGAGAAGCCAATGTAAGGTCAAGCAGAACACAATTGCATATCCAAAACGTATAAAAACTGAAGACAACCTAATGCTAACTAGGGTCTTCCGTAACTTCTACATGTGCAGCTGCAGGAAGCTACCTGCCACAAATGATGTCCTTGTGATCTCTCGACCTGTAGAGATCCCTCAAAGAACCCCTATGAAATCTTGTTGGTGCACCTTGACCTGTCCCCCCTGGAGACCCTGAGGATTCCTCTCTGGCCCGGCCTCTTCAGGCTTACCTATCGGACTCTGAACATGCCAGCCATGCCAACAGAAGGCACTAGTGCTCTTGAACAACCTATCTCCAGTGAAAAACTATCGTCTGCACTAAGGCCCCAGGTCCTGAGGGCTTCCCTGCATCTTATTATAAACGCTACTCGCCACTCTCGCTTGCCTTTTCCTCCAGATATGTCGCAAGCATATAGTACGGTCATCCATAAAGGGAAAGGCCCCCGGGGGTTTGGGCAACTTGTCGCCTAATATCCCTAATAAACGTGGACCTTTAATTATTTGCCAAGGTCCTAGCCATGTGTTTGGGTCCACTTAGGGACCTCTAGTCTCTTTCCAGGTATTTTGGCGTGGTCGGCCTGCCAGATATCTGTAGCTACTTCAGGGTGGCTATGCTGCAGAAGTCCTTGGACTATTGCCATCGTAAGCAATGGGTGACTCTCAAAAATACTTGCTGTTACCTACTCTGGCTTGCTAACTTGCTGCCTACTTACTCTTTATGTGACCATCCCACCTATGGGCCAACATTATCTTTGTAGGAAATTTTTTCATAACTTCTGATCTACACATCCTCCTCATTACCCTTATTTGCACTTGAGGCAGATGTGGGGAGCTGGCAAAAATAAGTGACCTTCCTCTTTGCTGCTTTGGAGAATAATGCAGCTTTCTGTCTTCTCTCCCATCAGACCCTGGGTTTAACCATATTCTTACCCTGTTCAAATTGGGTTCCTCAGGGACTGGAGCTGTTTCTCACTCCTTGCTTCATTTCTACCTCATTGTGACGCCTGAGGTGGATTTGAAACAGGACCATGGCTAGTATGTTTTTTACACTAGCCCATTACACTGCCCATTGCCCTGGGCACCCTTCTGCATATCTTCTGAGAATGCTCCGCGCTGCATCCTTTCTGGAAAGGAATCAGGGATCTGGTCTTCTCCTTCCCTTTGCCCCACTCCCATGCCTTTTTACTTGCTGCAGCAGTTGTATATTGCAAAAAGGACCTATATAAAGCAGATACAGGGTCCTCTTCTGAGGGCTGTTCAGGTCTGCATTCCTTCTGGATGGAAATCAAAGCTGCAATCGATCCTGAGAGTGAAGGACGTTTTTTATATGGTTTTTATTGGACATGTGCTTTGAGCCTATTTTATTACTGCATTCACATACAAGTAGGCCTTGTTTTAGGCAAAGCCACATGTCTGTGCTATCATTGTTTAAATGTAAAAAACATACATAATATGTTTGGTTAAAAATTCTAAATTCCATGTTCACTGTTGGATTATAGGGTCAATTCACACAGTTATAACTGTTCTTGAGGTTTAGTGTCTAGGCCTTAGCTCCTATATAAAGCTTTTTCCTCTCTATCCCTGGCAAGGTCTTCCTGGCTTTTTTTTTCATGTGCACAAAGTTGTCCACTACAAATATTCCACAAATGTCTGTAATGGGAGGAATAAGGCATTTTTCTATTCTCTGTACCTTAATGTGTAGACCTTTTGTGTATTAGGGATAATGTATTCCTGCCACTTGAGATAGTAGTAACGCTAAAGCAGAATAATACTTGCCTTTCCAATAACAAGTATCTAAATGTTCACAGTGCAGTCAGCTTCTCGAATGAGCACTCTGACTGTGGGGATCTCAATTATTTCAGGATATACTGCTAAGTTTTAATGACTTTGGAGACTATGTACCTCTAAATGAAGCCCAATAGAGAGCCATTAACTACCAGTATATTTATGCTAAATGTTTAAAGCCTGAACACCAGCAAATTAGCCGGGTGCAATGCTGTGCTTTAATCACTTGTGGGTTTTTGGTGCACAATATCCTGTCCTGTTGTGTGTGTGCATTCTATCATGGTATCATTTCATTTTGGCTACACAGTGTGTTAAATTCCCTTGTGATTGTGTATAAACAAAGGCACAAAGACCAACTTGTTGGCCCAACTTTCATTATGTTTCTTGTCAGAAATGTGCCATCCATGTTTCTTATGATTCATTGCCTCATGTTTTTTTAAGGGGTAAAAGCTTGCCTCGAGACAAGAAGACGAGAACCAGAAGAGCTTCATGAAGTAGATGGTGGACCTCACCGAGCTCGGCTCAATATTGAACAGCTGGTAAATTTTCAAAATTTATTCACATTTTTAGAACCCTCCACATTTTACTTGAGAAGACAAATAGTGTATTTACTTCATGATGTATAACTATTGCAGCATCAGATTGGCTCTCCATTATCATGCCATTGTGCCTATGAGGCCACATGGTATAGCACCACTTAGGGGTGAAGATCTCTGCTTATTCCTTTTAGCAAACCTTAATAATATTACCTGTATATATTTGAAGATGGCATAGAGGTAAACAATTGATCGTTTCACAAGACAGTCTTGTAAAGTGTTGAAGCCAATATCTCATTCAGGGTCATAGGTTTTTGCCTAAATGTCACATATCCCTGTTAAGCATTACGCTAGATTCACATCTGTCAGAGGGCTCCGTTCATAGCTTCTATGGTAGAATCCATCATGGAGGTCTGATCTCTTACCTAACGTCTTCAGCGTGGCATGCCCGGCCTTTAAGACTCTATAAGCATGTAAAGTTGGCCTGCAAAGTCCTCAAAGTTTTTGTTTCTTCTCTGTTCATGGCCTCTCACCTATCCAAACCAGTTTTCTAGACTGTACTGAGAAGGTGCAATGACATCAAAACAGTTGGGTGTTCTTTCCTTCTAGTAGAGACTTGCTGGTTTGGCTATCATCCCACATAATGTTACAAGACTTCCGGAAAGATGTTTTTAAGGTAACATTGAGGCATTCCTTTCCTTTCACGACCCTGGAAAACTTATTTGTATATTCCCTTAGCAGAATCCCCAGCAGAGCATGCATGGCGTTTAAGCCTCTGTACGACTCTGTCCCAAAGAGGTTATTCATTTTAGGTTTATTGTTCGCACGATGGAACAATTTTACATGAGTTAGCTTGGTTCATAATATAAATACTGTTTGCATTAACATCATTAGTTTGTAATATTGTAGACAAAGGGGAAGAGTAACCAATGGTAACTGAAGCAACAGGCCAAAAAAACTGATCAGAACAAAACTGAACCCCTGTGTGCACTGCAGATTTTCTGCGAACAAAGTTACAGGCGAAAGTCCAACAACCGACAAAGAGGACAGAATTCTTTATTTGTTGTGTTTTGTCAATTATTTCTATCCATTCATGTTCAGCTGAGCAGAATGTTCTGGAAGAAGCGGTGTCTTCATGTCATTTCATTACATCTTTGCTTTATGTTATGTGTTACTTAGCTGCCAAACCTGCTGGATGGATGTCATTTTTACTTCCTTGGATGCTTCAAAGAACACAAAAAGGAAGACCTGATTGAATTGGTTAAAGCTGCTGGTGGTCAAATCCTGATTCGCCAACCAAAACCTGATAGTGATGTAACACAGATGATTAACACAGTAGCATACCATGCCGAAGCTGATTCTGACCAAAGGTTCTGTACACAATATATCATCTATGACAAAACTTCCAAATTTATTCCTGGCAGGGTGCGCCAAGGTAAGGTTTGGTTCGCCCCATCAAGTTGGCTGATTGAATGCATCACCAGCTTTTACCTTCTGCCAGTGCCTCAAACGTAGCAGATACTGAGAAATTGCAGATGACTAGAAGATGCAACGTTTCTCCTCCATGGCCTGGTGTGCATGCATATCATTTTAAATGGAGAGATGAAACAAATGTTTTCATTGTGCTTAACAGAAGAGAGAAGAACTAATAAAAGAACTGTCTGCTAACCATTGCCTGGTGGAGCTAGCTTCAATAATCTGGGACTACATAATCTACTTTAACTTTCTTGTGCCATTAATTTAACACATTCGATCAAGAAACCTGTTTAAATGTGTTGACCATATTGAAAAAACCACTATAACACACAGATACAATGCATTATTTGGCACTTGTCATTTTACATGTTTTGCCTTTTGTTTTGTTTTTTCACCTTCCCCCTAATGTAAATCTTTGCAATTTGGTGTCTATCCATTCTTTACAACAAGAGTCTTTTGTTAAAATGCTAATAAAATAAGTTTATCTGCCATCCTGATGTGCTATTACACAATAATGTAAACCATAATTGTTGGTGCTGTCTCTGTTATTGGGATATCACAAGGCAACCACTGCTTTCATAGACCTATCAGATACAATAGACAATCTCCATTAGCTTCCAGCTTTATTAAAGGGCTTGGCCAATTAAGCCAAACTTTACCAGGGGAAGTATAAAACCCTAATATCATAATAAACTTGTCATGCCAAAGTTCATCCGTAACTACATGACCCTCTGGAGTTATTTAGCAGGGCTTGTATGTCCGTATTTTGGCATACAAGCCCTGATATTGCAATTTCTGGTGCAATGCCAGAAATTGTGATTGTTTTCCCATTTACACCACCGCAACGCCAAGAGGTGCAGCAGGGGTGGAGTAGGCTACCTTGGGGTGTCCCTTTCCATCGCCTGCACGCTCTTCATACCCTGACTCCATTCCAGCCTGAGTGGACGCAGGATGAGGGGGAACTCTACGCCAGGCAGGCCAGACCACCTTGTATATCCAGCTTGAGGGCTAGGTATATATTATACGCTGGCACAACTAATGCTAGCGTATAGGTGACCCCCATTGATGGCCAGTGCTGAAAATGCAATGCCCTACAAGCAGTTACATGGACCAGAGGGGGCTCATGTAAGGAATGTGCCATTTGCTAGACATGAGAAATTGGGGCCAATGTATTTATCAGGCCTCTGGGCTAGGACACAGATTATTCCAGGGCTTCTACGCCAAATGCTAGCTTATTGCTTAGCACTTGTGATTATTTTCCCCTTTCCACTACCTTCATGCCAGGGGGTTTGGCCAGCTGTGTAGTGGGCCAGCAGATGGCATTCCTGTCCCTGCGCCGACTTCTTATTATACGTGAAAAGTACACACTTATTTCTACGCCAGGTGATGTATCCTTGTATCCTCTTGATACATCTGGCTGCGCCTGGAGGGCAGGGCTAGCCTACGTATGATAAATACACCCCATAGTTTTAAATGGCATTGGGGTCTTATGCAATACATAGTGGAATTCAGGATTTGGAGAGTTATGATATTCTAAAAGATAAAGAGAAGGTTAGATGTGAAATTAGCTCCAGCCTATTTTATGAGCAAAAATGTTTTGTTTTTTTGTTTCTTATTTTTGGAGAAACATGGTATATTTGTTAGAACAGGAATTAATAAACGATCTCCGCCTGAACATTATTTTTCTTGGAGTCCAATAAGTAACGAAGAGGGCTGTTAAAACCACTAGAGCGCATCTAGGCTTACTAATGTTTGATTCCACTTCAGTAAAACACCACAATGTATTCTTCTCTACATGTCACATAATTTACTATTTCATCGGTTTTTGAACCTGAATACAGGAATGGGGTAAAAAGAATTTAAATTGCACAACGGCCCTTTATATGGACAGGGTTTTATTAGTCCGCATTATTACTAGCACATTATTGGCAAAATCTACAACTAATTTCCTTATTAGAGAAATACATCCTTCGCGATTGTGTGCAAACAGGAAGAATGGTGCGCATACTAAATAGGTCATTAGAATTTTCCTCTGGTAAATACTGCTTCCATTAAAAGTAATGGCACACAGGGCTTTTGGTTTATTTTTAGAACTATATGAAAATGTACAATATTTGAGATGTGAAATATTTTTGTAAGTGAATGATACTAATTTGGTAAATCATTTTGTAAAAGTTCAAACAATATTGGAAATTGTGAAGTTGCTAAAGGAACATCAACCACCCTTCAAGACCTCCAAGGCGTTGGTAAAGTAACGATGTGTTTTTATACTGTACCCAGCATGTACAGGAATGCATAAAATGTTCAGTACCTATATATGGGAGGGTAATTTATAACCTAGAAAACAAGTCAAATGTGTTTGTAGTTTTGATGGCGTACATAGTGGAAGCCAACTTAGTCCTTCAGCTTTGTTCCTCTGCTTCAGTCCAAGCTGTTATTGCACCTTATCACAGCAATGGAGAAAATGTATCCTGTATTGCAAACCAGTGACCGAGGCAGCACAATAGTTCAGTAGTTAGTCCTATTGCCTTGTAGTATCAGGGGGCAACATTACCATGGAGTCTGCATGTCCTCCCCATGTTATATACATTACTTTAGAAATTCTGTTTTTCCCTTCAAAGACAATCATTTTAGTTTTTATTTTGTGAGCCTCAACTAGAAGCAACGGACATTTCTGTACCCTGCAGACTAAGTGGAGATCTTTTTTTTGTACAGACACTTGCCACTTTTTTGGTCAGGCAAAACATTGCAGAGAGAGTTATTCAACGTTGTTCTAAATCTTTTTGACTCTTTAAATATAGTTGTTGTTTGTTTGTTTTTTTTTTTGTTTTTTTTTTTAGTTTATGTTCATATTTTACTTCATGACGTTAATTAAGATGATGCAGATCAAAGGAATCTCTTCCAGTTCGATTTCCGTTCTTCCGTAGAGATCCCATACGGTACAGATACAGTGGCCAACTTCACACTAGAACGTTCTCGTCAGGTACCTGAAATAGACAGTAAAGGAAATTGGAAATTAAAGTCTTTTTATATTGGCTTGGGGTAGGTTAATACCAAGTTTGTTTTCATCATACAAAGAAAATGTCTAACACAGGTGGAATGGACTCCTATAACAGATTTCCTGTGATCCTTGATCCTGTTTTCCAGCAAGACAACAAAATCTGAAATTCTCTGGATAGTTTCACTGATTAAAAAAATGATTGACTTTGCCAAACATACTTGCCTGTCCTACTATTTGGGGTCTTTATTTCTCTGATACTACTTCTGACTGATTTTATATTGAAGTATATAATACTGAAGTTACAAATCCCATCTACGAGGCCCAGGCAATGGCTTTTACACTTATTGTGCTTGCTTGGATTATGAATTACTAGATACAGACAGTCCCCTACTTAAGGACACCCGACTTACAGACAACCCATAGTTACAGACAGACCCCTCTGACCTCTGGTGAAGCTTTCTGAATGCTTTACTATAGTCCCAGACTGCAATAATGAGCTGTAAGGTGTTTGTAATTAAGCTTTATTGATAATCCTTGGTACCAATAC
This sequence comes from Engystomops pustulosus, assembly GCF_040894005.1. NCBI lineage: Eukaryota > Metazoa > Chordata > Amphibia > Anura > Leptodactylidae > Engystomops > Engystomops pustulosus. The sequence goes on along the minus strand of NC_092418.1, from coordinate 78,550,719 downwards.
AGCAAAAAATGTTTAAACTCCAATTGTCACTGGGGCCAAATTTTTTTTTGTCTGGTTCTCAGTTTTGACTTAACATACCTCTGGACCATATCTTGTACATAACCCGGGGACTGCCTGTAATTAGATTATGTACAGGGATGAACTGAACCAGTAAGGTTTGACTGAACCTGAACCTCAGAATAATGTTTAACCCCTTCATTGTAACACTCACAAATCATTGCTGGTGTGTTGACTCTTTAGATGCCACCGACAAAGTTGCTGCTTGCATTTAAATAGGCGGCGCTTGTACAACACCATTTTCCCGGGGTTCATTACTCACTGTGACGTCATTACGAAGCAAACTTCTTGGGGAAAACGTTGTCTGCATTGAAATACTTCCTATGGCTTTGCTGGCAACTGGGTGTTAAATGGCAGACGGGTCTGAGCCAAACCCGAGTTTACGCTCAGGTTCACCTAATTATACACCATTTGCCAGGCACTAGAATGAAGTCAGGCATAGGAGGTGCCATGGCTCCTGTTGACCTTGTTCCCTATTTTCTGGTGAGCCTTAACTCAACTTCTACTGTGTAAGGAAAAAAATTGGTAACTCAAACTTAAAAAACCTCATATTAATATAAATTTGATTTGAAAAACACTATTATTAAACGCAAGATGATTATCTCCTTTTTTTTTTTTTGTTTAAAGAATACAACTTGAACGGTATTCAACCGCATACACAAAATGTCTCTAAGCGATTAGCCTGGAATCAATAACCGCTTATTTTGGATTATGAGCGGCCTATGTAGTTGTGAACTGATTGAGCTTTAAATGCAAGGAAATCAAAGGGTTTATTCACCATTCTGTCATGTAGTATTTTATTTTATGCAGGTCACAGGATTTTGGAATAGCAACACCTTTAGTTTATAATCTCTAATTTGCAAAATTGGGGCTTTGTGCTGTGTTTCCACCCGGCCAGAATGGGTTTCAAGTGAGCACCTCCTACTTTGGTGCTCAAAATACTGCACTTGTGCCCTCTAATTTTACTTATTGGCCCAGTTAAAATTTTATGTTTCTGAGACTGAGGAGCATTCTTGAAATGCATTGAATATCTCTATGTAAACAGCAAATTGTAGAATTTACTCGCCTAGGTCTTTCAATGATATTGATGTGATTTGATACCCATCATAAGGGTAGAGGCGTTCACTGGCCGTCCCAAGTGATAAAGATTTCAGCTGTATGAAAATATATTCTGTTTCAAGTATTGTAGTGAGATAAAACTCTGCAAGATGAACAAGAGCCATTTGCAAAATTGTATGCAGTTCAACCACTCAGAATTTTCATGCTGCTCATGATATCGAACTACTAGAGCCCTTAAGCTAGTACTGATTTAAGGTAGGCAGGTTTCAGCCAGGCGAATGGCACTCCGTTGCATAACCTGTTTATTTGGCAATAACCCGGTATAAAAAAAAACCTAGGGAGTTTAGGAGTTTGTAAGTGTGGATACAGTTATAAGTGCTATTTATTTTAAATGGTAGGACATGATTTAAGAAAAAAAATAGTCCTAAGGGGGCCCTTAAATTGGGTAAATACAACCTTAGGCCTTATTCACACAGGTGTTATGGGGGCTGTGATCAATAATTTGCAGCCAGGTCACAGCTCCCATTGAAGTCTTTGACACCTGGTGGCACGCAACTTGTAAAACTTGTCCAGCTGCTGGTCTCTCAATGGAGAGGTGATTGGTGAGTCGCGCTCACCCACTCTCCCTTTTCCACCTTGCCCTGTCCTCACCTGCAGGCAAGCACACGCTGTGTAAATGTAGCCTTAGATGCAAGGCAACAGCATCGCTGCACTTTCTCCAGTTCCCCCGCTGATTGCAGGAACGGGTCTCTAAGACAACAGGAGACTCAGTATAAGAGGTAGAAGCGGTTTATTATCACTTCTGCCTTCTCCTTTCCTAACTGCATAGCACTTCAGCAGTGCTGTTCAGAGAGTAGAGTTGTCGGCTACGCTACCGGCTTCTTAGACCTGGTGGTCATATTATCAGTAGGTCAGAAATTGTTGATCAGAGCTGCGCTCAGTACTCCCCTGTGGTTTCCTCATGTAACTGGGGCTCTTATACAGGCCCTGTATATGTATATAGGGCCTCTGTACCCATACGGTACGGTGCAATTTGCAGGAAATCCATGTGATTTTTGGCCAAACACCTATTCAGATAACTTATTCTTGGTGACAGACCTTTCTTCAGAGTGTTATTAATACCATAACATTTTGTACGCTGCCTGCATGATCCCTCTGGTGCAATGCGCACAATGTTGGAATACACCTTTTTGGCATGCTCCAAAATGACTGCATTTGGCAGAAGTAAAAATGCAGTGGTTTGATGAGAATAATAACCTGACTGATAACCTGATAAGCTAATATTGCACATATGGTTGTGGTGGCTTGTAAAATATGTCATAACCATAGTCTATCCATGGAATGCTGCAGAAGAATGCTTCGATCATTTCTGTGATCGTTCTCGCCCTGGAAGAAGCAATTCCCACGTGTAGCAGAGAGGATTACAGCTGCAGATACACATAACAGGTGGTCTTTAAAGGAATAAGTATAACATTTATTGTATTTATCCCCATCCGCTGTACATCGGGAACAAGGAAGAGCTATAAAAAGTAATGAGTATGGTAATGGTTTTGTTTTCTTTTAAGTGAGTATTGAATTATTTAAGAGGGAAGTAACAAGCGGTGGCGGGCTGGCAGTTTGGGAGGTTGTCCCGATTACAGCTTGCTCAGGGTGCTTGTGCATGACTTGACAAATGATGAAGAAAGTCATCCTGCCAAGGAACAGGATGATTGCAGGGTCTGTGCACCCCAGGGCTATTCATTTATCTCCCAGTCCTGCTCATCAGATCCGAAAACTATACGATTGAACAGAAGGTAAATGCACACATGCATTTTATGCCGTCTGTCTCCGTTCCTGTCTTTGGAAAGCACAAATACAATGCAGAGAGTAGATTTGGGAATTCTGTAAAATGTCTGCGTAAGCACTTACAAAGGGATATTTTTAGTGAATTTGTCTGTGACAAGTAGTTGAGGCGATGTTTTGTCCTAATTATCTGCTGCATGTATCACTATCAATGTGTACTGTGCTTACAGATTCTTCCCACTGCTATATCTTCTCTCAGGCCTTTCTGATTATATTCCAGAAAACCAGTGGACCTATTGTCATCTTTTTGTAGTGTAAGGAGGCAAAACAATAGCAGGAGATGATATAAACACCTTGTAGAGGTTGTCTATTGTAATAGTCATACTCTTCCTGGAAGGTATCTGTGATAAACAATTCACTTAGCTGATGCCCGTAGAGTTATGTGCTGCCAGTTTTTTGTGAACATGTCCTTCAGTGTGGATGTTGTTGCATCTCATGTAGCAAAAATGTTAAAGGAAATCTGGCATCGAAATCAAGCATGATAAACCAGCCAGATGGGATCTGGCGGTGTTACCAGAGTCCCTCCGTACTGGAGCTTCACGGGCTGTTACTGTCTCACCCAATCCCTGCACCCGTAGCGCTTCCCCCTTCTTCTGCCTGATTTTTTTTTTTTTTTTTACTGTAGCAGGGAGTTTCCGCAAACAATGAGGGGCACTGCTCCTTGCACACTGTAACAGCCTGTGAATCTGCAGCAGAGTGGCTCTGGTAACACCCCCATGAGACCTTCGGTTTCATTAGCATAATTTTAAAGTTGATTTTAGAAGGAACAAGGTCATGGATAACAAATATAAGATTACCACAGACATGGTACCTGGAGCTATGAGTGAGTGTCTCTGGTTTATCATAATGGATTTTGATGGTAGATTTCCTTTAATCATAGCCATAATTTACTTCAAAGTGGTCTTCACCACAAGGAACTTTTTCTGTCCAATTCTTAGGCTTTCTGTGGTTTTTCATCATTTGTGGTCTACCGCGTAAGTAACTAGCGTGACCTAATTTTGACTGGGTAAATCCACAGGTTAGGGGGCCGTGTCTTGTGACTATATTATGATGATCTCATAGAAAATTGCCCTAGACTTCAGTTACATATATTATCATGGTTCTTCTCCACCGTAGGATCCATTTCATTAACTTCAGGTGTCAATGCTTGTACCCAGCATTTTACCAGGCCAAAATAGCAATAGCAATTTTTTTATTCTGGCCTTTTTAACCCGATCCATATCGAAGAAGCCTCAAACAAAGATGTTTTTAGAACCTGCACATCAACCGTCGTGGCAACTATTTGGCCAATACCTGACTGTCATTCTTCTATAATTGGTTTAGTACAACAATGGCCATTCCTCAAGCTTCTTTACGACTCTTTGAAGCCTATGTGAAACCTCCATAACACACTGAGGCTTATTTCTTACCTGACTAGCAATTGAGTTTTCAAGGCTGAAAGAGAACCAAAGTGATGTCTAGCAATGTCCCTCCATGCTGGAAAATTGTTAATCTCTGTGACTTATTTTGACAATGGAAAAGTCTTTAGAGTTTGATTGCTTAGTTCTGCATTTCTGACAATTGTGCAAAAAGAAAAGCAAAGCTTGGCAGCCAAGTAATTTCCAGTCTTTTGTGTCTCAGTGGGATGGGGAAATCTGCTTGTGTGTGTTTTAGCTTCTTAGAGCCTGGAGGGATGTACATAATATCAGATGAACTGGCACGCTGCCTGCTGTTCCTGCAACAGGTTCCTCTCTGCTGTAAGGCCGGCTAGGGAAGGTCTTTAACATGTACACATTCCTTCTTTGTAAAGTGGAAGCTGTAGGAACATCCTGCATATTAAACAGGAAGTCATTTTGTGAAAAGTTTCCGAGACTAAAATGTTTTATGAAGACAAAATTCCTCCTAGTACCACACAACAGGACACATCCATTATATAAGAAGGCTTTCTTTCACATTAGATGAAGTATTAGGGCTCAAGAAAGAGCTACATTACATCAAAGCCATGGAACGTTGGTGACTGGAGGGCTTAACAATGATAGGAGTAAATAGATAGTTATGGCAAGAATGTGAGGCTTTCTTTCATCCATGGGTCAAATCGTTTTAGCAAGTCTCAGTTTATCAGAGTCTGCAGTAAAGTGAAGGTTTCAAACAAAACACCAACTGTTAAAGGGGTTGTCCGGAGTTTGAAAAACATGGCTGCTTTCTTCCAAGAACAGCACCATACTTGACCATGGTTCGTGCCTCCATTGCAGCTCAGCTGTATAGACAAAAATGGGGTTAGTTGCAATACCATTGACTACCAATGTTCTGGTGTAGTGTGTGCCGCCATTGGAAGAAAGCAGCCACCATGATTATTAACCTCCAGGCAACCCCTTTAAAGGACAAATACCCCCAGGATCATAGATTGTAAACCAATCACTCTTACATTCTGGTGTGTGCCCCCCCCCCCCCCAGCAGGATGCTCCTCTTTTAGCTTCCTATTCCCTGTTTCTTTACATAAAAAATTATCTATTACAATTATGCAAATGAGCCTGAGGGGTTCTGGACTCGATAGGGTTTAATAGAGACTGGAGCCCCTCGGTTTATTTACATAATTTTTAAAGCCTTTTATTAAAAATGAAGGAATAAGAAACACCATAAATTGACTTATTATAACAATAAGACCAACCTCTGATTGAATGAAAGCCAAGTACTCTTTCTAAAACTATCGTTTTAATCTTGCTTTATTCATTGTTAAGCCCTTCATTTTGAAAATTTCAGCCAAACCTTGTGAAATTATATGGAAAAGACAATCAATTGCTTCGCTTCAAAATGCAGAGACTACAAGTGCATGAAAGGCACTTGTATTTGCCTGTCATTTAGCCTGTTCCATCACGCTCCCGTTTTATAATCTGAAGATCTGTGTCACCATATCTTTGTGTTGTTTGTAGCAGGACTGTAAAAGTTGGCCCTTTAATTACTACAGTTTTACTCAGAGTAGATGGGAGAGACAGTTTAATGCACAGCACAGGCTAATAGACCACCCAGAGCCATTGCTGACTATGTAAGTTATCAGCCATAGAGAGGAGTTAATCTTTCTAGGAGCTGCTTACTAATGTAAGCAGCTTTCTAGCCCTACCCCAGGTGTAGCAGTGTTAAATTGCTAGCTTTATCGGAACCTTCAGATAAAGTTGGCAAACACTGCAGTAAATAGAGCCGCGAACGCCGGACCAAGCTTACAGCGAACTGGTATATTCATGAGGGGGGCGTCCGAGACGTTCCCCTCTCTAGTTTATCCCTCCAGACTGCCCCTCCCACACTGTATGTTGGCGAGGACCGCCATGCTTCATGCTGCAGTAACCGCCTCCTCGGGCCGCCCCCCTCATGAATACGCCAAACAGTTATAAGCTTGGTTCAGCATTCTGAGGGCTACATAGTGCAGTTTTGCTAGCTTTATCGGAAGGTTCTGATAAAGTGAGCAATTTAATACTGATACACCTGGGATAGCGCTAGGAGCTGCTTACTTTAGTCTAGCTTCTTGCTTTACTCTAGCTGCTTACTAAGCTTCTAGGCAGCTCTTAGTTAGAGTATTGGGTTGACAGGTCCTCTTTAATGGAAAGATACCATATAAATCCAGCATGATAAACCTGGAAAACTTATAGATCCAGGCACTGCACTGTGACTGTGGTTATATTCTATTAGTTATCCATTTTATCCTTCCTTCTAAAGTCAATTGTTAAAATTATGCTAAAGAGCCTGAAGTTTGTGACGCTGTTACTAGAGGCCCACTCTGCTGTAGCTTTACAGGCTGTAACACTGTGAAGTAGCTCTCTCTCCCACGGTGGGCTAAAACTATCTCTCCTGAGATCACAGCAGGCAGAGGTGGGGTGGGGAGAGGGGTGTGCTGATGCGCTAGGGGAGAGAGCGTAACTGCTTGTGGTGTCAAAGCATGTAAGGGCTCTGATAACTCCTCCCTGAGCCCTTCTGGCTCATAAGCAGATTGTAAAAGTTGATTTTTAGGAGGCCATGGAGAACAAATATAAGAAGATTATCAGTCATGTTGCCTGGATCTATGGGTAAGTATCCCTGGTTTCTCATGCTAGGTTCTGACGGTAGATTTCCTTTAAAGTCCTGATAACTTACATGGTGAGCAGCTTTGCGTGGTCAAAACTTCAGACAGAGACCCTTTTGGGGGATGTGACATGATGTTACTAACAAATAGATTCTAACAAAAAATGTAAACAATCTCAATCACATTGTAATTCTGACTACATGGCAGAATGCTGCATTTATTCTCTTGTAAGTGGAAAAGACATTCTATAAGCTTCACCGGTTACATCAAACGGGCTTGATTACATGGGAAATCATTCTTGCTTCTGTTCAGCAAAGTATCTCTTAACTTTCGAGGATACATATATTGACGCTTTCAAATCAACAAGGATGAGCCACATCCAATATAAGCAAGGAGTAGCTTAGATCAATGTGTCATTGCTTCAGATGTGATCACTTACCTAATCTTTATATTATTTACTAAAATGCTGCAGCATTGGTCTAGGACAGTGATGGCCAACCTATGACACGCGTGTCAGTGCTGACACGCATAGCCATTCTCAGTGACACGCGGCCGCCGGAGAGTTGAGTTTCATCCTCGGCTCCTACACGGCCAGGTGCAGTAGCTGGGAGGCTGAGAGATTGTCCAGCACATTGTAATAAATAGATGATGTGGAAAATCCCCATATACTGCCATACTGTAGTACATGGTAGGATCAATCACACAAGGTGTGTCAAGGTGACACACCACCCGAGTTATGCTCGGTTATTTGGCGAATTTTGACACACCATGCTCAAAAGGTTGCCCATCACTGGTCTAGGATATACAGTACTGTTTATTGTTACATTTTCATTTTACTTGGCAAGGTTTTGTATCAAGCATGATGCCACTGAGGGTATACTGGCAGCCACAAACGCCTGTCAATCATTATTGAAGGGGTGGGGGGAGTGATTTACTTATGGGTTAATCTGTTGGTGCTCAGTGACTTAGCAGATCTGAGCCGAACCGGTGCCGGCACTAATAGCTGACACCCCAGTGCAACACCCGCGATCGGAGTGGGCTCCGATCGCGGGTGTTTAACCCACGGTGGCATTTAACACGCCTTTGAGGGGGGTGTCTTTCCCCCACGATCACCCCCCCACCACCGTTTTTTGGGGTGGCGCCAATCATTGCTATGGCAACTCTGGGGTCCAATCAGGACCCCAGAGCTGCCTGTAAGAACTGACTGAAAGATTGCGTCAGTGACGTCATGCATAGGCTGATGCTGCTAATACCCTGCAGTACATCAGTATTGCAGAGTATTATCAACTATTATCAATCAGGTGATTGCTTGTTCATGTCCCATGGTGGAAACAGTAAAAAAAAAATTCAATAAAAAATAAGTAAGAAATCAATAAAAAATGTCCATAATCCCCATAACATATAAAGAGACATATAACGCTAAAAAGTCTAAATCATAACACAAACCCCACATATATAGTATCACCGCGTTCGTAACAACATGTAGAATAACAGTAAATAATTATTGAACCCGCACAATGAACGCCGTTAAAAAACTGTTAAAAATCTACCAAAAATTATGATTTTTACCTATTGATTACCACAAAAAATGCAATAAAAAGTGATTCAAAAAACATATGTACTCCAGAATGATACTGTTGCAAAGTATAACATGTCCCGCAAAAAACAAGCCATCAACCAGCTCTGATGCCAAAAAAGTAAAAATGTTATGCCATTTGGAAGACGGGAATGCAAAAATGATAGATTTTTCCCCACATTAGGGTTTTATTTGGCAAATTTAGTAAAATGTAGGAAAAAATATTCATGTCTGGTATCCCTGTAATCGTACTAACCCATTGAATAAAGAGAACATGATTATTAGGCTATACAGTGAACACAAAAAAAAAAAAAGTAAAAAATCCAGTACAAAATTGATGCTTTTCTACTCTTGCCCTCAAAAAAATATTCCTAAATTTTAAACAATACGGGATACCAACCCCAAAATGGTAACACTGGAAAAAGCATCTCATTCTGCAAAATGCCGTCACATGCCCCCAATAACGAAAAAACTAAAAATTTTATTGCCTACAAAAGGAGCCAATGAGGAATTTAAAATCCTAGCAGCTGCAGATCCTTCCCTCCCTCCTCCGCCTCCCTGTGCGCCCATAAAACAAGTAACGGCCACATGTTGGGGGTCTCTGTACTTGGGAGAAATTGCAGAACAAATTGTAAGATGGGTTTTCTCTTTTTATCTTTTGGAAATATGTAAATTTTAGGGCTAAATGAACGTATAACCGACACAATTTGACCATTCTAAATTTCACCTCCATTTTTATGTCATTACTATGAAGATCTCAAGGGGTTAACAATCTTCCTAAAAGTGGTTTCTGACAGTTTGAGGGGTGCAGATTTAAAAATGGGTTGGTTATATAGGGGGGTTTTTATGTTAAATATGTAAAATTTCATTCAAAACTGTATTAATCCCCAAAATGGTCAATTATGAAAATATATTCGATTTGTGAGCCGTGTGACGTCAAAATAAATTATCCAGACATTTCAAAAATTATGAAAAGTAGTATTATAAAGTAGACACATGGGAAATGTTATTCAGCAACTTTTTTAGGTGGTAAATCTATCTGCCTGAAAACACAATGATTTAGAATTTCGAAAAATTGTATATTTTTCAAAAATTCATTATTTTTTTCTTTTTGTAAATAAACGCAAAACTCATCAGCCAAAATTTACCACTAAAATGAAGTACAACATGTGGGGAAAAACAGTCTCAGACTAGCTTTGATAAGTAACAGAGTTCAAAAGTTATAACCATATAAAGCGACGCAAGTCAGAATCCAAAAAATGGGACTGAGCCTTAAGCTGTAAAATGGCTGCGTCCTTAAGGGGTTATTAAGTGTTATTTCCTGGCATCTATTGAAAAATACTTTTTGTGCCATCCAGTAAAGTAACCCAGTTTGTGTCATTATTAAATGCTATATCCAAATAGAACACATTTCTAGAGTTACTAGAAAATCCCTGTTGTCTAGTTGTGAAACTGCTAACGTAGAGCATCCAGATTAGTTCTATATCAGGGGTAGGGAACCTATGGCTCTGGAGCCAGATATGGCTCTATTGTTGGCTGCATCTGGCTCTCAGACAGATCTTTAATAAATAGTGATGGCTGCTGTGTGTGTCATAGACTGATCACTGGACACAGGCAGCAATGTTACCACTGCCTACGTCCTTTGTACGACCTAGGCGCCATCGCTCCCATCGTCTAAGCCTGGGTCAAACAAAAGAGCGTGGGAGCGATGAGGAGCTGGCTGCAGGGAGCGCTGGTAAGTCAATATTCATTTTTTATTTTTGCTGTTGCTACCTATATACTGGGGGCATGTGCTGTGGCTACACATCTACTGGGTGTATGTGCTGGGGCTACCTATATACTGGGGGGATGTGCTGTGGCTACCTATTTACTTGGGGTCATGTGCTGTGGTTACCTATTTACTTGGGGTTATGTGCTGTAGCTACTGATCTACTGGAGGTATGTGCTGGGACTACCTATCTACTGGGAGGCATGTGGGAGGTGTCAAGATTTGGAGAAGTGAACGCCCTGGACCACTGCGAACAATGATGTAAGCAGACACCTGGGACCGGAATCTTAAGTGGCACCTGGTCTTCACCAGAGCCCACCGCATAGCAGGATGGTTTTGATGCAGCGTGGTACCACCAGGTCGTTCCATAGGTGAGATTTGTCCACGGTGGCAGCCAAGGTCGAGGTGCAGGATCACTAGGCAGTCTCGTGGTCAGGAACAGGCAGATGGTCAAGGCAGGCAGCAATGATACGAGGTCGGAGCAAGAGATCAGGGCTGGCAGCAAAGCAGCAGAATCAGGAACAGGTCCGGGGTCACAATGGGAGGTCAACACTTGGGAAGGAAGCACTGTGGAAAGCTTCCTCATAGGCATGAAGCACTAAGAGCCGGTAGTGAATGCTGGGAGCTGCCGTTCTTTATAGGAATCTGGGAAGTGGGCAGCGCAAATCAGTGGCGCACTGGCCCTTTAAATCTGTGAGTGCCGGCACGCGCGCTGGCCAGCCAGGACAGAGCCGGAAAGTGGTGAGTTGGGTGAGCTCATAAAGGGGCGCCGCCACGGAGAGGGGCACGGGTGTGCCTGCGATCCGAGATGTAGATCGCAGGGGCACCCGTGACACTGGGTCTACCTATCTACTGGAGGGCATGTGCATATGGTACGGCTCTTACGGAATACCATTTTAAAATATGTGGCGTTCATGGCTCTCTCAGCCAAAAAGGTTCCTGACCCCTGTTCTATATGAACATCTCTTGGTTTTAATGGAAACCTCATATTATGGTTGATCTTTATTCTGCACATTAATTTTTTATTGGTTATAGATTAAATCTCCCTGTATCATTTTTAGAAGTATGTTTAGTAGCTTACGCGTTTTGAAGCAAAATGATCAGAAATTTGCCTTTTCAAAACTTGTAAGCTTTTTTTTTTTTTTAACCCCTTAACGCTCTGCGCCGTAGCTCTACGGCACAGAGGTATAAGGGATGTATGAAGAGGGCTCACGGGCTGAGTCCTCTTCATACAGAGGTGGGGGTTTTTGCATTTTGCACAAAACCCCCACCGCTAATAACCGCGGTCGGTGCTTGCACCGATCGCGGCTATTAACCCTCTAAACGCCGCTGGCAAAGTCGCCGGCGGCGTTTAAAAGACGGCAGGCGCGCGGGCGCCGCCATCTTTTTTTCGATCGCCACGCCCCCATGGTAGCCTCGGGTCTTCTTTTGACATGAGGCTACATGGTTTATGCAGGTTCGTTACAATGAGCCAGTGGCTCATTGTAATGTATGACCTGCAAAAATGCCATATATTGCAATACTGTAGTATTGCAGTATATGGTAGGAGCGATCTGACCATCTAGGGTTAATGTACCCTAGATGGTCTAAAAAATTTTGAAAAAAAAAAAGTTTAAAAAATAAAAAAAATTAATAAAATATTAAAAGTTCAAATCACCCCCCTTTCCCTAGAACGGATATAAAACATAACAAACAGTAAAAATCACAGACATATTAGGTATCGTCGCGTCCCAAAATGCCCGATCTATCAAAATATAAAAACGGTTACGGGCGGCGGTGACCTCCGAGGCGGGAAATGGCGCCCAAATGTCCGAAATGCGACTTTTACACCTTTTTACATTACATAACATAAAAAATGAAATAAAAAATGATCAAAATGTCGCACAGTCCTCAAAATGGTAGCAATGAAAACGTCACCTCATTTCGCAAAAAATGACTCCTCACACATCTCCGTGCGCCAAAGTATGAAAAAGTTATTAGCGTCAGAAGATGGCAAAAAAATTTTTTTCTTTTTTGTACACATTCGTTTAATTTTTGAAAATGTATTAAAACACAATAAAACCTATATAAATTTGGTATCACCGCGATCGCACCGAACCAAAGAATAAAGTAGGCGTGTTATTTGGAGCGAAGAGTGAAAGTCGTAAAAACTGAGCCCACAAGAACGTGACCACGTGCGGTTTTTTTTTTCAATTTTTCCACATTTGGAATTTTTTTTCAGCTTCGCAGTACACGGCATGTTAAAATAAATAACATTACGGGAAAGTAAAATTTGTTACGCACAAAATAAGCCCTCACACAGGTCTGTACACGTAAAAATGAAAAAGTTATGGATTTTTGAAGTTGGAGAGCGAGAAATTAGCCGAAAAACCCTCCATCCTTAAGGGGTTAAGGAGGTTTATAAATGTATGTTTACTTGGTGATTAGCCTGTGATCAAGGCACTGTATGGTCCATGATCATGGGTATTGTGACCGCCTGTTGTCGGATGCATGGGGAATAAGTGTATACTAGCTCTTGGTAGCTCTTTGTAACGCTAAGGAGTTTTATATCTATAAAGTAGAGCAAAAGGTTTGTAAGCCAGGCTAATGGTGGATCAGGGTCTCTGAAGTGCTGTAATCTACTAAAGATGCACTTAAGCAAAGGTCAAAGTCATTGAAGACTCATGCAAGGTGTTCACCTTGAAAGGACAATGTTTTGCCTATTTTATAGAGATCACAAACTGCTTTTCAAAAAAATATTTTGTACGTAAAAAATGCACTGACCTGAATTTTCTCTCCTGGAGTATATAGAAGGCATAGATTGATTTATTACCTTATAAATTTGGATGAGTGATGCATGTTAAACGACAGTTTATCCTATTTATCCCCTTTAAATGGCCACACCATATAATAAACAATGGAAGCAATGGAAAAATATTGTCATATTTTTGCTGTCTAAATATCGCAGAAAATTAAAATTGTATGCAAGTAGACAGTAAATTCTGATGAGAAAAGTTGTTTGTTGTTTTTATTGACAGCTCAGTGTCTATTCACATCTCTGCCTGAGAAGACAGGAAGTTCTCTGTCTACTTCCTGTCCTTACCAGAATTCTGTCCCTCTCAATGTATGGTGCATTTAGCAGTGAGCACCATGTGGGAAACCAAAGGTGCTGTCACTATTTCCCATGCCCTGTGATGGGCACTGGGCACAGCCAACTTAGACATTGGCAGAAAAAGTTCAGGGGCTATTTTTTCCGGTGAGAGGAGAAAGACTTAAGCTGGGACGTCTGCACTGCACTTATCGACAAAGTCACATTGGAGGGGAGGGGAGTGGGGGGGGGGAGAGATTGAGTACGGCTTATTGTGCCTGTTCTTGATGACAGGTTCCCTTTAAAGGAAATCTACCACCAAGATCCAGTTATATAAACCAAACACCTTACATGCTGTGTGCCCCCTTAGTCATGATCCACTCTTATTTAATGCCTTTTGTTTTGTCACAAATCTTTTAAAAGTCTATTCAAATTATGCAAATGAGCCTTAGGAGCTATGGGGTGTCTCCCTCATCTCTTTATTATGCACTCTTCTTTGCAGGCTTAATGACTAACTCCTCTTTCCAGCGAGAGAGCCCATTATGTCACCTGGCTCAATATCTGAGTGCATTATCTCAAACTGACAAGAGTCTGTGACACCACCACCTCTCTGGCTGCTTGGGAGAAAGAAGGCGAGCAGTAAGCCTGCTACGAGGAGAGCATAATTAAGAAACAACAGAGCCTGGAGAGGGCCTGGTGACGCCCCCTTTAGCGCCTCGGGGGCATTTGCATCATTTTACACAACTTTTATTTTTTAAATCAAAGTGCATAAAAACTTAGAGCAGATCCTGACCTACAGTAAGTGTGTTTGGTTTATATTACTAGAACCTGGTGTTCTAAAATTAGCTTCCCAAACTAATATGACCGACTTACATCTCTTCTATTTCATTGTGTTTTGTTTTCGTTAATGGACACCTGTCATCATGTCTCTGTAATTAATTCTGTCACCACTACTTGTTCGAGCAGCTCATGAGGTTTACATCCCAGCCTTTATCTAGTCAATTCATATATTAATAATTCTAAAATCCTCTTTTTATTATACAGATGAGGCTGGGCACATGAAGAGAGAAAGTGATGTCACTCCTCCCCCTGCTCATTTCTGTGTGTAATGTATAGAAATCATTGCTGGTGCTTGTGTTAGAGACATGGACATCAGCTACATTGGTAGTGTATAGGAGTAGCAGCATGTCAGGCTGTTACAACTTTTACAGGATACACAACCAAAATTTTGAAAAACCACACAGTTAATTAAAGAATATTAAACAAAAAATTACTTTTATTGTAGAAAATCGATGATGACCAAAGGCATTGCAACAACAACAATACAAGTTTTAAAAACGGAGAGTGCCAAGTAGTACCAGGATCGATAATCAATTTGAAAAAGTCATAACTGGTTTATGCCATACGGTATCAATCAAAGGACCTGAGTAAAAAAGTCACATAAGTATAGCCTCTATACACCTCATATGGAGCCAATATAGTTACCTAAACCAGATAAAAAAGGCACACGCTGTACACCCCGACACGTGTTTCGCAGTTAGCTTTCTCAAGGGGATATACAGGATGCAGCCTTGTGTATAGGAGTATCTCATACACACACAGGCACCAGGAGTGTCATATCATTATACTGGCTGTCAGTCAAGCACTAGGGGGTGTGGCTGTACCTCCCACTGAATGAGTAAGCTGGACAACGCCAAACATAGACAAAAAAGACAATGATGAATTCCCCCCATTGTCTTCAGCATTTTTTTTTTATATGATGCGCCACAAGTCAAGTTACAAAAATGTAAAATAAATCTAACATCTTTTCAGTGGGGGAAATTTATTAGGGCTTCTATGCCATAAAACTGTAGACCTGGCATATGATAAATGTCCCCCACTGGTAGGGATACTACTAGATAAGGGAGGGGTTCAAACCTTCGTTCAGATAGATCATGTTATGAGCAGAACTCACCTACAAGGATATATACACAGGGTACAGTAAACTTGATAAATTTGGCAAAAGATGCGTTCAAGACATCAAGGGATATGTGCGTCAAAAAGAACATTTTGCAACAAACACACCAAAAAGCCCAAATATAACAGATATAGACTCGCTTGATAAATTCAGATAAAACGAAACTGGAACTGAACATAGACAAGCAAGGCAAAGAGAAATTGTAATGATGAATTACACCCAATGTAATAAAAGGGATTACAGACAGTCCCCGGGTTACATACATACAAATTCAACTTAAGAACAAACCTACAGAACCTTGTATCTTGTAAGTCGGAACTGTATATTTTATCATTGTAACCTCAGTCAAAATTTTTTTACTCTCTGTGACAATTGGATTTTAAAAATGTTAAGTTGTCATAAGAATCAGGATTAACAGTAAAGCTTCATTAGACACCTGTGATATCTGTTATAGGTGTTTATTGTAACCTATAACTAAAGTACAGTAAATTACCAACATCCAGAGGTCCGTTTGTAACTAGGGGTCGTCTGTAAGTCAGGTGTTCTTAAGTAGGGGACCACCTGTAAATGAATTATAAACACACAGTGCTTTTTCATCTCCATCTGCATCTTAAGCAATTCAACAATTTCAGTGAGGTTATATATTGTGTTATATTTTTAAAATATATAAAGAGTTGTGAAAAAAAAAACATTGGCAACATAGTTAAGCACAATATTTGCTAATATATGTTCTTATAGAGGCAGTTTCCTAGTTACAGATGGATCTCTGCCCACTGTGATCTCCTGTGATGCTCTTTGATGAATTACTTTAGTTCCTGGCTGCAATGATCAGCTGTAAGGTGTCTGTAATGAAGCTTCATTGATGATCCTTGTTCCCGGGACGGCACAAACTTTTGAAAATCCAATTGTCACTGGGACAAAAAAGAAATTTTCCGGAGTTACAATTTTAAAATATACCTGTTTCCAGGGCCAGCTTCAGGTTTCGGTGGGTCCTTGGACGACAGAGCCTCAGTGGGTCCCTTTACAGTAAACTGTATGGATTCATTTATATAGAGCCTCCTCACCCCCATAAATGATTATGTACAGCCCAGGCCCCCCTCACCACCCATAGTTTAATTATATGCAGCCCCCTCCTCATCCCCCATTCAATATATGACCCCCTCCTCATCCCTCCCAATTCATTATATACATCCCCCTCCTCATCTCCCCATTCATTATTTACAGCCCCCTCCTCATCCACCCTTTCATTAAATACAGCCACCTCCTTATCTTCCCCATGCATTATATACGGCCCCCTCCTCATCTCCCCATTCATTATATACGGCCCCCTCCTTAACTCCCCATTTATTGAACACGGCCCCCTCCTAATCCCCCCTACTCATCCACCCCATTTATTATATACAGCCCCCTCCTCATCCCCCCCCCACTTATTATATACAGCCCCCTCCTCATCCCCCCCCATTTATTATATACGCCCCCCTCCTCATCCCACCCCCAATCAGTATATATGGCCCCCTCCTCATCCCACCCCCATTCAGTATATATGGCCCCCTCCTCACCCCACCCCATTTATTATATACAGACCCCTTCTTATCCCTCCATTCAATATATACAGCCCCCTCCTCATCCCCCATGGACTAGTAAATGTGAGAATTCAAAATAAAAGAACAGTACTCACCTCAGTCTTCTGCTCAGGTCCGGAGCTTCCCCTTCACAGTCTTCCTCCTCCTGCTGGCAGCCGCACAGTGCTTCACATGCATAGACGCACGGAACCGTCCTGCAGCACACAGAGCGCCTCTTTATGGCGCTGGCACAGCCAGGCTGCTGGTAATGGGGGTTTCACACACAGAGGCACGGCAGTGTCCTGCCGCAAAGGGAGCTCGACTTTATGGCGCCAGCACTCAGCACGCCAGTCTGCTGGGAAATGAGATGTGGCCAGAAGTGGGCCCTCCCAGCAGCTGTGGGCCCCAACACTTGCCCGGGTTTGCCGGGTGCTGGCACCGGCTCTGCCTGTTCCGACTTGTACGTAACTCAGGGATTGCCTGTATATATTTTATGATCAGTGATCACTTACAGCAATGATCCCTTACTAGGTTACATTAGTAAATATGTCAGTATTTTCTCTTTAGATTTGTTTATATAGCATCTGTTTCATTGCATGTTAGCACTTTTCTTTTTATACTCAAGTCTTTGTTCGTGTAATCTTGGCAGTAGGATGTGTGATGAATGTGGCATGCTCCTGGTGGTTTATAATGTTTGACACTGCATTCAGCCTTTTCTTTCAGCAACTTTTTACTGGATTTTATTGGCAACGCAAGCTATAAAATCTCTTTTGTGACAACCCATGTAGCTAATGATGTCTATAGAACACTATGTGGCTAGAGATAATAGTGATGAGATCTCGTATATAAATCCTCTATATCTTGTAGATTAAGACGCCTACTATAGATATGAAACCCCTACGGTAGGTTTTCCTGGTGTTGCAGGTCAATAAGATCGACCACAGACTGATGTAAATGTTCTAGGGCAACCTAGTTCTCTAAAATCTTACTAGTAGATTTCTAGTTCTGTTATTCCCTTTCTATCCTTTTTGGGCTGGCTAGCACTTACTATTTTGAAGATATCCTTTACAAGTGCATTATTTATTTATTTTTTTTGTGTCAATTTTGAACTGTATTATGCCTATACATGTTGTAAATAATTTCATAAAGCAACAAAGTACAGGCGGTCCCTGACTTAGGGACACCAAACTTACAGATGACCCCTAATTACAGACTCACTTCTCTGACCACTGTGATCTCTAGTGATGCTCCTTGGATGCTTTACTTTAGTCCCAGGCTGCAATGATCAGCTGTATGGTAGCTTTAATGATAATCCTTGATCCCATGACCGCAAAAAAATTTTGAAAATCCAACTATCACTGGGACAAGAAAATTTTTGTCTGGCGCTACTATTATAAAATATACAAGTTCCGACTTGCATACTAATTCAACTTAAAAACAAACCTAAATAACCTACCCTGTATGTAACCCAGGGATTGACAGTAGAGCTTTGTAAATTGTAATATAAGACGAAATCTAACCAACAATGTTTTCATATTTATTTATTTATTTTTTTCTAGGATTTATAGTAGTTATGCCTACATATCGGAAAAGTAGATTATGTGTAAGAACATTTGATCCAGTTAGAACATGAAAGATATTTCCAAAGTTCCTTTTTTGGGATATATGTTAGCTTTTTTTTTTTTTTTTGAGACAAAATGTATGGCTTCTCACTTGCAGGTTTTTGTGGCAAAGTTTGTATGCTGTGGGAAGACGGCAGAGATGAAGTTTACAGACATTCCTGTAGCAGAAGGTCCACAGTGGGCATTACCATACATTCTTTTAGAAATGTATAAAAAAAAGTTGACTACTTTCTGGCACATGACCCCAACTAATAAAGGGAGTACAACATTTCCACTAAGAGTTATAATCTGCTAGCAGCAAGTTTTCGAGACATACAGTGTAATTTCCAACATACCTTTCATTATATATGGTCATTAGGCAATTTCCAAGATATTCCCAGTTTAATCAATATGTTAATGAGACGATTGATGCACTTAGGTCGTGTCTTTAGCACCAGAAGCACTGCTTTTCCTGCCTGTGTCAACCCATTCTTCTCACAAAACAGATCTCCTTCTAATCTCACAGAAAGAGTAGTAGCCCAGGCATCAATAGCCGCTTTCCTGGTGCTAAGGACATGCTCTTGGTGCACCAACTGCCTAATTGGACTATGGATTAAAATAGGAGTTTCTTGTAAACATGATATAGATGCTGCCAACAGATAACCATGGCTGGGGAGTGGTATTTCTATAAAACCCAGCTGCCAACTTATTCATACATTTCTAGAGGAATGGAGAAATTAAATAGAATGTCCCAAAACTGTTATTGCAATTACACTGCTCTAAAAAATAATGGGAACACTAAAATACAACATCCTATATTTCGATGAATGAAAAATTCCAGTTACAATTATGTAAATTATGTAAAGAAGAATAAAACATAAAAATGATTAATGAAATTTAAAATTAATATCACATGGAGGTCTGTATTATTTCAAATGATACTCAAAGGGGAAAATCAAATTTCAGGCTGGTACAACTTCAATGGAAATTCCCCAAGACTAGGAAATAAGGCTCAGTAGTGTGGTGCCACATAATGTTGGTGGCTGGAATGAGACCTGATGTCCCAGATGTGCTCAATTTGATTCATATCTGTGCAATGGACAGGCCAGTCCATAGCATCAATGTCCTCATCATTCAGGGACTGCTGACACTCAAGCCATTTTAGGCCTAGCATTGTCATGTATGAGAAGGAACTCCAGGGCCCACTGTGTTGACATAGTTCTCAATATCATTCATAAACATTGGCACATATTATTCAGAACTTATCCAAACATTATGGAATGTCATGGTCCCATGCTCCCCTGCTTGAGATGTTCTAGGAATCTTAAAGAGACAGGCGAAATAAACCTTCTAGGAGCACTTTCTAAAGTTAGCAGCTCCCTAGCCCTACTCAAATTATAGCAGTGTTAAATAGCTACCTTTATCAGAACATATCGATAAGCTAGGAAACACCGCAGTACATAGTGGTCCGAACGCCGGACCAAGTTTACAGTGGTCCAGCATATTCCTGGGGGGTGGGTATTCACACAGGTTTGATTGCCCATGCGTGATCGTCCTCTGTAGCATGTGACATCCGCCAGAACATCACTTCCGATGGGTCACTTTTATAGCAGCTCCCCACCCCCCATACAACACACTGGTGTTTATAGCATCTTCCTTTGGCACGGCTGTGCCTTTCATATCTAGCATGTCTGACAATTGCTTTTCTTCAACCAGCGGCTACATGGTAAGCCCTCTCCTGGTCCCGATTTATCCCTATAATAGAGACCCTTTCTTTTTTGACCATCATCCATACATCTGTGTTATTATTGTATTCTCGTTACCATTAGTCTAATTGTATCTTATGCAACATAGCTCTCACATTTTTGTACTCTTGTTGATTCTCATAGTGTGTATACGGTTCTCATACTACTTTCAGCCCTACTACATAGCTTCATGTTTGGGAATTCCTATAGTTCTTGTAGATATCATCTCAGAGTCTGCTATGAGATGATGAAATACATACATATACTGAACATATTGTATGGATGTCTATTATATGTAATCTTTTGTCAGATTGCCTCATTTTTCTATGTTACTTTTCTATATTATAGTGTTTGAAAAATGCAGGGGAACAGCCAAAAACGTTCACAATTATATGCTCCAATATAAATTATTCAATTTGCATCAAATATTGGAGTGCCAGGATTTATTGTTTCTATGTGCCAAGGATGCAGTCCATCAACTTTGTTATTGCCTCCCCCCACCCAAGCCCCTCCATGTCTCTTGCCCTTTTTCTTGCCATCTCCTTCATGCTCTCGACCCTGTGCTGACAGACACCGCTAACCTACTTGCCACAGCTTGCATTGATGTGCCATAATGGGCCGGGTTGACTTCACAGAAGTTTCAGTGTTCAATTTATTTTTTTGATTAGTGACATGACAGTTCCTCTCTAAAAGGATTTTCTTTTTTTTTAAAAGCAGAATTTTAAGATACAATTTATGAATATATTGTTTTAATTTTTTGCCGAAATGTTGGTTTTGCCATTCTTATAAATATAGACAATATTTCATTTTCACATAATGTCGAAGCAATGGTATTAATTTCTGAAGGAGAGAGCTGTAGACAAAAATACTAAGAATTTTCATCTATACTTTTACATTTACTGTTTTATCCTTTAATAACCCAACTAAATATAAAGTAGCGTTATTGAAGAGTTCTTCTATTTCAAGCTAATGTGTAGTGTGTGCCTTGTCCAATATTGTTATAGTAAGCAGTAGTAATTATTTCCAGGTCCTGAAACTAGACATTGTTGTAAAAGCTTCATCGATGTTCCAGTGATGCAGATTGCTGTACCATATGGTTTTATGTTGGATTGCAATGAAGGAGTTAATCAACCAAGGATATGCAGAAACCTGGGAATTCCTGGAAGCAAAACACGGAACCTTCAGAAAGATTAAAGAGTGACAATTAATCGATACAGCTCAACAAATTAAATTGGATCTGCAGCTGAATGTCTGAAAGGAGGGCACTGAAATGTTGCAGCTCTGACGCTGTGATTAATTAGAAAGGGAATGGGAAGATTTTAAAGGCCGTGAGAATTCGCTTAGAAAACCCTGGAGCCAGTAGACAGTGTGACTAAAATACGATGTTCCATTCTGTAAGCAGGTTTATTGTTTATTTGAGGCCGACTATGCTTTCTGCAGTGTTGCATAATATTTTTGTTTACATCCCAATTATTATGCCTTTTGATAATAAATATATATATATTTTATCGCACAACTAAGAAGTTAATTTCCTTCATCAGACAAAGCTGATAAAAACAAGTAGAAAGTGGAATTTTGAATATGAGATGATTTTAGAAGGATTCTTTGGAACTAATTACAATGTACAACTTTTTTTTAATTAAGGAAATATAACATTTCTCATTTTTTCAATTATTTTATCCCCTAAGGCAGAAACAATTATAACTGTTTATTGGATTCTAGTTTTGGTATGGGTAACGTTGAAGCATGAAAACCATGCATGATATTGTCGGAATGGCTATAAATGTAAGACTTGGGGACTATGTTGATGACATTTTCATTATTAAAGGTTTTTAAAAGTTTCTTAATGGAGATACAGGCGCACACTGAAGATCAAAATTAGAGAACAATGTGTGATCACTTGATTTGTTTTCCCAGAAATAATGTAATCTCCATTGATCAACAATTGATGGATTTTTTTTTGTAAGAGGTACACCATGCCACTGTAACAGTGTGTTACAAAATATATCAACATGAAACCTTTATTTTCCAAAAACTGGAATGATCATAATTGGAGAACAATGACTGTAACACAGAGAAAAATTATAATGACATTTTCTGAGGGTTAAAAATGGTCTCCAATCAGTAGAAAGTGCACAGGCCTTTGTTGTCAATGACTTCCGCACATCTGCAGGATAAAAGGTCACCACTAGTCTCTCACACTGCTCTGGTGAGATTTTGGTTCTCTCTTCTTCCAGTCTTTTCCACGGTTCTGTAACTGTTGTGGGTTTCTTGACCATATCTTTGTCACCAAGATTTTCCAGAGGTATTCTATTGGGTTTAGATCAAGACTCTGGGCGGGCCATTTCATTGTTTTTATGTTTTCTTTGTCAAGGAACTGCTTTACCGGTTTTCCTGTGTGACAGGGGACAGTGTCCTGAATGAAAATTGCTAGCTGATTAAAGGAAACCTACCACTGCACACCACCCTGTGTGCTATTTAAACCTGATGACAGCAGATACTATGGTTAGGCACAGCAATCTTTAGTTTAGCTAAAAAACTATTTACTCACATATGTAAATTAGCCCTCCGGTGCTACCCCTATGTCATAAGCTGTCTGTCGGTGCCTTTCGAGTCTTAATTATTCATGCCTTGGTCTTGCTACCCGCCCTCCTTTTTGCGCATGCACAGACCGTAACTCTTGCACACCCGGCTGGCAATAAGTGCCAAGAGCTTGGTGACATCACGGATCTTGGCACCTGAAGGAGGGCGGGAAGCAAGACAGAGGCGTGAATAATTAACACTCGGAAGGCATCGACAGAATGCTGATGACGTAGGGGTAGCACTCGAGGGCTAGTTTACATATGTGAGTAAATAGTATTTTTTAGCTAAACTAAAGATTGCTGTGTCTAACCAAAATATTTGCCGGCATCAGGATTTAATAACCTACAGGGTGGTATGCTTGCATGATTTCATCATGCAAGCTGTGGAAGGTTTCCTTTAAGTGATTCAAGGCTGGAAGCACGTGTTGTTGAATAAGGCTCTGATTCACACTTTCATTCATTCTGCTATGTAGCTGTACGAGAGGTCCAACTCCTGCAGCATAAAACATTCCCCAAACCACGACAACTCCTCCACCACCTTTCAATAACTTTGTTACACACTTTGGGTTCAGTATTCCCCATTAGATCAAAATAATAAATCTTTCATTACTTAAATGAACTGTCCACACAACGTGCTCCTCAGCAAAGGTGGTCACCGCAGTGGGCTCGGTCCAAATCCTCTTAAATGTCAAGATGCTGTATGATGAGACAGATCCTTACACTAGTCAGTGCTGAACTGGTGAGTTGCAGTGTTGAACAATTACCCATGGAGATTCCCGGCATTATCCTGTCCTCTGTTGCATTTGTCTTGCATTTTGAGGGCGACCAGGCTACTTGGGGGACTTGAATGAGTGTTTGATGTTGTAAAAATGCAATATTCTTGAGCTCACAGAATTGAAACAACCAACTTCTCTTGTTGTGAATGACCGGGTCATCTCTATGGCCTTTATCTGGACAACCTGCTGCCGGATTGTTTCAGTCACTTGTGAACGGCACAGCATTTTTGAAAAGTCAGTGAAAACTGGGAAGTTAGGCTGCCAGTTATATTGGGTTTGTCAGATTTAAGGAAATAAGCCCCTGTTGCTAGATTAACCCCTATAACTTGTAGGTATCTGAGACGGCAGCTATCAAAGGGATTGTACCAAGTATTATTTTTATACACAATAAAGGAACCCTCAAAATAGGGGATAACAATCTTATTGGTGTGAGTCCGACTGCTGGGACACCCGTGGATAACAGAAACCGAGCCCTACAGATCACAAGAATTCCAAACCGGTCCCATAAAATTGATGGGCAGGACAAATGCATCAGTTATTACTGGACCCTCTTTTGAACTGTGGGAATCCGTTGGTGCCTCAGCAGTCGGACCCCCACTGATCAGATTACTGGGGTATAGCAATAATACTTGGTACAGACCCTTTTTAGTATATCTCCCAGAATGCCAATTACAATATCTTATTTTGCAATTACGGTATGTTGTGTTTAGAACTGTTGTATGTTTTATTACACCAATGATAAAATAAATATAACCACACACCATTTATCATATATTTATCATATAACCTTCATTCCTCCCACAGCGCCAAATATATGAGAAGCCTTTAGGCTATAGGTAGTGCACAGGCAGGAACTGCTGCTCAGCATGGCCGCCTGCATGCCCACTTGACATGGAGGTGGTGTAAGGGGATAAAATCTTGGCCATGTGCTAGAGTCCAAACTTTGATAAGTCTGCCCCAACCCCAAGATTTCCTGTGGAGTCTTCCATATATAGTAGCCAATCAGAAGAGGTATAACTGTAGCATGAAGTAATGGATAGTGTTCCAAACTTCCTCAAATGGTAGGTATCATAGTAACCTGAGCAAATAAGCAGCAAATATAGAGAAAAATGAAAAAATAAGAACAGGTAATCATAACCTTTTAGGTTCTGAATTGCATATAATATTTTATAATCCGACAACTGAGCTATAATTTTAGTTCACTTTATGAACTTGCTGCTAATGCATTCAATTGACTGGCTGTTCCTTTTGGGATTGCAAAATTTACATGCACTGCTTGTTAGCAAATTCAATCGTATTACCTTGTGGGCAACATGCTATTCTGCAAGAGCAGGCAACAGAGAAGCCAAAAGGTTAATAAATAGAAGGCTGTTTTTCAATTTTACATTTTTACTTTGGCTGCAAATGGAATGTGTCCTCCCAGTACAAAAATGAGTATGAATATTATAGTATCCTAAATGTGAGAAAGATATTTATTAAAAAAAAAAAAAGATACTGTAGCTGTATAGATGTGTTTGAAGGAGCCCAAAAGTATAGAGGTTTCAAAACTTTTAAACCTTTGGATTATTATAATTCACACTTTTTCATTTGTATTGATTTCTTGAGAAATTCTATGTGATCTGGCAATTATTAAAGGGAACCTGTCACCAGGAACCTAATTTTCACTAATGACACGTTGCTGAAACCTGCATTGGCTTTCTGCCTTCTCTAAGCATTTGCATTACAATATAATTGTGTGTTATAACTTGCCTTGCACCCTGAAAAAATCCTCACAGTAACATAGCTTAGTGTGGTGAGCTGATATCAGTGGCGGAGGGAGGAGTTGTACAGGAGCACAAAGGTGGGGGCTGAGAGCTGGGGAGTGTGTAGAACAGGCAAGTCGCGTGTTGTTTTTGAAATGCATGCAGACCAAAGCCGAACCTCTGGGACTAAACAGAAGATTTGTCAGGAAGCCAGACAAGTTAAAACACAGGTTCCCTTAAACCCCTTAAGGACCAACCCTTTTTCGTTTTTGCGTCTTTATTTTTCACTCCCCATCTTCAAAAATCTATAACTTTTATTTTTTCCATGTAAAGAGCTGTGTATGGGATTGTTTTCTGCGTAACAAATTGCACTTCATATTGGTGGTATTTAATATTCTATGCCATATACTGGAAAGCGGGGAAAAAAATTCTGAATGCAGTGAAAATTGATGAAAAAACACATTTCTTGTGGGCTTGGATTTTACGTCTTCCACTGTGGACCCCAAATGACCAGTCTACTGTATTCATTGGGTCAGTACAATACATTTATAAAAATTAAAACCTCCTTCTGGTGCTAATAACTTTTTCATACTGGTGAACAGAGCTGTGGGTGGTGTTATTTTTTGCGAACTTTTGATGACTTTTTCAATGCTTTTATTAATTTATTTTTTTTACTTTTAATTGAATTTTTTATATATTTCAAAATGGCAAAAAAATGCTATTTGCGACTTTGGGCACTATTTTCCCTTATGGGGTTAAACGCAGTGAAAAACTGATTATAATTTGATCATGCTCTTTCGGACGCAACAAAACCTAATGTGTTTATGATTTTTACTGTTTATTTATATTTATATGACTTCTAGGAAAAGGGGGTGATTTGAATTTTTAGGTTTTTTTAATAAAGTTTTTTTTTAACTTTAAGTTTAAATTTTTACTATTTTTCAGACTCTTTTAACCTTAGGTTGTCTGATTGATCCTTCCATATACTGCCATGCTACAGTATGACAGTATATGGGGATTTTGCACACAATCAAATTGCACATTGTAATAGCCTAGATCAGGGGTAGGGAACCTATGGCTCGGGAGCCAGATATGGCTCTTTTGTTGGTGATGACTTCTGATCACTGGACACTGGCAGCGATGTTACCGCTGCCTACGTCCTTTGTACGACACAGGTGCCATCGCCGCCTGGGTCAAAGAGATGAGCGTGGGAGCGATGAGGAGCTGGCTGTACAGAGCCCTGGTAAGTGAATCTTCATTTTTTTTTTCTTGCTGTGACTACCTATCAACTGGGGAGCATGTGCTGTGGCTACCTTTATACTGGGGGGCATTTGCTGTGGCTACCTTTATACTGGGGGGCATTTGCTGTGGCTACCTTTATACTGGGGGGCATGTGCTGTGGCTACCTTTATACTGGGGGGCATGTGCTGTGGCTACCTTTATACTGGGGGGCATGTGCTGTGGCTACCTTTATACTGGGGGGCATGTGCTGTGGCTACCTTTATACTGGGGGGCATGTGCTGTGGCTACCAATCTACTGGGAATATGTGCTGTGGCTACTTGTATACTAGGGGGCATGTGCTGTAACTACCCATATACTGGGAGTATGTGCTGTGGCTACCTATCCACTGGGGGTATGTGCTGGGACTACCTATCTACTGTGGTGGGTGTCAGGATTTGGAGTAGTGAACCACCTGCACCACCACGGACGATGATGTAAGCAGACACCTGGGACCGGAATCTAAGTGGTACCTGGTCTTCACCAGAGCCTGCCGCAAAGCAGGATGGTCTTGCTGCAGTGTGGTACCACCAGGTCGTTCCACATTCGCGACTTGTCCACAGTGGCAGCCAAGGTCGAGGTACAGGATCACTAGGCAGTCTCGTGGTCAGGAACAGGCAGACGGGCAAGGCAGACGGCAATGATGCAAGGTCGGGGACGGAGCAAGAGGTCAGGGCTGGCAGCAAAGGAGCAGAATCAGGAGCAGGTCCGGGATCACAATGGAATGGCAACACTTGGGACCTGGATCGCAGTGGAACCCGTGACACTGGGACTACCTATCTACGGGGGGGGGGGGGGGGGGCATGTGCATATTGTATGGCTCTTACGGAATAACATTTTAAAATATGGATCCGTTGCCATGACAGCCTCAGGTCACACATAGATCCGAGGTTATCATGATCTAGTCCAGGGGTCAGGAACCTTTTTGGCTGACGTCACGGGGAGCGACGATCGGATCCAAGATGGTGGCGCCCACACGCAGCCGGCTCATTAATGCCGCCAGCAGCTTTGCCGGCAGCAACCAAAGGGTAAGCGACAGCGTGTTAGCGATGGCCGTTTGCTTCATTTTGAAACAAACGCCCGGTGAGTATGAAGAGGGCTCAGAGAATTTACAGAGAATCTGCCATTTAAATTAACCCACCCAAAATAAGCAATAAAAAACTATTCCTAAAAAGCATTGCCCCTATGCCTAAATGGATCATTTCCATGGCTGCAATGTTAAAAAAAAATCAGTTTGTAAACTTGTATGCAAATCATCTGATGTAAGTGCATTGATAGCAATGGGTCTTGTATATGCAGTCTTCACTGCACAGCCTCCTTAGTCCTGATTGATAGGTCTTACTGCTAGAACATGTTGCCCTGGAACATCAAAAGAGAGTTCTGTTACATTACTGGCCCCTTCATGTCATGTGACCCAGGTTGTGCTACATTTAAAACATCTATTTAATATATGTATCTGATCATATATAATCACTGCATGCCTCCATGGAGTATAGGGAGGAGTAGAAGTCCATGGAGGGATGCTGTCATCATGTCATGATACTGCCATGTGACTAGATACATACAATAGGTAGACGTTTGAAATGTATTGCGACCTTGGTTTACATTACCCTGGTCACATGACATGAAATGGCCAACTAAGTAAAGGACCAAAGATGACATCACCCTTGTCAAGTGACATACTGAGAGCATGCATGTGACATAGGGAGAATATAGGAGGGGGCCAGCCAAGTAGGGCACACCCCTTCTGATGCCAGGTAATATAAGTTCATTTATGGGGATGTAAGGGAAGCTATTTTTACCTAAAAGAAGGGTGTCAGTTAGATTCCCACAGAGTCCTATTAAATATTACAAGCCGTATATATGTGAAAATGTGGTGACAGGTTCCCTTTAATTCCTGTACCCAACCTGCCCACTTTCAGGTGTTCTCTGCATAAATGTTTTTGAGTTGGCACATTCTAGATTTGCCACTTAAATTGTTACTGGAAATTCTGAGCTGTTGGCAATAGAATGACATTTTTTCAATGCATAATATTTGTATAATTAAACCGGAAATGTCATAGGCAGCCTCAAGCTTCTGTTTATAGAAAGTAGTCCAACCATACAAAGGACAATTTCCCTGCAATGTTTAAACTGTAAAAATAAAAAAGTTCACATTGATTTCATCA
This sequence comes from Engystomops pustulosus, assembly GCF_040894005.1. Taxonomy (NCBI): domain Eukaryota; kingdom Metazoa; phylum Chordata; class Amphibia; order Anura; family Leptodactylidae; genus Engystomops; species Engystomops pustulosus. Next base: position 78,521,908 of record NC_092418.1, on the reverse strand, counting down.
AAGGAAAACTCTTATTGTTGTATAGGACACTTTTATATTTAACAAAATATTTTAATATAACTTTGTAATGCATCAAGTATTTTTCATATGGGCATCTCTGTATAAACAAGGCAGCTTTACATGGCGTTCGTAGGCATGCTCTAGTTGCAGCCCAGTGACACTGGAACGTTGCGATCACTGACTGTGAAGCTTAGCAGTGTAGATGTACTGCTAGATTCAAAACAAAATCGAGACATACAAACATATGGAAAAATACATACAGAAATATTTAAATAATTCCAATAAACATCTGCATGGACAGAGGACATCAGATATATAGCTGCTCATAATCTACACCAATTTATGATGAATGGCTATAAATTTAAACTATGGTAATACAATTTTATTAGTTAAACATAATACCTGTTTGTGGAAATGTATATTTTATTAACTAGAATGAAATGAAACTTCAATTTATGCTTGGGTCTAAATTTACCTATAGGCATAGATGGGCTGTGACTGTCAGGCTCTCTCCAGATCTTCTTTTGGCTTTCTCCCTTACGTTGAGAGGACTCCTTACATACATCTACTATAGAAGACAAAGTAACCCAGTGTAATTTTTTATATTGGGGTTTGTTCTCTATACAGTCCCCCTCATACTTCCACAACTCCTGGCTCACCATCTGCTCTGCTACAATGGGCAAAGCAAGTAATGTCATGGGCAATGAGAAGGACTCCCCCTACTTCCCCTCTACGTTTCAATATATGAGTAGCTACCTCAATATTTAATAGAGACTGGTGACTGATGTGAAGTGGAATCCTTGGCCAATTTTTTGGAAGTTTTTTTTTTTCAGTGTTGTCAGCAGGATCTGATAGCGCAGGGTTGCCAACCAGAATTTTTCTTGGATTAAATTTTGGACAACGGAACTGTAAATTACATTCAGACAATATTTTAAAAACACATAAAAATAATGTTTTAAGTATTTTTTGTCCATTACACTATTTACAGTGAGTGGCAAAATAATAACTATAGTCACAACAAAATTCAATCAGTTGCAATGAAGAAAATATTTCTAATTTTGTTAGACCTTACATTTCATACAAATGCACGGCACATTTTGGTCAGGTTTCCCGACTATTTCCGATTTGCGCAGCATTTAAGTGGGGTTTTTGGGACAATCGCGCCGACTTGCATGCGACACCAATCGGGGCCATGGCCGACGGACAACCCGACTGATTCGGACGGAGCAAAGGATTTACAATTCAAATTGTGTCGCAAGACAATCCACTCACATACACCGGGAAGAAGAAGGTGAACTCCGGCGGACCTCGGCAGGGAGCGACAGATGCAGGACATCGGACACGGATTAATATACATAAGATATACATCCCTCAAATAGTGGTGTGGATGTCCCATTAAAGAGCAACTTGACTGTGATAATCCTTGTTTTTGTTATCTAAGGCCTCCTGTCTTCTAAATTCAACAGTTGAAACTTCCTGTGGTTCCACTGAGATTACATCAGTCAGAAGTGGAGAAGGTACAGTTGAGACGGTCTAACAACTTGTGAATCTGCAGCACGGATGGGCTCTAGTTAGCCCCCCCCCCCTCCTCACAATGAAGGACCTCTTCAGCCTCAGTAGCATAATTGTAAAAGTTGATTTTAGCAGGGAGGCCATGGATAACAAATATAAGAAGATTACCATAGTCGCGGTGCTTGGATCTATGAGTAATTGTTTCTGGTTTATCATGCCACATTTTGATAGTAGATTTCCTTTTAAGACCAAGGCTAGTAACATGGTGTATGGGCACATACACCATAGAGCTTAATGGGGAGTACCAGAGCAGAGTTTTAGGCACTTTTTTGACTCCATGTTAAGAACAATCTGTATTTTAAAGGGCATATGTTGGGTAAGGGCTCTTTTACAGACAATGTGTTGTGCTGGGTCCAAAAACTTCAAGTTTTGACTATGTAGCCTTCAGTTGCAAAATTAGCATAATTTCTGACCATTAGCTGTACTGACATTTAAATATTGTTTTTGTTTTTTACATTTACAAAATTATAATTAAAAATATGTTCTATGTTTGTCCTTTTTACCTTTCTTTCCTTTTAAACGTTCATTTCGGTTCTTGATTTAAAAAAATGCATGTTTAGTGATTCATTCGTGTTTTGGGATTAGTAGGGTGAACCCCTTCGGATGTCCAAATTTTAGGCTAAATTCACACAACCAGGTCTATTCATGGTTTCAAAAAACTGATTTCGCCCGTTTTTAATGGTTGAGTTACATCCTCGTGGCACTACATTTGGCCAGGTTCCATATGTTTTTTTTAAAAATAAACTATAGTGATCCATTATTTTCAACAGAATTGGGAATTTTTCCATTCAAAAGTATGACATTTAGTTCATCTGTGTGTTGTCTGTAAACAAGGCCTTATAGTTGTCTGGCGTGATTGAAGGGAAGAAGTCACTGCTTTATAATTATGTATGTTAGAAGAAAAGCAAAAATTCGGAATACTGTATGGAAACCACTATTTGACTGAAGTGCTACAAAGATGCTGCTTTATGGTTACAACCACTATTTAGGCACTTCTACATGGTTTAGACTTTTATGTCACTGCCATGTGGTTGGCACGTTAGTTTGGGTACTACTATGTTTGGCACTGGAGTTTGTCTCCCGACAAAGCTGATTCACATGTTTAACTATAGGCACTAAGAAGTGGTTAGCAATATGGCACAGTGAACACTATATTATTGGCACTAAAATATTGAAAGCATTTTTGTCTAAAGACTACTATGTAAATGTTCCTGAACTTTATTCTAAAATTGTATTTTTCTATATGAGATATATTCTTATGTGGGGCTGTATTGTCTATAACGTAATGTATTTCTCTTGATGCCTTTCTTTTTATATACTTAATTGTCAGCCAATAAGGTTTCTACTTTCAATATTAAAAGATCAATTTTTGTTTGTGAAATGTGAAACGGTAATATAAACTGATGCCTTTTTGGCAGGGCATCCACATGTTCCCAGGACACCATAGAAACTAGATAGCGCTAGGGTTATCTGCCATTTTCGGCATGAATAGTAGCCTTACATTTTTGCATGTAACCTGAGTAACTTAAAATCAATCATATCTGAGCTCAGGCTATAATCATACAATTATGAAATGATCTTCACTACATTCACCTCTAAACGGCACATTGTCTAGAAGACTAAAGCTGAAACGGAGGACATTCTGTATGATTCGGAGAGGATGAAGTTGAAAATAGAGGAAAATGGCAAGTGAGATTCATAAACAATTAAAGGGAACCTACCACCACAAATCTACCTATAAAGGTAGATTGGGTGGTAGGTGGATCAATGGGACGTGAGGATAGCCCTTTTAAGGGCTAATCCTCACGTCCCCACACTTTTTTGATAACTTTTATTATCCCTATATTCAAATTTACTTATGCGGCTACTGGGGCGTGGAGTAGCCGCATCTGAGGTTACACGAGGCGGCTACTCCACGCCCCGGTAGCCACTTTACCCCTCCTACTCACCCATCTTCGGCGCGTAGCTGCGCGCCCTCGTCCGGCGATCCTGCCGTCTGCGCATGCGCAGAAGAGCAGGCCCGCGCCTGCGCGCTCACTGCTCCGAAACAGGCGCGGTGATATTTAGTGATATGTTTTAACTATCAATGTAAAGTAGTTTCATCTAGGATATTGTTGAGGACAACAACATTTATTTTGGTGTAAACCAATAGCTACTGAAAGGATATCTACCACCAGGATCAAGGACTGTAAACCAAGTACACTGACATACTAGCGTGTGCCCCCTCAGGCAGGATCGGCTCATCTCTTAGCTTCTTATGCCCTTGTTTTAAGGAAAAAATAGCTTTAAAAATTATGCAAATGCTCCATTAACACCCATGGAGCCTCTCAGGCTCATTTGGATAATTATGAAAGCCTTAAAAAAAACAGGGCTTAAAGGGGTATTCTCATCTGGGCACTCACTTTGTTTCATTAATTTGCCATATATAAACATTTCTTCAATTAGATGTTATTAAAAAAAATGTACCTGTGTGAAGATAATTTCTAATAAATGTAGCCATGTTGTCCCTTAGAAACGAGATATCTTCCTCGGATACGGCCACCTGTGCTGGAGTAAGTGCACAAAGAAACAAAGGTTATTGTATATAAATTGTCCGGGAGTTACTACATGTCGCACAGCCACCCTGTGGTAATGGTAGCTGGTGGTCCGGCAGGACTCTATAGCGCAAGTCTGGCCACCGCTGCCAGATTGTGAGGTGGTCGTATCCGAGGAAGCTATCTGGTTTCTAAGGGACAACATGACTACATTTATGAGAAATTATCTACACACAGGAACATTTTTTTAATTAACATTCAATTGAAGAAATGTTTACATATGGCAAATGAATTTAATTAAATGTAAATGTCCTGATGGGAATACCCCTTTAAGAAGCTAAAAGAAAAGCGTATCCTGCAAGAGGGGACACACACCAGTATGTCAGTGTGCTTGGTGTACAATCCTTCATCTTGGTGGTAGATGTCCTTTAAAGGGGTTGTCCAGAGCTTGAGAAATATGGCGGTCGCTTTCTTCCAAAAACTGCACCACACCAGAACATGGAGTAGTGAATGGCATTGCAACTAGCTCCGGTTATCTCCATACAGCTGAGCTGCCCTTGCGGTGAGGACAAATGATGCCTCTGAATTATGTCTGATGTTATCTAATATGGTAGATTAACATTGTAGGGCCATTCACCATTGAAGGTGGACAGTGCTTCATCTTTTGTGTGGATGGAGTGTTGGGTGCATAGTACAGTATATGCTCACAATAAAGAATTAGTAAAAGTTTAGTAAAGAATTGATCATAACTGAGAAAAAATATATAACCACATACAAGTTATATCTATTTAGAAAATTATGAATAATTTGTGCTCAGGCTTAGATAAGAATAGCCTTCATTCTTCTCTGTTATTCATCCATGAGCTTATTTTTAATATTTAGAGTTCATTTTATTTTTTAAATATTCTAATCCACTGTAGTCCTTATAAATAAAATAAGTTAAAGAAATGGTTTGGTTTGGCACATCATGTTGTTTGTGCAAAGTATCTATGGGTCTTCTAGAATTCACACTTGCAGTAGGAGCTCACTACCTATGTTTAATATTAATGTAATCTGTTAGATGATAATGGTTCATTTACACGAAGGCGTCCTCTGTTTTGGGTTTAATGGCATCCATATGGTAGCTTATGTATATCATTCACACAACAGGCTGCACAACTTGCTTTGGCTTTGCATGGGCATTGATATACAATATGCTTTTATAGTTTTTGCATTTTCATCAGTTTGGCACTGACTGTATCCACTTTATATTACCTTTTACTGTGGTTATGGACTGGCCAAGTTTTGTGAATTTTATTAGACTATTCAAACAATTCAAGGGTAACAAAATATGGCTGAAAATAACTGGAGACTATAAAGGAAGAAAAGATTGTCAGGTGAACTGGTTAGGAATCGATGAGATGGAACCAACATTTCCTCACAGTGTCACACTAGAAAGTCTCAGCGTTCTGTTTGGTTAAACCTTGTCAAAAAACTGATGCCGCCCCCAGAGGAGGATATTACATGATGCAGAGCTCGGTATGTGGAGTTTGTTGCCGCGGACATAGTTCAGCTGGATCCAGCACAATGTAACACCTCTACATAAGGAGTATCCAAGTTTCTGCCTGCATCCTTCTTACTGCTCCTTTCCAACATGATTAGAGATATATAAGAGTTTATCTAGTCCATGGGCCTCGATGAGGCAGTCTCTCACATATCTGGCACAGGCACAGCGTGTCTATAGGGTTTGCTTCCCATGGCACTCTCTTTTTGAACACTGTGCTGGTTTCCACCAGTCCCCGTTGTGGCAGTGACAAATGTTACAATCATCCACTTTGACTTCAATCCCTGCTGGGATGATAGTGGTGCCTGCAAAGCAGTTAGGTCCTGAAAATGGAAAAAAAAGGCCAGAATTAAAATTGGATCACTAGGTCCAATACATCTAAATACATAAGACTAAACTTGCCACAAACCTAACTGGCCTATATGGCACAAATTACTTTAAAGACTAGTTGAACAGTGAGTATCCTACAGACTGATAAAGGGGACAGTGATAGAGAATGGTTGCTCCTAGACAAGTTTATTTTCATCACCTTCAGCTCATTGGCCGCATTTACATGCAGCAGTCATCTTTGCTGTATAGGCAGGGTCAAATAATTTATCCCAATACGCATGATATTTGTTAGCTGAATATTGACTTGTTTAAACAGATTTGTACTGCCACAAACAATATTGTAGATACCATCACTCACTGAGGTGATTCTGGTGGGGTAAAATATTGCTTTTTCTCCAGAGACACAAAAAAGACAACAAAAATGGGGGGGGGGGGTGGATCGGACTACCTAAAAAAATAAACATAGTTCAAACAAACCCCTAGAATGAATGAAAAGTATGCCGATTACAGCCAGATTTGATCACACAGCAATCTGCACACATCCTTTTGTTCTAGCTTCTAGTTTTACAATGCATTTTACAAACTTTGCTAATACTTGCTTCTAGATTTAAGGGCTGGACACTGTGTTATGTTCTTTCCTAGGTCCTTATTTGCTTTTTTTTTGTCTGTGCCACCAGTTGTGGTAGAATGTTTCTGTTCCTACATTGAAATCCTACAGTTCCTACATAACTGTTGACTACTTGAAACCACCATGAACTACATAACCCCCTTTCTGTCAAATTCCACTAATGTAAAGTGTGTAGAATTTTTTCCACTTACGAATAAATAATGTAAATTGGCAGGCATCAAATTCTTTATAATCATTCTCAGATAGTATTGGCAATTTCTTCACTATGATCATTGCAAATTGTTTTGCTTCTTTGCACACATCTCAATTTTCCAGACCAGCAAGCTGGTAAAACACCTGCTTTTGTAGAGGTGGTCACACTTGCTGATAATCAATCAAGAGCATTTTATTAAGGGCACATGACTGCTACTTACCCTCTAAATTCTAATTAATATTGCAGATAATATTTGCCTACTTTCTAGTAAATAATAGCACAGTGTACTGTACTGTGTTTCGTTCATTTTGGGTGTTTAATTTTAAGACCTTCTAATGACCAGATGTTATTTTATTATATCTTATATATAAATCTATAGAATACCAAGGCTTTTTCCCCAAGGAATCCTGTAAAAGAAACCCGGATATTTTAGTTTTCTTGTGTTTAAATGGGTATTCCAGGGATAAGCATAATTCATATTGAAATGGGTCATTAAAATATAAGCTAACATGTAATTAGTTGTTTAAAATTTTGATCCGCTTAGCAGAAAAATGCCGTGGACATTCCATTGATTCTGTCCTTATGGGAGAGACCTAGCAAAGAAGATGGCTGCATCACATGCTATGCCTGGGCAGGTCATGTGAGCATCACTAGGTTTGGCTGTAGTCGGTTGGTTGCAGTGCATCCAGTATGGCCAATGTTGTGTAACTGCCATTACTGCACATTGCCCCACAGAGATGAGGTCTCAACACATCATTACTATGGTAACAGAGCAAAACAGTCTGCTAGATCATCACTGGGAGCAGAGCATAAGAGGGAGGAGCTGTTGCTTAGAACTGGGAACTTATGAAAGTTGTAGTATCCTGTGGTGGCCATCTTGGAGATAACTCCACCTACTTTAGAAAGACTGTAAAAGCCCATTTGTGAATAAAAAAGGCAAACTATTTAAGCTGTGTTTTGTGATCAATGACATTAAGTTTTGTTTGAATTTCTTTTTTTTTATAATTTTATTAGTTTTTGTATCAGACATTTACATTCTTGGAATACCCCATTTAAGTTTAAAGGGAACCAATCACAACATTTGCACATATACAGCTAGAGCCCTATTAACTGACACCCTTCCGTTAGCTAAAAATTATTTCCTTCACATTCCCAAAAATCAATTTTACCTTATATTGCCTGGAATCAGAGGGAGCATGTCTTACTCCCCATTCCTTATGCCTCCTTAGTATTCAGCAGTCCATGTGATGTGACCAGGGTGATGTCATCAAAGGTACTTTACCTTTCACTTTTGCAATGTATGTATCTGATGACATTAAAGCAGGCTCCATGGATTTCTACTCTTCTCCATCCTGCACGGAGGCTGCTGTGATTTCATGTTCTCAAAAACGTACAGTACACTATGAGTACAGTTTGTTAATGTTGGGACCTGAGATGATGTCATTCTGGTCACATGACATGAGTGCAATACAAGGAAGAGCTGTAAGGGGATGTGGTTAACTGGCAGCCCAGGAAAGAGAAGAGTCGCAGGCAGGAGACAGAAGTCAGAAAAGCTAATTTACATATCAGCAAAAATACTTTAGTTAAGGTACAGTGCCTCACTGGCAGCTAATTTTAGGTAAAATGGGAAGAACTTGATCAGCAGGCATTGTTAGTCGGGGGTAATATTCTGGTCACAGGTCTTCTTTAAGGGACTGATAGTTTAAGGCTGCTGTAAAAAAGGGACTGAAACTGCCAGGGGTAAGCTGGCAATCACTGAAGTTATGTCACTCAGTATTTGGTAACAGGTCCTCTTTAAAGCCAATGCAAAATGCTATAATGTATTCCATGCCACGATTTATCAATCATATGTTATTTTTACTGAGCTTTGAGTGTTTGGGATTTACACATTACTGAATGCCTTACTAGTGGAACAGAATTTAGTCTAATGAAAGCTGTGCAATGTTAATATATATATTATGGGTTTTAATAGTTAACCTTAATAGACTATGAATGGAAATCAAGTTCATTCTGGATATATAAATGGCATAAATAATTTCATATTCTCTAGGTATGCTACTTGTTTGGAGCATGTGTTTGTGCTTTGACAGCCCAATCCCTGTAGGCACCATGAAAGAATAGAATTCACTGACTTATACAAAGAATAGACAAAGTGACAAGGTTACAGAGGATTATCTTAGAAGTGACAGTCGCCATTCACCAGTGAAACAATTATTACCTTCCAAATACTAACTGATGTTGAATCTGATTGGACATTATAAGCCATATTACTCATTTACCACCATAAATAATCCTTATTTATACATTGCCATCAAATTCGGTAGCGCTTACACTTTAATGTTTTACCAAACCAATGTGGGAACCGGTCAACAGGAATGCCATTTTTAGCTAGTGGCAGGTTCCAATAGCCTTTGTGGATTTTAAAAATGCTCTGAATTCTTAATTGTTTCAGTACTTTATACAAATGTATGTCCTGGCTCCTTGCCAGCATTGCGTATTGATTCCCAACACTGCAGCTGCCCTGCCCTGCCCCCCAGGACTCACCACAGATGGCCTGACTGTCTCCTTTAGGATCTGTCAGTAGACAGAATTCATGGTTCCATTTATCAGAATAAGGCTGCATTCACACGAACGTATGGGGAACATGTCCTATGTTTCCCCGTGTTATGGCCCGTACGCCATGCATCTCGCCGGTCACCCCTCCACCTCTCTATCGTGGCGAATATATGCCCACCTGGCCATAGCCGGGCAGGCATAAATTCGTCTGAATGCAGCCTAGATCTACTAGGTCCTGAAGAAGCAAAACATTCCAAGACCGTCATAGTACCATGACTCCCACATTAAAAAAAAAACTGAGCAAAAATGGCCTGCTTGCCCCAAGATGAGTTCCTAGACAAAGGACACTGCTGAGCAAAAAGAACATAAAGGCTCTTTTTCGTTTTGCCAGAAAATATCTTGATGACCCCCCAAGATTTTTGGAAGACGATTCTGTGAACTGAACAAACAAAGTTTAACTTTTTGGAAGGTAAAAGTCTCAGATGTAGACATAACACAACATTTCACAAAAGGAACATCATGCCAACAGTAAAACATGGTGCTGGTAGAGTGATGGTCTGGGACTGTCTTGCTTTTTCAGGACCTAGAAGACTTAATGGGGTAATTGGAACCATTAATTCTGTTGTCTACCAACACATCTGTTCATGACCTGAAACTGAAGCCCACTTTGGTTATGCAGCAGCACAATGATCCAAAACACACCAGCAAGACTTTGGAGTAGCCTAGTCAAAATCCTGACCTTAATCTGTAACCCTGCAATGTGGGTGAATTACAACAATTCTGTCAAGATGAGTAGGCCAAAATTCCTCCTGAGGACTGTAAGAATCATTGTCAGGTATTCAAAACGCTTGATTGTAGTTGTTGTTAATAGGCACCCAACCAGTTATTCGGTTTGGGAGGCAATTACATTTTTGCACAGGGCCCTGTAGGTTTTGATAAAAAAATTTTTTCATAATAAAGAAAAGCTTAATTTATAAACTGAATTTTGTTTTTACATGTACAGGCAGTCCCCGGGTTACATACAAGATAGGGACTGTAGGTTTGTTCTTAAGTTGAATTTGTATGTAAGTCGAAACTGTATATTTTATCATTGTAGTTCCCGACAATTTTTTTTTTTTGCCCCAGTGACAATTGGAGTTTCAAATTTTTTTGCTGTAATAGGACCAAGAATTATCAATAAAGCTTCATTGCAGACAATTTTAAGCTGATTATTGCAATCTGGGACTATTTTAAAGCATCCAGAGAGCTTCACCAGAGGTCACAATGGGCAGAGGGGTCCGTCTGTAACTATGGGTTGTCTGTAAGTCGGGTGTCCTTAAGTAGGGGACCGCCTGTATTATGTTTCTCTAATATTTACAGATGCAGCCATTTTGTAGTTTAAGGCTCAGACCCATTTTTGTAACCTAATATGTGTTGCCTTATATTGTTATAACTTTTTAACTTACCAAAGTAAATAGTGAGATTTTTTCGTGCCATGATGTACTTCATGTCAGTGGTAAATTTTGACTGAAATTCTTTACATGTATTTAAAAAAAATTAAAATTTGGAAAAATTCTCCTTTTCAAACAGATGGTAACTAATTTGGGTAGTAAAACTAACATTTTCCATATATGTGCTTTGTTTTCACAGTTTAAAATGTACCTTTATTTTATTACAATGTCACATAGCTTACAAATCCTACAGCACAGATTTTCCTTTTGGATCATGACATTGGGATTATTTTTGTTTTATCAGAGCTTTGAAATATAATATTAACCCCCCTATGAATAACTACATTTTTACATCCCTCAACTATTAATAACAGCTCTTACAAAGCGTGTTAACCCTTTCAGGGCTGCATAGTAACTAAAACAAAACGGAGTTGAAATTTAGAATACTATTATTGTGTCGGTAACACGTTTTGTTAGCACTAAAATTTACACATTCACAAAAGTACAGAAACGCCCCACATGAGGGCTTTACTTGTTTTATGGGCAAACAGTGAGGCACAAAAGCGAAGGAGGTCCAAGTAGTAACCAGTTTTTCCCTATAAGATGTCATTGTTTTTAGTAAGCTATAATATTTGGGTTTTTTTTTTGTTTTTTTGGCCATGTGATTATTTTTTGCGGGGTGAGATGCATTTTTCAGTGATACTCTTTTGGGTGGCTATGATTAAGCATACACTTTTTTTGTGCATGGCGGTTGGAAAAACCTCAATAACTGATGTTGAGCTGATCAAGGGCTTATTTTCACTAGATAATTTTTTCACAAAATTATCTTGTCATTAATCCATCCGGACCAAACTGGCTTTATCCCCGGTATGGGACGGAGATTAACATACAGTGGCCTTTTCTCAATATAGCAGTGGCTGATGGCTCACCTGACCTTGTTTTTATTCATTCTTTGGATAATTGTTAGGCTTTTGACACCTGCCCTTATTTATAGGCCCTCCTGACAAAAATGGGAGTGTGTCCGTGCTTCATGGCTTTGGTTCAACTGCTGTATCGTGCTCCCAAGGCAAATGTCAGAACAAACCTCAGCATCTCTAAGTCCTTCCCAGTTGCCCGGGTACCAGAAAGGGGTGCCCACTGTCCCTGCTACTGGTCATTGAACCCCTTGCAGTGGCTATTCGCCATGCTAACAGTATCAAGGGTATTACTCTTGGGTATCTCTCTATTCTGACAAAACACAGGTATACCTTGGGGATGCTGATGTCATTCTTGTTGTCACTAATAGACTGCTTTGGCTCCGGGTCAATTGGGACAAATCTTTCCTGTTTCCCCTTTCTGAAACTGAACCTGCTGACCTCCCCCTTCTAGTCCCTGTCCAGGTGGTGTCCTGCTTAACATATATTTGTGTCCAGGTTTCTCGTAAGGTTCAGGCCTACCCTGAGCTGTACATCGCACCTGTGATACGTGTGCTGGCATAGGGCTCAAGTACTGGTTCTCAGACCCCTTGTCTCCTCGTACTCCCATCTTGATCATCCCCTGGCTCTCCAATTTTCTCTCTCTGTATGGATGAACGATGTGGGGCGCTGCTGGGGTGAGATTTCTCAACCAAATCCTGTCTTCCAGCTCTGAGCTCTCTCTCGCCCATTTGTGTGAAAAATTTACTCTAGCTGTCATAGCCTCTTTTCACTATTCACAATTGAGAAACGCATCAAGGGCTCAGTTTGGCTCTGGAAAGAAGACATTCCTGATCCTTTTTCAACTCGCTTGTGAGCGCCAGTGATCTCCTGATACAATCCAAATTTCTATACCGCATCCATTATACTCCTGTGAAACTCCACCGCATAGCTGTGATACCAGGTGACTCCTGCTTTCGCTGTCACGCTGCAATTGGCTCTTTCCTACATTGTGTATGAGCTTGCCCTTGGACTTGCGTTTTCTGATCGAAGGTACTGAACTTTCTTAATACACACTTTGACTTCCTACGCATTATGTCCCCGCAGGTTTTCCTCCTCTGTATACTAAATGAGATAGTCCATGGTCATTATGAAAAGATATTCTTCCGCTTCGTCTTATATTATGCCCTCAAGGTGGTGATTATGTCCTGGAAGGACCAAGATCCTGCTCCTCTGTGGCGATGGATCGCGCTTATTAATAGCTTTATGCCCCCACTATTGTTCAGTATATTAACAGAAAGTGTCCCCATAAGTTAGAGATCATCTGGTCACGATGGTACCAGAACTCTCATACGGCTGTATAAATGCCTGTCTGTCTATGTCTTAGGGCAGTGGTGGCTAACCTATGGCACTGGTGCCAGAGGTGGCATTCTGAGCCCTCTCTGTGGGCACCCGGGCCATCATCCCAGCACAGAGTTTGCCAAACAGGACTTAAAGCCTCTTGCAGTCGCAGGAGCCTGGAAGGAAGCTAAAATGATAATACCAAACTTCTTTCTACTGCATTGGTGTCCTCGGGTGCCGATACAATTTAAACCTGTGACTGAGCAGAGAGTAATAAGTTACTGCCTAAATTGTCGCATTGGCACTTTGCAAAAAATATGTGGTTGTAGTTTTGGGCACTCTGTGTCTAAAAGGTTTGCCATCACTGTCTTAGGGTATTTTTGTAGGAGGGTCTGTTTGTTGATGTTATCTTGTATGTGTGTAGTCATTTGGGTGCGGCTGGTTGCGAATGCGTGTATGTGGTTCTGTCTATCTTTGACGAATAGCATGTGACTTAATGTACCTCCTGCGTTACATGTAATATTGATGCTGTAAATTGTCCATATTTTTGCTTACTGCCTTTGATACAAACATGGTACTGTAGGCTGCTGTTTTGTGTCCAGTTCTTCTATATTGTTCCCGTTAATCTTTTACTGGAAAAAGGCAAAATTAAATACTTTAAAAAAAAAAAAATGTAGCTATTATGTGCTGACATCAGTTGCTTCTTAGGTCTAGTAACTTAGGGTGCACCTAAAAACACCCCTGTATCATATAAGGCAAATTACAGAAGGGACCCTGTTACAGATTTTGTAGTGGGGCCCAATAGCATCAAGTCCTGCAAGGATGATCCATCTTCTCAAGTCTCTTTACAGATGTATTCTTATTCAACTCAGTGAAGGGTAATACAATCAGCTTCCCTTAATATTGTTAAGTAAATGCATATTCCATAGTTTTCAGTTGCACACTTTTCTGTAATAATGATTTTCTCAGACAAAAGTACTTGTGAAACATTATTAACTATGAAATGGTGCACAGTCTGTGACTGCAGTGAATGGATAATAGGAGTAATAAATCATCATATGGGAGTATTCTGCCGGATGCTGATGGAGGGGGTGACCAGGGCTACATGTGGGAACACTAACTTGCCTCCTAGTTATTCTGTTAGGGAATAGTTTTGTAATCCATTGCCGGCACACTGGTATTGGCTGTCTGCTCCTTACACTGTATAATGTATCATTCTCTTCCCGGGCTCGCCTGATGAATGGCAGCATGTCAACTTTCTGCAAAAAGAATTTGCATATCTTCACTTTTTACATTTGTCAAATGATAATATAGGTAAATTTCAGTATCTCGGTGTTGAAATGTCTTGAATTTGAAAGGTATATGAATCTTAAAAAAATAACACAGAAAAATGACTTGCTAATAGACTGTCATATTGTAATTTGTGCTAAAATGACTTAATATAACATGGAAAAATGAAAAGTGAAAATGGTCAACACTTATAGATTCAGTTTTTGAAATATTGCTCTCAATTTATTTCCCAGAGACTTAAAGGCACATTGTAACATTGTTGGATTATCATGTGGAAGAAGGAACTCCATGCATCATATATCCCTATGATGCACAGAGACCCGTCTTCTGCATGGTGTTCGGTCCATGTAATCCATTTTCATGGACTGACATTGTACCAGCGGTCCTGCGAGACCTAAAACTAGGAATTTTCAGCGACATTAATCTAATATGTTTTCAAGTCGTATGGCTTAAGTAGTAGTTCAGGTGTGAATGAATTTTAGGGTATGTAAATATGATGTGACCAGTAATGGGACAAGTAGTGTCCCAAGATTGTTCCTTTATGTGCCAGGAATAAGTCTGCTTGACCCAGAGAATCTTCTATATGTTCTCCATACGGACTGGTTGTTTGAGAGCTTGCCATAGTCTTTCCAATGGGTAAACCTCTCCATTTTATAGACATGATCCATTGGATAGTTTCACTCAATTTTATTAGTATATTCACAATGCAGTATATTGGTAGTGATGATCCAGTGTTCAGTGCTTCATACAGTTTAGACTCTGTCCACACAAGCATGCTACTTGTTCTGGAGCCATGGATGATGAAGCCAATGATGAAATCATTTTCTTAAGGATCCACACATTCTGAATGGTGAAAATTTGTGAATGGAAACACAGCCCACCATGGAGCAGTCTCTTATTAAAAACTAGAACAGAAAAATAGTAATTAGTATATACTCGAGTATAAGCCGACCCAAGTACAAGCTGAACACAAAAACCCAGAAAAACCTATTGACTTGAGTATAAGCTGAGGACCCCTCTGCTATATGGCCTGCCAGCCCCTCTGCTATATGGCCTGCCAGCCCCTGCCCAAATATAATGTCTGTAGGGAAAAAATAAAAAGTGTACTCATCTTCTGACACCCCTCCCCCGGCAGGTCCTCTTCTATCCATCGCGGTCCCAATATCGGCTCCGTGTCCATCGCAGGTACCATGACGTCAGCCGCACACTGACATTCTAGTGTGTGCGCTGGCATCGGCACACACTATGATGTCAGCGAGAGGCTGATGTCCTGGTGTTGCGATGGACACGGAGCCGATGTTTGGACTTCGATGGATAGAAGAGGACCTTCTGGGGGGGGGGCATCGGAAGGTGAGTACACTTTTTGGTTCTTTTTTCTTGACTCGAGTATAATTCGTGCTAAGGTTTTTCAGCACATTTTTTGTGCTGAGAAACTTGGTTTATACTCTAGTATATACGGTAATAAAACTATATAGCTCACTACCTTAAATTCAACTGCCTATAAGAATGTAGGTAATCCCCCACAGCTACTGTATGGCTTCTTATAGGTTAACTTTGAGAGTCCTACATTTCTTCTTTGTATGTCTTAATCTATTAAATGTTCATTCACTTCCAACTATCTTCATGTAAATGTGCATATGTGATGCCCACTGCCTGGATCTGATCTGCGAGACTCGATGTCTGTGAGCACGTGGCAGCGTTATAAATTAATTTGGACTCCGATAATAGGAATGGCCATAAATGAGTCCGTTTAGTATTCATACAGATATCACATTGCTCTGCAGCAATTTAAGTCTCACTTAATAGACTCTTTAAGGGTTACTGTTCCTATAATTGCATGATTTTCTAATTGACTCTCACAGCATTTTTTTTTTACATCTCGGAAAAAAGACCTTAGAGCTGGAACAGAGATTAATGAAGGAGAAGCTAAAATGTGACCTAATCAGATTGAAGGAGAAGCAATTCTGTGCGGCCTATGTACGAGGGCTGGTTTAAATAACTTTGAGGGCTCTTGTGTAATGTGAATGGAGATATCAGGACCACACACACCAACCAACATTAATAGAAAATACATCTATACCACCAATAATTGGGACAAATTCTAATCTCACATTATTAAAATGTATGAATATTACCGTCTTTCATCCACCAACCTCTAACCTTCAGGTTTACCCTCAGTCAGAGATGTTACCAGCATTGCACAAAATGTGTACCCTTATAAATGTCCCCTGGCATATGTTACATTAAATGTCTTCTCTGAACATTTCCAATACTTGGATTTGTAGTTTTGTTACCAATGGGACTCATTTTCTGCACCATATACATACTTGCTCCTGTTCACATGGAAACAGCAATGGCCAGAACAATAACAATTCTGATCCTGGGTCTTAAAATGGGTTCCCACTATAGACACATCCCCTATCTATGGAATAGAGAAAGATGTCTGATTATGAGAACAGGGGGCCCCACAGGTTTCCATGAATGTTCCTGCTGAATGGAAATGTAATTTGCAGCTTGTGGAGCCGGCTCATATATGGTACTATGAAACCATGACCGTATGCATAAGCCCATGGAAATATATGGGGGAATGTGCTAGCCATTGAAATAATGGCTAGTACATTGCCAAAACAGTGCCTTAGGCCTCATGCACATGAACGAATACACGAATGGGCAAGCATTCAGCGGGGTGAAGGAGAGAGGAGGGGTTAGTGCTCTTCACCCCTCTCCTCTCTATAGCCAGCACCATAATAGTAAAATATAGGACATGTCATGTGACCAAGTGCCATAGACCTCTATGGGGACCGCAAATTGTGTGGCCGAATCATGGTCCCCATTACATTCGAGTGCATAAGGTTTTAGGCTGCTCTTTGATGGAAGCAAACGTTCAGCTCACTGCCCCAATTACTATTACCACCCCAATATATATATATATATATATAGTATATATATCACTGGATGAACCATTAGTTACCCTATGTGCATTCAGAAAGGTTTTAGGTCCGCCTCACTTCTGATTTAATCTTCTAATCTTGCCGTCTCATGTCGATATTTTCATCTCCCCTGACATGTCATGGTAGTAAATATTTGTGTATCAATTCTTAGAATACCAGTTCCTAATTTATTCCTATGGAACAAGTTCTAAGAGCAGATGCTCCAGATATGTTCTTTTAATGGGAATTTCAAGTATATACAAAACAGACATGTCAGGAGAGATGACAGGCCCTCTTTTATCCCATAAATGTAATGTATATGAGCTGAGGATTGTATGTGTCATGTTGTTGATGTTACTATTACAGATAAACCACAGATATTCTGACACGGCTGTCTCCCAGGTCTTTGTTTTTCTACATGTATAATGATTATTCCCTCCCTCCCAGACTGTTGTATAAGGGCTGGTACCACAAAGTAGGGCACAGTATGTTAGCTCTGGTAACACATCAGTTGCTAATCTTTCATGATTTTTCCATAAAAAAAGAATATACAAAATATTTATCACCTACTCTATGCTAGCAGATAAAATATACCAGTGCTTCAGGAGAAACCCATCCATATAATTCATTTTCCTTTTGTTCTCTCGCAGTAACCACTCACACTGTATATAACACAAGACATAAGCTCTTTCTGTGGGATAAATAGGGAGCCAGCTATAAAACCTGTTATAATGATATCAGGAAGCCTCCAGGGAGGGAGGAGGGATCGATGCTGGAATGGTCCCTTTGTGCTGCCCTGTAAACACTTTATATCTAGATTGGGTTACTCTGATCTCCCAGGCAGGCAATGAGAGAAGCCAAAGAAAGAAAAATGCAGGGGCCCTTAACAGTCGCAGATTTATGGTCCTTCTCCTGCACACTAAACTCTGCATTCTGTTTTCCAACTCCATCTCAGAGACAGCTGGCCACTGAGCATTACCTGGGAGAATAAGGGACTCCTTCAAGTAATAAGGTTAAAGCACCAGTTTCCTGGCTTCTTGCTGCAGTTTATTGTCCTGCAGATCTGATAAATAACCTCTTGTTGGTAATGGCCATTGATTTCAAGTTGCAGTGGAAACCGGGAACTGACTGATATAAAATATTTACCGAATTTTATTAAATCAGTCCGTTACAAATAATAAAACCTTTAACACTAGTGTCCAGTCCTGTATTCTCAGCTCCCATGAGCTGAGAATTTTGTATGCAAGTTGGTTTTTGTTTCTTTCAAAATCATAAAATGTTGTAGGAAGCAGAGTAATCTACAGTTTGTTATAGAGCAGGAGCATCAGAGCAGATTGTACATAGTGTCCTATCTGCAAGCAGCATGTTATAGAAAAGAAGGGGCTGAGCAGATTGTACATAGTGGGGCAGATTTATCAAGTGTCTGAAAGTCAGAATATTTCTAGTTGCCCATGGCAACCAATCACAGCTCAGCTTTCATTTTACCAGTGCTCATTAATATTTTAATGATAAATCAGCCCCAGTGTCTTTTCTGCAGGTCACATGTTATACATAGTGTCCTTTCTGCAGTCACTTTTTATATAGCAGGAGGAGCTGAGCATAGTATACCAAGCGTCCCATCTGCAGGCAGCATTGTACAGAGCAGGAACAGAGAAGAGCATTTTACATAAAGTATAGAGTAGAAATAGCAGTATGTCCTATCTGCAGGCAACATTTTATAAAGCAGCAGGAATATACTCTGTTTGCAGAGTGACAAGTTTCCTCACGTCACGTCACGTCTAACATTCTTCCATTAGGCAAGCTATATAACACCTCCCCTCTATATTTACTGTGTTGATGAGATCACAGAAATACCTTATTTATATAGTTTTTTTATATATTAATACTAAAAAAAAAATGTGTGCAAAAAGTTATTCTTATTTTTGCCATATCCCAATAGTGTTTTCATACTTTGTATAGAGTTATGTAAGGTGTCATTTTCTGCAGGGAAAGCTGATGTTTTCATTGACACCATTTTGCGACAGTATTACCTTGCCGTGTTGCAAAATGGTGAAAAAAAATGTTGATTCGGGCATTCAGGAGTTATTTTCCGTTATGGCGTTCACCGCCAATAATACAAGTTATAATTGTTTTTATATTTTAGATTTTTGGAAGCGGTGATACCCAACATTATTTTACTTATTTATTTTTATATATATATAGGGGAAAAGGGGTGATTTGAAATTTTTTTTTTTACTATGATTTCAGCTACCTTAATTTCTGATGACTCAATACAATAGTGCTATTTAACTGTATTACCTTTTATAGGAAATATACTGTTTCTGTATTACAGTCTCTCTATTGGATCAGGTTCCCAGCTGTCATGGCAGCGGATGAGAGGGTAACACCACATGGGGAGCCAACCAGCCATCCAAGATGCCAGCACCCATGTAAAGCACTGTTGAGTGTTCCTGTTGGGTTCGACCACAGCACCTTACAGCTTATTTACCACAATTGGTAATTGTCAGATGTCTAATACACCTGCTGCATATGTAGAGGCCTCAGCCTGTGAGCCCTCTCCATTCAGCTCGTACTGCTGTACTATGTATATAGTCATACAGCAGGAAGGAATTGGTTAATTAGAAAATGCAAGGCATCATGGGAAGTGTGGGCATCCTAAATCTCACTCGGCTGCAGGGCAAAGACAGGAATAGGTTAGTCTCTGCATACTTCATTGCTGCTGAGAAAGATTTTTGACAAGTTTATTTAAAATGTCAAAACGCTGGACACAAAATATTGAGCAGCACTATGTGGGCATACTTCTGTTTTTTTAAAGGGGAAATAAAATTACAATTTGGAAAAAACGTATGATAACATCAGTTACACTGTAAATCCTACTTTTTTGTTTTTAAAATGCCCACAATATGTTGTATTCCTCATGTTCACACTGGACTCCTGGTGACTGCAAATGTTGAAATGTGTATCATGCATTAAACAAGTGTTTTCTGTTGGCACGCATAGTTGTCATGGTGATTTGTATTCAAGGTTTAATTCTTTTTTCCAGGACCAAGTAAAAACAGGACAGTCATATCAATCTTATTTTATAGCCATAAGGCATGTTTCAGTTTTGTCCGCATTCTAAGTACTTAATTGGTTTTGCAAGTACATGAGATAAATTACAATTAAAACTAACATATAAGATACAATTAAAACAAACACAATTTTTTAAAATTACAATCATTTTCTCAATAGTATCTTAAAGAGAAACCAAGAACTTGACTGCAAGAATAGGCTGTATTTATGGTATTTGTTTGGTTTATACATTTTTGTTAGCAGATCTTTCACTTACTCTAGTTGGAAAACTTTCCTTTCGGAACTCCCTTTATTGGTACGAAATATTAACACTTTGGTGTGTCGTACACCAGTGGGTTTGTTCTGACAAACTCACTCCGTGTGTCTGCAGGATTTAATGGCCGGTGTTACTGCAGAACATAACACAGCATGTCGTGTCTGTTCAGCCGTAGTACCTTAACCCCTTCCCGCACCCTGACGCAATTCTACGTCATAGGATGTGGGTATATCCCACACCTTGATGTAGAATTACGTCATGGCGTTTGCCCGGGCTCATCAACGCAGCATCCCGGCAGTGCGGGGTAGCTGGGACCCTGCAGTAACAGAAGGGATCTCGACTATTGCGATCCCGTCTGTTTAACCTTATAGACGCAGCGGTCATAGGGGTACGGAGGTGACAATTGTTGCCATGAGGACCCCAGGGCTGCCATCAATTGCACCATGTGAGGATTGTAACTAACAGTGCAGCTGTCAGCCTATGCAGAAAGCATAGCCTGACTATGTAATATGCTGCAATACATTTCAGGCGGTCCTCTAATTAAGAACACCCAACTTACAGACAACCCCTAGTTACAGACGGACCCCTCTGTCCACTGTGACCTCTTGTGAAGCTCTCTGGAAGCTTTACTATAGTCCCAGACTGCAATGATCAGCTGTAAGGTGTCTGTAATGAAGCTTTATTGATAATCCTTGATCCAATTACAGCACAAAAATTTGAAACTCCAATTGTCACTGGGGCAAATAAAAAAATTTGTCTAGAACTTCAATTATAAAATATACAGTTTCGACTTGCATACAAATTCAACTTAAGAACAAACCTCCGGACCCTAACCCGGGGACTGCCTGTAGTTATATTACCACATGTTCATGTCCCGCCCTGGGATAAAGTAAACAGTAAAAAAAAGTTTTAAAAAAGGGAAATTAAAAAAATTATTAAAAAAGCATAAAAGTCCCCTGTAGTCCCATCCCATGCAATATTAAAATATAACATAAAAAAAGTGAAAATTACCCAAAAAAACACAACATATTGGGTATCACAACGTCCGTAACTACCGGTACAATCAAATAAAATTGTCACTGAACCCGTACAGTGAACACCGTAAAAAAAGTCAAAAAACATGATACCAAGAAAAAGTACAGCTTGTCCTGCAAAAAATTAGCTATAAAGCAGCTCTGTAAACAAAAATAAAATAAAAATGTTTTGCCCATTGTTATATGCCGATGCAAAAACAAGCAAATTTCTCACAAAATTAGTTATATTTCTGCAAAACACGTTAACCATAAAAAAGCCATATAAATGGGGTATCGCCATAATCGTGATGACCCATAGAATAAAGATAACACATTTTTGTGGTACGGTGAAGGTCCCGGAAAAAATTGCTAAAAACCATAAACAAGAATTAATGATTTTTTTTAACCACCACCAAGAAAGAGTTAATAAAGTCTGATTATTAGCTATTGAACCCCCCGGATATGATGTACCTGAAAAGTGGATCTCAAAAAAATAATCCCCCAAATATCCAAATTACAAGAAATAAACATTTTATAGCCTGTAAAATGTGACAATGCTGATCTGGTCTGAATGGCCCCTCCTTCCATTCTATGCCGGGGAGTGTACCCATACAGCAGTCACCAACACATATGGGGCATCCTCAATTTTGACAAATTGGGTATCAAACTTCGTGGAGTTTTTCGTCATCTAAAACTTTGGGACAGTTTTATTTTTGGCCAAAATTAATATATTGTCAAAAAAATTGCAGCTTACACCTCTTAATTACACCTCCATTATGTTTTAACCCCTGTGAAGCTTCTAAAGGGTTAACACAGTTCTTAAAGTTGGTTTTTCACACATTGAAGGGTGCAGTTTCTAAAATGACATAATTTACTGGGTTTTACTGCTATTTAGGCCTCTAAAAGTCACTTAAACCTGAGCAGGTGCCTCTAGATAAGGGTTTTGGTGATTTTCATAAAAATGAGAATAATTGCACCCACAATTCTGACCCTCCTAACAACCTGCATAAAACCCTATGCTGATATAAAGCAGACATTTGGGAAATGTTAGTTATAAAGTTATTTGGGTGCTATGACTATCTGCTTGGAAAGCAGAAAATTTGGAACTTTAAAAATGAATAATTTTTAGAATTTTTTGTCAAATTTCAATTATTTCCATAAATAAACACAAAATATATCATCAAAATGTTTTTATTACTTGTCACACATTGTACTTCAATCTCAAAATCCCCTGGATATGTTAAAGCGTTGCAAAGGTATAACTGCCTATAATGACACAGGGCAAATTTTAAAATCCGGCCTGGTCCTAAACCCTTAAAATGGCTTAGACCAAAAGGGGTTAAGATCAATAAATCTCGCAGACACCTGGAGCCAGTGGTTTGTTTATAATCAATCTTGGGTTCCT
This sequence comes from Engystomops pustulosus, assembly GCF_040894005.1. NCBI lineage: Eukaryota > Metazoa > Chordata > Amphibia > Anura > Leptodactylidae > Engystomops > Engystomops pustulosus. The sequence continues at coordinate 78,498,922 of NC_092418.1, read as the reverse complement.
TTCATCCAAACATGATTTCTCCAGTCCTGTATTTCTGTGCTGAATAAGGCTACATGCACACTGCCGTGTGCCCGCCGCACCGTAGCACGGCAGCGCGGGGAGAGGAGGAGGTGAGCGCCACTCACCCCCGCCCCTCTCCATAGGAACATATGGGCCACGGCGCCGTAATACGGGAAAAGATAGGACATGTCCTATCTTTTACTTGGCTACGGAACGGTACGGTGCCACACATGTGCTGCACCGCACCGCTCCCGTGCCATGCCGCGAGCCCATAGAAGTGTATGGGGGATGTATGTCGGCCGTATATACGTCCCCCATACATGTGTGTGAATGCAGCTTAAATCTGTATATATGTGATGTTTTTTATCCTTATGTACACGTCTTCCTTAAATAGATGGCTGTATTGCCCATTGAAATGAATGTGGCTATATGATACCTTTATGAAAACTGTACGGTACAGGTAGCACACAGCCGTTTTCATACGTTCGTACATATCTAATGTACAGTGACTTGCCAATACTGTCTGGCCCACATTATCCATATATTTATATTTAAAGAAGAATGTGACTGCATTTTTGCGTACCGTGGCCCACATTTATTAAAGCCCCTGCACCAGTTTTTTGTCTGACTTTGCACATTGTTTTTGCTGCAAAATGCTTGTACATGTATTTAGAAAGTGCCCGCAATACATTTTTTGCTCCACTATACCTGACGAGACACAAAATTCTGCACTGAAAGAGGTGTTACAAGAATTTATGCTGGCAGCAGCACGGAGTCCCTGACAGCATCTTCTTTATGGTTCCTTTTAGTGATGGGAAGTCCAGCTCCCCTTACTGAGCTGGATCATTAGGCCCTGCTCACTAAGAAGAGCCTGAACGGCTCTCTATTAAATATATAGAGAGCCTAAGTCGAGCCAGTCCCCCACTCCACGCCACATTTAAACCCGATGGTGAGCTATCGGATCACTGAAGGTAGCTGACCCCCGCAGTTTACATGAAAGAGCTGGCACTTTTTGCCGCCTCGTTCGTGAGTTCCTTTCCACATGCTGTCAGAATGATCTGCAGATGATTGGAACTGCAGTTCTGGCTGTGAGTGGGTGAGCTTTCAGATCTACTCAATCTCTTGTGTCCTGTTTGGCCTCCTGTGTTACCCGACCCTACAGTAAGCCCTGATCTTAGTCATTCAGTGTATATATGACTGCTGTAACTCAAGATCAGACAGTCCCGTGTAAAACACTACTGTATCGTGTTTGCTTACACAGGACTCTCTCCTTACATGGAGGGATAAGCACCAGTCCTATGTAAATTACTTACATTAGACTTCCGTCTTCCTACCATAAATATCAAGCAGTTACTGTCAAATTTTCCACAGGACTGTGCTTCAAAGCGCAACAGCAGTCCTAAGTAAGGTTGTGGTTACAAGTACTTCTGAGGCTGCTTTTACAAACGCAACACTAGGGTACAGGGGCGGGCCCAGGCCTGTTTTTGTATGCACTTCTATGGAAATGCAAGCGATCGGTAACCCGGAACCCGGTGTCATGCATTGTTTTAATGCAAGATAACGGGTTCTGGTTACTAATCACTTGTGTTTCCATAATTGCAGTTTGGGCACTCGGTTTCTAAAAGATTTGCCATCACTGCCATAGACCTTCTATGCAATAGTTTCACAGGCTGTTACATTGTATCATCCTCCCCCCTGCTCCCTCTGCACTTCCCATCTCCCTCTGTCTGTCTGTTACGGCTCTAGTAACACCCCGCAATGGTCTTCTGACTCATAAGTATAATTTTAACAGTTGAACTTAGAAGGAAGGAGGCCATGGATAACAATTATAAGAAAATTACCACAGTCATGGTGCCTGGATCTATAAGTAAGTGCCCCTGGTTTTGTCATGCTTGATTTTGATGGTAGATGATTGATTTGATGGTAGATGGTTGAAGCCTATATATATGGTAAATAAGAGATCAGTACATATCCATGTAAATATGTTAGACAGACCTGCAGTATTTATGATATGCTAAGACAGAAAATACATTGAATTCATATGACCCGTATAAATCTGTCAAGCATTGATCTTGAAGAAACCAGTTACAGAATACTGTAAAGACACAAGGTGACTCTGCAGTCCTTCAAGGTTGGCGCATCCTACTGTACCTACTAATTATATAAAAATAATTAAAACTAATTATTCACTGATGGCCTGACATTAAGTAGATTCACTTTGCGCCGAGCATGTAAGTAATGGCTTTGCCATTTCTCTGTGAATGTGTGACTAAACTCTACAGTTGTGTGGACATTATTAATGTAGTAATTACAAGACCTTATTTATCTGATATCATCTTAATGCACAGACATCTAAATGATGTTCTTTCAAATGCTAATGCAGGAAACCTCAACCTGACTCTATAAATACAGAATCTGCTGATAATGTGCACATTTTATGCCATGTAAAAGTTATTAAAAATATATAGTGGCCAAGTAACAATTTGCTTTAGTGTCACTTGTAATTATCTACATTGCTGCATCCAGACTTGTTTATTAGGGCTAATTTCCGATTTCATCCTTTTTCCTGTCCATAAAATATTTGCAACAGTTGAAAAACCTCATTAAGAACGCACAAATCTTCTTTAAAAGACATGCATCCAATTTTAGAAATTCTAATTTAAGTGACGTACATAGGATAAAAGATTGAGAAAGAAAAGCCATCTTTATGTAGCCCATAAACCGGACAAGTCTATGGTCTGCCGTGCTTTTATTATTACTTTATTATTACTTTATAGCTGAAATATTCATTTATATTCTATATGCTAATGAGCCATAGGCGCTCAGGCTTACGTCGCCTGAGTGCATCCGGGCTCCAAGGGGCGATAATTTATTCAGGCCCTGTATTTTTTAATTGTAGCTGTTCCAATATCTTTCAGACTGCCAGTGACGTGTCTCAGTAGTCTGTTAATCTCACAGCCGACCTCGGGTCGCATGGAAAGTCTTAGTGTGTGTGCATGAGACTTAAAGACTACCGGGTTAAGTCACCGGCAGTTTGATTGATATCGGGCAAGTTTGTCTACTTTTAAAGCGTGAAGAAATTATCATCCTTCGGAGCCAGGAGGCACTATGGTGACGTAAGCCTGAGCCCGTCCGTATCATTAGCATATAGAATATTAGTGTATAAAGTGATATAAGACGTCTTATAAAAGGGAGAAGATGGCAGACTTGTGAATTATAGGAGTCTGCCATCAGTATATCTGATGGTAGATGTCCTTAAAGCATTAGCCGTTGTACTCCGCTGTAGAGGACACTTTAGCAGATTTCAGAATTTAAAGGGGTATTCCGGGAATATGAACGTCTGATACAAAAAGCCATTATGCTATAAATTTATGAAAATAGCAAAACTAATGACAGTCACAAAATGGAGCTTAAATAGTTTGATTTTATGATTCACTAAATTTTATGGCCTCTCTAAAATATCCAGAGTTATCACAAAGGTGGCCGCCACTGTAAACTACAAGTCCCACAATTGTTTAGTTCTCAGTAACTCCTCCTCCCTCTTATGTTCTGCTCCCAGTGTTGATGTAAATGACTTTCTTGCTCTGTTACCATAGTGATGATGTGTGTTACTGTCATCACTGCACAATACCCCACTGAGATGTCTCAGACTTGTCATACTGGATGCACTGCAACCAACCAACTACAGCTAAACTTGGTGGTGATCACATGACCTGCCCAGGCAGGTACAGAACATGTGATGTGGACATATGACCAGCGGCCATGTTGTAGCACCGCAGGGCATCATACCACCAATCTACATGATAGTTGACCACTTGTGAAGGACCATGCTGGGGCTTGCAATGAAATATATTTCCAGGGATCATGTCAACTTAAATATTGAACTTCAGTAAAGCTACGTGTAATTATTTTGACAGATCTTCTACAGTGATATGTCATTGTAATAATCACAACTACCCTGATAATGTATCCTCCACATTTCCTCATACAGTCATAAATGCCTGCCAGCATATCTTTTTTGTATTGACAAAGACAGAAATTAAACCCTGCTAAGATGGAACCCAAAAAATCCCAGTCTGTAGTGGAAAAATATATATTTTCATTGGGAAACTCTGCTGAATATCCAGATCCTACTTTAAAGCAGGCTGGGGGCAGCCATATCAGACTTCTGGTACACTCACTGTAAAGATAGAGAAGAGCTGCTTGTTCAGTTTCTGTCTCATATACCTTGCGCCTTCCATGTTTCCGCTTTTAGTGGATAAGTGTATTTCACTTTTCCTGCTGTCTAATGTTATGGCTCATTGGTATGGTGCATAGGCATTTTAATACCGCAGTATACAGAGAGTTGTGTAACACAGTATGAATACATATGAAGTGCTGCATCAGCAAATTCCATCCATTTGTCCTGCTGCTGTACTGAAAAAAAAAGCCGATTTATCAGGCCAGTGCTATAACTGTACAAGACTGTACTCCACCTCCTCACTTCAAGGTCATTGCTGATTCTCCGTAGTATATACAAGTGACTGCATCAGGCACAGAGCACGGAGTATAGAAACCCCTGAGAGGCTCTGGGACATAACCGAGCTGGCTCCCATAGGGTTTGGTCTTGTACTGTGCTGAGCCAGTGAAATCATCAAGCAAATGTTTCAGCAAGGAGGAGGCAAACACATCAACACTAAAAGGAATTTGCAGTTGAGTGTTGCAGTGTCCTTGTAGAATTTAGTCTCCTCATTCTCTCCAAAAATAAGAGATCAGGCACTCATACAGGTACAAGTCTGAAGTTACAGGGGGTCTCTTGTACTTTTACTGCATTCTGATTTCCCACAGAAAGATCCCCTGTTCATAATTCTCTTATGAACATTACACACATCACTGGGTTTTAAAGGATATGTGTAACATTTTATATACCCTCTGGCTCTGTTTTCAGGGGAACCCAGCAGCGAAATACCCTGTGACTATTCACAGTGCATCTCTTCTAACAAAAAAAAAGTATTGCATAAACCAGGAAATCCCTTTAAAGAATACTATAACCCTTTAGCACACTTGCAAAAATAGAAATAAAACAAATCTAAATTAGTCTTTAAAAAAAAAACTTTATCATGATGCCAGCTGTGGATACTGTAAATCCAGTATGAGTGTGTGGTGGATGTATTTGCAAGTACACATTAGGGAACATGCAGACAACTCTGTGCTCACATGGACCGAATCCTGGCGCAAGTACAGGCCCGGGAGGTGAAGGGGTGAGCCCTCCTCCCTCCATAGATAGACGAACAACCGGACTTGGTCACGGTGTGGTGACACACTGGGGCAGATTTATCAAGCTGTCTGAAAGTCAGAATATTTCCAGTTGCCCATGGCAACCAATCACAGCTTCCCTTTAAAATATTCATGAGCACTGGTAAAATGAAAGCTAAGCTGTGATTGGTTGCCATTGGCAACTAGAAATATTCTGACTTTCAGACAGCTTGATAAATCTGCCCCACTGTGTATTAGATAGGTAAGGTGTATTGGATTAGAGTAGATTATTATTATTAGGGTGCAGTGACACACCATATTAGACTAGGAGAACTTCACTTCTGCAATAAACTGTCTCTTTCCTTCACTTTATAAAACCACTTTGCATCTTACTTCCAACTTGATTTTCTGAAGATGCCACTTTACAGCTGAAGCTGCTTTAGTGGTTTATTAGCTTAATTTCTGCTGACAGGTTCCCTTTAAACTGCATGTGAGACATCTTCTGGCAAGCCTTACTATTATAACAAATGGGATCAGCATCAGAGGTTTCCCACTAGATTTGGAAGCCTAGGGAGTGTGCATTGTCAGCTGTTTCCATCATCTCATGCTATTCTTGGTGTGAAATATATGAACAGGGTGCCTCATTTCTGTTGCTGTCTTGGGTTGCTTTGACTGTAAGTCTTGCAATCTGCTCCCAACCCATCTCCTGAACTTGTGGGGAAGCGTTAGCTGAGAAATATAGGTTCATAGTGCCCTAGATTCTGCAAGGGTCTAGTAAATCACTTGCTGCTCCTCCCTAGCTACAAAAAAGAATTCAGCAGAGAAACAGATGTGGAGCAATGAGGTTTGGGAGAACATGCTGTACACCATGTCTGCCCCAATGTCTTGCCATCGCATATCAAACAGCTGTGTTGGGTCTCTGTATTGAGGGACCTGCATGGATTGTCATACTTTCTTAACTCCTCTGAGTTGGGAAATTAAAAGTTGAAGCCTAATTAATCCAGCAAAACATATAATTTCTATTTAACTGTTGTTGTTTTTCAGATAAAACTGAAAAATAAAAAAGCAATTAGCATTTGCAGCCGTTTATGGAGAAAAGATGGTGAACATAGAAGGGATTGGAATGTGAGCTCCGACCGATAGCTGTAAAATTAACGATGAGCAGAAATGTCATTTCATTACAAGTGAAATTAGATTTCACAAGTCAATGAGGGGGAAAGACTCCTTTCCTCCCATCTTTCAGTGTTGGAAATGTTGAATGGATTCCAGGCCGCATACCGTCATTTCTTTCATGCCATTTAGTTTGTTTTATCATTTCTCACCAAAGATCATTTACAGACTTGTGTCCTTCGTTGCTAATTGTAATGGCAGCTTGTGCATACCCTTTGATCTGTACATAAACCTTCCCTCTGTAACCAAGCCAAAATCCTGCTGAATATAAATGTATCTGTGATAACAGTCAATGGGTGTATTTAGTTCTGCAAGTTGGGTTCTCTGCTACTGAAGTCTGACTGCACCCATGCTAGAAAGCCTGAAATAGAAAACTAGAGTTCTTGGCTTCCTTAACCCATTATGACTTCTGCACATGCTGCTTATATCTCTGCTTTTTTATGAAGCCATAACTGGACTGTGGAGTATAAGTCCTATACCTGAGCATACCGCAAATCTCATGACACATGCAACAGAGATGCTTTTTAAGATTCGGGTAAAAAAGATGTACACAAGTATCCTGAAAATACAGTCGTATGACCAAAAAAGTCTATCATCTTTAATGAATCTGGCTCTAGACAGGAAAGCAATAAAACCTCAGATGAACCCGCACCACATGACTACACAGTGTATGTCCCCCGATGGAGCAACACGGGTAAGCTGATGTATAGGAAGAGTGTCTCTCACCTCCATCTTAATAATAATAATAATAATAATGATAATTCTTTTTATAGTGCACACAGATTACACAGCGCTGCACAAAGTCAAATTGGTCCCTGTCCCCATGGGGCTCACAATCTAAACAACCTAACAGTATGTTTTGGAGTGTGGTAGGAAACCGAAGTACCCGGAGGAAACCCACGCAAACATGGAGAGAACATACAAACTCTTTGCAGATGTTGACCTGGTTGGGAACCCAGGACCCCAGCGCTGCAAGGCAGAAGTGCGATCTTACTTTTTTTCTCTTCCAAATTACTAAAATTCAACATAGAAAAAACTAAATTCATCATCTTTCCATTTGTTTTCTCTCGCTGTAATATTTCTTACTCTCCATGACCCATCATTTGCTATTATTAGATCCCCACATCATACAGTTTCACAAATCCATTGTTGTGGGGTAAGCTTTGATTGCATCCTGTCCATTACAACAAACATCTGGGTGTTTACTCCATCCCATTGCTACCACCCCTCACAAGACAGAAAAAATGCTGTTGCATGTTCTGGCCACCATCACCCAAACTAGTTGAGTCTCCTCACACTGCCATGTTCTTTAATCTCTGTATTTAAACTGTTCACCAGACCCTCCACTCTGCTGTAATATCTGTATCTACAGTCCTGGAATATAAATGATTTATATAGAATCCTTCTGCTATGAGCAACCCACACAAAGGTCAGCTGGACTGCTACATAACACATTTTTTGTATGGTCAAAATGACAAAAAAATTCCCTACTACCTTTTCAAATCATGGCTAAACACTGAGCACAGTCTGATCCAGGTGACAGCCGTGCTGAGAGGCATGGTCCTGTCCTTTGTCCCCTTAACCCCACTTTCCCTGACGGACCTCAAGCTTCTGATGCATTACTGCCAAAAGGGCTCCACACCAGGCAACAGGGAAAATGGTGAACCCATCATCTTCCACAGCTCGATGCTATGGTGATTGATTGGGCCGGGAAGGGGCTGTAACGCTTGGCGGACGTGAGCCCCACCACCCGAAACGGTAGGCACTCATCCTGGACAACTTCCACTCTTGAGGCCTTCCCTGCTAATACTGAAACCTCTTCATTTTTAGAATGATTTAGAATTGATGATAAACTGGACAGCAAGAGGATGGGCCATTCATTCGACAATGCAATTTCTTCCTGTGACTATTAATAAATTGTCCTGTGTGTGCCATGGTAACAGCAATATACAGTTATATGGTGAGCCCCTAATGCCTAAGGGAACCCCACTCATGGCTCCCTTGAGATATCCTGACATCCGTGTACTGGAATCAATGGGGTGGATTTATCATGTCTAGTGTGTCATTTTTCTCCTCTTTTCACCTCCATACAACTTTTTTGAAAGAGGAGGGGCGGAAGCCAGAGCCTCCTAGTATATCTACACCTGTAATCCCTTTTTTTTTCCCTTAGTCAAAATGGCGGCCGCCACACGGATTGTGAGTGCGCATGCGCCAAGATGACACGGACAGCGTCTGTCCACGTGACCATAACGACTTCCGGTAACGCGGCCTGAACACAACAGGACACCGATACTTCCGGCGCCCAGATCCAGCTGCTCATCATTTGTTGTTCACATTTATGAATGGAAAGCCGAGACTGTGGGCGGTCCGATTGCTGATGGGAGGGTATTTACTTATTTATCTGCACCTATTTTTCACTGATTAACTATTTTCACTGTATAAAACTTCTTGCTGTGTTTGGTGAATCACGTTTTCAATTGTACAAAGTATTCCTTTATGTTTTGTAAATCATGTAAAATAATTGTCACGGTCCAGCCATGGACCAATAAGATGTAAGGTTGGCCCTTATATGTTTGCTTACTGGCCATACACACTATGCTTGATAAAGGCTCTACGTGAGCTGAAACGTTGCACATGGAATAAAGACACCCCATCGTTTTGATCACTATCCTGGAGTACTGCCTGTTTGTGGAATTACACCTGTAATGCAGTGGGGGGAAGGTTGATAAATTCCCTTTAATGTTTTTGAAGCAATAATTTTATGGATGTGATATCCTTTGACTACATATTACAGTGTATAGTATGTGCAATCCATATAATATATTTCTTTCTTAAATCAATAATCATAGATAACTGTAATTTTATTTGTTTTTTAAGAAAAACATTGATTTTCATCTAAAAAAAAGCAATGAGAAAGAACAACACAGATTATATAAAAAGATACTACAAACTTGTAATGAAACAACAGTAGCCCAACACATAATAATCTATAAAAACTAAGAGAACACGCATAAAAAGAATAATAACAATGAACCATAGCCTAATTTACTGAAAAGACATTTATTGAATATTTGCTTTGGATACCCTGGAATCCAGTGTTGTAATGAAGAATATCATACTAAGTGTTTTCTTACTTATGTATAACTGCATATTGTTGTATAATGTCTTTTCTAATAGCTGTATTGCTGTAAAGGGGTTTATATGAACTGAATATTAAAAAATGTAATGCACACATTACTCCTTTTTTTGTGAAAATCAAGTAATTGCTTTGCGTACATGCATTTTAAATGGGTTGTCTATGAAGACACACGCACCATTGACACAGAAGAACTATATACTCCCTTCAATAAACTCCAAGGAGACACCTAAGGCTTGTGCTGTTGCTTCTCGCCCGGCTGACATGGGCGAGTTGAGCGCAGTCTAAATTGAAAAAGACTGGCCCCATAGCCTATTAGGCACCATACCATGAACTTGTCTAATAAAAGGCTATGGGGCTGTGAGTAAGTCACAGTTTGTGTGCATTGTGCGCATTAGGCCTAATTGTGTCGTTATTGTCCTATTATACCAAGGAATTGCTGCTCTGAACACAGAATTAGGGCTTTTTCACATTGGCGTTGCTGCTCAGCTTCCATTGCTTCCGTTTTGTCTCTGCGTCTGCAGAAAGACCTGAAGGTTTAACATTACTTTGAAAACATCACACCTGGTCAGTGAAAAAACAGATGTTTCATCACTTTTATTTGCGGACCCACAGACTTCTATTGCCCTCCGTGATCCGCATCTGTGAAAAAAATAGGACATTTCATAGTTTTTTTTTCCATGGGCAACGGATAACTGAAAATACAAGGCAATGTGAAAACACCCATTGAAAACATGGCTTTGTGAGGCATCTGTTGAAATCACTGAACCACGAATGTGAAAAACCAAGACAACGTGAAAGAGACCTTACCCATTTTTGGGACTCTAGAAGGACACGTCAGCAGCCAATAAACTAGTGTTTGCTAATTCACAAACATCTAAGGGAGTTTTCTCAACTCCCACAACACCATTTGGTCAATGTTTGTTTTGTCTCTAGAGAAAGGGTAGGAGCAGCATACAGCATTGGACGGTGGAATATCTCATGAAATACACTTTGGATAAAAATGCTAAAAATATGTGTCAAATATTGGATTTAAAAAATTTTACATATTTTACATATATTTTTCGGACTATAAGACGCACTGGACCATAAGACGCACATAGGTTTTAGAGGAGGAGAAATATTTTCCCCCAAATAGTATGCTAAAATATTTAATAAAGTAACAGTAAAGTAACTGGGCGGTGCAGTGCAGCCATGTTTCTCTTTGGAGAGGGGCAGGGGCAAGCAGTGGTCACCGCCTCCTCCTCTCCCGGGCACCGTCATCTATCTTTAGATAGAATTATGTTGGCATGTAGTCAGGGGGTCTCAAGAGCTACCAGGGCTGCATAGGTATGAGTATATGTGACAATGGTCACAAGAGCTTACAATCTATGGGGAGGGGACACAGGAGATGACAGTGCTTGTACAATGGTCACAAGAGCTTACAATCTATGAGGAGGAGGAGGACACCTGAGAAAACAGTGCTTGTACAATGGTCACAAGAGCTTACAATCTATAAGAAGGAGGGTACACAGGAGATGACAATGCTTGTACAATGGTCACAGGAGCTTACAATCTATGAGGAGGAGGAGGACACCGGTGATGACAGTGCTTGTACAATGGTCACAAGAGCTTACAATCTATGAGGAGGAGGACACAGGAGATGACAATCCTTGTACAATGGCCACAAGAGCTTACAATCTATGAGGAGGAGGACACAGGAGATGACAATCCTTGTACAATGGCCACAAGAGCTTACAATCTATGAGGAGGAGGACACAGGAGATGACAGTCCTTGTACAATGGCCACAAGAGCTTACAATCTATGAGGAGGAGGACACAGGAGATGACACTCCTTGTACAATGGCCACAAGAGCTTGGTCTGTGGGATAAAGTACCTTTACAAGACAGCAGCCACTACATACCAGGCAACAAGGGGTTAAGAGTGTGAGAGCAGAGACCTGGGGGAAGGGAGCACTTATCACTTATCTGATCCTGTGAGAAGTTACAGGTCAGACACTGCACACAGCTCTGTATAGGTTCCTCTTCTCAAGTTGCCGGCAGCCTTCATGTTCTCTCTTCCCTCTGAGCCTCCCGGGCTACTTACAAGCTGAGCGGGGATTCGCCACAGAGTCCGTGCCTTTCTCCTCCCCCTCTCTCTCCACTGCTGCGCTCCTACTCTGCCACAAAGCTCCTGTATATTGGTGCCCTGTGGACGGCAGAGCGCATGGGTGCTGCCATCCATTCCCTCTAGCAGTGGAGGGCTGAGAGGAGGAGAGGAGCGCAGCGGCACTCAGCACAGCCGCTGTGCTTCATTGTTAAGGGCTGCGCTTACTGCCAGCATTAGCTGGCAGAGCGCAGCCGGGTGACCTCCATTATCTCCTGCAGCTACATCCGGACTATAAGACGCACCACTGTTTTTTCCCCATCTTCTGGGGAAAAAAAAGTGCGTCTTAGGCTACATTCACACTAACGTATGGGGGACGTATATACGGCCGACATATATACGGCCGATATACGTTCCCCATAGGCAGCAATGGGCGGCAGCAGTGTTGAAAAAGGGGATATTTGACACGTATATTATTTAGTTTTTTGATCCAATGTGTATTTCACTAGATATTCCACCATCCAGACCTTTTTGTTGCAACCTCTTTACATAATGCATGTATACCTTCTGTAGAACTATAGCTACTGGACATTTTGAAACCATGTTCAGGTTTGCAAAGGGGTCCAAGAAACTTATTCTTGTCAATTGCCTATGCGCATATTTGAGAAACTCACACCATGCGCTTGTGGGATTTTCGTACCAAACCTCTAATCACTGGACTTGCGTGTGCTATTCAGTCCAGTGATTAGATATTCGGTCCTGAAAATCCAACTAGCGCAGAGAGCAAGTTTCGCATTTTATTGTAATACTAGATATAGATCTTGCGGTAAGGCCAGATATTGGGAGCGTATAATTGGTCTCTTCACTCTAGTACTATTACTTATTAGACATTGGGGCACATTTACTTACCCGGCCCATTCGCGATCCAGCGGCGCGTTCTCTGCACAGGATTCGGGTCCGGCTGGGATTTAAGATGGTAGTTCCTCCGCCGTCCACCAGGTGGCGCTGCAGCGCCGAAAATAATCTTAACGCCCCGGAATGCACCATCCCATAGAAGGTGAAGGTGAGCGCTCCCCAAGCGACACATTTTCGGTTTTTAAATGCGGCGGTTTTTCCGAATACGTCGGGTTTTCGTTCGGCCACGCCCCCCCCCCCCGATTTCTGTCGCGCGCATGCCGGCCCCGATGCGCCACAATCCGATCGCGTGCGCCAAAAACCCGGGGCAATTCATGTACAAGCGGCGCAAATCGGAAATATTCGGGTAACACGTCGGGAAAACGCGAATCGGGCCCTTAGTAAATGACCCCCATTGTGTTTTGTTTTGTTTTGATCACATCAGTAAATTGCCTTGTTGCTTTGGAGCTGGATTTTCTCTGTTCAATAATGATGTGGGTCTAAAGTTAGCTGGAGTATGAGGAGGTTACCTGGCTAAGAAAGAGAGACATAAAATCTCACGATTCATGTGATTTTTTCCTTTAATTATTTGATCCTTAAGAGATGAAATACAGTATATGATGCATTATACCATATATACTCGAGTATAAGTTAACCTGAGTATAAGCCGAGGCTCCTAATTTTAACACAAAAAACTTGAAAAACCTATTGCCTCGCGTATAAGCCACGGGTGAGAAATGCATTGGTCACAGCCTCCAGCCAGTATAAAGCTGACCAGTCCATATCCCTCAGTATATAGCCTGCTAGCCCCTGCCCCCCAGTATATAGCCTGCCAGCCCCTGCAGGCCCCAGTATATAGCCTGCCAGCTCCTGTACCCCCCACTATATAGCCTGCCAGCCCCAACCCCCCCAGTATATAGCCTGTCAGCCCCTGCCCCCCAGGTATATAGTCTGCCAGCCCCTCCAGTATATAGCCTACAAGCCCTGCCTCCCAGTATATAGCCTGCCAGCCCATGTCCCCACGGAATATAGCCTGCCAGTCCCTGTAGTACACAGCAATCCCTGGCAGTATATAGCCAGCCCATCTCCCCAGTATTTACCCAGCCAGCCCCTGCAGTACATAGCCAGCCAGCCCCTGCAGTATATAGCCAGCCAGCCCCTGCAGTACATAGCCAGCCTATCCCCCCAGTTTATACAATTAACACTGTATTCACCTTTACGACGACGCCCACAGGTCCTCTTCTCGCTTCGGATGCTCTGGTGCCTCTTTGGGTCGTTTGGCTCCTCTTCAGGTCATTCGGAGGCACCGGATCATCCCAAGCAAGAAGAGGCCCTGCCAGGGGCATCGGATAGGTGAAAACAGTGTTCATTTTTTTTATAGACTTAAGTATAAAGTATACAATTTTTGTGCTGAAAAACTCTGCTTATACTCAAGTCTATACTGTATATATCATTTTTATAAAGATTCATTTGTTAGACCTAGTGACTGTACATTTTTGTAATTGTGTATTTATAGCAGAGATTTTAGGTATGGTAATACAAAAAAATATATAATATTTAACAAATACTTCTAAAATTTTGAAGGATTTAGAATTTTATTTTTACAGGGTTTTTCATTTAGCTTCCCTTTTATTAGCTAGTAGCTTTGAGACCTTGTTTCCTTGCCAAAAACGTATCACTGTGGATTTACATAGGTATAATTCCTATTTGTTTTGTATTAATAGGTATAATTGGTGTTGCATATTTTCAGCTTATTGTTTGAGTCTGTAGTTTTGCTTTCTGGCTTCTAGGTCTTTTATCTTGTTAAATGAATCATTTATATCTTTTTTTTTTTGTTAGTTTTCTTTTCAATCACTGCTAATTTGAGAAAATAGCCTCTGAGGATTGCCTTGTGAGCGCACTATAGAGATGTGCTGGACGTTTCATGAGTGTCCTTGATTTGGAAGTAATTGTCTGTTATTTTGTGTGGTTCTAGATATTTAGGTTTATTTAGCATCTAATTATTTAGTCTCCATGGAGAAAAGAAGGCAAGATTAAAGTTTTATGAAATGAAGATAGAAACTAAGCTTTGTACATAACATTCTTAGTTGGGTTTACTGGTATCAGTCTTTTAAAATGACAGTTGTCCTTCCAAAAAGTACTCAATGTCTGAATGCATTTTTGATGGTTGGAAAGTATTATCAAGTTGATTAACCAAGAAAATTATCCATTGCATACAGGTTTTATTTTAATATTAGGCAAAATCAAATTTAAAGTCTATGGTTTTCTATGATATGTTTGTTAAATGGTTTTAAAACTACCACATAAACAATAAGCAAACCCAACTTATTTTGTTTAAAATCGACTTTCACTTTTTCATATTTCATTTGTTGCTTGTATGGAGCACATATACTATATACATATATAGTGGAAGGCTTGTTGATTATACTTCGATGATAAATCTGCCTCATGTTATACTTAGAACGGTTTGTTATACTTAGAACGAATGTGGTCAACAAGATCAAAAATATTGTATTCACTATATAAAATTACACAATAAATGGAAGGTTCAGCTTACAGACTCTATAAGTTTCTCGTGATAACTGACACAGCCTATACCAGGACATGGAACTAGCAATACTTCACACCTTTATATATATATGAGCTTTGCCTTCAGCCATCTTTAAACCAACTGCATTTCCTTTGTTGGAAAAAAAGGTACAAGAAGGAGATGCAAGGATTTTTCTTGCTGGAGCTTAGTAGTGATCCTAGTAATCTTCAAATTTAAGCTCGTCCTTTCAAGGACAGTGGATGTGAATCAATAATGTACATCTATATTGTAAAGGCTGAGAATCCCAGGTGAGAAGTAGATTTTGTAGGTATTATGGTTAGAAGCGCAGTCTGCAGGGGTATAACTTGAAGAGGATGTGCAACCTTTAACCCAAGCAGTCTCTCCTCACATGAAGAGACTTCCTTAGTTCTGTGATTATATATTATAGATAGGGGGCCAGGTAAAGATTTTGCTTTGGACCCACACGGCTTCAAGTTACACTCCCTGGTTATTAGGGTAAAGTTATGTGCAGTAAAAAATTATTGCAGAAATGTCAGTAACTCTGGTTTCCTTCCACACCCCAATAGTGGTAGGTTGATTAGATTGTGAGCCTCATGGGGACAGGGATTGACCTGGCAAGTTCTGTGCAGCGCTGCGTAATCTGTGAGCACTATATAAATAAAGGAATTATTATTATTAATATATGTGCCACATCAGGATATACAATCAGAAGGGAACAGTAGAAGAACATTAGGGCACAATGGGGCTTCAGATGAATTCTACACCAGGTCGTTCCTGGCATAGAATACATAGAATGCTTAGAATGCTGCTATTGCCGGTGCCAGGAGCTAAAGTAAATGTGCCAGGCAGAGTGTTCCCAGTCCCATGCACTCCACATCCACTTGTACTAGCCTACAAGCCCGATATAACCATGTTTCTGGTGACATTTAAAAGCTGAAGATCTCAGCTTCAAAACAGAGAAGTTTGCCCTGTGTGCTGTTAAAGTACAGAGCTTCTTTTTGTATGGCCTCTTTGTCTTTTTCATGGTCACAAGAATGTGATACTAGTGGCATGCATGTAACATCTTGGCCACAGGATTGTCTAGAGATAATAAATTAAACTTCTAGAATATAGTGAGAGATTTTAGTAATATTATTTTGCACATTAATGTAACTTAAGCAACATGGAAGGCTGCTTTGACCTGTTAAGCTGTAGAAATGCAAATTCTAGGGATGCAAGGTCATTGCTGCCTGATATTCATCTGC
Source organism: Engystomops pustulosus (assembly GCF_040894005.1). Lineage (NCBI taxonomy): Eukaryota > Metazoa > Chordata > Amphibia > Anura > Leptodactylidae > Engystomops > Engystomops pustulosus. The sequence continues at coordinate 78,482,606 of NC_092418.1, read as the reverse complement.
CCTGACTTCAGAAAAGCAGTTTTCATTATGCAGATTTAATTTACAATTTAGACTCTCTCCAGTAAAAAGCTAAATAACATTCAGCGAATCTGACTTAAAATGTGGCGCGCTTACTGCCGAAGACTCTGCTTGTTATTTCCAGACAGTGATTGCACGTTCATGTAGAGAATTTAATATGAATTTACATAAACACCCTCAGGAAGTATTTATGGCATAAGGTACATTTGGATTCTATGTCACAGACAGTCTAGTTTACAAATGAGCCTTTTCAAGCGCGTGTATTCCTGTTTTTTCCTGTAGAAGCATTTCAGCGCAATTATTCTAAATAATACTGATTTCACAGCATCATTCTGGAGGCCGATGCAGGGAAATTGAAATCTTGTACTTTAAATATGTAAACACGCGCTAAAAGCAACAAAACTGTAAGAGAGGTGTTGTACGTACAGAATGGTGGACCCACTGCAATCACTGAAATTGTAAAGGGCAAAATGTAAGTGACACATTTGTACCCGTTTGATGAATTTCCTGCAGAAATATTTAGAGCATTATATTTTGTTATTGAAAAAATCTTGACTTTTTGAAATAATTGAAAAATGTTCCAAAAACACATTGGCCCCAATTTACTTAACTGCTTTAACAAGTATTTATGCAGTGTCCGAGATACATTTGTGTTGCAGCTGCACTATACCCGACGTGACCCAAAATTCTGCAATTAAATGGGTGTTCTGCTGTTCAGTTGGACCATGCACTACATTCAACAAAGTCCAGGAGCAATGCAGGGGGCGCTAGATTAATGAAGAACAGGCACCACAAATCATGAGTCTGGCGCCCTCTGCAAGCTACATAGGCATATAGCACATAGTGCAGTTTGCACTGTTTTTAGTCAATGTGGGCCATTCAGAGTAAGATATTAATGGATAGTGTGGACTGTACGCATGCAAGACTGACCTACAACCTCCACCTCCATAGATGTCTGATTTTGTAATATTCCTTTAATATATGTTAAAATCAAGTAAAATTATGTGTGTTCCATTGGTTCTAACTGAAAAAATGATGATAAGCCTCCTATTTAGAAGAGCCTATTATACATAATAAAAAGAGAGATTTGACACAACTGTCTACAACCTTGGGGTTTTCCCATGAAAGAAAGTTCCTAAATTTTAATCCCCTAGTCATGTTTACATGATAAAGATCATTTTTGATGATTTGCAATTTTACTCAGTTTTATTGCTGTTTTAGCTCTTATAACTAGGTGATGGTCATTGTAAAATTGCAGAGCATGGGCATGGACTCTCTAAGCAGACGCATTATGATCCCTCTAGTGTTGTGAGATGCTCTGTGCTGAAAATGTGTCTAGATTATTAGGGTACAGGTTTATCTACACTTTCATTTAACACTCTAATGATATCTAGGGCGGCACGGTGGCTGAGTGAGTAGCACTTCTGCCTTGCAGCACTGGAGTCCTGGGTTCAAATCCCACCCAGGTCAACTTCTACAAAGAGTTTGTATGTTCTCTCCGTGTTTGTGTTGGTTTCCTCCAGGTACTCCGGTTTCCTCCCACACTCCAAAACATACTGTTAGGTTGTTTAGATTGTGAGCCCCATGGGGACAGGGACCAATTTGTCATGCTTTGTGCAGCGCTGCGTAATCTGTGTGCGCTATATAAATAAAGAATTATTATTATTATTATATCTGACACCTAGAAAAAGAGAAATGAAACAGATCAGAGTCATGAGATGGATATAAGAGACAATAACACACTAAGTTCTGCTCATCTAATCGATAAAATACAGTCAGCACTGCTATGTCACCCCTTCCCCTGGGATCTGGAGCTTATCTTGTTTGGAGAGCTGCTGCTGCTGCTTGCTGCTGTGTCCTCTCCACACTGCTAAAAGCACAGCTGAACCAGGAAGTGCCTGTGTCTGTAGTGCTATCTGCCTCCTACCCCTCCCCCTTCTCTTGCAATGCAAAGGAAGCATTAAATTGGAGAATCTGTTATTTTGTTATCCTGAGTATATTTAAGAATCTTGTCTTTATGGGAATACCCCTTTAACCGGTTTCTTTAAACCCTAATAGGGTTTTTTCATGTACAATAACTCACCTTTCTAGTAATTTCTTTAAGTGCTAAATTTTATAATATTAACTACAAATCTCACTAAGACCTTGTATTGATAAACTATTTACAAACAAAATAGGCATTTAGAAAACTGCTTATGCAAAAATTCATGAGTCAAATGCCTCCACTGATGTGGAAGTAGCAATAAAAGATATTTGGAGAATACCAAAAAATGAACTATACTGGTAATGAATATGTAAAAACATAAGAGGAGAGACTTTCTAGAAATAGGGTAATAAAATAATACAAGGATAAATAAAATAAAATAAAGAAGGGTAGGCTGCTTATGCACGGCAGTAGGTCCCTAGTTGGCATTTGTACATTTTTGGAGAAGCCTACTAAAGGGACCCTGCCGCAAGATCTTAAACCCATTAAACAACTACAATTCCCTCTTTTATGTAAAATCTCAGACATTTACCTATAAAAAAAGCTCCTCAGATTTAGAGGGTACAGGGGCATCCAGACCGGGGGGGAGAGGGGGAACAGTAGTTTAATGGGGAAAAATCTAAGTACATAAGAGACTTTAATTTACTTTTGCATTTATAAGAGAACAAAGTTATAAAATATCCCTATCACCCATTGTAAAAAGCAGCTGTCCCTGTATTGAGACATTCAATGAACTGGAGATGAGGGAAGGAAACCTATGATGTACCGGAACCACAAGTTCAGGATGTATGGAAAGATGGAAACGAATCTAGTGTAAAAGCAATATTCTTTATTGTAAAACATTTTAGTTCCCTGCTGGCGTCTTCTAGAAATGAAGAACAATTTCCTATGGATAAACTAAAAATCCCACACAAATAAAGTATCCTGAAAATCATTACTGCAATAAGGAAATTGAAAGCAATTGAAGGGATTTTCCATCATTGGGTTCCTTTGGGATTTATGTTTTTCTGTTCTATAAGAATCTACAAACTGATTACGATAAGACAGACTTTTGATACAGGACAATTTTATCGATGTATTTTTTAATTAAAGTTAGAAACCCATAAAGACTCTCCTAATGAAGATGTGAACAAGTTAGGGGGGGGGGGGGGACTTATGTGATGGATTCTCTAAAGACACAGCAACGGTCAGATGAACATACAGGGGGAGAGTTATCAATACTTCTACGTCAGTTTTCTCCCCCATAGTCTCTTCACAACACCAGTATAAAAAGTACAGTCCTTTTTTGGTACTATAAGATGCAACCCAGGAAAAAAGGAAAAATCTATTTAATTCCAATTAACCACTTCACGACTGCCTTATGGCTATATACGTCCTATTTGCACATGCCTCATGGAGAGGACGTTTATAAGCGTTATGACAGTGGCCAGCTTCAAATGGCTCCTGAGCCCTGGCACCTAGAACACAATTGTGTCATATTGAACTAAGAATCTCCCGAACCAGAGATATCCACCCCTAAAGTTGTACTAAAAGAATTTGATTATTATGTACAGCTTTCTATTTCCGATTGTAACTTTAAGACTAAACAACATCTCCAGTTCTGTTAAGCCATACAATCCCTATATCATATTAAAGGGGAGCCTGTCCTGCTTAATATGACATCAGAATTTTGTTTCTAGGTGCAAGGCTTCAGAAGATATAGGCAGGTGATGTTTGCCCACCTTTAGCCTGTCAGTTAAAGGCAGAATGCAGAAGAAGTTGCAGGAAAGACTTTCACTTTGCAGAAGTACATGCACCCTCGGCATCTGTAGCTGAACCTGGGAAAAGGTGATGAAATAATGCTGTAGATATTTATAGCATATTTTGGTTAAAGTTACTATTTTAATCAGAAATATGGCAAAAAAGTTTATTATATGTATGTTTATTATAAGTTTTTATATGTAATAAATAAAACTATCCAATCAAGTTAAAGTCTCACATTTTATGAAAACACAATGTAAAAATTGTTATGATATGTAAAGCGATCTCAGCCAGCTCCATAGAGATTAATGGAGCAGAACGGTCATGCACGTCCGTCTGCTTCATTACTCCGATGGAGCAACGAGGGGTCCGATGGTCCCCTCATTTTCACGATCTGGGGGGGGGGGGTGGTCTTAGCACTGAGACCCCCACTGATCAGCAAGTTAGGCCTTATCCCGTGGATAGGGCTTAACTTTAGTCCCATGGAAAAACCCTTTAATCTGTAGATGTGTAGATTAGAATGAGTATTGAATGATCCTTGAATCAAGAAACCATTTGTCTCATCTATTAGTCTCATATAATGTATGTAATGTATGTGTGTGGCGTAAGTGTGCCCTATGTCCTTCTGTTCATTCTTATAAAACACGTCTGGCAGTGACACAATAAGATTTGTAATGTCCATTGTCTTAAAACGCAGAAAGATTTCTGAAAGGAGAATATTTCATTTCTGTTACTCAAAATTTTGTGTCCCCGGCCACGTCCTATGGAGCTTTCAAAGAACTGGCAAGGTCATAAGTGGAGAGCTCCTTCACACATGATATTTGACCTGCAGGTAGTTTCCACTTCTTCATTCCTTCTGTACACCAGGATTTCTAGTGTCTTCATAAAATTATATTTATGCTAAGGGAATTGAGTTCTCACACTGCAGTAAAGGTTTATCACACTCTGGAGGAATCGCATACAGGCTGTGCCATAACAATTAGCTGGAGCTGGAAAACATACCTTAAAGGCCTGTGCTAGCTATAAACATGGATATAATTAATGTAAAGTTTTAAAACTTTTTAAGGAGTTTTAGTACTTGAAAAAGTTCAATTTACACAGTATACCACAACTGAACTTACATAGGGACTTTAGGATCCCCAATTTTGTGAGCGGTCAGAGCCCAACAATCTTATTTTGTTAACAGGGGAAAAAACTCTCCTTGAAGATGCGGTTAGACCAATAGGAGCTGAGCAGATTTTATACCAGCTTGTGGGAATATAATCAATTACATTTAGAAACGTATAATTTTTGCTATTTTATGTCAAAAAGTAAAGATAGCTGGTTTGAAGGATAGAAAGAGATATAAATAAATGAATGATGGTCTATACAGAACCTTTTCCACAAAAATGTATAACGATAGCAGATAGGACACTATGTACAAACTGTTCAGTTCCTCCTGCTCTGTAACATGCTGCCTGCAGTTAGGACACTTTGTAAAATCTGCTCAGCTCTTCCTTATCTAAAACATACTGCCTACAGATGGGACACTATGTACAGTTTGTTCAACTCTTCCTCATCTATAACCTAGAATCTTTTCCACAAAAATGTATAATGATAACATGTTGCCTGCAGGTAGGACACTATGTACATTCTGTTCAGTAGCTCCTGCTCTATAACATGCTGCTTGCAAATAGGACACTATGTAAAATCTCCTCAGCTCCTGCTGCTCTATAACATACTGGTACATATGGGACATTATATAAAATCTGTACAATCTTCTCGGCTTTCCCTGCTCTATAACATGCTGCCTGCAGATAGGACACTGTGTACAATCTGCTCAGCTCCTCCTGCTCTATAACATACAGGTACATTTAGGACACTATGTACAATCTGCATGCTTTCCCTGCTCTGTAACATGCAGCCTGCAAAGAGGACACTACACTATGTACAAACTGTTCAGCTCTTTATGCTCTATAACAACATGCTGGTGCATTTATGACATAATGTACAATCTGCACTATAACTCACTAATTCTAATAGAACACCCACACAAAGAAATGACAATATAATCCTTTATTACAAGGAGGAGGAGGAGTCTGTAGGCTACTCTGCACAATGGCTCACCAGTGTGACATGGAGAGAGCGGGGCCTTCTTCTGTTGGGGCTGGTGTGCCCCTACCTGGTTGATCTGGCAATGCAGGACATGTGGGATGCAGATGGCTACATTGGCAGGTATGATTGCTTCCACACTAGGGTTAGGGGTGAGAGATTCACCAGGGAAAAAACAGAGCGTCAGATCATGGCTACCACATGGCTAATATTAATGCTGAGTGCTATAGTGGTATAAAAACTTTAATATTATATAAGAATAAAATAACTAATAGCATGCTGCTAGCTACTCTTGACAACACAAGAAGAGAGAGAGCATGATCGTTTTCCCATGCGCGGTATGGTATGGTGGGACATGTGTGTGCGTACCATACCACGGCTGGGCACCAAAGGGGTCTATGGGGACATATATCTGCTCACAAATGTGCGGCCTCACGTCCTCACATTGGCAGTGTAAATGGAAAAAAAAAACACTACTGCCTCTCATAGAGATACTTATTTAGCCTGTTCAGTGTGTGTCCACGGAGGCTTTACTGTCAGCTTGATCTTTGAAAATAATGTTCATAGCATACGTACCCAAGGAGAGCAGAAAGGGTTAACGCTTACAGCTGTGTAAGAATACAGGACAGTAAAGAAAGCCATTTGCAAGATGGTAGATTTCTCATAGCTCTTAAAGCACCACTCTTTTTGAAATATCCAATGTGCTTGAAGGAGAGTCCTGATTCCAGATTGATTTGCATTTTTTATTATTCCATCTATATTTCCATAGATATCATTAGATTCAGATTCCAATGTATGTTCAGCTTTAGTCCATATCTACTTCATGTAGTAAGCTGTAATATCATAACAATTCGGGGTTATTGGAAAATGTCATTTTAGATGGGTTTTTTTTGTTGCTATGGAAATATTTAATTGCTGTGCGTTTTACATTTCTTTATTTCAAGTACTGTTTACTTTTCCTCTCTGGAAATTTTCAAGTAAAATATTGTATTTTATATTTTGATCTTTATGTGAAATATTTTCAATAAAGATATGACAGTTGCCATTATTTATCTAGTTCTAAAACATTTTATCCCATTACGCCCACAAGACAAATATTTTAGGATTGTTTAGATGATTTGTGATATGGGGTTTTGTTATAGTGGGTAGTTAATGGCTAATACTAAAATTATTAGGTGATTGGATTGATAATAGATAGATACTTGGGTTCAGTAGACAGATATATTCTGACTACGAGGTTAGGAAGAACTTGTAGCACTGCAGAGTTTAGTATTTTTGAATTAAAGTTTTAATTTTTATATGATTTTGACGTTTATACAGTTTATTTGCACCTCTTAGACTGACATTTTAGTTATATTAATTGTGTGGTGTTAATATTTTATTGTTTATTGCAATCAAGATTTTAAGCAATTTCATCCTCTTTTACAGAAAAGCCTTGCTTTTAGGTTCCTTTCATTTTTTCAATCTTTAGCTTATTTAACTTGTTTTTCTACTGTTTTAAAGGGAATCTGTCATCAGGTATTGACATATCCACCTGATACAACATCCAGAAATTAAACATGTTTTCTACAAAAAGACCCCTACACTGCACATACACCAAGTTGTACTCCACTGCTCAGTGCTAGATTTGAACTACCTCACTAGAAAAGGGGGGAGAGGTCGGAGATGTGAGGAAGAATTCAGAGGATGACTCCATGACTTGGACATTCTGTGAATCACCTCCATGACTTGGTTCTTTGTTGGCAATAAGCCAGGTACATTTCCAAATGTTTCCACTAAACAGTGCATAGGATTTTTGGTTTGCTTTTCTGGCTGTTGTAAGTTATAGGAATCTGTCATCAGGTTAATAGGCCAACACTTGATGACAGGTTCTCTTTAAGTTTTTGTCAAAAAGTTTTTATTCAGATAATGAACGGATATTTGGCAAATTCAAGGATGGAGGAATCGCACAAGCGTAGAAATGAGTTGGTGCTTGTGTAGGATTCTCAGTACAGCCTAACTCCTCACTGGCTGCCCGTTGACTTTAGACGTCATTGGGCGCAGGTCCAGAGTCTGCAGCAACATTTTTAGACATTGCTGCAGTTTTTCTACTGCTCCCGCACTGGCTGAGAGACCCGGAGACCGAAGGGAGATGTGGTTTATTACCGCTTCTCCCTTCTCCACTCCTCACAGATGCAGAGAGGAGCAGAGCCGGCACATGACCACACTGGGTCTAAAGGGCTTAATCAGAGCTGCTGGGTCTTATGAGACCCAGTCCAGCCTGGATCAATATCTGCAGTCACAGGTGGTCGTTTCCCTCTGTAACTGGTTCTCCAGCTGCCCCCCCCCCCCCGATATCTGTTGCATGAAAGGCATCGCAATTGCGCCACAATCTGATCACATGCGACACAATCACCAGTTAAATACCTGTAACAGTGGCGCAAATCATGAAAATGTCTAAAATCCCATGAAAGTGCGATCCGCTGACCCTTTGTAAATAAGCCCCATTGTATATCAAAACTACTGAAACTAAATAAGGAATTCATTAATAATGTTTATTTCGAGTTACCGTATATTCCGGCGTATAAGACGACCTGGTGTATAAGACGACCCCCCTACTTTCCTCTTTAAAATATAGAGTTTAAGATATATTCGCCGTATAAGACTACCCCTTTTCCAACGCATACAAAACACTGGTAAAAATTAAAAAAAAAAACAGATTTAAATTTAACATGGTCCTTTTTTTAATTTAAATTCTTATGACATTCAGGTATATAGCAGGAAAACTGTCGCTCATAAACATAAGGCATACAACAACAACATTACCATCGTCCATTTTACTGTAAATGTTACCATACTGTAACTTAAATTTTTATTTTATTAAATATTCCATGCCATGTACTCAGAAGCGGGAAAAAAAAATCCAAATGCAATGAAAATGGTGAAAAAACCCATTTGCGCCATTTTCTTGTGGGTTTGGATATTACGTCTTTCACTGAGCTCCCCAAATGACATGTCTACTTTATTCTTTGGGTTGGTACGATTACGTGGATACCAAATTTATAAAGGTTTTATAATGTTTTCATACATTTACAAAAATAATAACCTCCTGTTCAAAAATTATTTTTTTGATTTTGCCAACGTCTGGCGCTAATAACTTTTTTATACTTTGGTGTACGGAGCTGTGGGTGGTGTAATTTTTTGCGAAATTAGATAATATTTTCAATGATATCATTTTTAGGACTGTACGACCTTTTGATCACTTTTTATAGATTTTTTTTATATTTTTCAAAATGGCAAAAAAGTGCCATTTTCGAATTTGGGCGCTATTTTCCGTTACGGGGGTTAAACGCATTGAAAAACCGTTATCATATTTTGATAGATTGGGCATTTTCGGACGCATCGATACCTAATGTGTTTATGATTTTTACTGTTTATTTATATTTATGTCAGTTCTAGGGAAAGGGGGGTGATTTGAAATTTTAGGGTTTTTTATTATAATTTTTTTTTTTTTTTTTAATTTATACTATTTTTCAGACTCCCTAGGGTACTTTAACCCTAGGTTGTCTGATCGATCCTACCATATACTGCCATACTACAGTATGGCAGTATATGGGGATTTTCCTCATTCATTACAATGTGCTATCAGCACATTGTGATGAAGGGGTTAAAACGGAATAGCCTCGGGTCTTCGGAAGACCCGAGGCTACCATGGAGTCGGATCGCCGCCCCCGGGGAGCGGCGATCCCAGGTAAGATGGCGGCGCCCATGCGCCGCTATCTATTTGAGGCAGCCGGCAGCTTGCCGGCAGCGCATGCTGTGAAAACACCCGCGATCGGTGCTAGCACCGATCGCGGGTGTTACCGGTAAGCCTTTGCTGCAATATGCAGCAAAGACTTACCGGCTATGGAGAGGGCTCAGCGTGTGAGCCTTCTCCATGCACCGGGACCCGACCGCTGCCGTGAATACACGGCTGTCGGTCGGGATTACCGGCGTATAAGACGACCCCAGAGAAGACAGAAGATTTTTCTATCTTCAAAAGTCGTATTATACGCCGCAATATACGGTAATTTGAAAATGAAAAAAGAAATATGTACTATAAATTTCAAAAAAAGCCTTTCACTTGTAACCCCCAATAAAACTAAAAATGAAAAAAAAATCTGTAAAATTTTATTACGTTTTATCTAGCTCTATGTGTCGTGAAAATAAAAACTGCATAAAATGCTAAGGTAGCACACATAAAAAAGTTTATGGCCCTTAAACCACCGCATACGAAACTTCGCTAAAATTGTCGGTCACTAGAGCCAGAGAGGTTAAAGGGGTGTTCCCATTTCAGCAACTTAATTTTATTGTATTTATGATAAAAAGATTTTTCCAATATACTTTCTGTACCAATTCCTCACAGTTTTCTAATTTTCTGCTTGCTGTTCTTCTATAGAAAGCTTCTAAGTCTACATCCAGTGGACAGAAATGGTCACACAGGTGCACGGCTCGTTATAACACAGAGAGTAATCAGAGCTGTCTGATATAAGGAGCAGTGCTTCTGCTTGACCATGGTCAAATTTCTTTCCACTGGATGTAGACTTAGAAGCTTTCTATAGAAGGACAGCAAGCAGAGATCTAGAAAACTGTGAGGAATTGATACAGAAAGCATATTGGAAAATTGTATAACTTTTTATAATACTAACAGTAACATTAATTTACTGTAATGGGAACACCCCTTTATTAGTACAAAGGTACAGCACACACTAGTGTAGATTTAGTTTATTTTCTTATTTTACTCAAGCATAACACAACAATTAGCCTCCTAATAAATTCAACCGCATTATTTTGTATAAGATTTAGCAGATGAGAAAAAAATATGACATTTCGGTTATCACAACCTTTGTCAAGTTAGATCTGAATATAATGCATGCAGGTGTCAATCATAGTATGGTTTATCACGAAGCCTTCATATGTCTGTACATGTGTGGTGTGCGATTATCACTGATCATTGCAACGAGGCATTAACAAAGGGTTCACTAATAACTCCAGATTTTACAGAACTAATATCCTTAGATTTTCTGTACTTCAATAGTCACTCTTCAAACCTTCATTTACAGCTTTGTTAACAGCTCCCAGCAGCGGGACCATCATGATAAGCTGATCTCGGGGGACCCATTATAAAAGCCATAAAGAAGCATAAAATACATTTTACAGCATTAAACCATAATTAGGCGAACACTGAGTGTTGTATTAGATATTAAATTACACAATATATTAAATACATTTCTTTATAAATCCTCATTGATTTGGTTGTCATTTTAACTAAGTTGATAGACAGAGGCAATGTGCAGTTTGCACTTTCGATAAATCTGGCCCATTGTTTGTAAATGAAGATGACCCAAGTCAAGGACATGGGAGTTTTATATAAAAAGAGAGTACTGCCATTCTGACACTAGTACTTGACATTAAATCATTCAGTGTATTATAGTATGGCAATCTAGAAAGTCATTTATAACTTGGGAGATCGAGTATTTGTTCTTGCAATGAACAAGTAATGTGTTCTTAGGTAGCAAAGTGTTAACATTAGAAACTGTGGCTCAATATAAGGTGAATGTACTATTTGCGGTCACTGCAGATCTGTCCACCGGTGACTTTCTGAATTACAGGAAGAAAAGAAGAGCACTGGTGGGAAGTAACCATTTTCCCAACATTTTACAGGTCTTTGCATTATTATTAGCACAATGATTTATGCCTGTTCCTATGAAATCAATATTATTAATTCAGTAAGGTGATGTCATTTCTTTTAATAGATCTTTGTGGAATTAAAGATGAAGTTGACTGCCGTGAGCTAATGATGGTAAAATAAGTTTCTCCTGATTATTGCAGGTCAGATTTTCCCATTGGCAGTTTTTTGATAATTTAATAAATATAAATGAAAATAATAATAATTATATGATGTTTGAAAAGAGGCATAACAGAACTGCACTTAGGCTTGTAGAGTAGAATGAGCAATATTTCATCATCGGGGACAAATATAGGACAATAAACTGAGGACAAGGGGGGAGTCTTAGGATTCTAGTAAGCGCAGTCTGTCCTCACGCTCAATGTCTAATTATACTTGATGGATGCCCTTTCTGCTTCATTTGTAGATTTCTATTTAACTCATGTGATTTGACATCAGTGCTTTAGGATTTTTCACGAACTATAACTACTATGAGGTCATTAATGGTATCTTACTGGTCTTTTGCCTATTTATCAAACTAGAATGTATGTAGGATATTATGTTACCCTTTCTGAATAAAACTAGGGCAGTTATGGTGAACCTTTTAGCGGCCGAGTGCCCAAACTGAACCCAAAACCTCATTTATCGTCAGGTGCCAACCAAAAATTAAAGCAGTAACTTTTTGCTCCCTGTTCAACAGCTTCATATTCGTCCCCTGAGGACAGCAACACAGTAGAAAAATGGAAAATTTTCATAATTTTAGCTTCTTTCCAGTATCCCTCTGTACACAGAGAATTGTGGGGCCGGCAGGAGGTCCTCCAAAGATAATTCGGACCTGTCTACTCATTCTCCCTCTTCCTAAAGTCCCAAGTAGCGAAGTAGGGATTAAAATATGACTATAAGCAGCATATTTTAAGTTGCTTGGAACTGGAGGAAGATTCTTTGAATCCTGTCTGGTGTGCTGGGGCGATGGCCCGGGTTCCCACAGAAAGGGCTCTGAGTGCCGCCTCTGGCACCAGTGCCATATGTTCGCCACCACTGAACTAGGGGGTATCTGGCAAACATAATAAATAAATAAATTCTCGCTTGCCGACAAGATCACTAGATTAACTGAGGTTTACTAACTCTATAAACCACATCCTTTAAAACCGGGAACACTTGACCACTGGTCTTGTGATCATTTGGTTATAAATTGACCACCTCTAAATGAAAAATTTCAATGGCTCAACTATTAACAACATTGATGGTAGTCAATTGTGCCTATAAAATTACCGCTCATCAGGCACACATAATGAGCATCATAGGTATATACTGTACACACTGAATATTAAAATCATCTAAACGGGATATAAAGCGACTGAATGGCTGACGGTAAATGTGTCCAGAAAGGTAAAGGATATTTTCAGATTTGCCTTTGGGATTGTTCAATTTAGTAGCAACAAGAATGCCCCAGAAACTACTATTTTAAGTGTCAGTTTTTTCAGCCCCCCTATAACTGTTTCTTTATCAGTCTGAGGGTGTGAAGGAAGTTTTATTAACACATATAACTGGTGTAGAATAGAGAAAAAAAAATATTGTTTGTTCCCTAGATCATAATTTAGTGTGTACATGGTAAAATTAAAATGTCTCTCCATTATAGTGTTGGGATTTGCCATATGTGACAAAGAGGCCTATTTTTAGGTTACCTGCAATGTAATGGGAATTTATAAGGCAGCCTCTTCCCAAATAACCCATTGACCTCATTTGGGACCTCATTTATTAAGAAAACATAAAACTTTCCCCCCGATGGCACCCCGAATCTACAAAGAGTCTCCAGCTTCTTAGTAGATCCCAACACAGTCTCCTCCAGGTCAAACCTGTTTAGACCAGCTCTGACCTAGAGGAGATTTCCCATAGTAAATGGGGCAGGGATGGGGAGATTTGTATTCCTTCTCCTGTAGAAAAGGCTTAGTAAATCATAGTACATTACAAATACCCGGCACCACAATTGGTTAAGTTTAAAAAATGATCTAGCATATATCATGACGTCATGATGGTAAATTTTTAAACATGGTTCAGAACCCCTCTTTGTTCATAAGCAATACAATATTTGGGATCTTTGCTAAATATAACAATTATAAGTTCTTTTAGGATAAATATGACAGTGATTTGTAACCTCTCTTTTTTTAGGATGTGATGTCAGCACCAAGGTGGCTATTTGGTTTTATAAATGTGTGTGTTTTGTCATTTGTAAATATGCCATGTTTAAGGAAAGACAAGCTTTCCGAAATGAGTAGGCAATGCTTGCCTTGTGTTCACCTCGTGATTTCTTTGTGAATGAGTTTTAATGAAAATGCAATAAAAGAAGAAATTTAATTTCAAAAGATGTGCTGGGGCTTTCTACTTGTGTTCTATGAATACAAGTTTCTTCATAGTAAATCTCCACCTGTGTGCTGCTATTTCCTGTAGTAGCCTCTAGTAGTCTAGTTAAGCACATACTAAGTCTGGTCCAAGCAAAAAGCTACAATGTAAAAGAATTACCATCAACAAAAAAGATTAAAAGTGAAAATACTTTTACAGTAGTGTTTAAAGGTCTGAAACCCCTAAACCCTTTATAAAACTGTACTTTACAAGCCCCACAGTGTGTTGACTACATATTAAGGCAACCTACTGTACCATCATGCACCAACATACTTCTTCCTAGTTGTCTTCTGGCACAGTAGCTCCCCTGCCTGTCTCTCTGCTCGAATCATTATAAATCTCTGCTACTGTGAACGTAATAACGTGCAACCTCCTACTGTTCCAAAATCAATCTACATTTGTTTCAAGACCTAGATTTGTGGCTTCCATTATACATGCTTGCAATAAAAAGGTCTAGGCCAAATCATTGTTCATTACAAAAGAGCTGCATCGTCAAGAGCTAGTGGGAGATGACCTTAATTCACATTGAAACTAACCAATAAGCGCCTAAAGCTCAACACCAAGCTTGCCAAAGCAAAACATCATAAGAAAGAATTGATTCATGACTTTAATGGTGAAAGGCAAGTCTGAGTTTAGAGACAGAAAACTCTTAACACTCCCTGACACATCTATGTGTTGCAGCCGGCAAAACTTGAAATGGCATTTCTCAGGAGAGTGCACGTCCTCTCATCACTTCCAAGGAGTACCATGGCCTGCAGCTTTCACCGCTCATAGACAGGATCAGAGTGTGATCTCAGATGACTCAAAATCTTCACAAGTTTATTGTAACGACTCAGAAAATGAAGTTTATGTACCACCTCAGCCCTTGAATCCTTTTAGCCTTAAGATTTGAAGAACATTCCTTAACTATTATGTAATTTCTTCTTAGTGGCTAGCTTTTAAAGCTTCACCTTTACAATGCTGCCTGAGAGTTGTCAAATTTTAATATTTGCACAAAGATGGCCGTCAAAGCGTCTACATTGTTCATGCCCTGCTTTGTACTGGTTAGGGATGGAATTTGCGTTATTATTGTTATTCCGATACATTAGTGAAGCATCACCAGCAGGTCAGTTAGAAAGGACAAGGCTGAATGTGAAGGGCTCAAGTCAATATATTGAAATGTGAAGGCCACATCCAGTAGAAAGATATTTTAAAAGATCTAAGAAGTCATATAAGGACAGAGTAGAATGTTCACCTGTGCTGATTATTCATGACCTAATGACTTCCCTATGTGTGTGATAGTGACATTTACACAAAACTAAAAATATAGGTTATTGAAGTCATACAGGTCAAGCATTATTAATAGACTAGTTTAACAAAAATATTAGCCTCTTGAGGGGGTCAGCCAATTTGGTTAGGTAATTCTGCTATTCCCACAACTGAATGGACTGTGGATATGGTTTTTTTTTGTATTCCCCTTTTAGAAAAAGTTAAAGGGAGTCCAAAAACTCAAAAAGTTAACCCAAACAATGGTAAACCAAAAATAGTATGGTCACATTATACATTTTCTACACATACCTTTTCCTTTTTCTAAATGATTTGTTATTTTAGAAAAAAGTTATATTTGTATCATTATGCAGATGCATCAGTGATGTTGCTATGTCCAATGGTGCACTGGCTGTATTTTTATGCTTCCCAGCACTGTTCCTTATATCCACTGTAGACGAGAGTGTATAAATCAGGTCGGGTGGCCATACTTCTGGTACAAGGCCACACCCCTGGTATTATTAACCTAACTTTTACATAAAGAAATACTAGATTGGAAAAAGAATTTGGAGCGTGGAACATGCCATATACAATACAGTTGTTTGTCAAGGGGTTTTACACATTCATAACAAAAGCAGGTAAATAACACATAATATAATTAACCCCTTAGCGCTCAGCGTCCGATATATCGGACTTAACCCCTTAACGACTTGGCCTTTTTTAGTTTTTTCACTTCCATTTTTCACACCCCACCTTCAAAAATCTATAACTTTTTTATTTTTCCACATAAAGAGCTGTGTTATGGCTTATTTTCTGCGTAACAAATTGCACTTCGTAGTGACAGTATTCAATATTCCATGGCGCGTACTGGGATGCGGGAAAAAAATTCCAAATGCAGTGAAAATGGTGAAAAAACACATTTGCGACGTTTTCTTGTGGGCTAGGATTTTACAGCTTTCACTGAGCGCCCCAAATGACATGTCTACTTTATTCTTTGGGTTGCTACGATCACAGGGATACCACATTTGTACAGGTTTTATAATGTTTTCATACATTTAAAAAAATTAAAACCTCCTGTACAAAATTTTTTTTTTTTATTTTGCCATCTTCTGGCGCTAATAACTTTTTCATACTTTGGTGTACGGAGCTGTGGGTGGTGTCATTTTTTGCGACTTTTGATGGCGTTTTCATTGCTATCATTGTTAGGACTGTGCTACCTTTTGATCACTTTTTATTAATTTTTTTATATTTTCCAAAATGGCAAAAAAATGTCATTTTTGACTTTGGACGCTATTTTCCGTTACGGGGTTAAACGCAGTGAAAAACCGTTATTATATTTTGATAGATCGGACATTTTCGGACGCGGTGATACCTAATGTGTTTATGATTTTTACTGTTTATTAATATTAATATCAGTTCTAGGGAAAGGGGGGTGATTTGAATTTTTAGGTTTTTTTAATATAATTTTTTTTTTTTAACTTTTTTTTACTTTTACTTTAACTATTTTTCAGACTCCCTAGGGTACTTTAACCCTAGGTTGTCTGATCGATCCTACCATATACTGCCATACTGCAATATGGCAGTATATGGGGATTTTACTCCTCATTCATTACAATGTGCTGATAGCACATTGTAATGAATGGGTTAAAACGAGACAGCTTCGGGCCTTCGTGAGGCCCGATGATGTCATGGCAACGGATCACCGCTCCCCGTGACGTCATCGGGGAGCGAAGATCCGCATTGCCGGCGGCGATCGCGGGTGTTACTGGTAAGCCTTTGCTGCAATATGCAGCAAAGACTTACCGGCTATGGAGAGGGCTCGGCCCGCGAGCCCTCTCCATGCACCGGGACCCGGCGCGCGCCGTACTAGTACGGCGCGCGTCGGGAAGGGGTTAAAGTCGGACGCTGAGCTAATTTAGGTTCAGCTCAAGATCTGAGCCAAAACAGCTCCGGGATACACAGGGCGCCAGCTGTAACTAACAGCCGACACCCCTGTGTAACACCCGCAGTCAGAGTGGGCTACGATCACGGGTGTAAAGTAGACATATGGAAATGTTATTCAGGAAAGTTATTTAGGTGGTAAATCTATCTGTGTGAAAACACTATGATTTAAAATTTCTAAAATGGCAAATTTTTCAAAAAAATTATGTTTTCTTTTTTTTGTAAATAAACGGCAAACTTATCAGACAACATTTACCACTAAAATGAAGTACAACGTGTGGTGAAAAAAAACAATCTCAGAATCGCTTTGATAAGTAACAGTTTTTAAAAGTTACAACCATATAAAGCGACACAAGGCAGAATCCAAATAATGGGGCCGAGTCTTAAAGGGAATCTTCCACATGGATGCAATGCTACTTATTCAAGTGCACTTTCAGGAGGCACACACCACACACCATGTAACAGGATCCGTTACTCTTTTTGCTTCCTTTTGGCTTCATTTTTGAGAAAACCATATTTTAAAATTATTCAAAAGAGCCTCAGTGGCTCCTGTCTGTCACAGAAACCTCTTCTGGCTCATCTGATAATTATTCACACCTCATTTCATCACTCTGGGTGGGGAGGGCAGAGGCGGGCATAAACACTGAATGGAGGTGTGAATATTTAACACACAATGGACCCAGACAAGATTTCTGTGATGAAATCAGGAGCCCCGGAGTCTCATTTGCATAATTTTAAAAGATTGTTTTCTCAAAAACTCAAGCAGTTAGAAACAAAAAGAAGATCAGATTTTGTTTCAGGAGGACCAGCCCAGCATGTAAGTGTACTTGGTTTAGAAGCACTGCACCCATGTGGTAGATTTCCTTTAAGCTACAAAATGGCTGCTTCCTTAGGGGGTTAAACCACAAGAAAACCGCAATGTGTGATCAACCCCTAGGGCAGTGGTTCTCAACCTTTCTAATGCTGTGACCCCGCAATGCAGTTCCTCATGTTGTGGTGACCCCAAACCATGTACAAAAATATTGTATTTGCGCCAAAAAATGCTATAAAATCGTGGCTCCCATGGCTTTAGGCAACCCCTGTGTTTTGGTCGTTCGACCCACGCCGGGGTCGCGACCCACAGGTTGAGAACCGCTGCCCTAAGGTATACAAGTAAAACCATTTACATAATAGTAATGTAAATAATCTAAATAATGTATATACACAAGAACAAGTTTTCTACTTTCTACTTTTTTTATGTGTTTTATATGTTGGATGTTTTTCTGTGCCTTGTTTTCAATTTTGAAATCTTTAATGTGTAGCTGCTAGTTTGGGGACTTTAGCTAAAAAAAAAATATAATTTAGTCGTTGCAATTTCCTTTAAAGCCTTCCCACATAAAACCTCATTGCTGAATACACACAATGGTCTGTGAAGTGCCCTGAGTTGCAAAGGCTGTAATTATATCTTCATATTTTCCTTCTCCATATTTCCGAAGACTAGATCTTCCTATGCCAGGTGAGAGCGTCTGTGAAATCATAGGGAATGATTCAGACAGCCCGCTCCCATTTAGGAATGTCACTCAAAATACATGACAAAATTCAGACAAATAGATCCTGCTAGTGAGACAATCAGTAAATCTGGACATTTCTGCATTTATCCGCCTACCCACAGAGAGCGTGTCAGAATTAAGGCTGGCATAAAGAAAGGCAAAATCAATTTCTACTTTTACAGGGAGATTTAGAAGCGCAGCTGGACGTGCGGGCGAGAGTCACTCCAAAGGTTTTACAGCTATAATTTGCAAGAAATGATTGTTGGTTTAGGCTGTTCAGATAGATTGTGGAATGATGTTCTTTGCTTGGGGACAGATTTATCACACTTAGCATCTTTGGGCTTGTTTACATATGAAGAGCAGACAGGAGCAGCAGAGATAGCTGGGACCATCATTACATTAGACTTGTGTTGTCATGTAAAGGATTGGCCTTGTATCTTTCCATGCCTTTAGGGTAGGAAGCGGTTAGTAGGGGATTTTCTTCACTCATTCTTGTTATTTACAATTGATTCTCGAGAGAAGCTTAAGTTTTAATCTAAAGTATTTTGTCTAAAGATTTTGCACAACATAGTATCTGACTTACGTGAATATGTAGCATTACTCCCTTCCCACCATCTATTACAGGTGAGAATTCTAACAATATGGCAAGTAGAGATGAAAGCTTCACCAAAGCTGAAATGGTCGACCCCAGTGTTTTTGCAATTGTCCATAAAATTGTTATAAACCCCCTCTAGCCCTAATTTTTTTTACAGATTTTAAATTTTTCTTCACCCATTCCCCCTCTCTTATCCATGTGATGAATACTCATTTTGAAAGACTCCTCTGCAGCCAAACGTAAAAAAATTTTCTGGTCTGATTCAGTGCCTGAAAAATGGCAGAATTGTACCGAATTTACGAATCGACAAAACTATTTCCTCATCTCTAATGGCAAGCTCTTCTATCCACAATGCCTAGGCCTATGGTGGTGATATCCATGTCTTAATCTTTTATATCTACACTACCGCTCAAAGGTTTGGGGTCACTTTAATATATATAAGCACATTAAATGAATCATAAATACACTGGGGCAGATTTATCAAGCAGTCTGAAAGTCAGAATATTTCCAGTTGCCCATGGCAACCAATCACAGCTCCCCTTTAAAATATTCATGAGCACTGGTGAAATGAAAGCTGAGCTGTGATTGGTTGCCATGGGCAACTGGAGATATTCTGACTTTCAGACTGCTTGATAAATCTGCCCCACTGTATATATTATTAATGTAGTAAATTACTATTCTACCTGAAAACTTCAGGTTTTTAAAGCACTTTTTACATAGATGTATACAGGCAGTTTGTATTTGTATTTAAGTCGGAACTGTATATTTTAAATTTGTAACTCCCAGGAAAAAAAAAATGTCCCAGGGATAATTGGATTTTCAACATTTTTTGCTGTGATGGGACCAAGTGTTATCAATAAATCTTCATTACAGATACCTTACAGCTGTAAATGATCAAGAGAGCTTCACCAGAGGTCACAGTGGGCGGAGGGGTCAGTCTGCAACTAGAGGTCATCTGTAAGCCGGGTGTCCTTAGGTAGGGGACCACCTGTATAGGCCCATTGCCAACAACTATCACTTCAGTGGTTTAATGGTATATTGTGTTTGCTAATGGATGTTTAGAAAACCCATGAAAACCAAGTATGCTAGCACAGCTGAACACAGTTTGGCTGATAAGAGAAGCTATGAAACTGATCTTCCTTTGAGCTGGTTGAGAATTTGGAGCGTTTCATTTGTTTGTCTAGAAATTAAGGTAATTTCATGCGACAAATGGCCAAGAAACTGATGGTTTCCTTTAACGTTGTGTACTGCCTTCAGAGGAGAGCAGGCTCTAAACAGGGTAGAAAGAGAAGTGGGAGGCCCCTCTGCATACCTAAGCAACAAGATATGTACATTAGAGTATCTAGTTTGAGAAACCGATGGTTAATCCACAGGTCTTGAATTGGTAGCTACAAGCATTACTAAATAGTACCCGCCAAACGACAGTGTCAACCTCTACAGTTTAGAGGCGACTCCAGGATGCTGGCCTTCATGGCAGAGTGGCAAAGAAAAAGCCATATCAGAAATTGGCTAATAAAAGGAAAAGATTAATATGGGCATAAGAACACAGACATTGGACAGAGGATGATTGGATAAAAGTGTTTTGGACAGAGGAATCTAAGTTTGAGGTGTTTGGATCACACAGAAGAACATTTGTGTCACAGAACACCTGAAAAGATGCTGGAAGATTTCTGACACTATTTGTCAAGCATGGTGGAGGTAATGTGATGGTCTGGGGTTGCTTTGGTGCTGGTAAAGTGGGAGATTTGTACACGGTCAAAGGGATTTTGAATAAGGAAGGCTTTCACTCAATTTTGCAACGCCATACAATACCCTGTTGTTTGCACTTGATTGGAGCCAATTTCGTCCTACAACAGGACAATGAACCAAAGGACACCACCAAATTATGCATGAACCATTTAGGGAAGAAGAAGTCTCAACCGCATTGAGCTGTTTTGGGAGCAGCTTGACTGTATGATACGCAAAAAGTGCCCATCAAGCCAATACAACTTGTGGGAGGGGCTTCTGGAAGCATGGGGTGAAATTTCTCCAATGCTTCCCTTTAAGGATCGCTCTGGGGTTACTTTCCTGGAGTAGGAAATCATTTTGTTTGGACCATCTATACAGTACCTAAAATTACCTTTGGCAAGGACAGTGTTATGTGACCTAGATATAGTATATATTATATGTCTCTGTGAACATTATTATCAGCTTCTCTGCCTATGCCGTCAAAATACTAAATACTATAACTAATGTCACTTTTCAGGTCTCTGAATGTAAGCAGATGAGGGTCAGTAAGACTTCACAAGCTCTGTCTTTCCACTATACTAATCTTTCTATTAGTAGTAAGGGGTAACATGACTTTTCTGCTAATTATCTATGGATGAGCGTTAACACATATGATATAACACATAAGGGTTATGCAGTATGGAGAGCTGCATTATATAATATAATGGCAGTCACCTGTACACAATCACAAGTGCTCAGTTCATTCAGATTAATTTATTGTACTAAAATTAATGACATAGCAGAGAGTCTGTACGAGGGCTTACATCCATTATCTGCTGTGATGAACAACACAACAACCGCAACTGCTTTTAGCATTAAAATGCTGTGGCCATGACCTCTCAGCAACGAGAGATAGCGTAAAAGTGCAGAATCACAAAATGGGTGACTGGAATATATAGAGATTATATTATCGATAACATAGCTTTTACATGGCTTTTGCTAGGTCCACTGTTTCATACATTTTGTGAGCATTATTGTCCTCTACAGTCTTTTCATCAAGGAGAATATAATAGCATTGAACATATTACCATGGCAGAACCCTTCAATAAGAATATTGAGGTAATTTTGTAATTAGTATAATGCTATATCTGTAGGGAAGTCACACAGATTAGATCTAAAATACAGAGAGACTTTAGATTGTCTAGTCTAAATTCACTCACCAATTTGTTGTCTTCGTTAGGTTGCCAAATCCCATCCATTTATGGGACAAGTCAGAATACTCTCTAAAACTGTTGGGGATCAGCTTTATTATCAAATCTACCATATTAATTTTAAAGTGGTTGTATCAAGTATTATTGTCCATAGGTTTGGTGATAACAATCTGATTAGTGGGGGTCTGACTGCTTGGACTCCCACTGTCCATGAGGGTTCCCATTCTCTCTAATTGAATAAAATATCCTTGCAATACTAGACATTGCAGAGCTTAGAGGGGTATCTCGTGCACTCTCATAGACAGTGAATTGGAGTTCATGTGATGCTGTGCTCTGCAATTTCCAACCCTCCCTTAGTATTGAATGGAGCAGCAGTAAATATACTCTATGTGTCCAGTGGTGTCTGTTCTTGTGTTTGGTGGGGGTACCAGCAGTCGGACCCCCACCCTTCAGACTGTTATCACCTATTATGTTGATCGAGGATAGCAATAATACGTGGTACAACTCCTTTAAGACTGCTTTTAGTGTACATTAGGGCAAAGTGGATGTCGCCTGTACATGACAAATACTTACTCTTCTGCCATTGTATTATTAAAGAATATTACAATGGAAGAGTTTTAAGAAGAGTTGTGAATACAGCTTTTATTTTTTTTATCCAAACTGAATATTAAAAGCACTTTGTTCGTTGTAGTTGAGGACTACAAATAAGATGTTATCAAAGATTTTGTGCGATTATTTAGCTCTTTGTGTGAAATATACAAGGCCTGGTTGTGAACAGTGAACAGCAGTGTTTGATGCTTTTGAATAACTTCATGGTAGAATCAATAATCGTTGAAGTAAAACACCCTATAGAATAAAGTAGTTGTAAGGATGTGTTGTTTACTTAACTCCTTAATGATGTATGATGTATAGTTACGTCACACATCCAGTGCAGGTATCCTGAGAGGGTTCTCGGGCTGAGCCCTCTCCATACCCAGTTAGTGTTTGCTGCGTATTGCAGCAAACACCCAATGGTAATACCCACGATCACTGCTCGCAAAGTAGTTAACCTTGCAATCTACCCTGGCAAAGCTTGGCTTAAATCGTCTCTCCCAATTACATCATCGGGGAGCGATGATCTGTCTCCATGATCCATGGTCCGTAAGATCTGAGGTTGTATGATTTTTGGCGTTTGAACAATTTGCCCGTGGCACATTGTAAAAATTGAGTAGTAAAATACCCATACACTGCCATACTGCAGTATGGCAGTATATGGTAGGATCAATCAGACAACCTAGGGTTAAAGTACCCTAAGAAGTCTGAAAAATAGTAAAAAAATAAATTAGAAAAGTTGTAAAAAATTAATAAATAAAAAACCCTAAAATTCAAATCACCCCTTTCCCTAGAACTGATATAAATATAAATAAACCGTAAAAATCATAAACATGTTGGGTATGGCCATATATAATGTTTATTCTCGGCATTTAACCCTGTAATGAAAAATAGAGCCTAAAGTCAAAAATTCCCCTTTTATGCCAAAAGGAAATAAAAAGTGATCAAAAGGCTGTACAAGTCGCAATAAATGACACCACATTCAGCTCCATACACAGAAGGTATTAACACCAAGATGGCAAAATGAAGATTTTATTTTGTACAGGAGGTTTTCATTTTTGTAAATGTATGAAAACATTATGAAATCTATATAAATTTGGTATCTCTATGATCATACTGTCTCGAAGAATAAAAGAGACATGTCACTTGGGGCGCACAGCGAAATCCATAAAATTCAAGTCCTCAAGAAAGTGGCGAAAATGCATTTTTTTCACCAATTTCACTGGATTTGGATTTTTTTCCTGCTTACCAGTACATGGTAAGTAATATTAAATATCATCACTATGAAGTGCAATTTGTTACACAGAAAACAAGACATCACACATGGAAAATGAAAAAAATATATGGATTTTTGAAGGTGTGGAGTGAAAAATGAAAACTCAAAAACAAAAAACATTTATACCTAATCTACATACCGGTAATATGGTATATTATAGATATACACTCACCGGCCACTTTATTAGGTACACCTGTCCAACTGCTCGTTAACACTTAATTTCTAATCAGCCAATCACATGGCGGCAACTCAGTGCATTTAGGCATGTAGACATGGTCAAGACAATTTCCTGCAGTTCAAAGCGAGCATCAGTATGGGGAAGAAAGGTGATTTGAGTGCCTTTGAACGTGGCATGGTTGTTGGTGCCAGAAGGGCTGGTCTGAGTATTTCAGAAACTGCTAATCTACTGGGATTTTCACGCACAACCATCTCTAGGGTTTACAGAGAATGGTCCGAAAAAGAAAAAACATCCAGAGAGCGGCAGTTCTGTGGGCGGAAATGCCTTGTTGATGCCAGAGGTTAAAGGAGAATGGGCAGACTGGTTTGAGCTGATAGAAAGGCAACAGTGACTCAAATCACCACCCGTTACAACCAAGGTAGGCAGAAGAGCATCTCTGAACGCACAGTACGTTGAACTTTGAGGCAGATGGGCTACAGCAGCAGAAGACCACACCAGGTGCCACTCCTTTCAGCTAAGAACAGGAAACTGAGGCTACAATTTGCACAAGCTCATCGAAATTGAACAGTAGAAGATTGTAAAAATGTTGCCTGGTCTGATGAGTCTCGATTTCTGCTGCGACATTCGGATGGTAGGGTCAGAATTTGGCGTCAACAACATGAAAGCATGGATCCATCCTGCCTTGTATCAACGGTTCAGGCTGGTGGTGGTGGTGTCATGGTGTGGGGAATATTTTCTTGGCACTCTTTGGGCCCCTTGGTACCAATTGAGCATTGTTGCAACGCCACAGCCTACCTGAGTATTGTTGCTGACCATGTCCATCCCTTTATGACCACAATGTACCCAACATCTGATGGCTACTTTCAGCAGGATAATGCGCCATGTCATAAAGCTGGAATCATCTCAGACTGGTTTCTTGAACATGACAATGAGTTCACTGTACTCAAATGGCCTCCACAGTCACCAGATCTCAATCCAATAGAGCATCTTTGGGATGTGGTGGAATGGGAGATTCGCATCATGGATGTGCAGCCGACAAATCTGCGGCAACTGTGGGATGCCATAATGTCAATATGGACCAAAATCTCTGAGGAATGCTTCCAGCACCTTGTTGAATCTACGCCACGAAGAATTGAGGCAATTCTGAAGGCAAAAGGGGGTCCAACCCGTTACTAGCATGGTGTACCTAATAAAGTGGCCGGTGAGTGTAGATAGGAGAATTATCTCTAGAACAGTCCCCCCCCACACACACACACACACTCTGTGAGGTGGCCATCAGTCATCAAATCCAAGTGGAGAGTAAGTGATGCATGGATTTCACCTTTGGACATCTCATAAATGTGCAAAGATACCACCCTGCTCAAGTAGATGAATGATCTTCATTTTCTACAATGGCTGCTGTGGTAAAAATATCTACTTGGTTGAAAGAACCTGTTTTCAAGGATGTTGAAAGCCAGACCTGTGATCTACCAGTTCCAATATGAAGGGATTATCTGTAGTGAGACAACCACATGTTTAAAGATTTGAACAAAACCTCCATGCTATTTGGGGCACTCTCTAATACACCTCGATGTTGGCTATTAAGGGCACTCTCTATTGGACCTTATTGTTGGTTATTTAGGGTACTTTTATCAGACCTCCATGTTGGCTATCTAGGTCACTCTCAATTAGACCTATATTTAATTTATTTTTCACTGATCTCATTCCTATCATATTTCACTATAGAGATATCCACTTTTTATGTTAAACTGCATTCTGACCATCATCTCATTATATGGAATGTGATTTTAGTACAAATGCAGTCTGTCTCCATGTTTAACTAGATTGGAAGTAAGTGTCAGAATGTCCTGTGATTTTACAGCTTGGCTTTCAGCTGATACAATGTGAGCTTCAGACTGCTAACAATACAAGGTTGTGAAGCGGGAACATTTTATTAGATGTATTTTATTACTAACAAGCAATGAGTGATGGCCCTGAACTACTCGAAGAAGAAAATGAAGTATTCAGTCACATGGAATTTTTAGGGTTTGAGACTGGTATAAACAACCGCTATTCTATCCGACAGAAAAGCATCCGAGGTCAAGGTGCTGAAGACAAGTTACATAGTGTTAAACCTTTATCAATGCACCATGGCAGTAATGAAAGACAATATGGATAAAACATTTTGAAGGCTAAGGCTAGATATCTCATTTATTTATGCTTAGTGATTGCTGGAACATTTTAGTTGTTTTTTTTAACTTTTAGATTGAACCACTCTATTTGCTGTCCCTTAGGGTGCTAAGGCTGAGATGTCATAAGAAAGCTCACACTACTGTGCTGTGACCCAGCTGAGCCCCGTAAATATGAAAGGGTGTTTTAATCCCTTTGCACTGGAAGGGTTATCTATGCTCCCAAATAGTGCACAAATAAGTACTGTAGCTTTTTAGCCAGCATTCAGTTACAGATTTTTTTACTCCCCTAGTTTGAATTTGGTTAAAATGATTTTCAAGGAATCTTGTGTTGACTATCTGTAGGTGATCAATCAATAAAATGTTTCAGAAAAACATAAAGACAGACCAGATGCAAGTGGCTCCATTTGGATGTTGTTGGCTCCATCACCGGCATATAGTTTCAGAAAATAGTTTTCTTAGTTGATTTCTGTAATATAGCAATAAGCATGTTCTTATACGCTTGGATCTGTGTTCACAGACTTTGCTACGGTTCTGTGTGCTGCTACGCGTGTCTTCATTGGGCTTTCAAGGGTAATATATAGCAGTGCATAGACCATTCTATGCATGGGCGCTGCCATACGTGATACATCAGGCATCCCATGGTGGTACATAGACTGCGGTTTTGATCTATGTGTTGTCATACATGATCCATCAGACTTCCCAGGGTGACATATAGTGGTGCATAGACCATGCTATGGTTGTGTGCTGTCATGCATGATCAATTAGACATCCCAGGGTAATATACAGTGGTGCACAGACCATGCTATGGCTGTGTGCTGTCATATATAATCCATCAGACTTCCCAGGGTGATATATAGTGATGCATAGACCATGCTATGGCTGTGTGCTGTCATACATGATCCATCAGACATCCCAGGGTGATATACAATGGTGCACAGGCCATGCTATGGCTGTGTGCTGCCATACATGATCCATCAGACATCCCAGGGTGATATATAGTGGTGCATAGCCCATGCTATGGCTGTGTGCTGTCACACATGATCCATCAGACTTCCCAGGGTGATATATAGTGGTGCACAGACCATGCTATGGCTGTGTGCTGTCATATATGATCCATCAGACTTCCCAGGGTGATATATAGTAATGTATAGACCATGCTATGACTGTGTGCTGTCATACATGATCAATTAGACATCCCAGGGTAATATACAGTGGTGCACAGACCATGCTATGGCTGTGTGCTGTCATATATGATCCATCAGACTTCCCAGGGTGATATATAGTGGTGCATAGACCATGCTATGGCTGTGTGCTGTCATACATGATCCATCAGACATCCCAGGGTGATATACAATGGTGCACAGGCCATGCTATGGCTGTGTGCTGCCATACATGATCCATCAGACATCCCAGGGTGATATATAGTGGTGCATAGCCCATGCTATGGCTGTGTGCTGTCACACATGACCCATCAGACATCCCAGGGTGATATACACTCACCGGCCATTTTATTAGGTAACTATGGTAGTAAGAGGTTGGACCCCCTTTTGCCTTCAGAACTGCCTCAATTCTTCGTGGCATAGATTCAACAAGGTGCTAGAAGCATTCCTCAGAGATTTTGGTCCATATTGGCATGATGGCATCACACAGTTGCCGCAGATTTGTCGGCTGCACATCCATGATGCGAATCTCTCGTTCCACCACATCCCAAAGATGCTCTATTGGATTGAGATCTGGTGACTGTGGAGGCCATTTGAGTACAGTGAACTCATTGTCATGTTCAAGAAACCAGTCTGAGATGATTCCAGCTTTATGACATGGCGCATTATCCTGCTGAAAGTAGCCATCAGATGTTGGGTACATTGTGGTCATAAAGGGATGGACATGGTCAGCAACAATACTCAGGTAGGCTGTGGTGTTGCAACAATGCTCAATTGGTACCAAGGGGCCCAAAGAGTGCCAAGAAAATATTCTCCACACCATGACACCACCACCACCAGCCAGAACCGTTGATACAAGGCAGGATGGATCCATGCTTTCATGTTGTTGACACCAAATTCTGACCCTACCATCCGAATGTCGCAGCAGAAATCGAGACTCATCAGACCAGGCAACGTTTTTCCAATCTTCTACTGTCCAATTTTGATGAGCTTGTGCAAACTGTAGCCTCAGTTTCCTATTCTTAGCTGAAAGGAGTGGCACCCGGTGTGGTCTTCTGCTGCTGTAGCCCATCTGCCTCAAAGTTTGACGTACTGTGCGTTCAGAGATGCTCTTCTGCCTTCCTTGGTTGTAACGGGTGGCGATTTGAGTCACTGTTGCCTTTCTATCAGGTCAAACCAGTCTGCCCATTCTCCTCTGACCTCTGGCGTCAACAAGACATTTCCGCCCACAGAACTGCCGTTCACTGGATGTTTTTTCTTTTTCGGACCATTCTCTGTAAACCCTAGAGATGGTTGTGCGTGAAAATCCCAGTAGATTAGCAGTTTCTGAAATACTCAGACCATCCCTTCTGGCACCAACAACCATGCCACGTTCAAAGGCAGTCAAATCACCTTTCTTCCCCATACTGATGCTCAGTTTGAACTGCAGGAGATTGTCTTGACCATGTCTACATGCCTAAATGCACTGAGTTGCCGCCATGTGATTGGCTGATTAGAAATTAAGTGTTAACAAGCAGTTGGACAGGTGTACCTAATAAAGTGGCCGGTGAGTGTACAATGGTGCACAAACCATGCTACGCATATGTTCTGTCATACATGACCCATAAGATATCTCAGGGAAACACAAAGTGGTGCACAGACCATGCTTTGGATCTGTGTGCTGCCATACATGACCCATCAGTCACCAACATGCAATGGAGCACAACAGAAATATTCTCACAAATTTTGATGGAAACAAAATGAAAAAAAATGTAAATTATAGGTAGACTGAAGTACAGAAGGAGCTAAATGCCTTCCCTGAGGTTGTGTCCCCCTAGTTCTAGTTCAACTTCTATAAGTAGGTCAACTGGGAAAGGGTAAAGACATTATTTATCTGGACTATCATTGCATTGTTCCATATAAAATGTTGCTACATGCAATGCAAATTATGTTACTAGTTGTTTACCCAAATGCTATTCCTCACAATTCTCATATGCATATGTACGGTATGTGTCAAATATGTGTATGTTGGTGGGTAATCCATTACCAAACACCTGTCTTCATCCTGTCTGAGAAGAAAATGAACAGGCAATGAAATTCAGCATACATGATCCATCCTACTAGATCACTGATCTAGACACTAAATGCCTTTTTACACCTAAATAACATTGATGGTTATGTTATATAGAAGTGTTTCCCCTAAATCCCTTCCTCATGCAATCCCTTCCCTTCCTTGGTTGAACTTGATGGACAGGTGTCTTTTTTCAACCATATCAACTATGACTAAAGTTGATTATCCTTTATACACATAGATAGTGGGACAAACCGCAGGCAGCCAACTTTTCTCTTAAGTTTTAAGAGCCCTTTCTGAAGACTTGTTACAGATAGGACATCCATTTAGTAATGGTATTTTGATACTTCATATTATCATGGTAAATAAGGTTAGAAAAATACATCAGTCCATCAAGTCGACCTATAAATTTTACATTATATAGTTTTAATCCAGGGGAAGGCAAAAAACCTTGAAAGGCTGACACCAATTGACCCAAAGCAGGGAAAAAATCCTTCCTGACCCCTAATATGGCAGTAAGAATAACTCCATGGATCAACAGAGACTACTAACAAAGAGTTTATTCCTATAAGATTCCCATCTTGAACAAGCTCAAAATATCATCCATTCCAGCATCTTGTGACAGAGTTGCACAGTCTTTTATAGTAAAGAATCCATAGAGGATCCCCCTGTCTATGGAGATGGTAATATCGCCTCTCCTCTAGGCGTAGAGGATGCCCCCTTGTCCTGGTCACAAGCCTAGGTATAAAAAGATCTTTGGAGAGATCCTTGTACTGTCCGTTCAGGTATTTGTACATTGTAATGAGGTCTCCCCTCAGTCGTCTTTTTTCTTAACTGAATAATCCCAAATTTTTTTATCTGTCAGTGTATTCTAATCCCCCCATTCCCCTAATAATCCTGGTTGCTCTCCTCTGCACCCATTTCAGTTCTACTATGTCCTTTTTATACACTGGTGCCCAAAACTGGACCCAATATTCCATGTGTGGTCTGACCAGGGATCATGAGCATCTATTCTTCTCTTGATACACCCCATAATTTTATTAGCTTTAATAGAAGACACCTGACACTGATCACTACGTTAAGTTTACTATCTTTTTCTCCTTCAGTTTTACCAAGATATTTACCATATAAAACATTATTAATATTCATTTCCTCGACCCAAGTGTGTCACCTTGCATTTATTAACATTAGACCCAATTTGCCATTTTTCAGCCCATTTCTTCAACTCACACACAAATCCCTCTGTAATATTACACTATTGGCGTTAGTATTAATTACTTTACAGCAATTAGTATCATTTGCAAATATTGAAACTCTACTGTGTAAACCCTAAAATATAAAACAATTAAAAAAAGGGCCCAATACTGACCCCTGTGGCACTCCACTGGTAACTTAACCCGAATTTGTAGCATTAGTGATCCGGCCCCTAGGTGTGAAGTACCTTTGAAATAATATTAAAAATAATAAAAGGTTAAAATTGAAAGGTATCCCTTTATACATATAAAAAATGATTAATCCCTGCTGTGAACGCCGTAATGGAAGAAAGCATCCAAATTAATAATTTTCGTTTAAGTTTAAATAAATCTGATCAAAAGGTTGTACTGTTATATACATTTTAACATTGTAAATGTTATCTCATCCTGAAGAAGATACCCTAACCAGATATGTATACAAAAGTATAAAAAAAAAGTGTCAAAATATGGTGAAATGGGTGCCAAAATATGGCAACACAAAAGTTATTTATCTAATGTTAAGTTTTTTAAATTATTTTAAAGGCATTAGGACAGAAAAAAATATTTAAAGGGTTATTCCCATCTGGGCATTCATATTTAATTTAATTCATTTGCCGCATGTAAACATTTCTTTAATTGGATGTTTAATTGGAGGAAAAAGTTCCTGTGTGATGATAATTTCTCATAAATGTAGCCATGTTGTCCCTTAGAAACCAGATAGTTTCCTCCACCCCACACTCTAGCACTGGTGGCCAGACATGTACTATTCAGTACTGCCTGGCCACCTGGATTCAGCGATCATTACTACAGGACGGCTATAGGACATGCAGTAACTCCTGGACATATCATACACAAAAACCTTTTGTTTCTTTGTGCAATCACTCAGCAGAGGTGGTCGTATCCAAGGACACAGTCTTGTGTCTAAGGGACCATAAGACTAGAAATTATCTTTACCCAGGTAATTTTTTTTAATAACATCTTATTGAAGAAATGTATATATATATGGCACATTAATCAAACTGAATGTTAATGCCCAGACGAGAATACCCCTTTAAATGTGGTTTCTCCTCGATTTTACTGAGACAAAGAATAAAGAGAAGTTATCATCTGGACTGCAGAGTTACAGCTATAAAACAAAGCCAATCAGGAAATCACATGACTGTGTTTCTTTTGCCATTCCACCACATTTGGAAATATTTTCCAGCTTCCCAGTACATTGCACTGAATATTACATGGTGCCACTACAATCTGTCCTGCATATAACACGCCCTCACTCAGCTCTCTACACAGAAAAATCTAAGAGATATGAAGGAGGGGAGTGAAACATCGAAATGCAAAATCCTGAAAAAACTGAGTTTCAAGGGTTTATACGACTTTTTTCTTATTATAGCTTAATATCTTCCCCAAAGTTTAATTTTTCTGTTACTTTGATATTTAGTATCTGCTTAAAAGTAAAATGATGGCTTCACTACAACCACATGTGCTTCCTAGGTCGAACATATTAATTTATTAAGTGGTCTCCAAATATTTTATCATTTGCTAATGTCAGAACAGAATATTCATGGTGACCCTACCTGACACCCAAGGCATGAATATTTTACAGCGAGAGTAATAAAGATTGATGAAAACGCTGTCTACACACTGCAGCAATTTGTCCTTGGTCCAGGTATGATTTTAGTAATTGTCCTCCTTGAAGTAACATTCATGTCACGCTAATTCCAAATTTTCTTTTTAAATGTCTTATCAATACAGTCAATTCTCAGAAATGGCCTATTGGGTTTTCAGCATCACAAATTAAAGCCGCTGTCAACGGTTTTGGATTCCTTTATTGAGCCGAGTCAATTAATTCTTTCCGCAATCAGCTGTTCTCGGCTCCCAGCTTCTTTCTTTATATTTGGCAGAGAGAGGCGGCTTATTATTGGAAAATATCACAAAGGACGTACCTAATCAATCATGTCTTCGGAAAGTGGGACTCATTAGATCACAATTTAAGTTTGTGTATATATATGTATATATATATATGTGTGTGTGTGTGTGTATATATATATATATATATATATATATATATATATGTATATATTACAAATATCCATAGAAAATGGAAGTATTCTAATGTTTAATAATTAAAGGGGAACTACATGCAGAATTACGTTTGCACATGTTAGACTTGGAGCTAAAATGGTTAAGGTTGCCGTCTAAGTGATCCCCTGGTAGTCATCCTATAATCCCCACATAGGAATCAGGGCTCAAGTGCAAAATAACCACCAGAACTGAAAACTACCTCTTGTAGTAAGTAGTGTTTGTTCAGTGAGAGCTGATCAGGAAGTCAGGAGACATAGGCATGGGGTAATATTAGGTAGCACAGAGTTGGGTATAATAAAGAGGTCAAGGGCTGAGCTGAGTACTAGAAAACTAGTGGCAAAGGGGCTTTACTCCTGTGACCCCCTCCCTTCTCCATAGAATTTATGTTATCTGACACCTAGAGAGCTTTTCTCTTTGTTTTTAGCAAAGTGGAATTTAGCAGGGTTTTCAGACTGAAAAATGGATGAGAAAGGAAGGAGGGTAGAAAATAAGAGCCAGGGAGTGGAAAAATAATACACAATGGGGGAATTCATTAATGAATTTATTAATGAATTCATTAATGTACCTGACACATTTATCATGAAATTTTCATTTGAGCAGCTGTTGTTTTTAAGATATTAATAAAAATTTCCAGAGGTAAACCACCCCCCCACTTTACCCAACTCAAACAATACTGGTGCCAATCAATTGTGCTGCTCAAATTTTTGTTTGTGCTGCTTTTGTTTTGAACGTATTAACGCAATTGTAAAGGTCAAAAGGTCAGCAAACATTCCACATTAACTGAATCAAACAAAACTGGTGTCAAACGTTTTGTGCTACATTTGTGCTACGTGTGTGCAGCAAAAATTATGTTTGTTTGTGCTGCTATCATTTTTAAGGTATTTTTAGGTGTTTACATAAGTAAAGATGTTTCTGATGAACTGGTAAAAAAACAAACCTATTGACACCAGAGGGAACTAGAAAAAACATTGCACTTTGGAGGGAAAAAACTCTGCTGACCTCTGGAAAAATTAAAAATAAATTAAAAATCTTGGCAGCAACAATGAACATTTTTGCTGCACAAACCAGCACAAAACGTTTGGCATCAGTTTTGTTTGATTCAGTTAATGGTAGCTGACTTTTTTTCGTTTATCTTCAAAACAAAAGCAACACAAACACAATTTTGAGCAACACAAATGTAGCACAATTGATTGACACCAGTTTTGCTTGTTTTGGGTAATGTGGGGGGCTGGCTGTTCCCTGATGACCTCTGGAAACTTTTATTAATAACTTAAAAACGATAGCGGCACAAATGAAAATTTGTGCTGCGCAAACCAGCGCAGTGTAGCACAAATGTTTGACAGATATTTTGTTGAACAAGGAGGGGGGGGGGGGGGGGATTGCGTAGTCCTTTGCTGTTAATTCTTAAATAAACAAGATACCCTTTCACCAATATGTTTTTACCTCATTTCTCTTCAGAGAAACCAAAACTATACTTAAAATAGAACCCGACAGTCTAACAGGACATCTACCATCAGATTACCTTATGGTAGATGACTATTACGTACATACCCCTCCCATCTCCATGTGTCCCAAGCTTCATTTCTTATATATCGTGGGCTTTAGTGACCCGGACCAGCTAATCATGACACTAGTTTATATGGAAGCAGACTAGAATGTTTACAAGTACTACGGGCCTTACTGCACTCAAATCCGATGACCAATTTTTTGTAGCCCTTGTGTCACTGGTCTGGGAAGTTCACTATCATGCTGATGACAGTAGAAAAGGCTGCTTGAGCCGCAAACATGGGCACGGATAGGACCTGCTCTAAAGTTTGCTACTTGGGCAGTTGGTTCAAACACCAGGCTGTTGAAACCACAAGAACAGCCAGGGGATTCTAGAGGTACCAGGGTCGGCTACAGGTTTTAGTAGGCCTCTGGGCGACATAGCCTCAGTGGGCCCAGTTGGAGTGAACACGCGTGGCGGCATAAAAAATTCTGAAACTAAAACCTGCTGCCTAAAATATTCCCTA
Source organism: Engystomops pustulosus (assembly GCF_040894005.1). Classification (NCBI taxonomy): domain Eukaryota; kingdom Metazoa; phylum Chordata; class Amphibia; order Anura; family Leptodactylidae; genus Engystomops; species Engystomops pustulosus. The sequence goes on along the minus strand of NC_092418.1, from coordinate 78,447,707 downwards.
GTTTATCATACTGAACAGCCTCCTCATGGTTATTTTATATAAGCCCCCCTCTGGATTGAACCCCTATGGAATCATTAGATACAGGCCCCTCACCCCATGGATTCCTTATGTGCCCCCCCCCCCCAAGCAGCTCTTGGCCCAAACATTTGCCCAGGTATGGCCAATCCTCACGCCGGCCTTGAGGTACAATGCATTTATCAATAATGGCGCTCCAGAATTGTTACTGGACAATAATTTACTAAGACACTTGCATCTGAAACATGTTGGATGTGAATGATGTCCATATTTTTAAAATGCTGAAATAAAATAAAGATTTTATTGAATATAACTCCTGGGTTGGATTGAGCTGGATCGTGTGAAAAGTGTGTCCAATTGAACTTGGGTTGAGTGGAGGGTCTGTGCACTTGGAACGGGGCGTTCCTTGTGGTAGAGCTGGTACCATTTCTCTTTGTGTTATCTGCTTTTCTTCAATAATTTGCTAACCTTGATAACCAGCACGTCTTTAGATACATACATAGATTTGATAGAATTAATTACATTCTATTTCTAATTACCTGGTAACAATGTAAGTACAAGTCAATCCACACTGCAGTGGAAGTAGGGAATTACAGTCCCTTGTTATCCAGAAGCACCATGCTGATATAGTACTATTCACATTGTTAGCAGCAAGAAAAACCCACTTCACAGCCTTCTCTATACAACAATTATTACCTCTCTATTTAATGATCAGTGATGGTGCAAACCCCATTTAATAGAGGGGGGATTTTCACAGTGCTTTGTCATTCTGCTTCCTTCAGCATCAAGAGCTGCGCTGATTATTACAATAAGTGAGTATTATTTCCATCTAATATGTGGCGGCTTTAATACCTGCTTTCATCACAAACTGTTTATGTTGTTCAAAGTTATAATTCTTAACAAAAATGATTAAAATCGTTGAAAGTCGACAGCTCCTTGACTATAATCTACTGGGCGGTGCAAACTGATAGATACATAATAAGGCTCTATGTATAAAGATGGGCCTGCTGACAAGTACAAGGTCGGACATTATTTTTTGTAGTCCTCCAATCTCATCACAAATATTACTTTCCTTTTTTGAGAATTTTATTTCAATCTATTATTATAATGTGCTCCGTACTACCCACATTGTATAACCATCTGAAACTTCTTCCTTTTTGTAAATATTAAATATACTGGGAAATTGACATTAAAATGGTTTTCCATCTGCAACTATTTTGACCTTTACTAATATCAGATTTGCAGAGGTTCTTTTCAGATGAGCTGTTCTTAGCAGCTGCTACACTCTCATCACCACAGCACCACTATCTGTATGGTGGCTAAACTGGGTCACGCCAGCTTAGATCCTTTGATAATTCGAATGGATGTTAATTGAATTGCGGGATATTAGTTAATTTACCTAATTAATTAATATTAATTAATATACATCTATTAATAGTTCTGCTCTGATTTCTTCATATGGAAAGTGAAGTCTTCTGTCTTTTACCTCATCAGCCAGAGATTCCTGACCATAAAATGGCCACAGATGGAGGATCATGTGATCTCCGTCTGTCTATTAACAATCACCCTGCCAGGACCCTAATGTTATATTTGTGAATACTATCTTAAAGTACTGTCAGGACGATGTCTCATGGACATTAGAGATCACATGACCCATCATCTGCTGCCATTTTGTGTTTAGGAATCTCTGGCTGATGAGGTAAAAGACAGGAGGATTCAATTTACATATCAAGAAAGCAGACTATTAATTAACCTAATATCCTCCTCCCTCTACACTTACAAACACAAAAACATGAGGTAAAATAGCCGACCCCTTTAAACTTAATCATGTAATAATGACATGTAATAAGAGCAGTAGACTCACCGTTCTTGCAGACAGGGCAGCATTGCTCAGGTTCATATACAGGATTTACACACTCGGGTACAGCACAATCTGCTACAACACAGTGGACTTCATTGCTGGGTTCACACCGGCACCATTCACACGGAGAAGGCTGTCAGGAGGCAACAGACATGTTATAGGGTTTGTGGCTGACAAGTTGTATCTTACTTTCTGGTAGAGAAGATGATCAGAAATATGTCAATAATATGTCAATATAAATAACTCACATGACAAGAAACACAAGTCCAGGGGTAGGGAGCAATGGAAGGAGCACTGGCGGGTGTGGCATAAACTTTCTAAAAATGGCAGTTATATACACAAACTTAGAACCAAAAATTTGGATTGATGAAAAAAATTGTTACATTATGGTAATGAAAAGATTTGCTGAGTTTCTGAAAAATGTGTCATTTTTTATGTTGATTGATCATTCTGTGCTATTGCATAATCATGATATGATTTAGCAATCTGGCAGATCATTCATAATCATTTTCTGAGAGAGACATATATAGAACACACTGTTCATTGATTCTCAGCAATGATGTCACTGTCTATCATTTTTGCATATTACAATATCTAGAATTTGCCTATACAAGTAGATCAGGGTATTCAGACAGAATGTATGTGACAGATGAGGCTCAAACTGCTTCACAGTAATTCCTTTATGAAGTAATGCAGTTATAATAGGTACAATTAAACACTCACAGAGTCTAATTCTTCTAAAATTATATTAAAGGGGATGGGACAGTAAAGATACCTCATGTCCTTTAAGTCCCATAGAAGGGAATAGAGTACAGTCTTAGCATTAACTTTTTGGCACTAAAAAGGTTAGGGTCTTGGGTGCCCATTCTCATTATTGCTGGGGGGAGGGGTTAGACCTGCCAAGATTGGAAACTTATTCCCAACCCACGGCATAGGGCAGTGATGGCTAACCTATGGCACTGGTGCCAGAGGTGGCACTCAGAGCCCTTTCTGTGGGCACTCAGGCCGTCACCAGAGATGACTCCAGGTATCTTCCTGGAGTCCCAGACAGCCCAGGACTTGCTGTGCACAGAGCTATTTTAAAGTGACAGCTCTACCTTGGACTATTTTCTGCTTTATTGGTGTCCTCAGAGTGCTGGTATCAATGAAAACTGTGACAGAGAAGGAAGTATAAATCACAAATTAAATTTCTGTGTTGGCACTTTGCGATAAATAAGCGGGTCTTTGTTGTAGTTTGGGCACTCGGTCTCTAAAAGGTTTGCCATCACTGGCATAGGGGGTAAGTGTCTAAAGTGGCACAAGGATTCTTATTGGCTGCTCTGCTATGAATAGAAGATCAAATTGGTGAGAACTGGCTGTGGGGAAAGCACGTGAGCATGTGTGTCCACAAAAGGTCACGAGGTGGACATGTACCCCATTGTGCTTATTGAACCCCAGATTGAGTCATACTTTGTAAGTAAATGGCAAATATTGTATTTTTTGTCACACTGCCATATATACTGAGAGGCTCTGGAGGTGTGCTCGCCGCCAAAATTAAATCTCTGCCTTCTTAGAGCTGATGGAGATTTCAGATGTAGTCTCTGCCAGAGACTATAGTAAATACCACTGGCCAGGGCGTTCAACTTATTGGGGGGAATTCAACATGAAAAAAACATTCAAACTTCCAAATTTCCAACATTGTTTTCAGTTTAACAAAAATGTCATAAATGGGGCTTTCTATATGCCTTGTCCACAGGAAAACTGTTAAACTCCCAAATAAGTTTTTACCCAATAGCCCTGACAGATAACAGTGAAAACTCTGTATTCTGAATTACAGTCTGAGGGTCAGCTATGATAAGAGTAATTTATGAGCAATGTATCAGACTACATAGAGGCTGTTTGTAGTCTGTAAACATGGCAACAATTAAACTGTAGGGACATAAGCATAGAACACTGGAATCCGAAATATCAGTTGTTTGATTTAGTTTTGCGCTCTCCCAAGTTTCAATTTTAAGATGAAAAGTTGCTGTGCATGTACAGCAAAACAGGATACTATACTGTATACAGTATATATTATGCATGCTACCTTAACCTGAATTAATACAGGTAGATTTGTATGAAGTTAAAGAGGTTGTTCAGCCAAAGAAAAGTTTGAACCAGCTCAGAATGGTGCATAGCAAATAACCACTTCATCTACGGGCATTGATCGTTTTTGGCAGGAACATGTCCCTTTATTGGTGCATCATCTCTGCAGCCAGAAAAATTGGAATGGAAACATTGAGGAATTGGTAAATAGCAGTTTTTTTAAAATGTTCATACACCATCCTGAGCCAAGTAATTTTGACATCTTACGACTAGGGCTCCCTCTTCAGGAGGGATAGGCTATTTTAAGCAGCACATGACATATTTTAACTTGATAAAGTAGTAAGAAGTAAAATTAGAAGCATCATGTCCTAAGGTGATCTTCACTCTTTAGGTGTTGTACATAGTGGTTAGCATTATGTTGTCCACCAGTGAACTGACAACAGGTTCATTCATGCCCAATGTTCCTTGAAGGATGGGGAGAAACGTTGGTCCATTTGGTCTCATGCTAAAAACACAGGAACCTGATCAAACTCATGACATCAAAAGTTTGGATATTAGATAGTCAAGGATTATACTTCAGCGTCACAATAACAGTTTTTATGCTCAGTTTCTAAAGAACAGACAAGAAGTTATCAATGTAAGATTTGTTTTTCTAATTAACTCACAATTAAGCAATTATTCAGTAGTAATTAGCACAGCTATTGGCACAGTGTGTCTCCTACCTGCTGCCTGACCCGCACACTAATTATACCTTCTAGATTGACACCTTTGGTGAAGACTATAGAAGCTCACATTAAATTATTTTTTAATGTAAATTATTATTTAGCTATGCATTGTACATGGGTACATGTAAGGTAAAGGCCATAATGGTTCAGTTGCTCCCTTAAAAAAGAAACACTGAAAACATACAGGAAAAATATTAAAGGGATTGTCCCATTACAGCAAATTAATGTTATTGTTTTCATGATAAAAAGTTATACAATCCAGTCTACATCCAGTGCAGTAGACAGAAATGTGACCATGGTCACACAGGTGCACGGATCGTTATATCACGGAGAGTAATCAGAGCTGTGTGATATAACGAGCTGTGCACCTGTGTGACCATGGTCAGATTTCTGTCCACTGGAAGTAAACACAGAAGCTTTCTATAGAATGACAGCAAGCAGAGATCTGGAAAACAGATAACTTTTTATAATACAAACAATAACATTAATTTGCTGTAATGGGAATAACCATTTGTTAATATTAGCAAAGGGATTAGAGAAAATAGTTACTACTGTGGTGCTCACAGTAGTGTTATATCTTTCCTTATTCTTTTGTCCACTGAGGTCACAATGATGAGTCCCCATTGATGGTGAATATAGGTGGGCTATCCTAATGGAAACATGATCATAGTTTTTAATATATTTACATAAATGCCTATAAATAATGTTACTACTGAAGCACAACCTATCCTGTATGTAAATTAGGCCATGTTCACACCACCTATGTTACTTTCTTTCTTTCTCCTTTATTGAAGGGAGAATTTGATGGCATTTACAACCATAGAAAACTACAGATAGTGTTAGGTATTGGCGATGGAGACAGTAGTGGCTCGGCCACCCAAGACACCCATCTTATTGTATAATGAGAAGGAACTTCACACATGAATTCTTCATACATCTGTTCCTGCTCTAAATAAATATTTACACAAAAGCAATTTCAGGACCTTTGAAGGTCCAACAAATGTCTTGGAAACACAGATTTAAAGCAGGCAGACGGGACATATCCTCCATCCTCCAAGAAGCTTGCTCTATATTCTAGTACCCTAACCTAATTTTAGACTTGTAGGGTCTATAATGTCTATAATATTCCTACAGCCCAGGGCCCATAGCAGTCTTAATCCACCCCACTCTGGAGAGCTCTGTGACCTTACCTATGTGTGTTGCAGCAGGACTGTGTAAAACACAATTATATTCCAGGATTGTAGCTGGAGTGCTGTGCTATGAGATCTAAACCCTTAACTGCTGCTACTAACACCACATATATTTATTCAAGGTTTGTTTGAGATTTATGAAAACAAACTTGTTTATTTTCCCCAAAAATATTGTGTTCAGATTCTTGTTTTTATGCATCTTGTATATTACACTTGTCACTGTTATCTTCTGCCAATTTCTGATTTCTAGTAGATAGCTGATGCTACTGTAAAACTCAGCATCCAGATATTTTTTTCAGACATACAAATTGAATTGTTTACCTCTTTTATAACATTAGTTCCCTCTTCTGCCATCCATATGGGTAAAATACTGTCAAATATTTCTATTGTGTTATAGATCAATTGGAAAACTGTACATGATGCTTTTTTTGCTCCCTTTCCCCTATTGCCAGTAAGGACAGATCACAGGATTTCTATAAAGTATTGGTATGGATCGACACTCCCTATAGTCACTTGCATTTGCAATTACATTTTGAAATGTGTATGTGAAAATGTCGAGTCTGGCGAGATGTAAACCTTGATTCTCCCCAGGTGCCGCCTCACTGAGCAAAGGAGAGAATCTGTTCAACATCAACTTTGGCAATGAACATTGCTTATCAATGATGGGAGATTGTATCCTCACCCCCAAAATGTGTACATAATGTATGAAGATGACATTGTGAACACTGAAATATGTTTTGAGCAATAGCTATATAACTAGAGTGCATGCAGCTGATCAGAGTGTTTATAAGAGGTAGAATAAGAGTATATCCATGGTATATGATGATCAGGGAGGCATATGCCTGATTGGATTATAATTAATCCCACAGCCAAATGATCTGACCTGCTTCAGACTAAGGATTTATTGCTGGGCCGCTCGCCAACAACTCCTATAATCAATATCCCCCAACACACACCGCTCTGAACTCAGAGCTACAAGCTGACTACTAAAGAAGCCGCCGCTGGTTACTCATCTGAGACCGGCAGATATCGGGAAAGTTAGAAAATGTCAAACTTCTTTTACGCATTAAATATATTGTAATGAGGAACGGAATGGAAGAAGTAAATCACGGAGACTTAAATATCTACCTACGGATATAGCAAATGTTTACTTGAATCTGATCATCTGCAGCCGGGTGAAGTCTCATAACAAAAGCCGTTAAAATGCCATTGAAAGAGTCAAGTTAACTAAACATTTCAGTAATGGACAGATCAGGTGATAGTAGTAAACTTTGTAATACTGTATTCTTCATTAACCTTTTATGGTGCGGCATCGGGACGGTTGTATGGAGAGGGCTCACGAACCACCCACCACTTACACCCGAGGTCGGTACTGGTACCAATTGGGGGTGTTAACTATTTTAATGCTACCAGCAAAGATACCGGGTACATTTAAATTGTGGTGGTGCATAGACGCTGCCATCTTGGATTTGATCCCAGCCCCTGGTGACAGGTTGCAATGTAGCCTTGGAGTCTTGTTGTACAGACTCTGCAAACGGTCATTCAGCCTGATTTGCAAGCGTCTTCCTAGGGCAGCTTAACAGATTAACCGCAAAGCTGCTATATACTGCAATACAGTGGTATTGCAGTACATGGCAGAAGCAATCAGACTTCCTAGGGTTAAGGTATCCTAGGGGGTCTGAAAAAGAGTAAAAACAAAGTTAAAAAAAAATTAAAAATTAAGACTAATAAAGTTTAAATCACCCCCTTTCCCTAGAACTAAAATAAAAATAAATAAGATCATAAACATGTGAGGTATTGCTGTGTCTCAAAAGTCCTTATTTATCAAAATATAGAAACAGTTATTCTTGGTCATGAACCTTGTAACGTGAAATAGTGCCCAAATCTCCGAAAAGCCACTTTTCGCCATTTTCAACAACATATTTTATCAAAAGGTTACACAGTCTCCAAAATGGTTGCAATGAAAACATTATTATATCCTACAAAAAATGACACCTTACATACAAATTTTTTGTACACAAGGTTTTCCATTTTTTAAATGGATTAAAACCTACACACATTTGGTATCTACGTGATTGTACTGACCCAAAGAATAAATGATGGAATAATTTGGCGCACACAGTGAAAGCCATAAAAACAAAGCCTGCAAGAAAAACTGCACAAATTTCAAATCATTTTTTCTCGCTTCCCAGTACATGGCAAGGAATATTAAATACTGATACTAGAAAGTACAATTTGTTACACAGGAAACAAGCCTCTATACCACTCTGTAAATGTAGAAATAAAAAATTTATGAATTTTTGAAGTTGGGGGGCAAAAAATGTACACACAAAAACAAAAATAGGTTGTTAAGGAAAGAAGCTTCTCTGACTTTTTCTGATTTTTTCTGATAGTGAGCAGTGTATCTTCTAAGCTGTGTCCACTTCAGAGAGATAAGATTTACAACGATTAACTCTTTCCATGGCCAGAGAATATAATGAGCTCTCTCAGGACTTTATACTATCCAGGGACTGTTTGTAAAGAGTTATGTCCCTAGAAACATTATCAGGCTCCATTATCTCTCAACTGTCAGTGGATACAGGACAGAAAGCTGATTTACATAAACTGCTTAAATAAGGAACAATGGCAGAAGAAAAACTAAACTTATTTCTTTCATAAAGTACAGACTTTACCCATCAGCTCCCTGCTCCACCACTCTGCCTCTGCTGTGTGCAGCTGGGGCTGGCAGCACAGAGTAATGAAGTCAGTGTGCCTCCGAGCTCCACTCATGAGGACAGATGGATATCTCATTAATATTCTCAACTTTCACAGCAAAATGGAAACAAGCGGCCACAATTAGGGGATATCTTTGGGGTTCAATGTCAGATTGGCCTGCCAAAGTACTAGAGAATCCAACAGTGGGCTCAGGTTCTAACCCAGTACTTCAACCCAACAATTCCACATAAGACAACTCTATTTGGCGGCTGCTAGGGTGTATTTAATAGGGGTTTATAGATGGTGGGCCCCAGAATAGTTTGATCTGGTGGGTCCAAGGAAACCCAGGGTCAGTGGAGGGGGACTTCAAAAAAGAGGCATTATTAGTGGACTCTCAACAGAAAAGGGGACATTATAAGTGGAGGGTTACAGAAAGTGGTTATACATATAAGAGCAAGGGGTAATTACACAGGTAGTGTTGTCACAGGAAGGGGAAATTATATAATGTGGGGTGATCAAAGGCAGAAACATTTTTGCCGTATACTTCCATTTCTGTCCCTCTTTCAGCATTCCGAAAATTGATAGGTAAGTAGCATTCATATGATCCATAAGAAGCAAAAGTCTGGAAATTCTGTAGATGTTCTGTGACCGGTTCAGAGGTTAATGTGCATAAAGGGGGTTCTATATGAGTTGTGAGCAATGTCATGCTATTCAAAGAAAGTGGTCAATAACATTTAATTTCATGAAATAAGATTAGGCTTTCCTCCCTGTGTGCCAGGTCATTTAGGGAGATGAACCCTACAAATCCTGGGACACTTATGTATGTGTAATCTCTCAGGTTAGTCGACGGGTTCACTGCAATCATGATGCTGCATAAAACTCTCCAGCATAAGATGAATTTATGCTGCAAGTTTCTGCTACATTTCAATAATTGCTGCAGATTTTCAATGCAGAATTTAACTTTTCCTATTAAAAGTAGCATACTCTCCCCTACCAACCTACCACTGTATTATCAATGAGGAGATTCAGGGTCTCCTATCTCAGAAAAAGTACTCCTATGCCCCCTTCATATGTAACATTTTTGGTTCTTGTGCATCCGTGGCCTAAAAATAACCTGTCAGCAAAAATTGACTGAATAAACCCTTAGGCCTAAAACCCACAAGTGAGTCTGATGCAACTGACTCACATCAAACTCGCTGTGTGCTTGTAGTAAGGTCCTGCCCAAACACTGGCAGACTGGAACTGAACGAACGTGCTAAGTCCAGTCCTGGTCTCTAAGCACTCTAAGCACTCTACGAGTTAGTCGTATCAGACTCGCTCGAGGGTTTTAGGCAGTTGAACACCTTCTAAATATTGTTTCTTTTATGCCCCAGTGGGGTGGCATCATCCAGAAAATCAACTTTGAAGTGAGATGTATATTGGTTGTATGGAGTCATGGAGGCGGAGCTTTTAACACTGAAGTCAGGCAGCGCTCAACCCCTCCTCCTTCCTTCTGGGGCGGCGATGTGTGCCTGCCATGCTACAGTACGGCGGGCACACATTCCCGTAAATTCGCCATTAATCTGACTTTCCACGAATGGGCAGAAAAATTTTATCAGCCTCAAGAACAATATAAAACAATCTATTTAGATAATACATGGGCAAAATCTGAATTGTTTCACCTGGTGTCTGCAGAGCATTGGTTGTTAAAGGGATGGATTTCTTGTATTTCTTGTATTTTCCCTACTTCAAGAATCCTTATAAGCTCATATACACAGCCAATAAAAAGAATACCGTATTTTCCGGGCCATGTAATAATTCCATATATAAGGCGCATCGGACTATAAGGCGCAGGGTCCGGGGGCATGGCGGAGGTCCGGGGGCGGAGCGGAGACCCGACGGGACGCGACGCGACGCGGAGAAGAGACGCGGAACGCGGGGAAGGTGAGCGGGGAAGGTGAGGGGGAGGTAGAGAACGGAATACTTACATAGATCCCCGCTACCGGAGACAGCAGATCTCCAGCGGGAACTGCAGACCACGCGGCAGAAGTTGTTCGTGCCGCGTGGTCTGCAGTTCCCGCTGGAGATCTGCTGTCTCTGGTAGCGGGGACCTATGTAAGTAGGGTCCGCTGCCTCATATAGGGCGCACCGGACTATAAGGCGCACTTTGGATTTCCAAGGAAATCCAAGGCTTTTAAGTGCGCCTTATAGTCCGGAAAATACGGTAACTAAAGACTCCAGTCTACACCTATGTGTCTTGTCATGCAGAGTAAGACTGCGGTAAGAAACTTTATAGACGTCTATAGTTGTAGGATATTGTGCTCGTATATAGTATATTCTGTTCATGGATAGACTGCATCATGCATATTTCACACATGAACAGATACATTTCTGTATGTAGAAAATTATAGATGTAAATATTGTTTTTATTTATGCAAATGAGAAGCACATCCCAGAAGTGAGAAAATCTAGGATAGAAGTGATGTGAATAATAAATCGTGAGTTGTAATCCCGCTGAGTGATTCAGAGAGACGGCTTTGTGAGAAACATCTTTGTCAGTAAAAAAACCCCAGAGACCTTCACCTAGAGGCAGCACCTGCTCCTGTTCACATTTCTGAAAGCATTGTGGATCTAGCACAAACACAAAATATTGTTTTATTTTTAGAAGACACGTACCAGAATAGGTTATGACTATTGATAATATTCACAAATGTAGTCCCAGCAATGTTTACATGGAAATATCACATTCAATGTCAAATACGCTGTGTCAAGGAAATGCTGTTGTATATGAACATATCTTATAGTACTGCAAATTTTAGACTAGCAGTTTATGTAGGCATCATCCAATGAAAAGTAAGAACTAACTTCCTTCTTAGGCTGCATTTACATTGACGTATGCACACACGGCTACAACCGGGCGGGCGGGCATACGTCAGCCGCAATGGAGAGGAGGAGGAGGGGTAATCCCTCCCTTCTCCATAGCGTTCCATTGTGCACGGCCTGTAACACGGGGAAAGATAGGACATTGATTTCTAAGGGGGACGTATCTATGCCAATTTTACTATTTGATTTCTTTTTCTGTGTGCTATCAATTCCATGATGCCTCAGCATAGAATTACATAGTCTGCCTGCTGGGATTAACCATGAGATCACACGACACAAGTGAAGAGATAGTTCCTAGGTATTTTCAATGAACAAGTAAATAAGTAAAACACACTGGGGGTCATTTATATCAGTTTTTTTTTACTTATTTTCTATTATTTTTGTGACCACACTAGTAGATTTGCACAAAAACTTGCAACTTTTTCACCAGCCCAGCAAAATGTGTCACAACCAGATTTTCCAGTGTTATCAGTTGATGTTTTAAAAAGTTGCAAATTTTTGAAGCAAAAAAACCTTACTTGGCTAACGTCTGAGAAAGATTAGAAGGGGGTGCTCAAAAATTAGCATCTTTTGTGCTACTTTGATGCAGAAACGTCTACTATTAAAAATCTGTTAACTACATATGTAAATAGTTAATTTAATGGCAAGTGAAGAAATCTGTGTGCCGAATTGGACTTCTTCTGGCAAATTTACTATAGGAAATTTTGGAGAAATTTGCTTCACGAAACTGGCTAACATGCTAAGAAACTAAATCTTACCACCTATTTGTCTAGCATTGAGCATAAAGATGGTGCAAACTTAGCGTTAACAATGAAACAATTATCCTCTTATACTGCGAGAAATTTTGCACATTTTAAAACTGACAAGTCTAACTTGGCACAGTAAATCTGCCCCTTTATGTGAATGGATCCTTAAGCGATTTAATCTGCTTAGCCAGATAGACGATAAGAGCTGTGGGCAACACTGTGACGCTCCAGCTGCAAGTTTTATATCACAATCTGAGCATTTTATCAGCTGGAACTTAGGTGTTAGGAGTTAGTCTATCCTCAGCGTATGCCTTAGAACCGGCCAGACTTAGGAGTCTAATAGACTGTCTGTCAGAGCAAGTGAGAGTGTATCACTACTTACTACATGAGTAGTGCCTTATGAAATTTAAGCAGAAATAAAGTGAAAAATAAACATATTGGGGATTGTTATAACCTGACCTATATGAGTGGCATCATATTTAGACTCCAAGCTTAAAAGCTTATATAATCACTGAATTTAAGCAATATGCAAAAGCACTGAATAAGTATAAAATCCAATATAGTGTCAATAAAAAAATATTAATTGTTGTGAAAAACAAACTCAAAGCTCAGTAGGTTAACTGATATACGGTTAATGCACTTTTCTGACATGTATGTAATAGGGGCATGGCCTCTGAAAAGGAGGCATGGCTTTACAGAGAAAAGTAGGTGTTCCAGAAAAATTTCTGAATGTAGCGCAATGCATTACACCAACTTATAGATGGTGCAAAGTATGACTCAACAGTTGTAAACTACTACAGATTTATCATCCAGCATCAGACACAGCACACTGTTCAAGTTGTGCTCTGCACTGGTCTACTGTGCGATCTTTGGTCAATCTCCCCCAGTGTGTACTATGCATATGTGTAAAGGTTAATGCACATGTAATGTAACCCTAAAATAAATATCATCTATAGATTGTGGATATTTTCTGCACAGAAATTCACCTTTGTGCTGGAGTTTACATACAAATTCACTGTAGATGAACAAAGGATTTCACTTCTCATATCTACACCCACTACACCATAAACATGTATGCTGGATTCATATGAGACTTGTGTGTGTGTTGTGAATAGCACTGGAGAGAAGTTAGTAAGCCCCGTTTAGTATCAGCATTCTATTACAGAAAGTTGGGGAATGAATATCCCATGGAAATGAACCCGTATGCAATCCCACAGATTGCACATAGTACACAGGACAGGCGTCCATGCATCATACAGAAATATAATGCAAAGATTCCCTTGAAAGAAGTGACTGTACTGCAGATTGGCCTCCAGACAGGGAGCCCTTGCATCATATTTTCATAGTTTCACACTTTTCATTAAATAGGATTTTTAGAAGATCCTTTATTTCCCAATAAAAAGCATGTGACGAGTGGTGAAATTAGTGTCCTAATAAAGACAATACAGTCAGAAAGTCGCAGGAGAACCTAGATAAATCTTATCAGAATGGCTTACGTCAACTCAAAGAAAGTGAAACTTCCACAATTAGACAAGGGTTAGGCTGCATACAAAGAACTAGGAGGAGATCAATCTCTACTACTAACCAGAAGGAACAAGGAGACATATTTTACATTTACCAAACAAAAACATATTGAGTTACAAAGAGTTTCTTTACCACTTGGGCCCCATGGATAGGCCATTTATCTATGGAGCTACAGCACAGGTGAAAGGCTAGTTTGGTATTTGGAAGGATGTGATACTATAGGGACTACAGAATAGTTGTTTCTCTTTATATCATTGCTATTTCTGTTTTTATTTTTTTCTTCTCACACACAGGAGAGAGCGATTTGGGTGGGGATTGTGGGTAAGGATAATGTTTACTAATGAAACATATTAAGCCTTATTTGAAGGGCTTAAAGGAACTAATTGAAGGCTTTACTAGACCTAGAATAATTCTCTTGTAAATCCCATTCATATGTGTAGCAGGATATTAATGGGCAATTTATGCACAAAAGTCCTCAGATTAAGATGGGTTGAAAGAGGTTGTCCGGTCGCAATAAGTTATCCCCTATCCACAACATAAGGTATAACATGCTGATCAGTGGGCATCATGTGCAACTATATACCTTATTCTCAAAATCTGTGAGGCTACCAAAACAAGGACTCCAACTGATCAGCAAGTTATCCCCTGTATTCTGGATAACTTGTTGTGAGCACAATACCCTTTTAAGTACTTCTATAAAACAGAGTTGACCAACATTTCTCCACAATGAGATGAGGATCATACCACCATAGCCAATGTCTCTGTCTCATGGTGGCTCATGACTAACACCATCCTTCCATTAATTCTGCATCCCTCTGTTCATACTCTAATCTGCTGCTGTTTTACTTTGGTAATCATGACTCTGCTCTGTTCCTGATTCTCATTCCTGTACCGCTGACGTGACAACCTGACCCTATCTCGACCTGACCTTGGATATGTGCTGGCCATGCATCTCTTTGGTGTGTTCCTTGACTTTCCTCAAACTCTACATGTGTAAATCTTGGCTTGTTCCATTCACTGCCTGACTACTTTGTGCAGTCTGTATCAGGGCTTCTTCTTAGGTAACTCCCTGGTGACCCAACATGACCCTGTGGCTGTCCAGATCCTTCACAAAGTTTAAAGTGCAAAAAATGGCAGGATCACTTAGAAAATACCTTTGGGCGTAGGCCATACTCAAAATTGTTAGTTGGCATAGCGGGTCTACATCCAGCTGCTTGCTATAGAGTATGGGGATATTGGTTAATAATAGTATGAACCATGATGTCTGGCCTAGGGGGCTACCTACAATTTCTGCATCTTTACCTAGGTCTGTGAAATGTAATAGCTAACTACAATGAATATCTTTGCAGTAAGCATCTGCATTATGTTTACGGGTTCCTCAATGTTTTTGTCACTGTTTATAGTATCATATTAGATAAGGTAGAAAAAAGATGGTAAGATAATCTCAGCACCCAACTTTTGTGTGTCAAAATAGCTGAGCCTTAATGAAACCCATGATAACTCAGTGGATTACATTAAACATACAGTCGACCCAGATGCCATAATGCACATGTGGACAAAAGCTTAGAGTTGAATGTTCACACTGTGCTACAAATACACAATAAGCAAAATTTGTACATAAAAATGCACTTTTGTGTCCCAAGCCTTTTCACTACATTATAAAATGATACAACTCTCATTGTCTGTAATTACGAGTGATATTTCTACTGCTCATAAGATCCCATTTATCTACGTCTGGAAACTGACTTCCCTCCCTAGTGTTTCCAATCACGTAATCATGGAAGTCCTATTTATCTGGAGATGAGCATCACATATTCTGAATAATGCTCCATATGCGGCATAGCACAATGGTTATATGGCGGTTATAAAAGTGCCTGTTTCCCTAATGTTCTCAATCTTACTTTATTTTTTTTAATTGATATTGTTGGCTCTGGGCACAGCAGTACAGAGGTCAAAGATCTTGCTGTGTCTTACATTCTCTCATTTTATAGAAAAAAGAACACAAGTGATTTATGAGATCTCTGTATAATGATATTAGTTATAAATTTCAGCTTGTTCCATGTCCTAGGAGGTCAGCACAGCAGAGCTCTGAATCATGCATATTCGTGAACAAATCCTGTACATCTATCAGTTGTCCTGTTGTGTCCTGGAAATGTCTTAGGGTAACAAAAGCTGTTCCCAGGGTGTCACTAACAGAAATGAGCAGACCCAAACTTCCCACTCAGGACATATTAACATAACGCCCATAGTATATAGCCATGGCTTTGATTGTCTAGGGGTAATCCTATGGCCAATGCTAGTATCTAGGCGCGTCAATATGTTGAGATTTCTGTTCGGCAGCCAATTTGGCAATGTGTCCAGGTTGCGCTGGACGATCCTGAACGGGTTCATCTCTAATCACTAGTCCTTCATCACAATTTGAATATAGACCTCATTCCACCAGAGTCATCCTCAGCAGCGAGTCAGATAGGTTTTCCAGGACTTTAATGGAGAGAAGATCCAAGCAGGGGTGGCGGAGTATTTGAACTAGGGTTAGGGGAGGAGGAAAAGGAAGAAACTAAAGGGGTAGACAGGTCAGAATGGGGGCAGGTTATGTTGGTGGGTGTCAAGTGGGTGGCGAATGGCGGAGTAAGGCAGTGGACAGGGAGATCCACAAGTTACAAAACAATAGTGAGGATATATGTGCCGGTAAAATTAAAATAAATAACTGTGGACATAAATATAAGAAGTATCGCAAGCAAAATGGGTGAGTTGAGGCTCTGGTATAGTTAGATATTGGAGTAGCGGAGACATAGCTTGATGCATCACATGATTTCTTTCGGAAATGTATATATGTAATGGGGGAGGAGGTGGTGTATGCCAGAAGAGACTTAAATGTGAATGAGACAGTGGTCAATGAAGAGTGTGAGGAGGCTGAAACTTTGTGGGTTGAGCTTTGTGAAAATTAATTTTGGTTTAATTTATAGACAAACCCCCCCCCCCCCCAGTATAAAAGATGAAATAGAGGGTCACCTATATAAACAGATGGAGCGGGCTGCACAGGAGGGGACCGTAGTGATAATGGAAGACTTTAACTTTCCAAATATAAATTGGGGTCAGGGCTCTTCTTCATCTGTGAAGGGGCGACAATTTATCAACTTTCTGCAGGATAATTTTATGGTGCAGCATGTAGAAGATCCCACAAGAGGTGACGCATTGTTGGACCTTGTATTATCTAACAATGCAGAGATTGTCCAAAATGTCAGTGTCCGGGAACCCCTTGGTAACAGCGATCATAATATAATTATTTTCCTCTTAAACTGTAAAAAGCAAAAACAAGTGACAAAACATTACATTTTAAGAAAGCTAATTTCCTGAAATTAAAGCCTGCACTACAGGATATAGACTGGGATCAGATACTGTCACATGACACTAATGCTAAATGGGAGACGTTCGCATCTATCCTGGGTCTAAACTTCATATTTATTCCTATAGGTAACAACTATAGACGGGCTAAATTACACCCCGTGTTGCTTACAGCTAAAAGGGCAATAAATGATAAAAAGAGGGCATTCAAAAAATATAAATCTGAAGTGTCGTCTGAGGCATTCAATACTTACAAAACACACACCAAAATCTGTAAGGAGGAAATAAAATCAGCCAAAATACAAAATGAAAGCCATGTGGCTAAAGATAGCAAAGCAAATCCTAATAATTTTTTAAGTATATTAATGCGAAAAAAATGGGTCAGAGCAGGTTGGACCCATATAAGGGACTTTGGTGACTGGAGACCAAGAGAAGGCGGAGATACTAAATGAGTTTTTTAGCTCCATTTATACTAAAGAAGAAAGAACTGGGTGGTTCCAGTGTGGGTCATGCATCCTGTAATATACTAGACTGGCTGAATGTAGACATGATCCAATCTACGCTCAATAAAATCAATGGGTATAAGGCTCCTGGACCAGATGGGTTAAACCCCAGAGTTCTTAAAGAACTCAGTTCTGTTATTGCTATGCGGCTGTCTAAAATCTTCTGGTATGGTGCCAAGTGACTGGCGCAAGGCGAATGTTGTGCCAATATTTAAGATAGGCTCTAGAACTTTTGCAGGCAATTAAAGGCCTGTAAGCTTAAAGGGAACCTGTCACCGCTGTTCCAAAAAAATGAAACTAAGACAGGTTCCCATACAGCCCTTTAGTCCTAAGGGCACCCATTTATCAACTAACACTGGCGATGCATAGAAAAGCAAAAAATCACATTTTATTCTGTACCTGGTAACCAGGGAGAACCCAGCGAGTCCACGTGGGAGGATCACCGCGGCTCGAGTCCTCGCCCTCCTCTGTGCACATCAGCCAGCGCACGCCTCCATCTTTCCTACGTCACGCGGCTCCCTGGCTTCCTGCTCGCTGATAAGCAGTGACACAGCTGAGAGCAGCCAGTGCGCGTGCGTGGAACTCGGCTGTGCGATGTAGGAAAAATCATACAGGGAGCGTGCGCTGGCTGATGTGCACAGAGGAGGGCGAGGACTCGAGCCGCGGTGATCTTCCCACGTGGACTCGCTCGGTTCTCCCTGGTTACCAGGTACAGAATAAAATGTGATCTTTTGCTTTTCTATGCATCGCCAGTGTTAGTTGATAAACGGGTGCCCTTAGGACTAAAGAGCTCTATGGGAACCTGTCTTAGTTTCATTTTTTTGGAACAGCGGTGACAGGTTCCCTTTAACTACAATTTTGGGGAAAATATTGGAAGGGTTAGTAAAAGACTATATACTGGAGTATGTACATCAAATAGTATAATAAGTGACAGACAGCATGGGTTTACTAAGGATAGAAGTTGTCAGACTAACCTTATCTGCTTCTATGAAGAGGTGAGCAGATCCCTGGATGGAGGAGCAGCTGTGGATATTGTGTTCTTGTGTGGACTTTGCCAAGGCATTTGACACTGTCCCTTATAGACACTTGATGGGTAAAATAAGGACGATTGTTTGAAGGATCCAGAGAGTTGTGGTCAATGATTCCTACTCAGAATGGTCACCAGGTATAAGTGGTGTACCGCAGGGCTCTGTGCTTGGCCATACTACTATTTCATTTATTTATTAGTGATATAGAGGTAGGTATTAATAGTTCTTTGTCTAGTACTGTGTTGGTGATCACACCAAGCTGTGTAGTGTAATACAGTCTTTGAAGGATGTTCATAGGCTGCAGGGTGACTTGAACAAACTGAGTGTTTGGTCATACACTTGGCAAATGAGGTTCAATGTGGATAAATGTAAGGTTATGTATCTGGGGGCTAATAATCCACAGGCAACATATGTCCTTGGGGAGAAAACTTGGAGAATTCCTTGTTGAGAATTACCTGGGGGTACTAGTAGATCATAAATTAAATAACAGCATGCAATGTCAATCAGCTGCCTCTAAAGCAAGCAAGATCTTGTAATGTATCAAAAGTGGTATGGACTCTCCGGATAGGGTTGTAATATTACCACTGCATAAGGTATTGGTTTCACCTCACCTGGAATATGCTGTCCAGTTCAAGGCACCAGTCCATAAAAAGGATGCATGGAGTTGGAGAGAGTACAAGGAAGAGCCACACAAAATAATAAGGGGTATTATAAGGAAATATCAAAACAACTAGATTTATTTAGTCTGGAAAATAGACAAGTAAAAGGGGACATGATTAATTTATATCAATATATTGATGGTCCATACAAAAAATATGGTGGAAAGTTGTTTCAGGTCAAACCAAATCAAAAGACAAGGGGGCATTGTCTCCGTATGGAGAAAACAAGGTTTACTCAGTAGAGTCAACAGGGTACTATGAGAACTCTCAATCTCTGGAATACCCTGCCTCAGGCGCTGGTTACAGTAGGGACAGCAGAGAGCTTCGAAAAGGACCCAGATGGGCCCAGATGCCATCTAAATAACATTGATGGTTATGTTATATAGAATCGTTTCCCCTAAATCCCTTCCTCATCCAATCCCTTCCCTTCCTAGGTTGAACTCGATGACGTGTCTTTTTTCAACCGTATAAACTATGTAATATTGCTGACCTTTTCTTCTGATACAGAATATATCATATTGTGCTGTAGCTCTGTCCCAAGTGAATGGAAAACAGGTAATTTACCTGTAGTACTAAGCCTAGGCACTGTAGTATGTAAAGGCAGCATCACTCACCTGATCATTTCCTTGGAATAGGTCATTAAGATCAGATTGGTGGCGTGCTGGGTGTCCGTTGTTTACAGAAGTAGTATTTACTAATATTGTAACTGCTTGCAACAGCTGATTGGTGGGTAACAATGAATAATAATAAACAAAAAAAATGTGGAAAACCCCTTTAACTCAATAACATTACAGCACAGGAATTCTGAACACCATGATGTCACTGTACATGGATAATGTTTACTATGATGTCACACAACAGGCATAATACACACAGTGATGTCACATTACAGGGATAATACACACAGTGGTGTCACATTACAGGGATAATGCACACAGTGATGTCACATTACAGGGATAATACACACAGTGATGTCACATTACAGGGATAATACACACAGTGATTTCACATTACAGGGATAATACACACAGTAATGTCACAGTACAGGGATAATACCCACAGTGATTTCACATTACAGGGATAATACCCACAGTGATTTCACATTACAGGGATAATACACACAGTGATGTCACAGCACAAGAATAACACACAGTGTTGTCACAGTACAGGGATGATACACACGTTGGGGCTGATTTTTCAAAAGTGTGGTAAGGCAAGTCAGAGCAGAGTCAGACTAGACAGTCTTATGCTGCACATATTTTTCACATTGGCTTATTATAAGCCCAAAAACTGGAACAAAATGCTATCAGGTTAGCATTATTGTTGTTGCGCAGATTTTTTGTTGTGAAGCTACACCCCCTTATCGTAGGCCACACCCTTTTGTTGTACCAGTCGTAGAAGTGTCTGAAAAGTGTCTAATACTCTGGTAAATGTCAAAATCTGCACCAGTAGTGTCACAGTACAGAGATAATGCACACAGTGATGTCAAAGTACAGGAATAATACACACAGTGGTGTCACAGTGCAGAGATAATACACACAGTGATGTCACAGTACAGAGATAATACACACAGTGTTATCACAGTATAGGGATAATACACACAGTGGTGTCACAGTACAGGGGTAATGCACACAGTGATGTCACAGTACAGGAATAATACACACAGTGATGTCACAGTACAGGGGTAATGCACACAGTGATGTCACAGTACAGGGATAATACACACAGTGATGTCACAGTACAGGGATAATACACACAGTGATGTCACAGTACAGAGATAATACACACAGTGTTATCACAGTATAGGGATAATACACACAGTGGTGTCACAGTACAGGTGTAAGGCACACATTGGTGTCACAGTACAGAGATAATACACACAGTGATGTCACTGTACAGGGGTAATGCACACAGTGATGTCACAGTACAGGGATAATACACACAGTGATGTCACAGTACAGGGATAATACACACAGTGATGTCACAGTACAGGGATAATACACACAGTGATGTCACAGTACAGGGATAATACACACAGTGATGTCACAGTACAGAGATAATACACAGTGTTATCACAGTACAGGGATAATACACACAGTGGTGTCACAGTACAGGGGTAATACACACAGTGATGTCACAGTACAGAGATAATACACACAGTGTTATCACAGTATAGGGATAATACACACAGTGGTGTCACAGTACAGGGGTAATGCACACAGTGATGTCACAGTACAGGAATAATACACACAGCGGTGTCACAGTATAGAGATAATACACACAGTGATGTCACAGTACAGGGATAATACACACAGTGTTATCACATTACAGGGATAATACACACAGTGGTGTCACAGTACAGGGGTAATACACACAGTGATGTCACAGTACAGAGATAATACACACAGTGTTATCACAGTATAGGGATAATGCACACAGTGGTGTCACAGTACAGGGGTGATGCACACAGTGATGTCACAGTACAGGAATAATACACACAGTGGTGTCACAGTACAGAGATAATACACACAGTGATGTCACAGTACAGGGGTAATGCACACAGTGATGTCACAGTACAGGGATAATACACACAGTGATGTCACAGTACAGGGATAATACACACAGTGATGTCACAGTACAGAGATAATACACACAGTGATGTCACAGTACATGGATAATACACACAGTGATGTCACAGTACAGGGATAATACACACAGTGATGTCACAGTACAGAGATAATACACACAGTGATGTCACAGTACATGGATAATACACACAGTGATGTCACAGTACAGAGATAATACACACAGTGTTATCACAGTACAGGCATAATACACACAGTGTTATCACAGTACAGAGATAATACACACAGTGATGTCACAGTATAGAGATAATACACACAGTGATGTCACAGTACAGGGATAATACACACGGTGATGTCACAGTACAGGGATAATACACACAGTGATGTCACAGTACAGAGATAATACACACAGTGATGTCACAGTACAGGGATAATACACACAGTGGTGTCACAGTACAGAGATAATACACACAGTGGTGTCAACAGTACAGGCATAATACACACAGTGTTATCACAGTACAGAGATAATACACACAGTGATGTCACAGTATAGAGATAATACACACAGTGATGTCACAGTATAGAGATAATACACACACTGATGTCACAATACAGGAATAATACACACAGTGGTGTCAAAGTATAGAGATAATACACACAGTGATGTCACAGTACAGAGATAATACACACACTGGTGTCACAGTACAGGGGATAATACACACAGTGATGTCACAGTACAGGGGATAATACACACAGTGGTGTCACAGTACAGGGGTAATACACACACTGGTGTCACAGTACATGGGATAATACACACAGTGATGTCACAGTACAGGGGATAATACACACACTGGTGTCACAGTACAGGGGATAATACACACAGTGATGTCACAGTGCAGGAATAATACACACAGTGGTGTCACAGTACAGAGATAATACACACACTGGTGTCACAGTACAGGGGATAATACACACAGTGATGTCACAGTACAGGGGATAATACACACAGTGATGTCACAGTACAGGGGATAATACACACAGTGATGTCACAGTACAGGGGATAATACACACAGTGATGTCACAGTACAGGAATAATACACACAGTGGTGTCACAGTACAGAGATAATACACACAGTGATGTCACAGTACAGAGATAATACACACAATGATGTCACAGTACACAGATAATACACACAGTGATGTCACAGTACAGGAATAATACACACAGTGGTGTCACAGTATAGAGATAATACACACAGTGATGTCGCCGTACAGAGATAATACACACAGTGATGTCGCAGTACAGGGATAATACACACAGTGATGTCACAGTACAGAGATAATACACACAGTGATGTCACAGTACAGAGATAATACACACAGTGATGTCACAGTACAGGGATAATACACACAGTGATGTCGCAGTACAGGGATAATACACAGTGGTATCACAGTACAGAGATAATACACACAGTGATGTCACGGTACAGGGATAATACACATAGTGATGTCACAGTACAGGGATAATACACACAGTGGTGTCACAGTACAGGGATAATACACACAGTTATGTCACAGTACAGGGATAATACACACAGTGGTGTCACAGTACAGGGATAATACACACAGTGATGTCACAGTACAGGGATAATGCACACAGTGATGTCACAGTACAGGAATAATACACACAGTGATGTCACAGTACAGGGATAATACACAAAGTGATGTCACAGTACAGGGATAATACACACAGTGATGTCACAGTGCAGGCATAAAACACCCCGTTATGTCACTGTACTGGAATATTGTGTAAACTTATGTCATGGTGCAACCTTAATACACACTCAGGTATCACAGCAAATAAAAACAGAAAAATGTCACCAGCATCAGTGCGTAGAAAAAATGCTTTATAACACAATAATACATAAAGTGATGTCATGGGGCAGCAATGATGTGAACGCTGCTGCTGCAGAGCCTGGGGTATAACTTGTATTGAGGGCCCATTTGATCTATCATGTCCTCTCTCATGAGAACCAGGAACAGACAGACTGCTAGCTGCTGGGTCCACTACACATGAGGAGGAAGGATCCAGGGGCTCAGCACTCAGACAGCAGCAATAATTCCCCTACTGTTACAACGAGATATAACTCTGCTGTCCCATAGGTGGCAGCATTACACAGAATTGTTACCTTCTGCCAGCAGACACTAGAGGTCCTGCAGTGGGGCCCTCAGGCTCTGGCGGTGAAATGCTAAGGAGAGGCCGTAGTACAGCGAGTGTTTGGAACTACTGTATTACTCGCTGCTATCAGGGACTTAAGATGTTGTCTTTTTTTCTATGTGCATTATTTGGTGCCATGTGTGTTTTGTTGCTTAATATGACAGAATACATTGTAAAATAAATCTAGACAATACTGTAGCGCTGCTAATCCTGCAGGGACCACACATGGGGCGATGCTGGAAGAAGAGGGTAGGGGTCTAGGCAGGAATAACAGAGCTCTGGGTGCACCAACTACCTCATTAGCATAAGGATTACGCTAGGAGTATCTCAGAAATGTCATACATAGCAACGGTGATGTTCCATATTTACAGTTGCATCATTAAGACTCATTATCCTTGTATTATGATGCATGGTTTTGTTGTATAGTGTAGTTGTATGGTATCACTTTCCACACATATCAATATTATAATTAGAATATACTGTGTCCTAGGACTAAGGGGAAAAGAAACCCAAGGGATACGTATTTTCCTTAAATAAAAGAACCACGCTCTGTCCATATAATGTATGCAGGATAGGATGAGTAGCTCTGTGCATACATATGTACATAATAGGAGTAGTAGTAGTATCATGTGTCCATACAGCAGTTAAATTAATTTGTAAAAATTCTACTAGCATGAAGCCAGATGCCAGTAACAATCCATCCAATCCACATTAGCAAATAAATCAACCAATAAATGTCCATAAATTCTGTCTATCTCAGTATAACTAACTTGTTAGCATAGTGCGGCATATTACTGCAGTTCTGGTGATATCTAATTTATATAGTTTTCAACACATTGGGGCATATTTACTTAGGCTTTGTGCCGCTTTGTGACACACTTTTTTGTACTGTGCCTTTTCTTCAATGGTAAAATGGCTTGCACAGGTATTTAAGTACCGGGTGCGTTGCGATTATGTTGCATGCAGCCCTTTTTTTGGCGCAGCTGTGCTCGCTTCCATGTGACACAATTCAGGGGGCAGGCCGTCGGACGATCTGACTGAGCAAGGGATTTTTACTTCAAATTGTGTCGCAAGCCCTAGCACTAACTTGCACCACTAAAAAGATGGTGAACTCCGTCGGACCTGAGCGGGGAAGCAACACATTCGTGATATCAGGCGCACAATCTGAGTGAATCATGGCACAGTGCATTATCATTGGACAATGCACTCCCTGTGAACTCTGGTGACGGGGTAAGTAAATGTGCCCCACTATTCAATACCTATATGAGAAAGTTTATAATACGTTTATATAAGTTTCAAAATCTATCATTTTTGTAGCATCATCTTCTAAATATCCTATCTGTTCCATCAATTGAGCTACTTAAAGGGGTTTGTCCACTTTACCTTGTGTTTTTTGTTATGTGTGTATATGAAGGTTCACATGTTGAGTTTTTCAGATGCAGTTTTTGGAGCCCAAAGCTGGTGTGGATGATAATGGGTTAATTGAATGGCGCTACTCCATTCCCGGTTTGCCCATTAAAAACTGAAATTGTGGACACAACCTGAGCGTGGGGGGGGCAGGATATTAGGTAATTTACCAATGTACATCCATTAAAAGTTCTCCACTGCTTTCTTGATATCTGAAGTGAAGCCTCCTGTCTGTTACCTCATCAGCCAGACATTCCTGACTAGAAAATGGCCGCAGATTGATGGTCATCTGCTCTCTAACTGGCAACTGTTCGCGGACAGTTAAAAATCACATGACCCTCCACCTGCGACCATTTTGTGGTTAGGAATGTCTGGCTCCTGAGGTAAAAGACAAGAGGCTTCACTTCACATATCAACAGGTTGGTGCAGAACTATTAATGGATTAATGCAAATTACATAACATCCCGCTCCCCACGACTACACACATTACAAAAACTTGAGGTAAAGTGGCCAACCCCTTTAACCCCTTCACGCTTCGTGACGGATATATCCGCCACAGAGCTATAAAGGGTGTATGAAGAGGGCTCACGGGCTGAGCCTTCTTCATACAGAGATGGGCTTTGCTACATATCGCCACAAAGACCCATCGCTAACACCCTGTTGTTAACCTGTTGTTTGCTGGCGCATGGGCGCCGCCATCTTACCTCCGATCGTTGGTCCCCCGAACGTCATCAGTTGCCATGGTAGCCTCGAGTCTTCGTTTGACCCGAGGCTGCATGGCTTCTGCCTATCCATTATAATGAGCCAGTAATAATTGTAATGTATCGTCATGCCATATACTGCGATACAGTTGTATTGTAGTATATGGTAGGAACGATCGGACCATCTAGGGTTATTGTACCCTAGATGGTCTAAGAAATAGTGAAAAATAAAAGAAAAAAAAAGTTTAAAAATTTAAAAAAATATTAAAAGTTCAAAAAAAAAAAAATGTTCCCAAGGGTAATCATACATAACTCGACCACATGCCCATAAGTGAGTTTGATGTGGGTAATTCAAATTGTGTGCTGGCTGGAATATCCGGCCTGAACACTCAGCAACCGGGACTGAACTGAGCATGTCACTGGGCCATCAGCATTCCCGATTGTGGCAGAGTCGGACAGTGCTACTGACACTTCTACATTTATATACAGTGTAACTTATCCAGACCCGATTTTCAGTTCTGCCATATATTTTGCATACTGTGTGCCTTCTTAGAAAAGAACAACCACCTAAATGACCGGTATGGTGGTCGTCTCAGAGAGGCGTCACTTCGTACTAGCAGAAGGGCTTTTATGTTACCTGCAATAATAGATGTAGCGTTAGCTACACCCAGCAGACAGACATGTAGTACAATTTGGCTTGTGATCAAATTAATACCATTAGTGGCAATTACAACCAAGAAAATCATGAAATAACAAGGTAAAAATGAATTAGCTCAGGATAACTTGCTGCATAATGTAGAGAATTCTTATTAGCGACGTCTGCAAGATGTAGAACGTATAAAAGAGTCTGACAATACATCTTCTATATAAAGGAGATCCAAACACCTCTACAGCAGAAAGGTGGCGGGCACGCCACAAATACAGGTTTGGTGATGCTTGACACATTGGCCACCCTGACCACCCAATAGAGGACATACTGGTGCCCCCATCCCATTTTCTTGACTTGAGCAGATGTTCTACATGTTATCACTGCGGCTCTTTTGGAGACACCATCCCTATGCAGTTCATACCGACTGTATAGTATGTATGCCATTACCAGAGTTTGCTGAAAATATAGTTCCCCCTCCGAGATTAGCTTACACAAAGGCTACAGTCAGTAGCAGAGGAGACTTGTCTTAAGTCTAGGTAAGAGAAGTGAGGCTCCCAGTGATTGTTATGAAACATTGTAATCTTTATTGTCCTTGTCTTCTACATAGTGTAATATTATATGACCTGAAAATCCCTGACTAACAATCACATAGTCTGGCGGCTAAAGGGTAGATTCCAGGGTGTTCACTGCGCCAATCACTTGGACTAGAGATATTTCACTAGTAGGTTCCTTTATTTGGTAGCTTTATAATACGCATTTTGAGCCCGTACCGGGCTCTTCCTCAGTTACATACAAGCATGTCAAACATTAAAAGTGTGGGGCTTATAAACTTGTGCTTTTGGCGCGAATCTGGAGCATGTGTGACGTCAGGGTGTAAATAAAGACACAGAACAAAAAAAAAATGTGAAAAAAAATATCGAAAAAAAATATTTGAGAAAAACAATTTTGGGAAAAAAAATCTCAATTCAATATTTACAATATAATTTGCAAAATAATATAATAATATAAACAGTATCCCCTAATTGTCTCTTAACTAATATAAATATTTCACATAGCTGCCTTCGAAGTTGTTCCAGACAACATATCTTGTATCTTTAGGAGAGCATAAAGATACAATATAAAATGTATGAGCACCCAGCATTCCCAAACAATACAAATCCACCATTCCATCACCATCCAAAAAGGCAGCTTCAGATGTAGTAAACCCCAGTGCTTATGTTGTAAAATAATAAAGGTATGTGATACATTCACATCAAACAACACAAATGAAATATTCAACTTTAAATTGAATTGCTGCAGCAAATACGTAATATATCTTATCCAATGCCAATGTGGCATGCAATATGTAGGCAGGACCACTCAAGCCCTACACTGTAGGGTTAATCAGCACCGCTATAACATTAAACATAAAGTCCTAAAACATGGACTTTCCAGACACTGCACACTCAAACACAAAGGGGAAGGGAAAATTACCATTATCCCTATTGATTACATTAGTCCGGAAATTAATAACAGATTTGGGTTATTAAAGACGAAAGAAATCTATTGGATTTACAGGCTTAATACTCTCAAACCATCTGGCCTCAATGAGATGACGGGAACAGTAATGGTCTGAATTATCTGATTCCACTATCATCGCGATTTCACATATAGCTAGCTCCCCCTCATCTAAACCGATACTTACCACTGGACCTAAGACACGAAGACACGCTCCCCGTATCAATACATACTCCTATTTACGTACCTAACATACCCCAGGGGTGTACCCTTCCTATCTGTCTGCACCGTAGCTGCTTCTCCATCCACGCACCTAACATGCTAGAGGAGTTCGTCCTCTTTTTGTACCAAAGCGGCTTCCGTAGCCCTAAGGATACTAGACAGCAGCACAGCAGACAAAAACAATATCAAAATACCACGAACACTGCCAATCAGCCCTTGTTTTTACTTGTTGTTAATTATTGAACCGTATTTATATTGGTTTTTAATGGTATTAAATATATATATATATATACACTCACCGGCCACTTTATTAGGTACACCATGCTAGTAACGGGTTGGACCCCCTTTTGCCTTCAGAACTGCCTCAATTCTTCGTGGCATAGTTTCAACAAGGTGCTGGAAGCATTCATCAGAGATTTTGGTCCATATTGACATGATGGCATCACACAGTTGCTGCAGATTTGTCGGCTGCACATCCATGGTGCGAATCTCGCGTTCCACCACATCCCAAAGATGCTCTATTGGATTAAGATCTGGTGACAGTGGAGGCCATTTGAGTACAGTGAACTCATTGTCGTGTTCAAGAAACCAGTCTGAGATGATTCCAGCTTTATGACATGGCGCATTATCCTGCTGAAAGAAGCCATCAGATGTTGGGTACATTGTGGTCATAAAGGGATGGACATGGTCAGCAACAATACTCAGGTAGGCTGTGGCGTTGCAACGATGCTCAATTGGTACCAAGGGGCCCAAAGAGTGCCAAGAAAATATTCCCCACACCATGACACCACCACCACCAGCCTGAACCGTTGATACAAGGCAGGATGGATCCATGCTTTCATGTTGTTGACGCCAAATTCTGACCCTACCATCCAAATGTTGCAGCAAAAATCAAGACTCATCAGGCCAGGCAATGTTTTTCCAATCTTCTACTGTCCAATTTCGATGAGCTTGTGCAAATTGTAGCCTCAGTTTCCTGTTCTTAGCTGCAAGGACTGGTGCTGCTGTAGCCCATCTACCTCAAAGTTCGACGTACTGTGCGTTCAGAGATGCTCTTCTGCCTACCTTGGTTGTAACGGGTGGTGATTTGAGTCACTGTTGCCTTTCTATCAGCTCGAACCAGTCTGCCCATTCTCCTCTGACCTCTGGCATCAACAAGGCATTTCCGCCCACAGAACTGCCGCTCACTGGATGTTTTTTCTTTTTCGGACCATTCTCTGTAAACCCTAGAGATGTTTATGCGTGAAAATCCCAGTAGATCAGCAGTTTCTGAAATACTCAGACCAGCCCTTCTGGCACCAACAACCATGCCACATTCAAAGGCACTCAAATCACCTTTCTTCCCCATACTGATGCTCGGTTTGAACTGCAGGCGATTGTCTTGACCATGTCTACATGCCTAAATGCACTGAGTTGCCGCCATGTGATTGGCTGATTAGAAATTAAGTGTTAACGAGCAGTTGGACAGGTGTACCTAATAAAGTGGCCGGTGAGTGTATATATATATATATTTCTATATTTCTTTATTTTTATACTTTAATACATGTTATATTTAAATTAGTTAAGGGACAAATAGGGCCTACTGTTTGTATTATTATATTATATTGTAAATTATATTGTAAATATTGAATGGACATATATTTTTTTTCTCAAATTTCTTTTTCAATATTTTTTTTTCTATGTCTTTATTTACACCTTGATGTCACACATGCCCGTGATGTGCGCCAAAAAGTTTAGAAGCCCCACACTTTTAATGTTTGACATGCTTGTATGTAACTGAAGAAGAGCCCGGGACAGGCTCGAAATGCACATTATAAAGTTACTAAGTAAAGGAACCTACTAGTGAAATATCTCTAGTCTGAGTGATTGGCGACGTGAACTCCCTGGAATCTACCCTTTAGCCGCTTGATCTTCTTCATGGACACCAATGGTACTAGGAAGCCCAGGAAGGCCAAAACCACTCAAAGATAAAACTGAAGCTAGTTCACGTGTTGTACCATTGTATAACCAAGAAAGGTGAACACCTTTTCGCTAAAGAATCTAAACATCTCTCTAATCCACTTGGATTTACACATGTGACGCCCGTATCGTCTCTCTTCTTTTTTTCTTTGAATCACATAGTCTGGAGAGACCACGTCTTGTCCTCTTCCTCTTAATGTTAAACAAATGTTTAACGAGTAAGATATAAACTAAATATAGATTAGAGGAAGTGCTCGGCATCATAAGCAAGTATTTGGAAAATACAAGTCCTGAATGCCAAAAAATCTTTCCATGAGTACCATAGGTACTCTCCACTCTCTCATGTGTCATTGGTGAGGCTCACCCACACACTGATGACCACAGTAAAGCCTGTCCGAGCCACAAACGTGGGCAATAATAGAATAATAATATGTGACCTGGGCTGTCAGTGCACAAATGGAAACCAAAACCATGTGTATAATCCCGTAGAAATGAATTTGTCCTTCTGCTATCCATTGATTAAACACACTGACAACAAACATAGCACACTGACAACAACATTCACGTGCTGACAGCCGTATACGTGTTGATAGTACCATGCTCCCCCATAACAGTGTTCAAGAGTGAATGCACTTTACCAAATAGCCACACCCATATTGCACCAAAATGCTCATTTGTATTTCAATAAAAATAATTTCTTTTCATTTAGAATTTTTCGGTCTGTTAATGTTGTGGAACGCTTCACCAAACAGACTGTAACCTTAAGTGCATGAAAATGATTTAGGCTGCATTCACACCAACGTGTGATTTCTCCAGTCTTGTATTTCCGTGCTGTATGAATCCATATGAATCTGTATATATGGGACGATTTACATCTGTATGTTCACATATGTCACTGTATCCGTACCATATGGGTATAAAATATGGTGGACTGTAAAATGATGGCTGGCTGACAGAATGCACTTATTCTGGATACTGTACGTATATAAGGCAGCATATGGTGCACAACCGTATACAGAACGTTTGCAACTTGCATTTTATACGTTCCCATAAACTACAATGTGGCATGTGGAACAGAAATACATGAGAATATAGGACATTCTCTATATTTTCATCATCAGAATGCTGATGGTGGGCAATATGGCCATGTAAAATGAATGGGGCCGTATGCTGTGCATACATATGGTCGTTTTCATACGATCATGTAAATGCAGCCTTAAATAAATTTTCCATGTTCAAAAATAAATGTAATCTCAGAATCCCGCTAAAGTTTATATTTTGGTATTATATTATAGGTACTGTAATTGTCTAGAGTGAGCACTGGAGCTTTGGATATGGTTTTTAGGGTAATTTTATTACATGGTTGGATTTTATTTTATTTCAATGTAGGGTTTATTTATGGTCATCATTATGAACTCATAAAAAATATATTAAAAAATTTACATTTACCTGGGACCTCCTTTAAATTGGCATTTTGGCAACAGATATGGTCACCTTAATACCATACATGCTAGGGCCAGTTTTGGGTAGAAAACCCACTTGACATGTTCCCTACAGTGAAGTTGTAACCTAAATGTCATAATGTATTGTTTATACTCTTTTTCTTGGGAGGTCTCCCTATGGCTCCTTAAAGGGAGCCTATAGAGCTCTATTAACTGATTGACCCCCTTCTTTTAGCTAAAAATTGTTTCCATTACATCCACATAAATCACCTTTTATCTTATATTACATGACATCAGAATGGGGAGTGTATTAGATGGCCCCTCCCACCTAATACTCCCCATGCTTTATGCCTCCTTACTGGTCACAGTTCATGTCATGTGAACAGAGTGACATCCTCTCAGGTACCTAGGCCTCTTAATAATACCAAACTATACCCTATGCATGTAGCTGACCACATGAAGTCACAGCAGCCTCCATGGACTTCTACTCCTCTCCATCCTCCATGGAGGCTACTGTTTTTTCATGTGATCACATACATGGTGTACAGTTTGCTATTCTTAGAAGGCTGAATGACCTGTCACTCTGGTCACATGTCATGAATGTAACACAAGGCACTGTGTAAAATAAAATGACACAATGGGGCAGATTTACTTACCCGGTCCATTCGCGATCCAGCGGCGCGTTCTCTGCTCTGGATCATCGCGCCGGAATGCACCACCTCGGACCAGGTGAAGGTAAGCGCTCCCCAAGCGACACTTTTTCGGTTTTTAAATGCGGCGGTTTTTCCGAATACGTCGGGTTTTCGATCGGCCACGCCCCCCGATTTCCGTCACAAGCATGCCGGCGCCCAAGCGCCACAATCCGATCGCGTGCGTCACAATCCCGGGGCAATTCAGGTACAATCGGCGCAAATCGGAAATATTCGGGTAACACGTCGGGAAAACGCGAATCGGGCCCTTAGTAAATGACCCCCAATATTTCTGATCTGTACATAGAGCTTTATATGTCTGCAGTTCAATATTAGCAGACGGTCCCTAAGAACAGGGAGGCAGAGCAATGATTTGAAGAGACACAGATCTGTCAGTCAGAATAATGAGGCGTGGTTCACTGCCAGCCTGAGAGAGAGTTACAGATACCAGACATGAGTCATAAAAGCTAATTTGCATATCAGAAAAACATCTGTAATTAAGGTACAGAGCCCCACTGCCAGCTAATTTTAGGTGATATGGGGAGGGCTTGTAACCCTTTATCCGCAAACATCTGGTGACAGGTCCTCTTTAAAAGGGTAGTCCCATTTCAGCAAATAAATGTTTGTACAATGTGACTGCAGACACTCAAGTAACGTCCCTGCTTGCCAGTTAGATAGGCAGAGATTGTGCTTAGCTCTTGGAGTCTCCGTCCGGCAATGGATTTTCAAGGTGAATACACTGGACTCAGGTAAATTAATAATGTATAAAGCGGTCATTTTGCAATTTGGTGAAAGATCCTTTATGAACATCAGTTAAATCTTTCTAATCTGAATTATATTGCATCCTGAAACGTCCCAGAGTTAAAACTTCCATTCATTGTATTGCAAACTGCATGCAGCAGAAAACAGAAGTGATGCGCCATAGAAATAAAATTCACATTGCAAAATGACTCTTCTCATTTAATAAATGTAAAAACCACTTTATATTCTGACATTGTGACATTATGTATCTTTTTACTGAGCATTTCCGTAGAGTTGAAGGTTAGAATTTGTTTGCCGCAAGGGACAATGGAAATTTTGAACAGTAACATATGACTGGTTTTATTAGCAAAAAGTAGAAATGACTGCACACAGGTATTTAGAGCAGCAGTATATAGTGTTACAGCATGGCTGCTTATATCATGCCAGGGGATAGTTAGAGTCATGAAACCAAACCATTTCGCATCAGAAAAAGTTTCTCTATAGGGGATGAGAGTATTTGGAGAGGATTGTAGATTTTGTAGCATGGGATCAGAGTTGGATTATTATGTACAGTAGGGCAGATAGAGCAGCTTTAAGAATCATACACAAAGGGGCACTAGCTGTAACCTGGGCCCATTCAGGACCTGATGTAGAACTGCCCCAACAGCAGTGGGGGCCTCCTTATGAATCCAACAATGGGGGAGGGGGTCTGTGGGGAACATGATAAATGTGCCCCAAAGTTCATATATAGAAATAATTTACAATCTTCTTTGGGAAGACAAACTTTCCAGAAGATAAAACCTCTTTGACACGACAGCTGAAATTGTATTAAGAGTTATATAATTAGTACAATAAATACATATGGCCAGAATGATTAACTAAAAGTTGGGAACCCAAACTTTAAAAATCTGTTCAATCCCGAACCCTGAGCTGAACCCCTTCCCCCGTGACACCTGCGAGCGGTGCTAGCCAGGGGCTGTGTCCAGCTATTTGCAGCACTCACATAGACAGTACATAGAATGACAAGGACAACCCCTTTAGCAAACCTTCAAACATGGAGGGCTTCTGGTTTAGAATGACCTTTTTGAAAAAAAAGGCAGTCTTTTGGCATTGTACTAGTCACGTGATAATAAAGTGAATTCTGCAATTGTAATTCATCAAGTCTTAGAGCCTTGATCTGAATAGTCTTTTCACCCTTATCACTGCTTAAAAAGAACACGTTTACACCAATTCTGCACAAAATTGTTGTTTAGCAGTTCCTGTGATCCCTGTACACAGAGTTTATTTATTGTAGTGTTTTTCTATGTGCAAGAAGCACACGTCACATGAAGCATTGCACAGCAGGCTATATAGATAGCGCTCATTCATACTCTTCCCTTTCAACTCTCTCAACTCCCTTTCAGCTGTGCAGCACAAGAAACTCCAGCATATCCAGCAAGCCAGAAATTTCTCCCTACATCAAACACATCTCATGTGTTCCGTCCCGGTCAGCACAGTATCTCTGCTGCACTCCACTGTACTAACAAGAGATGTCCACATTGATGAAGAAACTTCAGGTGCCTACGCCTTAATCTGCTGTAGGATTTAGCAAAGATCAGAGATGACATGCATCTTGTTCAGTGACTGTTTTATCATTCTCCTCCACCACTCCCAGGTTTCTACATCACAGATGAGGTACCTGTCAGATCAGAGCAGGCACTACGGCTATGGTTATGACATCACCAGAAGCAACAAAATGTAGTTATTACCACTTAGACAAGCAGCAAACTACACATAGACATAGTAGACTCATTACTAAAGTAAAGTGTCCACCTGGTAGTGGTGCAAATTCTTTAATTTAGAATTTTGTGCAAAAAAACCCCTTTAATTCACATATAAGGCTTTGTATTTTGTTTAAAAATGGAGAGAA
Organism: Engystomops pustulosus; assembly: GCF_040894005.1. Taxonomy (NCBI): domain Eukaryota; kingdom Metazoa; phylum Chordata; class Amphibia; order Anura; family Leptodactylidae; genus Engystomops; species Engystomops pustulosus. The sequence goes on along the minus strand of NC_092418.1, from coordinate 78,412,472 downwards.
TATTCATTATGTAGGGGAAATGTGATTGAAACCTAAAAAAAAATAACCTGTTTACTAAATTATCCAGCTATGTGTCAAAGGGATTGTCCAAGGTTTTATTGTTATCCCCTAATAACAATTTGGGGATAGCAATGTGATCCCAGCTGTCAGACCCCCACTGATTATCAGAATGGAGGTCCCATTCTCAATAATTGATGGAGCGGTAGGTCAAGCATGCTTCTTGTTGCCTCATCAATACTACGGGAGTGTTGGAAAATTTCTGTCAATCTCCTCCAGTCGGCAACTTCCATCATTCCCACTGTCAGTACAAACTTTAAACTTCCCAAGAAGCCGTGTACAAGCGATCATATTGAAATGGAAGGAGAATCGGACATCTGCAACTTTCATTTCAAACAAGGAGAAGACTGATCAGAGATGCAGCCAAGAGGCCCATGATCCCTCTGGATAACGGCAGAGATCTACAGCTGAGGTGGGAGAGTCTGTCTAAAGGACAACCATCAATCACACACTGTACAAATCTGGCTTTATATAAGAAGTGGCAAGAAGATATACACAAAAAGTCTTGTTTAATGTTTGCCACAGGCCACCAGGGAGACTCCAAACATGTAGAAGAAGGTGCCCTGGTCAGATGAAACCAAAATGTAACTTTTTGGCCACAATGCCAAACGATATGTTCGATGTAAAAGCAATTCCCTGAACACACCATCCACACTGACACGGTTTTTCTTCAACATGGACAGAGAAGATTGTTAAAATTGATGGGAAGATAGATGGAGCTAAATACAGGGCCATTCTGGAACAAAACATGTTGGAGTCTGCAAAGGACCTTAAACTGGGACAGAGATTTATCTTTCTACATGATCCTGAACATAAAGAAAAATTTACAATGGAAGGTTCACAAATAAACATATTCAAGTGTTAGAATGGCCAAGTCACAGTCCAAACCTGATCCATTTGAGAATCTGTGGAAAGAACTGAAAACTGCTGTTCACAAACACTCTCCATCCAATATCAATGAGCTCCAGCTGTTTTCCAAGGAAAAATGGGCAAGAACTTCAGTCTCTCAATATGCAAAACTGATAGAGACCTGATCCCCCAAGCGACTTGCAGCAGTAATCGCAGCAAAGTATTAACTTAACCGGTTCGCGACCGCCCGCCGGGTCAGATGGCGATCCGTTGCCATGGTAGCTTCGGGTCTCACGAAGACCCGAAGCTACTTTGGGTTAACCCATTCATTACAATGTGCTATCAGCACATTGTAATGTATGAGGAGTAAAATCCTGTAGTATGGCAGTATATGGTAGGATCGATCAGACAACCTAGGGTTAAAGTACCCTAGGGAGTCTGAAAAATAGTAAAAATTAAAAAAAAAGTTAAAAAAAAAAATTATAATAAAAAAACCTAAAAATTCAAATCACCCCCCTTTCCCTAGAACTGATATAAATATAAATAAACAGTAAAAATCATAAACACATTAGGTATTGCCGCGTCCGAAAATGCCTGATCTATCAAAATATAATAACGGTTTTTCACTGCATTTAACCCCGTAATGGAAAATCGCGTCCAAAGTCAAAACTGGCACTTTTTTGCCATTTAAAAAAAAATTTAAAATTCTATAAAAAGTGATCAAAAGGTCGTACAGTCCTAAAAATAATATAATTGAAAACATGATCAAAAGTCGTAAAAGATGACACCACCGTCAACTCCATATAATGAAGTATGGAAAAGTTATAAGCACAAGAAGACGGCAAAATTTAAAAAAAAAATTTGTTCATGAGGTTTTAATTTTTGTAAATGTATGAAAACATTATAAAACCTATACAAATTTGGTATCCCTGTAATCGTACTGACCCAAAGAATAAATTAGATGCGTCATTTGTGGCGTGAAGTGAAAGCCGTAATATCCAAGCCCACAAGAATACGACACAAATGCGTTTTTTCACCATTTTCATTGCATTTGGAATTTTTTTCCCGCTTCCCAGTACATGGCATGGAATATTCAATGTGATCACTATGAAGTGCAATTTGTTAAGCAAAAAATGAGCCATCACATAGCTTTTTACGTGTAAAAATAAAAAAGTTATAGATTTTTGAAGGTGGGGAGTGAAAAATGGAAATGAAAAAACGGGAAAGGGCCCGGTCCTTAACCAGTTAAAGGGGGCTGAATAATATTGCACGCTTTTCAGTTTATTATTTTTTACAAAAGTTTGAAATATCCAATAACTTTCGTTCCACTTCACAATATTGTCCCACTTGTTGTTGATTCTTTACCAAAAAAATAACAATTTAAAATCTTTATGTTTGAAACCAGAAATGTGGCAAAAGGTAGAAAAGTTCAAGGGGGCCAAATACTGTATAACACGTTAGACTTCTGCATCCTCCCCATCCATTTACCAGCTCCCTGCTCCCATTATTTAGATGCCCCACTTGTTGTAACCTCATTTATTTAATTTTTAAAGATTTTATAGTGCGCTTTAAAATTTTCAAATTTTAGTTTTCAAATTCAAGTTTTCTGCTTATGTTTCGGATTTTTAGCTTTTAAATGTCCTTTCTAAGAGATAATAGAGCTCCTTTGATCATTGAACAATCTCTACAAGTCAATATACATCTAAAGGAGATGTACTGTAAAACTAGTGAGTTGTTATTGTGACCCTCCTACTGAATTATGGCATAATGTAAATCCCCCTTTTGATTCCAGATACAATTACTTTATTTTTTCAAAATGCATTGATTTAAATCAGAATCCTGCAAGACCTTGTTTCCCTTTGGCTCAGCTTTAGCAGAACATTTCTAGCTATAGGATATCCTCTGATCAGCTTCATGTTTGGATGGACCCTTCTACCAAAATGGACTGTCTAAGGTGGACTACCTCTATAAAGGGACTCACCAGATTTTACCCCATTACACTACCATCCCTCTCAAGTAGGGTATCACATTTCCTTTCTGGAACTCTGACTTTTATCTGATATATTGTTTATTTACCTATAAAACATTTCCTACAGATTTATGTGCAAATAAGCAGAGAATCATAATTCATCAGTTTTGGAGCCTGCAGAGTGTTAATAAAGTAAGCTATGCTGATTTCAAAAATGTCTTTGTTAGCATTCTGAATATTTTTAGTAGTTTCTAATACAGGCAGTCCCCTACTTAAGAACACCCGACTTACAGATGACCCCTAGTTACAAACGGACCTCTGGATGTTAGTTATTTTCTGTACTTTATCCTTAGGCTACAATAAACAGCTATAATAGTTATCACAGGTGTCTGTGATTAGGCTTTATTGTTAATCCTGGTTCTTATGACAATCCAACATTTTTAAAATCCAATTGTCATAGAGACCAAAAAAATTTTGGCTGGGGTTACAATTATAAAGTATACAGTTCCGACTTACATACAAATTCAACTTATTAACAAACCTAGAAAACCTATCTTGTACGTAACTCGGGGACTGCCTGTAGTTCTATTTACATTACCTGGCACCCTGCCAGCAGTGTGGAGGAGAGGAAACTCACACAGGATGCAGCTGCCCTCCACTGGGACTCACCACATGCTTCTGGCAGGTAGCCAGTTTCTAACTGTTTGATTTACATTACCTGCTTCAGTGTGTGGCGAGTCCCTGGGGAGGCGGCTTCTGCAGCCTGTGTTTGCCTGTGTCTCCTCATGCATTCTTCCTCTACTGCACACCACCCCCTTCCTTCCCTGCCTGCTCAATGCATATAACAAGAAGTGGGTTGGTGGAGGGAGCTGCATGAGTGTGAAGGAGGGGAGACTCTTCACATGCTTCTGGTAGGGAGCCAGGTAATGAAAAATAAACCACTATAAAGTACTGAAATGATTCAGAATGCTGACAAATTAAGTTTTAAAATAAGCATAGCATAAGTTATCGGAATCTGCTAAAAATGACATTGCAGGTGACACATCAGCATTAAAGGACACCTGTCATCAGGTCTGTGTCACTAGTCCTGTCACTACTACCTGTTGGAGCAGCTCACAAGGGTCCCATCCCAGCCTTTATCTAGTTATTTCATACATTATTCATTGTAAAATCATCTATTTTTTATCATGTAAATGAGGCTGGTCACATGGTCAGAGGCAGTGATGTCACCCCTGTTACTCCTCCCCTCTCCTCCCCCTGCTCATGTCTGTGTGTAATGTATTGTTAGTGTGTGTGCTGCATCTGCTGACATGCTGCATCCTCCTAATATACAGGTGAGAGACACAGACATCAGCTACACATGAATCTGACATGTTCTGCTGTAACATGGCTGCCTGGAGCTGCTGTATCTCTCCTATACACACACACACACAGGCTGCAGGGGGTGTGGCCACCAGCACCAGGAAGCACATCATTATACAGCCTCACATCATTATACAGGCTGTCAGTCATGCACTGGGGGTGTGGCTGTGCCTCCCACTCATGAATAAGATGGACAGCTTGAATATGCTAATGCTTCATTGGACATTTCACAGGTCATTTGCATACAGCTTTAGGACCTCATTGCTTAGGTTTACAGGCATGTAGAGGGACAATAAAGGGATAGAGGCAATGCTCTCTAATGGCAGTTTATGAAAATATATTTAGTTTAGGGGGTTATTTTGCTTGACTGGTTCTCTTTAAAGATCTGAATCTTATCTTAGAGCTGCACAGGGAAGTATGATCAGTTCACCTACTGGGTGCACGACAGCAAGGGAGGCTTTCAACACCTTGTGAATGATGCAAAATGAGAAAAATGATAGTCAGCCCTCCACAGTCTGTAAAAACAAAACTCCATGGTTATATATACATATAAATGGGGTAATATCCGGTGACAGATTCCCCTAAACCATTTCACTGCTAAGGACGTGTGTAATAGAATCATAACTACTGCGGCTACTAGCCCCGAAGGCAGTGGCGTAACTAGGAGAGGCAGAGCCCCATAGCAGACTTCTGACTGGGGCCCTCCTTCCCCCTTAAAAATATACATATTTATATACTCACAAATGTGATTTACAGTTACACAGTATACAAAGTACACATACAGAGCATAATGCAGTATATATACACATCATACATTCTGTACACATACAGCATATATACATCACATATATGTCATACATATATTATGTTGTACAATATGCAGCATAATATGTATGTAATGGGGTACATCCTCCATTCTTTAGTTTGTCAGGTTGGATGATGGGGCCTCCTGACTCTGTGGGCCCCATAGCAGCTGCTATGGCTGCTACCACTGTAGTTACGCCCCTGCCCGAAGGGTTAGAGGATGACATTACATTAAAGTGATTTTGGACTAGAACTTATAAATTGTTGGGTTACTGGATGAAATTGCTCTATATATGTAAGGCCTTTCAGTAACTGATGGTGGTAAATACAAAGACTTTGCTCACATTATTACTACTCCTATAGCAGGTACAAAGGTACTATATGTGCTCAGTATTTGTTCCATTTACCTGATTTTATTCCCTCCAGATCAGAGTTTTGCTTTGCAGTTTTGATGATTTTATGATGATGTATGCAAAATTAGCATGTATGAACTGTACAGATGGTGTACTGTCATTTTTTGTGCATTTCAGCCACGGGCCTCCGCTCCCCAAGAGCCCAGTCGTGGTTGCATCTCCTGATCTCCTGCGACCGCTATCATTATGCCCCTGGGGATATATGAGAGCATAGACTATACCATGCACAGCATTCAGTGAATCTCTTGATACCCACTGATACCCCATGATCTGTAATGCTTTTGTTTCTCTGCAGCAGCTTTCTAGGTATTAACAGGTGACTGCAGAGGGTCCCATCAGCAGGACCCCCCTCCATAATCTGCTTTACACTAGGAACCTGATACTACATGTAAATGACTTAGTTTGACATAATTTACAGTGACACAACCTTAGTCACCAGGACATACTATAGAATGGACATATATTACCAGGACCCAATTAACTAGTAATTACTTCAGGTAATGATGGGATCTACATTTATAATAAGACGGTCAAAGAGCACTTCTAAAACTTTTCCTGATACTACAAGTCATTTATCATAGCGCTAATAAATAAAGTGCGCATCAATATTTAATAAACACAGAACATTTCTAAAGGTCTCGCAATGATGTGATCGGCATGATAAATGATAGATTAAAGCAGATTGTACAGGAGCGGCTTCATGAACTGGAATTATCCTCTGCGCGACTTTTAATGTCAAAACAATTACAAACTTCTTGTGCAAGAAGTACCTGACCGTTGTATCTGATCACCATGTGGATACACCATAAAGATACAAGCGTGAAGGTATGAAGAACGTATATGGACATCTGAAACGAGTGACCATAAGAACCATCTATATGGCTGGTGGATTTCCCCTTGCCCCTGGAGGGATGGGAAGTAAGTGCTCTCCATACAAAGACTTTGCCAATTAAGAACTCTCACACTGCTAAATCATTTCCCTACACTGTGCTGAAGAGATGCAACCACAGCAAAACAGCGCTGTCAACAGATGGGAATGAGTTCCTTCTGGAATAGATATACTGGTTTGGCTTTAATCCTGCATTGGGCTTCCTGAAAGTCATGCTTGATGTTAAAGGGGCTGCCTTGCAAGGTAGGTAATAGAGACATGGTTTTCCTTAAGATAAATATATGTATCAGCACATTATCTAATTTTTTGCCTCAAATAGCATCTGAATATTTCAGTGTTTGTTGGACAATTAGATAATTCCTCTTGTGGTACTCACTCTACTATAAGAGATCAGACACAATAGCTTAACTGCACAAGATGTATCCCACATCAGCCACCTATGGTCATCCAATAGGAAGCAAGACACATCCTGCAAGTCACTTATAAATGAATGGAGCACAGGTTGGCACCATAATGACAACCCCATACTATAATGGAGCAGCATAGTTGAGGATATATGACTCCCTGACGCTACCATGGCTGTCATAGAGTGATTTAAATCAGATTAGGAAGTAAGTTCTAATTTAGATGCAATATACAGGCGGTCCCCTACTTAAGAACACTCGACTTACATACGACCCCTAGTTACAAACAGACCTCTGGATATTGGTAATTTATTGTACTTTAGATCTAAGCTACAATAAACAGCTGTAACAGTTATCAGAGGTGTCTGTAATGAAGCTTTAGTGTTAATATTGATTCTTATGACAATCCAACATTTTTAAAATCCAATTGTCACAGAGACCAAAAAAGTTCTGTCTGAGATAACAATGATAAAATATACAGTTCCGACTTACATACAAATTCAACTTAAGAACAAACCTACGGACCCTATCTTGTATGTAACCCGGGGACTGCCTGTATTCACAATCTCCCCCATAGTCCCATTAGATATAACACTTATATTTGTCACATCAAATTAAAAAAAGGGAATATCCCCATTTTTTTACCCACATTAAATTTTATTCCACAAAATTAGTAAATGTAACCAAAAATACAGAACTTTAGTGTCACCGTATTCATACTGACTTGTAGAATAAACATGTTAGTTAGTTTATTCGGTGAACACCAAAAAAATGGCAAAAACCAATTACAGAATTTAGATGTTTTTTCTACAACCCCCAAAAAATAGTTAATACATTTTCAGCAACAACACAGTGTCCTAAAAAAATAAGCCCTCGCATGGCAACATTAATGGAAAAACAAATATTTTATAGCTCACAAAAGTACGCCAATAAACCAGATAAAAGCCATTAGTGTAAAACTGTCTGCTCTCCTGTCCTTCTGCTGCTGTGTGTCTTTACAACTAGTAACATCCACATGTGGGGTGCCTCCATACTCGGGAGAAATTGCTTTACTCCTTGACGTGAAAAAATGCATTTGCGCCATTTTCTTGTAGGCTAGGATTTTCCAGCTTTCACTGTGCACCCCAAAAGACATGTCTACTGTATTCTTTGGGTCACTACGATCACAAGGATTTATATATGTTTTATAATTTTTTCATACATTTACAAAAATTAAAACCTCCTGTACAATAAAAAATTCTTCATTTTGCCATCTTTGGCACTAATAACTTTTTCATACGTCAGTGTACAAAGCTGTGTGTGGTATCAATTTTTGCAAAATGAGATGTTGCCTTCAATGCAACCATTTTGAGCACTGTACAGACTTTTGATCACTTTTTCTTCCATTTATTATATTTTGCAAAATGATGAAAAAGTGACATTTTCAACTTTGGGCGCTATTTCCCATTACGGGGTTAAACACCGGGAATAATCGTTATAATATTTTGATAGATCAGACATTTTTGGGTGCGGCGATACCTAACATGTTTATGATTTGTACTGTTTATATCAGTTCTAGGCAAATGGGAGTGATTTAAAAAAATTTTTAAAACATTTTAAATTTTCACATTTTTTCTTTACTATTATTCAGATTCCCTAATATACTTTAACACTAGATTGTCCAATTGATCCTTCCATATACTGCCATACTACAGTATGACGTCACGGGGATTGACAATCTTCACCAAGATAGCAGCACTGATGGCGGGTAAATTCTGAAAATACCCTCCTTGACAATACAGAAAACCGATGTTCGATTTCTAAGCTGCGTGACATCAAATTTTTTTTTTAAAAATGACATTTTAGCAAACATATGTGAAATGTTATTTAGTAGCTAATTTGGGTGGTAAAACTATCTGCCTGAAAACGAGATTCCGAATTTTGAAAATGAACTAATTTTTCCCCCTTTTTAATTTCTTTTTTATATATAAACAAAACTTATCAATCAAAAGTAACTACTAACATCAAGTACAACATGTGACGAAAAAACTATTTCAAAATCACTTTGGTAAGTCAAAGTGTTCAAAAGTTCTAACCATATAAAGTGATGCATCTCAGGTTACAAAAAATTGGGCTGAGCCTTTAAGTACAAATGTAAAGTATGAAAGCTTTTGCCTAACTCTGCACTTGGCAAAAATATGCAATTCTCTCATTTACTCTAAGTAGCTATCTGCTGGTGTTTATCTGCTAGCAGAGGTTTTACCTTGCCGTCTGTCTTACTGGTAAACATGGAAATCTGTACAGGACGGCTGGAAATGAGAAGAGGCTTGTTGGGTGGGGCAGTAGGAGAGGAGTGCTAGAAAACAGGACCTGGAGTGATGTCACAAGCAAGTCATCCAATTACAAGTCTTCAAGTCATCCAATTACAAACATGCTGTCCTGAATCATGTGAACACCCTCCATATTCTGGCCTCAGTGTCTTTAGCTGATGTCACAACCAGGAAGTCTGCCCACTTCAAGAATAGTATAATATGATTTTATAAGAAGGACTGATAGATATACTAGGCTGTATCTAAGGCCAGGAAGAAGCCAGCAGCAAAATATATGCATTATTGGAATCGTTGTCAAAGGCTGTCTCCAGCTGAGCTAAAGCTATTTTTTGCCAATAACTTTATAGTTACTCTTTAAGCAATAGTCTGGCTGCATCCAGCTCACCTGCAGAGACCCTATTTAGATACAATGTTTTCAGATTTGATATGGCCTCATGCCTGAAGCATCTGAAGTGGACTCGTTGTTTAGCAGGCAGAACTTTTGCATTCCAATATACCGCTTTATGTATGGTCCAGATAAAAGATGCACTGCATCACTGTTTATTCGTTATGATAAGTCCCTGTTTATTATGCTATACTATGAAACAGTATTATTTTACAGAATTGCTTTTCTTCTCAGTAGCTTCTGGATGTCGAAAAGTCAGTGTCTGCATTTCAACTGCTATGTCACAAGGACTGCTCCATGAAGGTTAAAGTTGCTTTCCAGGAATTACTATTGATGGCCTACGCACAGAATGGGCAATCAATAGTTGATCGTTGGTTACCCACTGGCAATAATCAGCTGCTTGGTGCTGCAGTAACCGAAACACAGAGACTGAAGCAATAGGCATACTGGGGTTAATTGATAAAAACCGACCACCTTATATATCCAGTATCCATCAGCGCTGCCGGACAATTTTTGTACGCCAGGCCCTGGTCCAGTTCCTGAATATTGTAGGCTATAGGAAGTATGCAGGCCAGAACGAGCCACTTCACACCCATCCCTGCCCACCTGGCATGGAGGGGGCATAAGGGGGAAAGTAATTGCAATTCCTGGCAGTGGCCAAGGATTTTTTTCTTATTTCAGGGCTTGTACTCTAGAAAATGCCAGATAGATCTGCCCCAGTGTCTCTGTAGTGGCCGAAATGTCACTGCAACCGTGGCTCGCATTTACCTTAATAGGAGTGATGACAGAATTAATGACTTTGGGCCACTACAGTGAGATGAGGCAATTGCTTTCCGCTCTGTGTGCTTTGTTTATGCAGTGCCGACCCCACCATCCTTTTAATGGGCCATCAGTTGTTATCCCTAGGAAACCAATTTAACTAAAACTACCAGAAAAACAGAAAAACTTGTATTTACATTTCCTTGACATCCTTGTGGTACTTGTATTTAAAGTTGTTTCGGGCACCCTAAACCAGAGTATGTATTTAGGCAGTTGGGGTTTAGGGTCAAAAACCTTTTAAGATCACTATTGCTTGTAGTCGGGTTCCGAACTTTATTAAAGGGAATGATGGTCCAGACAATGGAGTTTTCAGACCCCCAGCGCATGTACCGTCCTTCACTATTCATGTCCTGAACATCAGAGTGAAGTCACCAGAGGCTCGGTGATAACTATGTAACCAGGCAAGGAAGACGGATGGTGAAATAGGTTTAGAACCCTTGGCCCCATCTGTATAGCGGTTTGCTGGTGGTTTAGAGGTCCCAAACCTGCTGAAAAGTCCCCTTTAAAGTACTTTTCTCAATAATAACAATAATCCCCTATCTGCAAGATATAAGTAACTATGAATTATATGGGGTTCAAACAATGGAACCCCCAGTGATCAATGAAGAGTTTTTGAGAAGGGTCTATATGTGTAACTACCACCTTATTTACATTAATGGGACTTCCAAAACAGTGATCTCTGTCAGTCCCATAGGGTGGTCATAAAGGATGTGCGGGACTACGTTACTTAGATGGGGCACGTAATACCCAATTCTTATAACCACTGTGTACTGACAGCTTGGATAGTGGATATGTGTAATAAGTATAAAAACCTTTTTATACTTTTTTGGTAGTATTTAATTTTGTTGTGGGATAAAGCATACAACTGCACACTGTGACACCAGTATAATTTTATACACAGGACTTTGGGAACTACCAAACAATTCTGAGATAATGTACAGTTTTATAAATATTACTTGCTGGGACTGCCGTATGGGCACACTGGGACATTAAAAAATCAATGTAAAGTGTTTTCCTGGCAATAATTTAACCATTTGACTGCGTTCTCTATAATAACCTTTGTACAGCCTGTAAAGGTCCCCACTACTCAGAGCGGGGCAGGCAGAGCGCTGTACTTAAGCCCATAGAAGTGCAGGCTGAGGTTATAGGCTCTGAATTGTCTGATCACATCCAGAAAACTGCTAAGCTATTTTTATGTGTGGGAAGAGGATCTGTATGGAGAGAACTGGATATGGGAAGAATGATTGAACTCACCAGCACTCACCTCATTACAAAGAATTGCATAGTGATACCCACTTTGAACACCAGGGGCACCATATTACACATTACTAGATTTTGAATGGGTTGTTTTAATGAATGTAATAGAAAATGTACTGTTAATCTCTTATTTTGGGCACAGTTTAACCTATTTGCCATTTTGCACCTTCCTGAAGCGAACCATTTTTCCCCCCCAAATATGACGTATCTTTTTACATGGTTATAACTTTGGAACCCTTCAACATATCCAGGTGAATTTGAAGTTTTCTGTGACACATTTTACTTCATACAGTATTAGTTGAAGAATTTTTGTGATATGCCTTGCTTTTTTTTTTTGTAAAAAACTGAAATTTGTCATCACTACTGTACAAGTCACTGCCAACCAGGTACTATTACTATTACAGTACTATTATGTCCCAGGTCAGGAAGTGGTTAAGCACTGAAATTCTTCAAGTTGGAAGTTTCCTTCTCTGGTTCTAAGGAATACAACTTATTATTCACAGTAAATTGCTGCACAATTGACTCTGAAATACCTTAATGTAGTAAATTACATTTGTATGGATAAAATGGCTTATCTTCAGCAGGAGCTCCTAGTAATAATTATTTCATGCTGGTAAATTCTTTAGTGTCATCTCAATACCTTTAAAAGCCCCATACTGGAGAATTAAGTAATGTAACATAAGTAGCACCAAATCACTTTACGTCATGAAAAATCATATGTATTATTCAATGTGCTAATGAAAGTCCTGAGAACCAATGAGAAATCGAATACATCCCTTAGTAACATGGCATTGTATGTGTGTCCCTACAAAGGAAAGTACTTACAAAAAGGATGATACTAGGACCCATAGACAGCCTCACTTGAGTTAAGGGACTGTTCACACATTGCTTACTTCATCGTTATTTACATCAGTAATTGTGAGCTTAAACCAGGAGGGACCTTATAGAACGGCTCAAATCCTTCTATGATATTTTATCTGTGTGTGATCTCTGCATCTGGTTTCAGCTCATAAATTCACATGGCCGTCTGCGGGGAACGTATATACGGCCGGAAGTACGTCCCCATAGACAGCAATAGCGGCACGGCGAGGATATGTGTGGCTTTCTCTATCTTTCGGCGAGTGTGCGGCCGTGTGCCCCTATTTCCTACGGAGGGAGGAGGGGTCACCTCCTCCTCCTCTCCAGCACACTTCCGCGTGTGAATGAACCCTAACTGGTGGAAAAAACCTGATGCAATAACCAGGCTCTGAACTATCCCTAAGAAGAACATACAAATAATGGGGTCAAGCATCACACATAAGATGTGAGACTAGATGTAAAAGAGAAAAATAAAAAATGGAAGAGAGTAGTTATCCATATGCATAAATGACTGCTCAAGTCAAGAGGAAGTAGAAGGGGAGTTTTTTTCTATAAATTAAAAAAAATCAAATACCAAAGCAAATATTAAGTTAATGAAATTCCTCTGGATAGGTACCCAATAAAGCACATGCATAAAAGACACAATAACCATTACTTTATCTTATTGTAGGGTGAACAAAACAAAAAGAACAAAGTTAAAATTTTCTTTCAACCATTACTCATTCCGTCTTGCCGCCATATTAAAAGGTTCTTGTTGGTTTCTACTTCCTGTTCCTATCTCCATACAGGACATAATGCTCAGACAATCCCTGGCAGCAGTACTTGCCCATCACAACTTATAATTGGTTGATTTGTTTTCTAGTGGAGACTAATGGGGACCCAAGAGGATTTTAATCTTAAATAAAATTCTGTAAGAAAACCACTTTATTTTGAATTTTTCACAACTGGCCATTGAGTTTGGAGAGGTCAGGCACCTGGTCCCTACATTAGGCAGCTGCTTTCTCCACAAGGTACACAATGTATACTGGGGCCTGACAGCACTAGAGCCCCGTTTCAAATAAAGAGCAATGAGCTGCTACTGCACATCATGGCCATTGCCAATAGCGAGGAGCTGTCAGCTTATATTAGCCAATTGGCGCAGGGTCCACATGTTGGTTTTTGTAGGAAGTTATACCTCAAGGCCAAATGTTAAAGGGGTATTCAATTTTCATCAAATAATTGACATTGTTTGTGTAGTGAAAAGCTATACAACTTTCCAATATAATTCCACCACTTCATGGTCATATGATGTCACACAGGTGCACATCTTATTAGACACAGATTACTCTCTGTGATACTAACGAGCTGTGCACCTGTGTGACATCACAAGACCAGGGATATAACAAGCCTTGCACCTATGTGACATCACATGACCAGGGAAAGAATTTTATCCACAGGAAGTAAACAATGAAGGTTCCTGATGAATGTCAGCAAGCAGAGATCTAGAAGACGACGATGAATTGATACAGAACATTTATTGGAAAATTATTATTATTATTAAAATTATTCAATTTCACAAACAATGTAGGGGCAACCCCTTGAAGACAGATCTCTGTTGCTTATTAACATGTAGCAGTTATGTGTCTGCCCCTCCCACCCTGTACAAAGCTTCTCTTATTCATTTTATGTTATATCTGAGAATGTGTACAAACATTGTACACTAGAAACTTTATTTGACGTTAATATATTGTATTCATTAAGGAAGTGATAATGACTCCTATACTATAATGAGACTATAACATGTATTTACCTTAATCATTAACCATCAGAGTTACATCGAGTAATCTCTACAGTACGGGAGATACACACATCTTACATGAGGTCCATTATTCACCCTGTCAGGGCTATCTGTAGCTAAAACAATCGATTCCCACTAATGTCCGGTTTAACCCCTTTCCCTACCGTAAAGTTTAAAATATTGTGGAGGGCCTGTGTCACATATCCACAGTTACAATGCATCACACTTAACTCTTACCTTAAACTCCTCCAGGATTTTGTAAGTCTTTCCATGATATTCACAAAAGTTTTTCACCTCCTTACACTCAGGACAACATCCGTTATGTTCCACCTTAGTGCATTTCGGGTGAATTTTAGGGCATTCCGGCTGATCACAAACCGGTCCATCCTCTGTGCATACACAAGGGCAGTTAGAGTGACCTGGAAAAAATCTCTCTCCTAGTTTATACACAAAACCACTGTCGTCCACACAGCCTTTACCCCTGTAGTCATCAAATATTAAGTTGTCATTACTGGAGGCCTGTTCTCCTTCATCGGCAGGGTAATCTTCTTGGTTGATTGAAGCTGATGATGCTGAAGCCATGATTGCAAAGAAAATCATGGAGACTGCAGAAATATGTAGAGCCATCCCCCAATGTCAGGCTTATTATGTGCCACTCCACTAGGAACTGGATCAGGTCGCTGCCATCAGGTCTAAAAGCAAACAGAATAGCACATTAAAAAAAAAATCTATTGTTTTGTTTCAGAATGTAGCCAATGATGGCATCTAGTGTTGACGAGAGCTCATAAACCTTCATTGGACATGCTGAATGTTATGTTGGGCCCCTCACGATGCTCTAACAAAAAACTTTATCTGCTCCTCTTAAGCATGAGCTCTATTTTTTCAGGTGGGAGTAGCTCCATCCCATTCATGATAGAAGTCCAGCCATTATTACTAATGGACAGCATGGAATCCCACATGTATGCTACACGAACTGGTCACGGAGGAGGCTATTATGGAAACAGGAGTTGTTAAAGGGCAATGGCTTTAGATTGCAAGTTGATCCTTTGCAGATTAAGAACATAATTGAGGGGACAATACCTAATATTGTGACTTTGTGTTTGATCTCTGAATCCTTGTGTAATAATTGGCTATCCCCTTGAAGGTAGCTGCCACCTACAGGTAGCCCCCCGCCTGACTTGTTAAGAGCATAGAGACTTGACTAGCATAGATGTGCAAATCTATTGGTTGGTTTGTAGATTCGGTATCACGTTCAGGTGCCAAAATGAAGACAAATCTATTAAAATATAGGCGAAGGTAAGTTAAGCTTTCACAGAAAATCTGTGTTTTGGAGGACTAGAGGGGGTTATATATCAATTTCCAGGACAGTGGGAGGAATGAATGGCCTCAGACCCAAACAGAAGCTTATGAAAAACCCAGAGAAGCCAATCTTGGATGATTCACTTATATGGAGTGACTGGTCTCTATTTAAACATCAGCTACCTATAGACAGCTGCCTTCCTTCAGGAGGAGAGCTATAGGACACACTTCTAGCTGGCTGCATGAAGGAGGAGAGATATAGGACACACAGCTGGCTCCATTCAGGAGGAGAGCTATAGGACACACAGCTGGCTCCATTCAGGAGGAGAGCTATAGGACACACTTCTAGCTGGCTGCATGAAGGAGGAGAGATATAGGAGACACAGCTGGCTGCATTCAGGAGGAGAGTTATAGGACATACAGCTGGCTCCATTCAGGAGGAGAGCTATAGGACACATAGCTGGCTCCATTCAGGAGGAGAGCTATAGGACACACTTCTAGCTGGCTGCATGAAGGAGGAGAGATATAGGAGACACAGCTGGCTCCATTAAGGAGGAGAGCTATAGGACACACAGCTGGCTCCATTAAGGAGGAGAGCTATAGGACACACAGCTGCCTTCCTTAAGGAGGAGAGCTATAGGAGACACTTATAATTGGCTGCATTCAGGAGGAAAGCTATAGGACACTCTGCTGCCTTTCTTCAGGAGGAGAGCTATAGGACACACAGCTGGCTCCATTCAGGAGGAGAGCTATAGGACACACAGCTGGCTCCATTCAGGAGGAGAGCTATAGGACACACAGCTGCCTTCCTTAAGGAGGAGAGCTATAGGAGACACTTATAATTGGCTGCATTCAGGAGGAAAGCTATAGGACACTCTGCTGCCTTTCTTCAGGAGGAGAGCTATAGGACACATAGCTGGCTCCATTCAGGAGGAGAGCTATAGGACACATAGCTGGCTCCATTCAGGAGGAGAGCTATAGGACACACAGCTGGCTCCATTCAGGAGGAGAGCTATCGGACACACAGCTGGCTCCATTCAGGAGGAGAGCTATAGGACACAATTATAACTGCCTTACAACATACCACTTTGGGCGTGACAGGGAGCGGAGTGGGTGGGGACACAAACACCCCTGCCCAGCATATTTCAGCGGAAACTATAGCTGATATCTCCGCCCTCCAGACCAGTTCTGACCTGGATATTGCTTCAGGATTTAATTACAGGCCAGAGCATCTCAGTAAATTTAGAGTGTGGTGCGCTGGTAAAGGAGGGGGGAGGCAGGACTCCCCACCGTCGATTTTGGAAAAATAAAATGGCCATTTATTTTAGCCTTACTATTTTTAGTAACATCCTGAGATCATGAATATGTATATTATTAATGTCCACTTTTCCATGTAACATACATCATACATAGGGTTACAGCGATATTTAATGGTATTTAAGGGTATTGCACTGATAATTTAGGAGCACTGCAGAATTTTTATTGGAAACACTGTAAGGGGAATTAAATACTTAGTAGTTTTACAAACAGAGAACTGGGAAACACGGGGGCACTACCGCAACTCCCCACAAGCCAGCAGTCAGTATATGTCTTCAGAGATGGTATAGAGGTGTAAAAAGTTTATATGGATGGTGCTCAGCATACAGAGTGCAGGTTTCGAAAATAGTATAGAAAAGGACGTTTGCGGCACTCACCCGTTAAAAATATTCTTTATTGTAGTCTCACATAAGATCAGTCCGACATGGTACAGCCAAAGTAGTAGTTTTACACCTTGTTTTCTGATCACTGATTGACAAGTCCTTTACCTTAAAGGTTTAGCGAGAGCCTTATTGGTGTCATCTGTGTAATGGACATGTGCTACTCTATTGTGTGATGTATCAGCATTAAGCAAACTCCCTCCATTATAATCCTAGAGAAATGTCCCTAAACCTACAGTAAGCAGCGTCATTATGGAGGCTTTACTTATCTCCAAACCTTGCTGTGACATTGTTGTAGTGCGTTTCATTACTGAATGTTTCTCATCTCATCCTTTTACCAAACACAAGAGGCTGTGCACATTATTCACACATTAAATCCAGCACATAGTTATACATGGCTAACTTATTTAATCACCTCTTATTAATTATGAATATGATGAATAACTGCATACATTACCCGGCTCCTCCATTACCACGGCATCCATTAGGATTAATTATCATATAAAAACTGAAAAAGTCTAAAAAGGATAAAAATTACAGGGAGCAATAATGAGGTAACACGCACCTCTATGTATACAGTACATAGTATATTACTTATAGTTTTATCAACTCCTGATAGAATATCATGTATTTTAGAACAAAGGAACACAATATCTCATGGGTATAGAGCAAATATAGGAAAGATGTAGCAGAGCAAATGTCAGTATTATTGGGGGCATTGGCTGTTGGTTGCGCCCCAGTTTATCACAACCTTCTAGATCACTTTCCAAGGAGTCCAGGAAGATGTGACTTATGTCGCTTTTTAAGGAGAGGTTTCCATTGGATTGGGGTATGGTATACTGAGGCTGGAGAGAACAGTGCTCACATTACAATTGTAGGGTTGTTAGTAGGATTGTCCTAACATACATCAGGCATAATACCCATAAGGACATAAACTGGTATAGGTCCCCGGCTTATAGGGACTATTGGGGTGCAAAGGTCATTTGGAAGATGAGACAATGAGGGAAAGGCTCTAGTCTGGGTTAACTTAGATACATGAATACAAGTAAGTAGCACTTGTCTGCACAGGAGTATAATGCTTGTGCTCATTTCATATATGAATAGACTATTTCACATTGTACGTCTTTCTTTAATAGAATTAATCGCTGCTTTGAATCTGTGAAAGGTTCTGCTAAGTGACAGCGAATGATATTAAAAAAATGAATAATATTAGTCAGGAACCTCAGAACAATTATATGAGTCAGTCCCTACCCCATCACTAGGAGTGGGGGAGAAGGGACCCACCGCCTGGAGACACTTTAAGTACCCATCATATCAACCAATTTTTCTTTTGCTGACATCAGTATTGATTATCTATTGACTATGACAAAGCTTTTACCTCTACAATAATGATGGGGCCTATTAGAAGAGGGGAAGCTGCTGACCCTTCTGGACTGTGAGGCCACAGAGCCTTAGTTGACGCTAATGTTTTGGTTATGAGATATGATGCTGTCAGCCATAGTAAAGACCAGAAGGTGTCATCTAGCTGCAGATCCAAAAACCTCATCCTGAGTAAGGTGTCCTATCAAGAGCAGCCGCCTCGAGAACTTGCCCTCCTCTTCTCTTTCATCTCAAGTTTGATGTTTCAAAGCCTCCTATAGTGAGGAGATTGCTCCGGGCTGGATGCACGCTGCTGCGCTGACAGTCAATAAGGCCCCGTCTGCTGGAAACAGGTTTATTACATCCTGTACAGCTGCATAGATAAATCTGAAATCACGCAGAGCCATGTGTTTAACTCAGCAGCAGAGTCTGGTACCACGAGGGTTAACACGTAGCCAGTGTAATAACTTTGGCGTTGAAACGCCGTCACCTCTTATCTAGACTACGGATCATAAAGCCAGTGCTATTCCTCATTAATTGTGCAGGTTTGGAGTTGAGGATGTCCCTTTGGAATTTTATTGTAAGTAAAAAGCAGCTTCTTATGGACATTTACTCAACACGTCCAACGCCAGGTAATGATTGGGTTACAAGACATTAATATTCCTTGCAGCTACCAGTCTACTGTCCCTCCAGAGTCCATATTCTTCAGGTCCTGCTCTTAACCCTTCAAGTACTGCCGCCAAGCAAGCGTGATTATGGATGCATATGTTTAATATGTAGTAATAATAGTAATGCGTGACTGGGTGTGTCTGCAAAATGGAGCAATGAAGCAGCAGGATTCAGGGAGAGAGAAGATATATGCTAAATAAATGGAAGGTCTAACAAGTTAAGGGCAACATGAAGGGGAGAAAATACAATCATGACATAGTAAAGAAAGTCCTTATATAATATGCATATAATGCATGACCTGCGGCAGGTATATAGAATATGACTATATATTATATGAAAGAATAACATAGGCAGCAATCCCAAGTAGTGAAAAAAGATTACACAAGCACTGTTTTTTTTTGCTACTTCTGCCTATTTTTTGTCTATATCCTTGGAACTTCTGCTGGGAGTATTTTTTGGGGGAATTGCACCCTGACTTGTCTATATTTTGGCTGTGCTCCTGCATTTTTCATTTTATATATATACACCTCATGGAGTCACCAGTTACTTACAATATGAACACAACAATGGATTAAGCCTAGAAAGGTGTAGTTGATACATATAATGAGGTTATTTACCCCCCAGCTGGACATATGGGGCAGCAGCTATTCTAATACAATGCCTATGAGATGACCATAATCTCTTTATTATGCAGTTTTGGGCAACAATTTTATAGTAAAAAACTTTTACATACCAAAATGTTCAGAACTGACTAATACAATATTCAGGACTATTCAGTCCTTAGGGAGTTAATTCTTATTAGCAATCCCACAAGGTTCCAGAAACTTTCTATTCTATATAGGCATCTTCTCCATTGATCAGATTACAGAGATCTGATCAATGGAGAAGATGCCTATATAGAATAACTTTAACGCATGTAGATATAAAGCATAGCAGATTATATATACATACAGTAGCTTTTAATGGAAAATAATATAGAGTGCTTTATTGTAATCTATTAACCATTCAGTTTCCAGGATGCTGCATCAAAATGCAAACACTGCTTGGAACAGGGAAGATGGGACATCAGGATAGTCTCAGGAATCTGCTTCATTTCATGTTACTGCACCAAGGATTACTGCATTGTGGAAACTAGAACACATGGTTTAGTGAGCAATGTAGCAGAGTGCAACATGGTAGAGTCACATAGTAGTGAGGTGAAGCTTCCCCTGACACTGCAGTTCTGTCTCAGGATTACTGCAGGGTGCTCCACATTAAGGCGATTTGGTTAATTGATTTCTAATGTGTCCCTGCAGCATCTGTGTCATCTATGGATCCAGATTACAGGAATCATCAGAGACATCTCTTCACAGAGAGAAGACAGAATTGCTTCTTGGATTCTAGGGAATGTGTTGCACTTTATCCTCAAATAAAATAGATTAAAAAAAGTAACCAAACCTTTGCAATGATCCTCTTAAACTTATGAAAGCCTAACCTAGAGATCCGAATCTGATGGGAAACATTGTAACAAAAAGTGTAAATCTAATACTTTGCCCAGGCACGTTTCTTACCTGAAGGGTTAATCCTATGAGGACCAGCGAGGCAACTAAAAAGCCAAAAGGTTACGAGTCTGTAGTTAGCCCATCCTTGGTGCCGGAGGACCCATTGTTTAAGTGGAGAAAATATAGAGTCCCTCCAGATTTCCTGCCATGGTACAGGATGGGTAATGGCCAGGAGGATTTCCAGTTAAACATCAGACACCCAAAAACCAGGCTGTAGAGACAGGTATCCAGGTGTGAGCAGAGCTGTCATGATGGAGGAGCTGCTGAGGAAGGGCTAGATCCCTGCTGGATGGGCTCCCCTCAGCCCCTCACAGCTCGGGAGGTGCTTTGTATGTGCACAAACAGCATGGAAGTCTCCTGCTGCCCGGGGAGCTGCAGCTCCATGGCAATGTGTTGCTTTAGTGGCCACCTACAGGCATCTCTGTGCACCCTGCACAAGGGCAGGCAGGAGACACACAACTTTTTCCTCCTTTTAATCCTCTATTGAGACGCATTTGCTGCTCAGTTTTCAGCAATACCGCAGGATAAAGCCAGCTTCATAGTCCAGCACCATGGAGAGAGCAATGTCTCCTCAGCTCCTCCATCCATGGGGTGGGATGAGGGAGAGTGAGGCTGAGCAGCCAGCAGCAGGGACAGCACGTAGTGACTGCACGTCCAGCCCCATTCACACTATGTCACACACAGGCGGCTGCTGCATGGCGAGCAGTGCACACTGTGCGGTACACAGACCAGGGACAGTGCCCAGCGATATACATATTTATATATATATAGATCATGGGTTATACTAGTCACTATACATAGTACCTGTATTATACTCATCACTATACACAGTGTCCTGTATTATACTCATCACTATACACAGTGTCCTGTATTATACTCATCACTATACACAGTGCCCTGTATTATACTCATCACTATACACAGTGTCCTGTATTATACTCATCACTATGCACAGTGTCCTGTATTATACTCATCACTATACACAGTGCCCTGTATTATACTCATCACTATACACAGTGTCCTGTATTATACTCATCACTATACACAGTGTCCTGTATTATACTCATCACTATACACAGTGCCCTGTATTATACTCATCACTATACACGGTGCCCTGTATTATACTCATCACTATACACGGTGCCCTGTATTATACTCATCACTATACACGGTGCCCTGTATTATACTCATCACTATACACAGTGTCCTGTATTATACTCATCACTATACACGGTGCCCTGTATTATACTCATCACTATACACGGTGCCCTGTATTATACTCATCACTATACACGGTGCCCTGTATTAT
The DNA here is from genome assembly GCF_040894005.1 of Engystomops pustulosus. Taxonomy (NCBI): domain Eukaryota; kingdom Metazoa; phylum Chordata; class Amphibia; order Anura; family Leptodactylidae; genus Engystomops; species Engystomops pustulosus. Next base: position 78,390,446 of record NC_092418.1, on the reverse strand, counting down.
ACTCATCACTATACACGGTGTCCTGCATTATACTCATCACTATACACAGTGTCCTGTATTATACTCATCACTATACACAGTGTCCTGTATTATACTCATCACTATACACAGTGTCCTGTATTATACTCATCACTATACACAGTGTCCTGTATTATACTCATCACTATACACAGTGTCCTGTATTATACTCATCACCCATGGCAACCAATCATTGTTCTACAGCTGAAGTGTGTATTACCATATTCTACAGCTGAAATTCTGTATTACCATGTTTTACAGCTGAGGTGTGTATTGCCATATTCTACAGCTGAAGTGTGTATTATCATATTCTGCATCTGAGGTGTGTATTACCATATTCTACACCTGAAGTGTGTATTACAATATACTACAGCTGAAGTGTGTATTACCATGTTTTACAGCTGAGGTGTCTATTGCCATATTCTACAGCTGAAGTGTGTATTATCATATTCTAAAGATGAGGTGCATATTACCATATTCTACAGCAGAGGTGTGTATTACCATATTCTACACCTGAAGTGTGTATTACCATATTCTACAGCTGAAGTGTGTATTACCATATTCTACAGCTGAAATTCTGTATTACCATGTTTTACAGCTGAGGTGTGTATTGCCATATTCTACAGCTGAAGTGTGTATTATCATATTCTAAAGCTGAGGTGCGTATTACCATATTCTACACCAGAAGTGTGTATTACCAAATTCTACAGCTCAAATTCTGTATTACCATGTTTTACAGCTGAGGTGTGTATTACCATATTCCAAAGCGGAGGTGCGTATTACCATATTCTACACCAGAAGTGGGTATTACCATATTCTACAGCTGAAGTGTGTATTACCATACTCTACAGCTGAAATTCTGTATTACCATGTTTTACAGCTGAGGTGTGTATTACCATATTCTAAAGCTGAGGTTTGTATTACCATATTCTACAGTTGAGGTGTGTATTACCATATTCTACAGCTGAGATGTGTATTACCATATTCTACAGCTCAAGTGTGCATTACAATATGTTATACAGCGGAGGTGTGTATTACCATATTCTAAAGCTGAGGTGTGTATTACCATGTTTTACAGCTGAGGCGTGTATTACCATATTCTACAGCTGAAGTGTGTATTACCATATTCTACAGCTGAAATTCTGTATTACCATGTTTTACAGCTGAGGTGTGTATTACCATATTCTAAAGCTGAGGTGCGTATTACCATATTCTACAGCTGAGGTGTGTGTTACCATATTCTACAGCTGATATGTGTGTTACCATATTCTACAGCTGAAGTGTGCATTACAATATGTTATACAGCGGAGGTGTGTATTACCATATTCTAAAGCTGAGGTGTGTATTACCATATTCTAAAGCTGAGGTGTGTATCACCATATTCTACAGCTGAAGTGTGTATTACCATATTCTACAGCTGAAGTGTGTATTACCATACTCTACAGCTGAAATTCTGTATTACCATGTTTTACAGCTAAGGTGTGTATTACCATATTCTAAAGCTGAGGTGCGTATTACCATATTCTACAGCTGTGGTGTGAGTTACCATATTCTACAGCTGATATGTGTGTTACCATATTCTACAGCTGAAGTGTGCATTACAATATGTTATACAGCGGAGGTGTGTATTACCATATTCTAAAGCTGAGGTGTGTATTACCATATTCTAAAGCTGAGGTGTGTATCACCATATTCTACAGCTGAAGTGTGTATTACCATATTCTACAGCTGAAGTGTGTATTACCATACTCTACAGCTGAAATTCTGTATTACCATGTTTTACAGCTAAGGTGTGTATTACCATATTCTAAAGCTGAGGTGCGTATTACCATATTCTACAGCTGAGATGTGTATTACCATATTCTACAGCTGAAGTGTGTATTATCATATTCTAAAGCTGAGGTGCATATTACCATATTCTATAGCTGAAGTGTGTATTATCATATTCTAAAGCTGAGGTGTGAATTACCATATTCTACAGCAGAGGTGTGTATTACCATATTCTACACCTGAAGTGTGTATTACCATATTCTACAGCTGAAGTGTGTATTACCATATTCTACAGCTAAAATTCTGTATTACCATGTTTTACAGCTGAGGTGTGTATTGCCATATTCTACAGCTGAAGTGTGTATTATCATATTCTAAAGCTGAGGTGCGTATTGCCATATTCTACACCAGAAGTGTGTATTACCATATTCTACATCTGAAGTGTGTATTACCATACTCTACAGCTGAAATTCTGTATTACCATGTTACTACAGCTGAGGTGTGTATTACCATATTCTAAAGCTGAGGTGCGTATTACCATATTCTACAGCTGAAGTGTGTATTACCATATTCTACAGCTGAAGTGTGTATTACCATACTCTACAGCTGAAATTCTGTATTACCATGTTTTACAGCTGAGGTGTGTATTACCATATTCTACAGCTGAAGTGTGTATTACCATATTCTACAGCTGAAATTCTGTATTACCATGTTTTACAGCTGAGGTGTGTATTACCATATTCTACAGCTGAGGTGTGTATTACCATATTCTACAGCTGAGTTGTGTATTACCATATTCTAAAGCTGAGGTGCGTATTATCATATTCTAAAGCTGAGGTGCATATTACCATATTCTATAGCTGCAGTGTGTATTATCATATTCTAAAGCTGAGGTGTGTATTACCATATTCTACAGCTGAAGTGTGTATTACCATATTCTACAGCTGAAGTGTGTATTACCATACTCTACAGCTGAAATTCTGTATTACCATGTTTTACAGCTGAGGTGTGTATTACCATATTCTACAGCTGAAATTCTGTATTACCATGTTTTACAGCTGAAATTCTGTATTACCATGTTTTACAGCTGAGGTGTGTATTACCATATTCTACAGCTGAGGTGTGTATTACCATATTCTACAGCTGAGTTGTGTATTACCATATTCTAAAGCTGAGGTGCGTATTATCATATTCTAAAGCTGAGGTGCATATTACCATATTCTATAGCTGCAGTGTGTATTACCATATTCTACACCTGAAGTGTGTATTACCATATTCTACAGCTGAAGTGTGTATTACTATATTCTACAGCTGAAATTCTGTATTACTATATTCTACAGCTGAAGTGTGTATTATCATATTTTAAAGCTGAGGTGCGTATTACCATATTCTACACCAGAAGTGTGTATTACCATATTCTACATCTGAAGTGTGTATTACCATACTCTACAGCTGAAATTCTGTATTACCATGTTACTACAGCTGAGGTGTGTATTACCATATCCTAAAGCTGAGGTGTGTATTACCATATTCTACAGCTGAGGTGTGTATTACCATATTCTACAGCTGAGTTGTGTATTACCATATTTTACAGCTGAAGTGTGCATTACAATATGTTATACAGCGGAGGCGTGTATTACCATATTCTACAGCTGAGGTGTGTATTACCATGTTTTACAGCTGAGGTATGTATGATAAGGTTCTGCAACTGCTGAGGTGTGTATTATTAGGTTCAGTAATAGCTTAAGTGTGCATTTTGATGTTCTGTCACAGCTGTGGGTGTTTTAAAAGATTTTTCTTTTTCTTTTTGCAAAAGATTGCAGAATCTGTGGTATACATGATTATGTTATGCTGTAGCTGAGGTATGTATTATGATGTTCGGTAGTAGCTCAAGTGTGTATTATGTGAAGTTGTGTATTATGCGGTTATGCAGCAGCTGTTGCTGTATTATGAGGTTCTGCAGCAGCTGTGGGGTGTATTATGATGTGTGTGTTTTATGAGATTATAAAGATGATGAGGTGTGTATTATTAGGTTCAGTAGTATCTGAGGTCTGTATTTAATGTTCAGGACCGGGCGAGATGTGTAATATTGGGTTCTTCATAAGCAGCCATGTATTATGATGTTCTGCTGCAGCTGAGATATGTGTTGTGATTCCCTAGAGCAGTGTGTATTGTAATGTTCTGCAGGAGGTGGGTATTATGAGGTTTGGTAGTAGCTGAGGTTTGTACTATGATGTTCTGCAGCAGCTGAGATGTATATTGCTCCTAAGCCTCTTCATTTATCAGGAGGGGTGGGGATATCAAACGTCAGAGAATGAGCACCGGCATATGATAATTTCCCCTTTTTTATATACAATGGGAGGGATTTATCAAAATTGTTGGTGAATAGATCAGTGCAGAGTCTGACTCCAGTGTCGCATTCTGCATCAGATAAACATGCGGAATGATTTTTCTGGTGGAGTGTAAGAATGTGGAGTAAAGGCTAGACCATCTATTAGTTGGTCTACTTTACCGCAGAATTTTGTGGTGAATGGCTGAATTTTTGGCTAGGTCATGCCCCCTTTCCCTACGGCTATCCCCCCCCCCCCCACAAATTTTTTTGGATAAATCGGAAGGCTGTCCAAAAATGGTCTTAAACCAGTAATAAATGTGCTGTTCTACATTTCAGATGGAGTTACACTAGAATTCTGGTGGAGACAGATTAATGTATCTCCTCCAATAAGCACTGACCCGTCCACAGACATGTATTATAATATTACAATATAATATAATAGACATTGCCCATCACATATACCGTCTGTACCAGCTATATACTGTATTCATCACCATGTACATATCTACATACACATGACTCTTCATAGACAGTGATCATGGCTTTGCAGGTGGATACATTCAGTACCATGCTCAGCACCGCACTCACTGCATCAGGCACGGCAGCGTTCAGCACCATGGACAGCGGCTGCACAGCTATTAGATGTCATATATATATTTTTTTGTGTGTGTTTGTCTTTCAGCTGGTCAGACGCATTATAGTGGTTTTTCGATATTAATATGCTTTTGAGGAGATCTGAAAAATTCACAAACAGCTCCAAACTATTTCCTATGCCTGGTAGGGGGCAGGTGTGGATCTGTGCCAATGTGTGCAACTTCTTTGCGACTTTTTTAAAATAGAAGTCACAACTTTCACATCTGGAATTGAGTGATACCTGCCACAACACAGGGGGGGGGTCTTTTTCATTCACCGGTGCACGATAACAACCCCCCCCCCCCTTGATTATAAAGTCTCTCCACCAGCCCCTTTAACCCATTTAGTCCAGGACTGTGAACTCTTTATAGTTTAAGCAGCTGCTTTTTCTATACATCAGGTGAGAAATGTTGTAATCTGTTACATTTAACCTTTCCTGTACCGCTTTATCGTGTAGATTGGACTATAGATGTACTGCTGCTGGTTTTAATTCATATTTTATTTCACTTTCAGGAGAGGATACACTGGAGTATATGACAATTTTGAATGACACATATTGGGATATGAGATAAAATGGACATCTTGCAATGTTATGAGTGAGGACAGTGCATGGGTTGCACAAGCAGACAGAATGTAACTGATGTAGATGCAACTTATATCTAAAATCACTTTGATTAAGAGGAACATTTTATTCAACATTTAGAAGGATTCTTTATTTTGCATATTTCCCTCTGATCTGCAGAGGTAACAGGGATAAGGAGCTGTTTCCTAGGACCAGAAGCGGACGGTCCCATCAGATCCTCCAGAGATCAGATAATCTCCTTTATGGTCAAAGATCACACATTGCGCATCATCTTCATGGCCTTCCAGGCTCATCAGTTGTCCAGATGTTAACACCAGGATCTTGACGGTTCCATCGTTGCTGGCCAGGGACACCAATTGACCTGCACGGGAGGAGAGATCAGAAGGGTGAGATTCACACCGGGGATGATGCGGAGAATAATGATTAGACTGCGAGTGATGTGCGCTGAATTAATGTTTTTATTGGAAATAACTTCAATCCAAGCGTGATAAATCAATATAAATGAGACGAGCTGTCCATGCCAGCAAGTAAACTCATAAATCGCCAGCACGGACGTCCTGGGCCTATATATTAGAATAAACACTTCAGCTGTAGGACAGCAGACAAAATCCACTTATGTGTAATGATAAAAACACAGCAAGACATGTCTAGTCCCGTTATTAGAAGGTAAAGACATGAAATGGTTCTTTCTATGGTTCTCTCGCCGTCAAGAGTCTGGAACCCTGGTGAATTCAATGACAAGTCTCTAACAAACACTTTCACATTTCAAGGGGTTTTGCCAGGACTTATTTGGTATGAGATTGGTGGGATTCCAGCTCCTTCCATTCTCAATGACCAACTGCTTGAATAGGCTGCATATGGAATAGGACAGTGCCATACACGCAGTAGTGGCTGTGAATGGTACTGAAAAAATTCAGTTATAGACTTTTATCAAAATATTTGTGTAAAAGCAAAAAAAAAAAAAAAATTGATACCTACAAAATAACTTCTACTTCTATGTTCACAAGATGTTTTTTTTTATACAGGAACAGAACTATTGAGACACTAGTATTGTAGCTTATACTGTGTACACTGGATAGGGAATAACAAGTTGATTGATTTAGACTGCTAGGATGCCCATGATAATGAGAATGGACCCCCAGCAATGAGGAGAATGGAGCTCCCATTGTCACTAATAGGTGGAGTATGGAGATGTTGGAAATTTACAACCACAGCACTCGACTATCTCCAGAGCTTCCATTCACTGTCTATGTGAGTGCCGCAGATAGCCATCAAGTGTGCTAAGCACTTTCTGACACTCCTGTATTAATGAATGAAGACCCTCTTTTCTCTAGATTACTGGTGGTCCGTTCTCATGCTGGAGGGGGCACCAATCAGCCTGTGGATAGGGAGAATGTACACCAGAACTCCCCATTTAGGTGCACAGTGTTGTGTTGGGGTCTGCACGGTGCAGCTGCGATACAATAAATACATGTGCAAGCAGTATGTACATGTATGTATGTGCAATCTACACCAGAGTACTGTCAAAGACTGCATAGTAAATGTGGGCTGATGTGTAATACTATCTGGAATTGTAAACCTTCTAAGGACCCAGTGTACAACAGAAAGCAGAACGAAATTTATTTTATTTTTTATTTTTTAAGCAAAGACTAAATGTCAGCTTTTGATGAAGCTGCACAAGTCCACAGATGTTTGGAGGGAATGTAGGGCATGTGGTTGCACCCGGGCCACAAGCTTTAGAATTGCTATATCATTCACAAAAATATAACAGTAATATAATTGATAGATTGCTCTTAGGTTCCAGGTACAGATTTTATATGTGGCTCTAGAGCTCCGTCTCTAGTTGTAAAGTGGTCCGTGTGGACATTGGCTGATACCACTTTGTCTCCCTGTACCTTTATGGAGGTGTTATATGATACAATATACACACAAATTCTATACATTTTCACTAGATGTCCATGTAGTATAGTGTAATAACCTTGGGTATATTCCTATACTGCATTCAAGATTAATACAGGATAGATAGTAACATCCAATCTGACCCTATTTGGGAATAAACACCCACTACCTTGTCCCATATGTTTTCCCTTTGCAGCTTTATCAGAACTGCGCTATTTCAATCTCAGTTCTCAGTCAATTGTCCTTCAGGTCCATTAGACCATGGAGATGTCAGGATTGTTTTGTTTGAGTTAGCTGGAAAAATACACACAGAATGGCAATGGAAAAGGGTTCAGGCACCTAACCCTTACACTGCTGGGTAAGCCGTGATGCTCATGGAAAAATTCAAGAGTTAAAACAGATTTTGTTAAATATTGTGTGCAGTTCCATGATGTTCTTTTCTATTTCTGAAGACTGTTCTGATGCCGACAGCCATAATGGTAGATATACATTTCTACAGCTGTAAACACGTTATATCATAATGGTAATATTTCTGGAAAATGACTTCAGAGATGATTATCCTGAAAAAGTAAGATTTCTGAAAATTGTCTTGTTCACTTTAATATATCAAATAAAGCATTTTCTGCAGCAAATCACTGCTATAATATGGCTATGAGCCGTCTCCAACTCTTATATAGGCAAGGAAGAGAGAATTACATCTGCTAAGATTACTGGGCTGGAAGCTAATAGGTCTCTAGGTGACCCATACATCTTTTTGGGATCAGTAAGATGGGAATGATGCCATTGCTATCAGATAGCTCCGTACATTGCGTTACAGAAGGATCTATAGTAGGTGGCAATAGGCCAAACAGATGTTTCCATATCTATACTTGTAGCCTTCTTATGTATAGGAAATGTCAGCAAGGCAGTAATGTGATAGGGTGATGGGAAAACGGGGAAGTTCACTTTTTATTCTCCCTCGCCGTGATTATCAAGAGTCAATGACTTTTGACCTTTGATGTGCGATCCATAACATGGTTTGTCTGGAAACAAAAAAAGTTTTTTAGAAGCTCTTAAAAGGAAATTTATGAAACTTATGCAGTGATAACTTTTATTTCTGGTCGAATTTTAGCACTTGAACATATGTAAGAAGTTTAGAGTACTTCTACCAACATCACTGATCACCATACAAATCCAGAAAGAAAGTAATAGTAGCATCCAATGCAGGAAATAATAGCATGTCCACAAGAATATTATATTAAAGTTAGAAAACCTCCTATCTCACAGAAGGAGGAGACATATAGCCTTCTAACATGCCGTGCCATTTGATTGACACATAGGAATCCACTTGGTGGCTGTACAGAATTATTAGGGCTGGTGAGGATACTACTGCGCTTCAGGTAGTAACAATATAACTATTATGATACAATTCTATGATATGTTGGATACTAGATTGCTGAATCACTGGCTGCTCCAGAAAATTACACATATTCATATCAGGCATTCATGAAATCCACCCACCTTATAGCACAGGTACAGCTATAATCCTATTAACTGTGACATGAGAATAATTCAGTAAATGTCAAAACCTGGTTTCTAGTAAATAAAGGAGTTTTCCAGTAATATGGAAAACTTGCTTGTGTCCTAGGCCACGGTAGGAAAAAAAGCTCCCAGTTTGCTACAGTACTTCCAGTTCCATACAGACCAGATATTTTGGGTGGGGGAGAAGGTCACAGGATTCGCTTGGCTTCATGTGACATCACTTCCGTTTTACGAGAGACTTCACTTCCTGTGACGTGCGAGCTGCAACAGCTCTGGTCATTTTTTTCTTTCCCTTGACCCTGTTCCATATTTTTTTGAAAATACTTTTATAAGAGAACTTCAACATGTAACATCTGTCTATTGAATCCACATATCTTTAAAAAATAGAAAAGCAAGCTAGAATTCTGGTGAAGGGAAATCTGAGGGCTTTAGTATAGAGATACATTTTGGGCAATTGTATTGCATTTTTGGACTCACAGACCTGACCTCAACCTCGGTGGTCTTTAGCTAACCCATATGCGAAGTTTCACCTTAAGTGTGAGCCTTTCTCAAGCCTTGAGCCAAAACGTTGCGCATTGGTTATAGACCTCAGAGCTATTACATCTGCATTGCTTGGAGTGCTGCTTTTCATTTTTTTTTTGTATGGAGTACCTGTTGCCAGGATGCTTTTCAGCTTGCACCTGTATGACTTTGTGCTGCTTGGACTTTCTATCAACCAACATGATCTATTTATATTATCTAGTTATTAACATTATCTATCAATCTAAAGCATTCCTTTATGTAACTACCTACCTACAAAGTAGCAGACCGCATGCAGTTACAGAGCGAGTCGCTGAGGTCGGAGGAGCATAGTGCATAAAATGTTCTGCTGCCTTCTATCAAGTATATCTCTTCTGACATTAACATTAGCACAAACTATGAGGAGCTTCATGGTATGGGTTGTCATGGCTGAGCAGATGCTTGCAGGTTTTACATCATGAAGCATAATATCATCAGCTGGAGTGGTGGAAGGTGGTCGGCAATAGACTAAGAAGCCGTAGAAACATTTCCTGTGGAGTGATGAATAACACTTCTCCATCTAGCAGTCAGACGGAAACATCTAGGTTTGGTGAATACAAGGGAACCTACCTGTCTGACTGCATTGTGCCAACTGTTATACGTTATAGAAGTGATGGCTAACCTATGGCACTGGTGCCAGAGGTGGCACTCAGAGCCCTTTCTGTGGGCACTCAGGCCATCACCAGAGAGGACTCCAGGTATCTTCCTGCAGCCCCAGACAGCCCAGGACTTGCTGTGCACAGAGCTATTTTAAAGTGGCAGCTCTACCTGGGACTATTTTCTGCTTTATTGGTGTCCCCAGGATGCTGGTATCAATAAAAACTGTAACAGAGAAGAGAGTATAAATCACAAATTAAATTTCTGTGTTGGCACTTTGCGATAAATAAGTGGGTCTTGGTTGTAGTTTGGGCACTCGGCCTCTAAAAGGTTTGCCATCACTGCGCTATAGGGTAGAATATGGGGTTGGCCTAGGTCCCTTTATTCTATTCTAATCAGAACACTTCAGTATATGGATGTATTTCAGACTATTGAATTCAGATTCCATGATGAACCATTTCTTTTCCAGGATAACTATGTTACAGATTATACAACACATAACAACATGTTTGGTAAGTCTGATGTGTAGACATATGTCTGACACATCCTTAACGACCTGAATACCTTAGGGATGTACTACATTTGGGATGGCTGTGAAGAAGACAAGTGTATTTTGCTAATGTATATAAAACCAGTTTTCTGTAACTCTGGCTGTGATATATTAGTTCCCTGGTCTGGTAAAACCTCTGTGTAAATGTGTGTGGATGCTACTTATTCTTTGCTTTCCTCATTACACCGGCCGCATAATGCCCTATTCTTTGTTTTCTGGTATTACCAGCTGGCAGCTATGTACCAAATCCAGGGAATGGCTGCTACAAGGCAAACAATGGGAAAATCCTAAGCCTCACAATGCCAAGTAGGGCAATCTTATCCAACATTAGTGTGCCCCAATACTTGTGTCCATGTGGGTGTATCCATACAGATCTGTGTATCCATACCTTGTTTCCCTGAAAATAAGACCTATTGTAATTGTTATCAAGCTTAGAAATAGAAGGCCTCCCCTGAAGACCGAGTGTCATCTGATACAATCACTGACAATTGTGGTGCAAATGCACTATGAGCTGCTACCGGGACATGAAAGGGTCATTTAAGAATATCGCTATTTCTATACATGAGAGATTTGGGCCAATGATTCCAATAGAAATGCAGCCCCATGAAATTGTTGATATTATGGTCTTTAAATAATAAAATACGGGGATAGTTAAATGTACCATAGATTGTTGTACATGTATATAGAATCACAAGACCTAGTGCCTATTTAAGAGTAAAAATTAATATAAGACACTGGGGCTTATTTCTAAGGGTCCCGCTGCCCTATTTCTGTCGAGTTTCCCAATTTTTCGGGGATTGCGCCGGGGATTGTGTCGCTTTCACGCAAAACACAAATCGGGGATTTAACAATTCAATTTGTGTCGCAAGACATGCACTCACACTGGGAGGAAGGAGGTGAACTCCAGCGGACTTGAGCAGGGAAGCGACACATGCAGGAAATCGGGCGATGATCTTCATGAATCGTGGGAGATGGGCATTCCGGCGGACAACGCACAGCGGGGATTGAGCAGGGACCGGGTAAGTAAATGTGCCCCACTGTCTTATTTTCAGGGAAGCACAGTATATGTGTATGATACCTTACCATAGTGATAAGTTATATGTGTCTATTGGTCACATCTATATGACTAAAACTATATTTTGCTATAGCTCCTTTAGACGACACTGGCAAATATTCAGGATACAAAGCATACAATAGCCAAATATAGTGTTATTTTTTTATATACAGCTCTGGAAAAATTAAGAGACCACTGCACATATTTCCAGACCTGAACCTCCATTGAAAACCTCTGGAATTTAATCAAGAGGAAAATGGATGGTCACGAGTGATCAAACAAAGAAGAACTGCTTAAATTTTTGTGCCAGGAGCGGCATGAGGTCACCTAAAAGACTGGCGGAAAGCATGCCAAGACACATGAAAGCTGTGCTTAAAAATCATGTTATTCCACCTAATTTTGATTTCTCAACTCTTCCTCAGTTAAACGTTAGTAATGTTGTTTCTAAATTAATATGAACTTATTTCTTTTTTTTATCATTTTGACGATTTTTGCTGCAAATAAATACAAAATTTTTAGCTTGGAATTTTGGAGACATGTTGCCAGTTGTTTATACAATAAAATAATAATGAACATTTTACTGTACATTATAGCTTATAGTGGATTTTCAACTAAATTTCGATGTTGTTATGTAACCCATTAAAGTCATCTAAGCACCTTCAGCGCAACATATAAAGAAAAATACGTTTGCAAATTGGAATTTTGTCAGTAAATGCCTTAAAGTAGAAGAAGACACTTTGAAAATGAGAGGAGGCATGCACATAATACACTCGTCTCATAAGTAAAATGAAGGCAGTGAAAAAGGCAGCTTTAACCTGCAAACCGCTCCGACCGAGCAAATAGATTGTACTGACGGCAAAACCCAAATATAAACATTTATTCATTAAATTGAGCCCAAGTGGATTGTGCTGATGGAGATACTTCATTTAAATTCCTTGCAGGCTACGGAGGGGGGTGGGAGGATCTGATCCAACCCGTACAAGCACAGCACTCACTCATGCAACATTAAAGGGTTATTAGCCAATAAGAGAATTTTCGGCTATGGTAATATGTACTATTTGTCTTCTGTATCGTGAAATCTGGGCCAGGAAACAAGTCACGGAGGGCAGAACTTGCTACAAAATCACAAGCTTGTAATTCTGGTTCCCGTTCTCTACGCTTATAACACAAACAAGTCTCACCTCCCAGAAATTGGAGCCATATATTGTTCCTAAGCTTCCGCACCACTTTCAAGACCTGTAATATGTTCTCTTTTATTTGTGCTCTGGATTGGAGAACTATTGTCATATGAATTCTCCCTTCCCAGACTTTGCAGAGATTTCTATTCTGCATTTAAATGACTTCTACAAAGTTCTGCACTGGATGCAGAAATACTCTGCACTCAATTCCCCCTTGTACTTTCCAATTACTCTTTTGTCATAACATCTTTAGACATCTTCAAGTAAGATAGAACTATTATAATGATGAAATGGAGTATTAACAGTCAAGATGTTGTCCTTGGATCAGACAAAATAACTTGCATTTTTAAGCTTGGCATTTAGTGTTCAGAGATCAGTACCTAAGATGAAATTATGTTTTACAGGATCTTGTTTTACAACATGTTTAACAACACAAGGAGATATAGAAACCCAATTCCCTGGAGCGGCCTAGAGACAATGTGCTTCATCCATTATTCAGACAGCATAAAGCAGCTCGTGAACCTGCTGGTTGCTCCAATGTTAAGCATTGACTGGCTCAGAATTGTGATAACAAAGGGTCTCCTTGTTCTTAATAGAGACTAGAGATGAGCGAACATGCTCGTCCGAGCTTGATGCTCGGTCGAGCATTAGGGTACTCGAAACTGCTCGTTGCTCGGACGAATACTTTGCCCGCTCGAGAAAATGGCAGCTCCCGCCGTTTTGCTTTTTGGCGGCCAGAAACAGAGCCAATCACAAGCCAGGAGACTCTGCACTCCACCCAGCATGACGTGGTACCCTTACACGTCGATAGCAGTGGTTGGCTGGCCAGATCAGGTGACCCTGGGATAGACTAGCCGCTGGCCGCGCTGCTCGGATCATTCTGTCTCTGGATGCCGCTAGGGAGAGAGCTGCTGCTGGTCAGGGAAAGCGTTAGGGTGTTCTATTAGCTTACTGTTAGGCAGGAGTGATTCTCAAAGAACCCAACAGCCCTTCTTAGGGCTACAATAACGTTCTACTTTTTTTATTTTAATTTGCATCTTTTACCATTTTGTGAGGAATTAGCAGGGGGACTTGCTACCGTTGTGTTTAGCTCTTAGTGGCACACATATCCATAGCAAAGGCTGAAGTGGCAAAATTCAGTAGGGGTTGGATTTCTATTAGGCAATAACTCAGTGTCATCTCATCTGGCATAGTAGTGTGCTTCCTTTGATACTTGGCTAGAAAATAGCCATAGGAGAATACAAATAGCTTCTTGAAGCCTACAGTAGCGTTCTATATATTTGATTTCTGGTTGATCTGCTGGTGGCTGTAGTTTCTGCAGTGCATGTACTTGCCAATTCTGAGCAATTTGTAGTGAGACTTGCGACCGCTGTGTTCTGCGCTTAGTGGCGCACATATCCATAGCAAAGGCTGAAGTGGCAAAATTCAGTAGGGGTTGGATTTCTATTAGGCAATAACTCAGTGTCATCTCATCTGGCATAGTAGTGTGCTTCCTTTGATACTTGGCTAGAAAATAGCCATAGGAGAATACAAATAGCTTCTTGAAGCCTACAGTAGCGTTCTATATATTTGATTTCTGGTTGATCTGCTGGTGGCTGTAGTTTCTGCAGTGCATGTACTTGCCAATTCTGAGCAATTTGTAGTGAGACTTGCGACCGCTGTGTTCTGCGCTTAGTGGCGCACATATCCATAGCAAAGGCTGAAGTGGGAAAATTCAGTGGGGGTTGGATTTCTATTAGGCAATAACTCAGTGTCATCTCATCTGGCATAGTAGTGTGCTTCCTTTGATACTTGGCTAGAAAATAGCCATAGGAGAATACAAATAGCTTCTTGAAGCCTACAGTAGCGTTCTATATATTTGATTTCTGGTTGATCTGCTGGTGGCTGTAGTTTCTGCAGTGCATGTACTTGCCAATTCTGAGCAATTTGTAGTGAGACTTGCGACCGCTGTGTTCTGCGCTTAGTGGCGCACATATCCATAGCAAAGGCTGAAGTGGCAAAATTCAGTAGGGGTTGGATTTCTATTAGGCAATAACTCAGTGTCATCTCATCTGGCATAGTAGTGTGCTTCCTTTGATACTTGGCTAGAAAATAGCCATAGGAGAATACAAATAGCTTCTTGAAGCCTACAGTAGCGTTCTATATATTTGATTTCTGGTTGATCTGCTGGTGGCTGTAGTTTCTGCAGTGCATGTACTTGCCAATTCTGAGCAATTTGTAGTGAGACTTGCGACCGCTGTGTTCTGCGCTTAGTGGCGCACATATCCATAGCAAAGGCTGAAGTGGCAAAATTCAGTAGGGGTTGGATTTCTATTAGGCAATAACTCAGTGTCATCTCATCTGGCATAGTAGTGTGCTTCCTTTGATACTTGGCTAGAAAATAGCCATAGGAGAATACAAATAGCTTCTTGAAGCCTACAGTAGCGTTCTATATATTTGATTTCTGGTTGATCTGCTGGTGGCTGTAGTTTCTGCAGTGCATGTACTTGCCAATTCTGAGCAATTTGTAGTGAGACTTGCGACCGCTGTGTTCTGCGCTTAGTGGCGCACATATCCATAGCAAAGGCTGAAGTGGCAAAATTCAGTAGGGGTTGGATTTCTATTAGGCAATAACTCAGTGTCATCTCATCTGGCATAGTAGTGTGCTTCCTTTGATACTTGGCTAGAAAATAGCCATAGGAGAATACAAATAGCTTCTTGAAGCCTACAGTAGCGTTCTATATATTTGATTTCTGGTTGATCTGCTGGTGGCTGTAGTTTCTGCAGTGCATGTACTTGCCAATTCTGAGCAATTTGTAGTGAGACTTGCGACCGCTGTGTTCTGCGCTTAGTGGCGCACATATCCATAGCAAAGGCTGAAGTGGCAAAATTCAGTAGGGGTTGGATTTCTATTAGGCAATAACTCAGTGTCATCTCATCTGGCATAGTAGTGTGCTTCCTTTGATACTTGGCTAGAAAATAGCCATAGGAGAATACAAATAGCTTCTTGAAGCCTACAGTAGCGTTCTATATATTTGATTTCTGGTTGATCTGCTGGTGGCTGTAGTTTCTGCAGTGCATGTACTTGCCAATTCTGAGCAATTTGTAGTGAGACTTGCGACCGCTGTGTTCTGCGCTTAGTGGCGCACATATCCATAGCAAAGGCTGAAGTGGCAAAATTCAGTAGGGGTTGGATTTCTATTAGGCAATAACTCAGTGTCATCTCATCTGGCATAGTAGTGTGCTTCCTTTGATACTTGGCTAGAAAATAGCCATAGGAGAATACAAATAGCTTCTTGAAGCCTACAGTAGCGTTCTATATATTTGATTTCTGGTTGATCTGCTGGTGGCTGTAGTTTCTGCAGTGCATGTACTTGCCAATTCTGAGCAATTTGTAGTGAGACTTGCGACCGCTGTGTTCTGCGCTTAGTGGCGCACATATCCATAGCAAAGGCTGAAGTGGCTAAATTCAGTAGGGGTTGGATTTCTATTAGGCAATAACTCAGTGTCATCTCATCTGGCATAGTAGTGTGCTTCCTTTGATACTTGGCTAGAAAATAGCCATAGGAGAATACAAATAGCTTCTTGAAGCCTACAGTAGCGTTCTATATATTTGATTTCTGGTTGATCTGCTGGTGGCTGTAGTTTCTGCAGTGCATGTACTTGCCAATTCTGAGCAATTTGTAGTGAGACTTGCGACCGCTGTGTTCTGCGCTTAGTGGCGCACATATCCATAGCAAAGGCTGAAGTGGGAAAATTCAGTAGGGGTTGGATTTCTATTAGGCAATAACTCAGTGTCATCTCATCTGGCATAGTAGTGTGCTTCCTTTGATACTTGGCTAGAAAATAGCCATAGGAGAATACAAATAGCTTCTTGAAGCCTACAGTAGCGTTCTATATATTTGATTTCTGGTTGATCTGCTGGTGGCTGTAGTTTCTGCAGTGCATGTACTTGCCAATTCTGAGCAATTTGTAGTGAGACTTGCGACCGCTGTGTTCTGCGCTTAGTGGCGCACATATCCATAGCAAAGGCTGAAGTGGCAAAATTCAGTAGGGGTTGGATTTCTATTAGGCAATAACTCAGTGTCATCTCATCTGGCATAGTAGTGTGCTTCCTTTGATACTTGGCTAGAAAATAGCCATAGCAATAGGATAGGATTGTTTGGTTCTAAAAACTCAAAAAAAAACAAAAAACACAAAAAAAAACAAAAAACACAAAAAAACACACAAAAAAAAAAAAAAAAGTAAAAAAAAAAAAAAAGTTATAACTCTCATTTTAAAAATGTTTAACCCCAGGGCTAGGGGTAGAGGACGAGGGCGGGGACGTGGGCGTCCAACTACTGCAGGGGTCAGAGGCCGTGGTCCTGGGCGGGGTGAGACACCACCTGCTGATGAGGGAGCAGGGGAACGCCGCAGAGCTACACTCCCTAGGTTCATGTCTGAAGTTACTGGGACTCGTGGTAGAGCACTGTTGAGGCCAGAACAGTGCGAACAGGTGATGTCGTGGATTGCTGACAATGCTTCGAGCAATTTGTCCACCACCAGTCAGTCTTCCACGCAGTCCACCCATGTCACCGAAATCCCCACTCCTCCAGCTCCTGCACCTCAGCCTCCTCCCCCCCAGTCTGCCCCCTCCCAGGAAAATTTGCCATTTGAACCGGCATACTCTGAGGAACTGTTTTCTGGACCCTTCCCACAGTCACAAACCACTTGTCCGGTTGCTGCTGAGCAATTTTCCGATGCCCAGGTTTTCCACCAGTCACAGTCTGTGGGTGATGATGACCTTCTTGACATAGTGGAAGTGTGTAAAGAGGTGTCCGACGATGAGGAGACACGGTTGTCAGACAGTGGGGAAGTTGTTGTCAGGGCAGGAAGTCCGAGGGGGGAGCAGACTGAGGGATCGGAGGATGATGAGGTGACAGACCCAAGCTGGGTTGAGAGGCCGGGTGAACACAGTGCTTCTGAGACGGAGGAGAGTCCTCGACCTGAACAGGTTGGAAGAGGCAGTGGTGGGGCCAGACGGAGAGGCAGGGCCAGAGCTGGTGCATCAGCGCCACTGTCAACTAGTGAAGCTCCCGTGGTGAGGGCTCTTGCGGCGAGGGCTAGATCTTCAGAAGTGTGGAGGTTCTTTAAGGAAACACCGGATGACCGACGGACTGTGGTGTGCAACATTTGCCAAACCAGGCTCAGCAGGGGTTCCACCACTACTAGCTTAACTACCACCAGTATGCGCAGGCATATGAATGCTAAGCACCCCACTCAGTGGCAACAAGCCCGTTCACCTCCGGCCGTGCACACCACTGCTCCTTCCCCTGTGTCAGCTGCTAGTCAGCCCCCTGCCCAGGACCCTGGCCCAAAAACCCCATCGTCGCCTCCACGATCCTCCACAGCATCCACCAGCGTTCAGCTCTCCATACCCCAGACGCTGGAGCGGAAACGCAAATATAGTGCAACCCACCCGCACGCCCAAGCCCTTAATGTGCACATCTCCAGATTGCTTAGCCTGGAGATGCTGCCCTATAGGCTAGTAGAGACCGAGGCCTTTCGCAACCTCATGGCGGCGGCCGCCCCTCGGTATTCGGTCCCCAGCCGCCACTACTTTTCCCGATGTGCCGTCCCAGCCCTGCACCAGCACGTGTCAGACAACATCATCCGTGCCCTGACCAACGCCGTTTCTGACAAGGTCCACCTGACCACGGACACGTGGACGAGTGCTGCCGGGCAGGGCCACTATATATCGCTGACGGCACATTGGGTTAACTTGGTGGAGGCTGGGACCGAGACTGACCCTGGGGCTGCTCATATACTGCCGACGCCGAGGATTGCGGGGCCTACCTCGGTCCAGGTGTTTCAGGCCTACTATGCCTCCTCCTCCTCCCACCCCTCCTCCACCTCCTCCTCCGAACTACCATCCGTGGGCACGGCGCCATCAGTCGGTAGCTCTAGGCACAGCAGCAGTGCCGTCGCTAAGCGACAGCAGGCGGTGCTCAAACTGCTGAGCCTAGGCGACAAAAGGCACACCGCCCAAGAGCTATTACAGGGCATCACGGCGCAGACTGATCTGTGGCTGGCACCGCTGAACCTCAAGCCGGGAATGGTTGTGTGTGACAACGGCCGTAACCTGGTGGCGGCTCTGCAACTCGGCAGACTGACACATGTGCCATGCCTGGCCCATGTGTTAAATCTGATAGTGCAGCGTTTCCTCAAGACATACCCCAATCTGTCTGATTTGCTCACGAAGGTGCGCCGCATCTGTGCGCATTTCAGGAAGTCCAGCCCAGATGCTGCCACTCTCAGGGCAGCGCAGCGCCGCCTCCAACTGCCCGCTCACCGACTGTTGTGCGACGTGCCCACGAGGTGGAATTCAACACTGACCATGTTATCCAGAGTTTACCAGCAGCGCAGAGCGATTGTAGACTGCCAGATGTCAACTTCCACCAGAACTGGTAGTCAGGTCAGTCAGCTTCCTCAAGTCTACAATGAGGAGTGGACGTGGATGTCTGATATCTGTCAGGTGCTGAGTAACTTTGAGGAGTCAACACAGATGGTCAGTGGCGATGCCGCCATCATCAGCCTCACCATCCCGCTGCTTGGCCTGTTGAAAAACTCTCTGGTCAGCATGAAGTCGGAAGCTTTGCGCTCGTCACAAGAGACGGGGGAAGAATATTCCCTTGTTGATAGCCAAAGCACCCTGAGGTCTGTTTCTCAGCGCATATCGGAGGAGGTGGAGGTGGAGGAGGATGAGGAGGAAGAGGAGGAGAATGTTGGCGAGACACAAGAGGGGACCATTGTTGAGTCCTTCACTGTTCAGCGTGTATGGGCAGAAGAAGAGGAGTTGGAGGAGTTGGAGGAGGAGGAAATGGACAGTCAGGCCAGTGAGGGGAGTGAATTCTTACGCGTTGGTACTCTGGCGCATATGGCAGATTTCATGCTAGGCTGCCTATCCCGTGACCCTCGCGTTCAAAGAATTTATTCCAGCACCGATTACTGGGTGTTCACTCTCCTGGACCCACGGTACAAGCAAAATCTTGCCACTCTCATCCCTGCAGAGGAAAGGAGTGTGAGAATGCATGAATACCAGCAGGCCCTGGTGCACAAGCTGAAACAGTATTTCCCTTCTGACAGCGCTAGCGGCAGAGTGCGTAGTTCTGCGGGACAAGTAGCGAGGGAGAGTAGGCGAGCAGGCAGCTTGTCCAGCACTGGCAAGGGTACGCTTTACAAGGCTTTTGCCAGCTTTATGTCACCCCAGCAAGACACTGTCACCTGTCCCCAGTCTCGGCAGAGTAGGGCTGATCTTTACAGAAAGATGGTGAGGGAGTACGTAGCTGACCATACCATCGTCCTAAATGATCACACAGCTCCCTACAACTACTGGGTTTCAAAGCTGGACATGTGGCACGAACTGGCGCTGTACGCCTTGGAGGTTCTTGCCTGCCCTGCCGCTAGCGTCTTGTCCGAGCGGGTTTTCAGTGCAGCTGGTGGCATCATCACCGATAAGCGTACACGCCTGTCGACTGACAGCGCTGACAGGCTGACGCTTATTAAAATGAATAAAGGCTGGATTTCTCAGAATTTCCAATCTCCACCAGGTGAAGGAAGCTCAACCTGAATAATTGATCCACTCCTCCTCCTCCTCCTCATTTTCCTCCTTCTCCTCCTCTTTGTACAGTAAAGCAGAGGAAAATGGCTATTTTTTGACAGGGCCCACTGGCTCTTGCTATACTTCATGCATTTAATTTTTCTGGAGGGCCACCTACCCGGTCCTCTGTTTGAAACAATTTTTGTGAGTGCCACATACAGGCACTCAATCTATTCCATTTTTCTGGAGGGCCACCTACCCGGTCCTCTGGTTTGAACAATTTTTGGGACTGCCACATACAGGCACTCAATCTATTCCATTTTACTGGAGGGCCACCTACCTGCTCCTCTGGTTTGAAGAATTTTTGGGACTGCCACATACAGGCACTCAATCTATTCCATTTTACTGGAGGGCCACCTACCTGCTCCTCTGGTTTGAAACATTTTTGGGACTGCCACATACAGGCACTCAATCTATTCCATTTTACTGCAGGGCCACCTACCTGCTCCTCTGGTTTGAAGAATTTTTGGGACTGCCACATACAGGCACTCAATCTATTCCATTTTACTGGAGGGCCACCTACCTGCTCCTCTGGTTTGAAGAATTTTTGGGACTGCCACATACAGGCACTCAATCTATCCCATTTTACTGGAGGGCCACCTACCTGCTCCTCTGGTTTGAAAAATGTTTGGGACTGCCACATACAGGCACTATCCAAATTAAATTGTCTCCATAGCAGCCTCCACACGTTGTCTCCATTGCTACCTCCAAAAGTCGTCCATATAGCTGCCTCCATACATCGTCCCTTTATCAAACGAGGTGTGTCAGGCAGAAATTTGGGTTGTTTTCATGGATTCCACATCAAAGTTGTTAACTTTGTCGCCACCCTGCTGTGTAATCCACAAAATATACTTGCAAACTTTTACCATTTAGGGATATTATTTCAGCGCTTCTTGCGCATCTGTTTACATTCCCCTCACCCGCCATATCCTAAACTTATAAGAACGCTACTACACTTGATCTTATACAAAAGTGCTGTTTGGGGAGTAGCCTAGAGACAGGGGCTTGGATTTGCGAAAGCTCGCCTGGCAGCGGAGCGCCAGCTCCATGCGCATCATGCGCTTCTTGCGCATCTGTTTACATTCCCCTCACCCGGCATATCCTAAACTTATAAGAACGCTACTACACTTGATCTTATACAAAAGTGCTGTTTGGGGAGTAGCCTAGAGACAGGGGCTTGGATTTGCGAAAGCTCGCCTGGCAGCGGAGCGCCAGCTCCATGCGCATCATGCGCTTCTTGCGCATCTGTTTACATTCCCCTCACCCGGCATATCCTAAACTTATAAGAACGCTACTACACTTGATCTTATACAAAAGTGCTGTTTGGGGAGTAGCCTAGAGACAGGGGCTTGGATTGGCGAAAGCTCGCCTGGCAGCGGAGCGCCAGCTCCATGCGCATCATGCGCTTCTTGCGTATCTGTTTACATTCCCCTCACCCGGCATATCCTAAACTTATAAGAACGCTACTACACTTGATCTTATACAAAAGTGCTGTTTGGGGAGTAGCCTAGAGACAGGGGCTTGGATTGGCGAAAGCTCGCCTGGCAGCGGAGCGCCAGCTCCATGCCAAGATCCAACTAACATAGTTTTAACTGCAGCACCTTTAATCTACTACTAGTTCACTGCCTCCATACATGGTCCCCTTATCAAACGAGCTGTGTCAGGCAGAATTTTGGGTTGTTTTCATGGCTTCCATGTTAACTTTGTCGCCACCCTGCTGTGTAATCCACAAAATATACTGGCAAACTTTTATCATGTACCGATATTATTTGAGCACTTCTTGCTCACCTCCTTTGGTTCCTCTCTGCCACCCATTGGTTTGAAGCCTGAGTCCATTTAGGGTATGTCGCCATGACACTCTCTAGCCTGCTGCCGCTGCCTCTGCATGCCGTCCCCTATAGTGTCAGGGTCAATTATTGCATGTTTTAGATGCTATCTAGCTTCATTCTGTCACTCTGTCATGGCCATGCTGTTGCCCATAATTTTGGCATAATGGTGCGTTTAAGCAGCCTCAGAGGCATCCATGCATGCTGCCCCTGCTGTTTCCTGTCCATTTCCGTGGTGTTTCCATCCTTTTCTGAGGTTCCCAGGTGTTTGGCCAAGCTTCCCTGTGCAGAGCCTTGGTCCCCTTGAAAAATGCTCGAGTCTCCCATTGACTTCAATGGGGTTCGTTATTCGAGACGAGCACTCGAGCATCGGGAAAAGTTCGTCTCGAATAACGAGTACCCGAGCATTTTAGTGTTCGCTCATCTCTAATAGAGACACATATTGCTATGGACACAATTACTCCTTTCTGAAAGTTTTGACCAAGCACAGAATTTCAGTGGTGGGAATCTTAGAGATGGGCAGTTTTACTGGATTCAGCGTTTTATAATGTGCTCCAAATTTATCAACGATTGTGAAATGTGTGAGAAACTGGGTGCATCCAACACTTCTATCTCGCTTGATCACTCCAAGTCAAACCTACAATGTATACTGTATGAAATGTATATGATAATACAGGCATTCCCCGACATAAGGACATCCGACTTATCAGACCACCTTCCCCTTCTGGATGCTTTACTTTAGTCCCGGGCTGCAATGATCAGATGTAAGGGGGCATATGCGAATATGCAGCGGCCGACATATCATACGCCGGCGCACATATGATAAATATATCATATGCCAGTGCACATGATAACTATCCCCCAAGGTGTCTGTGATGAAGCTTTATTGAGAATCCTTGTTCCCATGACAGCACAAAAATGTGAGAATCCAGCAAAGGCTGCCGGCAGCCTCAAAAAGATAGCGGCGCATGGGCGCCGCCATCTTACCTGGGATCACCGATCCCCGTGACGTCATCGGGGGGCGGCGATCCGTCTCCATGGCAGCCTCGGGTCTTTCAAAGACCAGAGGCAATTTCGTTTTAACCCCTTCATTACAATATGCTGATAGCACATTGTAATGAATGAGGAGGAAAATCCCCATATACTGCCATACTGTAGTATGGCAGTATATGATAGGATCGATCAGACAACCTAGGGTTAAAGTACCCTAGGGAGTCTGAAAAATAGTAAAAATAAAAAAAAGTTACAAAAAAAAAATTATAATAAAAAAACCCTAAAATTTCAAATCACCCCCCTTTCCCTAGAACTGATATAAATATAAATAAACAGTAAAAATCATAAACACATTAGGTATCGACGCATCCGAAATATGATAATGGTTTTTCAATGTGAAAATGGCACTATTTAGCCATTTTGAAAAATATAAAAAAATCTATAAAAAGTGATAAAAAGGTCGTACAGTCCTAAAAATGATATCATTGAAAATATTATCAAATTTCGCAAAAATGACCCACAGCTCCGTACACCAAAGTATAAAAAAGTTATTAGCGCCAGAAGTTGGCAAAATAAAAAAAAATAATTTTTGTACAGGAGGTTTTAATTTTTGTAAATGTATGAAAACATTATAAAACCTATACAAATTTGGTATCCCCTTAATCGTACCGACCAAAAGAATAAAGTAGACATGTCATTTGGGGCGCTCAGTGAAAGACGTAATATCCAAGCCCACAAGAAAATGGCGCAAATGCGTTTTTTCACCATTTTCACTGCATTTGGAATTTTTTTCTTGCTTCCGAGTACATGGCATGGAATATTTAATACCATCACTATGAAGTGCAATTTGTTACGCAGAAAACAAGCCATCACACAGCTCTTTACGTGTAAAAATAAAAAAGTTATAGATTTTTGAAGGTGGGGAGTGAAAAATGGACATGAAAAAACAGGAAAGGGCCCGGTCCTTAACCGGTTAATATGTTTTCATGTGGTTGGTTTCCTTTAAAAAGCTATTTTGTATGTAACCCAGTGACTGCCTGTAAATACATGTAAATAGCTAATGGTCTGGTGCAAATGTGGGAGTTAGATTCTGAGTGACCAGGTATTAAGGGGTGTTGTCAAATAAAACATTTGGGATCTGAACTGCCAATCCCAATCATCTGAATTACTAGTCTAGTAATATATTTTTTTCCACTGACAAGGCTGCTTTTTTGACTTTTCTGCACAGAAAGAGCAGAGATATAAATTAAGAGCTACTTATTTTTTCCACTAACCCATACAGTGCAACCAGTACATTTCAGACCCTTTTATATTTTATTATGTCGAGGCCTTGAGCTAAAATCAAATCAAGTTTGCCTCTTTTATTATGCCCTCAATGGCTCATACTGTGAATGCAAAAACAAAATTCTATATATGTCGTTTAAAAAAAGCGCAAAGCTTTTTGAATATTCAGTCAAACTACGATGACACTTTGAATTTAGCTTTCGGCACCTCCTCTTTCTCTTGGTATTCTTCGAGATGCTTCCACCCATTGAAGGAGTCTACGTGATTTTTAAATGGAAAAAGTGCAGGTTTCACTACAAAATAAAGTAATGAATGCAGAATGTGGAACATCTCCTTAACATTCCACAATTTTGACTGACTGAATGGCCAGAGAGAAATCGCTCCCCAGAAGAGACAGTTAGGCCCCTTCCACACTAGCGTTGCATTTCACGTCAGGGTGCAATGGGTGAAAAACTGACGTTTTTGGCTGCGTTTTTGTTCCATTTTTCCTTGGAGTCATTAGCGTTTTTGCGTTTTTCACGCGCGTGTTGTTCGCGTTTTTAGTGCGTTTTTCACGCACGTTTTTTTAAGTCAATGGGACTGTTTCAAAGGACCATGGTTCGGGAATAAAATGTTTTATTTAATTGAAAAAGAATGTCTTCTGATAAGTTAGCAGATGTATGCAAACATCTGTAATCTATTCTTCTTTAATGTGTTTTTCACTTAAATGATCCTGTGTTCACTGTTTTTATTCTATTCTTCACTGTTCTTCACTGTGTTTTTTTAATTAAATGCTCGATCTCGAGCAGGGGAATTATTCATGTCACCTAGCAACCCATCCATTTAAAACGCATTGCACTCGCATTGCACTTGCAATGCTTCCGAGTGCAATGCATTTTTGATGCGTCTCCATAGACTTGAATGGGGCGCGTGAAACGTAAAAGTAGAGCATGCTGCGATTTTGACGCGCGTCAAAACAAACGCAAGCACGCGCGTGAAAAACAACGCAAATGAGGAAAGGCCCATTAGAAACAATGGGACAGAGTGCAATGCAAGTTCTGCGCGTCAAAAGCACGCGCAGAACTCGCGCGTGAAAAACGCTAGTGTGGAAGGGGCCTTATATTTTGATAGATCAGGCTTTTTGGACGCGACAATACCTGATGTGTTTATGATTTTTACTGTTTATTTATATTTAAATCAGTTCAAGGGAAATGGAGGTGATTTGTATTTTTATTTTTTTATATAAATTTTTTTAATAACTTTTTTTAAATTTTTACTTTGTCTATTTTTCACACTCCCTAGGGCAGTGATGGCGAACCTATGGCACTGGTGCCAGAGGTGGCACTCAGAGCCCTTTCTGTGGGCACTCAGGCCATCACCAGAGAGGACTCCAGGTATCTTCCTGCAGTCCCAGACAGCCCAGGACTTGCTGTACACAGATCTATTTTAAAGTGACAGTGCTACCTGAGACTATTTTCTGCTTTATTGGTGTCCTCAGGTGCTGGTATCAATGAAAACTGTGACAGAGAAGGGAGTATAAATCACAAATTAAATTTCTGTGTTGGCACTTTGCGATAAATAAGCAGGTCTTTGTTGTAGTTTGGGCACTCAGTCTCTAAAAGGTTCGCCATCACTGCCCTAGGGTACTTTAACCCTAGGTTGCATGATCAATCGTATCATATACTGACATACTACAGTATGGCAGTATATGGGGATTTTCCTCTGATGACGTCACGGGGAGTGCCGATCCTCAGCTAGATGGCGGCGCCCATGCCCCAACATCTTTTTGAAGCATCGGCAAGGCTAACACCTGCGATCGTTGTTATTTGTTTGATGCAATAGGCAGCAAAGACTTACCGGCTCCATGCACCAGGCGCGCGTTGGTAAGGGGTTAAAGGACATCTACCACCAGAATGAAGAATTGAAAAGGAAGAACACTTAGATACTGGTGTGTGCACCCTCTGGCAGGATCCACTCTCTTCTTTTAGCTTTTTATGCCCTTGTTTTTAAGAAAATATGCTTTAAAAATTAACGCCTATGGAGCCCGGAGCCCCTCAGACTTTTTTGTAAAAAAACAGGGCATAAGAAGCTAGAAGAAGAGTGGATCCTGCAAGAGGGGGAAAACATGAGCATGTAAGTGTGCTTGGCTTACAATCCTTGTTCCTGGTGGTAGAGTTTGCAAAAACATATCTAAATGACACCCTGAAGGGGTGTTCCCATTTCAGCAAATATTGTTTGAATAATGAAAAGTTAAACAATTTTTCTATATACTTCTCTACTCTACTCTATTCTGGTATTCCTTAAAGAGCCTGGCCATTTAAACTAATCTTTAACATGAGGCATGACACCTGGACAGCACAGATTTAGGATTTCCTGTGGTGTCTTTTTTAACCTGTTAAAGTTTAGTATAATTGACCAACCCTTTTATGCCATGTGTGGACATACCCTTAAAAGGGCTGGAAAATATTAAGACAGGAGCAATGGAAATTAGTAAAATGAATACTAATTACCGTACTATTACTATTATTATTTTTTTTTTAGAATTTTTAAAAAGCTTTTATTTTTTTGTTACATCTTATAATTTATTAATGAGGATATCACATATTTATACTTACAGTCTATAAAAATTGCTAATATTGGCATAAGCACCTCACTACTGTAATGATGCCACAAGTGAATCTTCCATTGGTTTGATGGCAACAAAGCCCCCTAATAAAATAGATTTGGACAGTTATTAGTCTAATATTAGACATTAAATTCAAGCCGTGTCTCAGTATTTATTGCCAGCAATTCCAGGATGGCAAGGTCTGGATATTATCAACCAAGGCTTGACTCAAGTTGTATTCAAACTTGGCAGATGAAATGAGAAAAGCTTGTGCTCATTTTTGTGAGCTGTGAATATTGTTGGCAGGAAAAGTGCTTAGTTTATCAATGAAAGTGGGTCAGCCGCTGCCACCTATTTATAAAGTATGCACCATAACACCCAGAGTATTTCTGTATGTGAAGGGGACTGTGAACTATGTTCAGAACTGCACAAAACTGCTGCTTTGACAATGATTTGGAATGACAAGTGGCTGGGTACATTACTGCAGACCCCTGTGGGATGGGGGGGGGAGGCTATGTCTATAAGTAAGACACAGTGCGGAAGAGGCCAAAAATAAACAATAAACTCCACAGCCTCTCCAAACAGCTGATCATGGGAGTGATCGGAGTCATAGGATATTAATGTCCCTGGAACCCAAAGGCCAGAGAAGCATGGGACTGAATTACTGGGAAAGGTCTCCAGGGGATATTCCACAGGGAAGCTGACTGTGGGAAAAAGTGGCAAATTTCTTGTGGTAGTAGATTACTGTACACTGGAGGTTTCCTATCTAGTATAATGAATGACTATTCCCATTTACTATGATATAATTGTAAATTTCTACTGCTGGACCTCCAATTTTACAACCCCCCCCCCCCCCTCTGCTAGGTAGGGTATGTAATGTCCTTTCTAGAATTCACTCTATATGTGAAATCCTGCCCATTAACCTAAATAAAATCTCCTCTGAAGTCATTTGAAAATGAGCTGAGAAATAGCATATTTTGCCTGAAATGAGTAAAGTTTAACCGGTTTCGCGCCCGCCCGCCGTGTATTCACGGCGGCGGTCGGGTCGCGCTGCATGGAGAGGGCTTGAGGGCTGAGACCTCTCCATAGCCGGTAAGTCTTTGCTGCATATTGCAGCAAAGGCTTACCGGTAACACCTGAGATCGGTGATAGCACCGATCGCAGGTGTTATCACAGCGATGGCTGCCGGCAGCCTCAAAAAGATAGATCTTACCTGGGTTCGCCGCTCCCCGTGACTTCATCGGGGAGCGGCAATCCGTCACGGGCTGAACCCTCTCCATAGCCGGTAAGTCTTTGCTGCATATTGCTATTGCTATTTCGGTTTTAACCCCTTCATTACAATGTGCTGATTGCACATTGTAATGAATGAGGAGGAAAATCCCCATATACTGCCTGCCATACTGTAGTATGGCAGTATATGATAGGATCGATCAGACAACCTAGGGTTAAAGTACCCTAGGGAGTTTGAAAAATAGTAAAAATAAAAAAAAGTTTAAAAAAATTATAATAAAAAAACTAAAATTTCAAATCACCCCCCTTTCCCTAGAACTGACATAAATATAAATAAACAGTAAAAATCCTAAACACATTAGGTATCGACGCATCCGAAAATGCCCGATCTATCAAAATATGATCATGGTTTTTCAATGCGTTTAACCCCGTAACGGAAAATAGCTCCCAAAGTCGAAAATGGCACTTTTTTGCCATTTTGAAAAATATAAAAAAATCTATAAAAAGTGATCAAAAGGTCGTACAGTCCTAAAAATGATATCATTGAAAATATTATAAAATTTCACAAAAAATGACAACACCCACAGCTCCGTACACCAAAGTATAAAAAAGTTATTAGCGCCAGAATTTGGCAAAATCAAAAAAATAATTTTTGTACAGGAGGTTTTAATTTTTGTAAATGTATGAAAACATTATAAAACCTATACAAATTTGGTATCCCCTTAATCGTACCGACCCAAAGAATAAAGTAGACATGTCATTTGGGGCGCTCAGTGAAAGACGTAATATCCAAGCCCACTAGATCCACAGATCCACAGATAAAAACTCAATTCCCGTTTTTTAAACTGTATCTTAAGTTCAGAACCACAAACCGCTGACAGAGGAGATATTTTTAATATGACAGCAAATTTTGAGATACTATAAAATGGAAAAAACAGGCATCTAAAGTGACTCCCCACCTGCTGCCTCTCAACTTGACTAATCTCAGGCAAATACCGGCAAATAAATATGACTCTTCTCTGCTTATTTTCACAAGAGGCATTTTTATAATTAAAAAAAGTGAGATTTCATATAAAAGATAAAATTCTAGAAAGGACATTTCATACCTGAGGGGACTCCTAGTTTTGTTGGGTAAAACCTGGTAACAGGTTCCATTTAAGTACTTTTTATTGCAATGACAGAAATAGTAACATTTTGAGTGTAAAACAAACAATTGAATATAAGGAATCTATACAATACCATATACATTATGGATGAGTGAGGAAAAGAAGGACTCCAGCAAATATTTTTGATATATTATGTAATAAACATATGTTACTTTCCCATAAAAAACTATGCGCCTTGGTCATGGAAGGTTCAATAAACTAGGTGTATTAAATGGTACACAATGGCTTTTATTTATCATGTGCTCTTTACAAATTATGCACAATAAAATCTCTCTTTTTAACAGTACAATATATTAAGCTGTGAGACCATGTTGGATTTTGTTTTGGAGAACTACAAGGAGCAGAAGATCTACTGAAAGGATACTCAATGCCACAAAAACTTAAATAAACCCTAGTGTGTACATCATAGTGTCCAAGGTGAGGTGTAGAGTATTATGTATTGGCTTAGCTGCAGTAGTATTGTATAAACTCGTGTATAAGCGAAGGGTGGGAAATGCATTGGTCACAGCCTCCCAGTATATAGCCAGCCAGCCCCCTATAGTATATAGCCAGCCCCCTTGTAGTATATAGCTTGCCAGCCCCTGTAGTATATAGCCTGCCAGCCCCTGTAGTATATAGCCAGCCAGCCCCCTAGAATAAAGCCTGCCAGCCCCGTAGTATATAGCCTGCCAGACCCTGTAGTACCTAGCCTGCCAGCCCCTGTAGTACATAGCCTGCCAGCCCCTGTAGTATATAGCCTGTCACCTCCCTGTAGTATGTAGCCTGCCAGGCACTGCCCCCCAGTATATAGCATCCCAGCCCCCTGTAATGTATAGCCTGCCAACCCTCTTCTTGCATTACATGCGCTGGCACAACTGTGATGTCAGCAGCACATGAAGAAAGAAGAGGCACTACCCATGGACTATTACTGCTTCTGCCTTCTCCTTTCTTCACTATGGCAGAAGTAGCACTATGTAGTGAATAAAGGAAGGGTTAACCGAGCCCCTGGGTCTCATCAGACCCCTTACAACTTGATCTAGACATCTCTTATGTATGCTCTATGTATAGTGGAAAGCTAGTAAAAATACATTTAAAAAAATGGGGAAATGTCCCCCAGGCATCTTTTATGTCCTCACGGGGGACATGTACAGTAAAAAAAAAAAAAAACACAAATAAAATATAAATATTTTTATATAAAAAAAGGTTAATATTTTTCAATACATTTGTAAACTTGAGACTATATATATTATACAGTATATAAAACCAACGGATACAAAATAGGGAACTCATTTCTAATGTACATTTGAGGTTATTTGAAAATGTAATGCATTTTTTTTAAATGTAATGCAAAAAGAAGAACTATACATTATAAAAAGGCTTTTTTTCTCCTTTTGTAACTTAAACACCAAATTAAACTAAAAATAAATAAATAAAACAAAAAATACTTTTTCAGACCTTGTCATTAAGGGGTTAAAGAAAATCTACCATTTGTTTTTATGCATTGTGAACCAAACATAACTTGAGAATACTGTATCTACACTGATGCAGAAACATATCTTGCTACAAGAATGCTACAGCATTCTCAAGCTATGTTTGGTCCATAATGCATAGAATTAATTGGTAGATTCCCTATAGACATCAGTAATTTGTACACATTGTAAAAGTAGCATTATTTTCCATTTCGAAATAAAGTATATGTTCTATTTTTTTCTATATTTTCACCGGTAACACAATCATTTCAGACAAAGTTCCACCTTCCATGTAGAATATCTGACCTTTTCGTCCAGTGTGTGCTTTTCTCACTGCAGCTGAGGCGCATATACTGTAGTTAAGTCCATTATTACATACTATGTTATGGTACAGGAGCTATATATATAAATATATATGTGTGATCCCAATAATGTATCATTTGGGAAGCTCGGGAGACAGGGGCGGCATATAGTCTGCTAACACAAACACTTGTGCATATCTATATAGGCGGTCCCCTATTTAAGAACAGCCGTCTAACATACGACCCCAAGTTACAAACGGACCTCTGGAAGTTGATAATTTACTGTACTTTAGTCCAAGGCTACCAAAGGTGTCTGACAATAATACAGATCATAAAAGGGACTAAGTCTGGACTGAAACACATACAGCTCGTGGGAGCAAGACTAAACCCTTTGCATAGTTGTGTCTTGGGATGTGCCCCTCTGATGCTGTCTTTAGTTTAGTAGAACTGGCAAAGGTATTACAGATAGGGTCTGTAGGTTTGTTCTTAAGTTGAATTTGTATGTAAGTCGGAACAGTATACTTTATTATTGTAACCCCAGCCAGAATTATTTTGGTCTCTGTGACAATTGTATTTTAAAAATATTGGGTTTTCATAAGAATCAGGATTATCAATAAATCTTAATTGCAGACACCTCTGATAATTGTTATAGCTGTTTATTGTAGCCTGGGGATAAAGTACAGTAATTACCAATTACCAGAGGTCTGTTTGTAACTAGGGGTCGTCTGTAAGTTGGGTGTTCTTTAGTAGGGGACCGCCTGTACATATATATAACTCATAGCCGTATATAATGTTAATAGATACTATTTATACAAAAAAATCATCTCAGTCAGTATCATTTGTGTTGAAATAGCAAATTGTGGCAGTATAATTATTACATAATTCAGTAAACAAGGGCTACACAAGCTTTTTCTTCGTCTCCACAGAAAGTTCAATGAACAGACTGACTGACCTTGTCGCTGGTGTCCTGCCCCTGTCCCTCTAGCGGCTGATGCCACCAACCTCCAGCACACACTCACAGCACACAGCACACACCACTCTCACAATCCCCCCCTGCTCCCTCAGCACTTCCCTGCCCTTCTTCTGCCTGATGTAATCTCACTGCAAAGGAGTGAGTTCCAGCAGACAGTGGGAAAGCTGTGAATGTGCAGCACAGAGGGGCTCAGGTAACACACCCATGGATTACAATAAGATTTCCTCCGTTATGGTGCCTGGATCTCTGAGTAAGTGTCCCTGGCTTATCATAATTGATATTGATTCTAGATTTCCTTCAATTTACTTGTCTAGGAATAAAAACAAGCGCCTATCCTCAGAATAGGCTGTAAGTGTCTGAACCAGATCTTTGGAGTGGCATAATAAGAGACAATGGAGCAGAAAGCACAGTATAGCTTTGTGCTCTCTGTAGTGGCAGTCCCATGGAAGTACAGCTTTGAACAATGTATAGCACGCTTTCTGGGAATTAGTTCATTTTTCTTCTGTATTTTGTAGCAGTTTCTGCTCTCTTTAGACTTTGTGTGCCCTCTGTGATTTTCATTTTAACCTGACCTAAGAATGGACCTACCTGCTAACTTCCCTCCTGCTGAAGTTTTTATATAAACTCAGACTTCAGTAAGCTTTGGTGCATCTTGCTAGCAAGAAGAAATTCAGCAGAGATTTCAGAGTTAAATTCAAGTTATCAGGGAGGGGGAATTTGGCACTTTGTTCTTATAAAATACATTACAGATTTTTATTTTTACTTGTATTATTGTTTTATGCAAAACATGCTGAAATAAACCGTTTTTATTTTGTGAAGTTTGTCCTCTTGTTATCATATTCCTAATCTATATTAGAAATTATATTCCAAAAATACCTTTTCTTACAAAAAGAAAACCCACTGGGAGAAATGACCCAATGCACCCTTGTAATAAAGCCTATGCTCAAGTGATACTTTAATGCACCCTTGTAATAAAGCCCATGCTCAAGCCATACTTTAATGCACCCTTGATACATTTTGTTCCACGGATCATTAGAAGTATGACCTGCAGAACACTTATAAAGCTCAGGGATTGAACTAACATATGGTCTTTTTGATCTCTTAATTGAATTAATATTTAGTATGACTATAATGTCCTGGTGTGCAGGTGCATCGTGCCTTGCAGACTTCACTGCTGGGTTTTTCCTGGTCCCGATTCTCTGACAGAGAAACGCTTTATATTTTGTATTCATGCCTAAAGGTGCAGATCTTCTATAGCTGAATACAGAGAATAAACTTGCTGCGTCTAACAATGCTATCACACTATGAATCCTTGATGCGGATTCACATTGTTTAGCTTGTGTAGGTTAAATATTTTAAATACTGTTCTGCCAAATAATAGACCAAAAACTATTCTGTAAGACAAGATTTTGCAGAAAGTTAACCCTCTTAAAGGAATTTTACCATGTTTGACTGTTATCCAATATCCTGTGGATCGGGGATAACAATCTGTTTGGTGGACCCCGACAGATCATGAGAACAAGGGACCTGCCAACCTGCGAGAACCAGACTGCTGTTCTTGTGGGGAGTCCGTTCTCTTGATCAGTGGAGGAACAAAAGTTGGACTCTTGCTGATCATAACTTGCACCAAAATCATACTTCAAATAAACCCTGTAAGGAGTAAAGCAATGTTTGCTATAAAAGGTGTTTTCTGGCACAAAACTATAAGTAACCTACAGCGACCATAGGATGTTAACAAAAATGGATCGGTGGAGCTGCAGTGCATGAATTGGAGTCATGGCACATAATAGTAGGGTCACAAGTAGGGACAGATTAAGACTGCCATGGACCCTGGGCTTTAATAATTATAATAATTATTAAAATAATTACTTTATTTATATAGCCCATACAGATTACACAGCGCTTCACAGATTTTGCCAAATCAGTCCCTGTTCCCATGGGGCTCACAATCTAATCAACCAACCAGTATGTTTTGGAGTGTGGGAGGAAACTGGAGGACCCAGAGGAAACCCACACAAACACGGAGAGAACATACAAACTCTTTGCAGATATTGACCCTGGGACTTGAACCCAGGTCCCCAGTGCTGCAAGGTTGTAGTTCTTCATGAATATTATGGCCCCTACAAGTCTGGAATATACTTCTTACACATGGTACTAGAATCAAGCGTTGGAGGTTACTTCCCTTCTGCCTGCTTTCAATATGAGGTTTCTGGATCCTTGGAGGACCTTCAAAAGTCCTGAAATGGCTTTTGTGTACATGTTTATTGAGAGCAGGAACAGATTACAAGAATTTCATTGATGAGGGTCCTTTTCAGTATAAAATTTGGTGGGTGATTTAGGTGGCCATGAGCCCCCTATAATGCTGGACCCTGGGCTACCACCAAAACTGCCTATATAATAATCCACTACTGGTTACAGGCATAAACAGTTTCTAGATGTAGAAGCATAGCAGTTACAGAATGTAGTAGATCATGGTATATTGGAGTAAGTAATAGAACATTAAAGCAAAAGGTTCATATCATAAGGGGTGTATAGGATACAGAGGGTCAGGTACCAGAAACCAAGCCTTTTTTCAAGCTTCGCCCAAACTCCATTGAGTTCGCTCATTTTATTTTCCTAGAATTGGAATTTTCAGCCTAAAACCCGGAAATATTAAGCTTCCTCCCTCCTTAAGGTTTGTTCACACGTTGTGTTTTTACTCTGATTTATTTATCACTCATTAGTAAAGATCCACATGTACAGTCGTAAAAGCGGGAGTAAGAACATACACTGCTCAAAAAAAAATGAAGGGAACGCTCAAACAACACAACGTCAAGATTATAATACTGTGAACCTGTCTAGTAATGAATCAGCACTGATTTTGAATCAATTTCTCCTGCTAAGGTGCAAAAAGAACAGAGAACAGGTAGAAATGATAGGGAATTAGCAAGACAACCCATATACGAGGAACGGTTCTATAGGTGGTGAGCACAGACCATTTCTCTGTTCTCATCTATTTTGGCTGTTGATTTGGTCACTTTTGTATTTTGTCGTTGTTCTCACCCCTAAAGATTGCATGAGGCAGTGTCTACAACCTACTGAGGTTGATCAGATGAGTTGACTGATGCTTTAATCCAGGTCTTGGAGAAGATCCCACAGGAGAACATCTGCTACATAAGGGGCAGGTCTAGGCATTGTAGGGAGGTCATACAGGCTCTTTGAGGCCACAGACTACTGAGCCTTATTTCCTTGTTTTCAGGCATTTCAACTAAAGTTCGATCAGCATCAGCAAAGTTCCCCTTTGATTTTGAGGATCATTCCAAATCCAAGGATGAATAATTAAGCTTCATAGCAGAGACCCTAAAGTGGATCATTGTATCCTGAGACTTAAGTTAAGTATATTGTCCTTCACCTCTGAAATAGCATTTTCTCAATATATATGACCTAAACATCTGTGTTGGTGTACAGAGAACAGTTGGCTTCAGAGAATGTTTTGCTTGTGTTGAGTTAAACAATTAAACCAGTATTTTGTGTAATCCATTGTTTCTGCTGTTAGCGGAAAATATTAGTGACAGTCTGGAGGCACTTGCTCAGATAATGCCTGCAAAAGAATATTTATTGTTCCTTCCTTAGAGATCTCTTGAAAAGATCTTATCATGTTTATTTTGTGTGTCCCCAGTAAATTTTGCAGCATGTTTAACGATGGGTGATGAATGAGAAGACGCCAGCCAAGTCATCCATAAAAATCAATAAAAACAAGCCTGACATTTTACTGACTAGTCCTATTTACAGCTTACATTGTTTTAGCTAGATTTTTTACCATATGCAAACCAACAACAAATTGTAGAAATACTACAAAACATTGTAGAGGTAATAAACCAAACTCCATAACTACATTATTTATTACCAAGCTAAGAGCATCTCCTAACTATAGCATAGCTATTTCTTCACATTACTTACCCAATTAACGAGACAGGGATAAAATGGTCCACATAATTTTCTATGCCTCTTTGTGGACTTTTATTTAAGGTTTGCAGCAGGGGAGTATACAATTTATGCATTGTTATTTTCAATGGAAACCCAAGTTCAAGATTTCTAAAATCACTTGCCCCATGACACACATAACCAACACTGGTTTATATCATACAGTGGGTACGAAAAATGTTCAGACCCCTTTAAATTTTTGACTCCTACTTTCATTGCAGCCATTTGGTAAGATAAATAAATTTCATTTTTTTGCTCATTAATGTACACTCTGCACCCCATCTTGACAACACCTGTCTATATAGAAAAACTGCTCAAGGAGCTCAGAGATAGAATTGTGGCAAAGCCCAGATCTGAGAAGGGTACCAAGGTTCATAAGAGCACAGTGGCCTCCCTAATCCTTAAATGGAAGAAATTTGGGACAACCATAACACTTCCTCAAACTGGCTGTTCAGACAAGCTAAGTAATCGTGGGAGAAGAGCTTTAGTGAGAGGTAAAGAAGATCCCAAAGATCACAGTGGCTGAGCGCCAGGGATGCAGTAGGGAGATGGGAGAAAGTTCCAAACAGTCAACTATCACTGCAGCCTCCACCAGTGGGGGATGTTGGAAGCATCTCCTTAGTGCAAGACAAAGAAAGTCTGCATACAGTTAGCAAAAAACACATGAAGGACTCCCAGGCTATTGAACTTTTTGGTGTTAATTCTATGTGGTACTGTATGTGTGGAGAAAAACAGGAACTGCTCATCACCTGCCAAATACAATTCCAACAGTGAAACATGGTGGGGCAGCATCATGCTATGGGGGAAGGGGGGGTTTCAGCTGCTGGACGACAGGTTGCAATTGAAGAAATGATGAATATGGCCAAGTTCAGAGATATCCAGGATGAAAATCTCTTCCAGAGTGCTCTGGACTTCAGACCAGGCTGAAGGTTCACCTTCCAACGAGACAATGACCCTAAGCACACAGTTAAAATAACAAAGCAGAGGCTTCAGAACACCTCTATGACCATTTTTGATTGGCCCAGCCAGAGCCCTGACCTAAACCCAATTGATCGTCTCTGGAAAGACTTGAAAATGGCTCCCACCAACGAAAAATGGCAGAGGATCCCCAAATCCAGGTGTGAAAAACTTATTGCATGATTCCCAAGAAGAGTCATGGCTGTACTGGCTCATAAGCAGCTTCTACTTAATATTATTTCTTATGAAGTTAGATAAAATAACTGACAGCACAACCATTGGCACACCAAATATGGCAGTCAGAATAACTAGTGAAAAATTCAGCAAATTGCATCTAATATAGGCTATAAAGCAAAATTTAAAACATGGCAGTGCCCCCCAAAAAATTTCCATACATGGTGGGAAATAATAATAATAAACTTTATTTATATAGGGCCATCAATGAACTATGTTAAAAGTATAAACTATAATTTTTTGAGCCTTTCTATCCTTTTAAAGATGTGGCATAAACTTATTTTTAAAGCTCTATTTTTGCCATATGTTGGAAATATTAATTTCATGAAAAATCTTTCACTAGTATTCTTGGTTACGACACAGCTTCTTTACTTGCAAGTGACATTTCCGTCCTGCTTGACAAGAAGAAGGTGAGCTGTCTTTGTTTTTGTCCTTGTATGTGCAGGGGCTTTTTGTTCTCTGGCACACAACAACCTACATATTAGTCCTCCCGGCATCAACCATTCTGTTATTTTCCTTTCTCTGCTTCCAGAGCAAAGGAAATACTTAATGGAAGAGTAAACTTATCACATTTTCTCATAGTTGCTATTTGTTCATTGTTTTGTGTCAGTATGTGTAAGCTAAAACTGGGAATGGGTCCAAAACATAGAAGACATACACATCTTTCCATTATACCTTTTCCCATTATCTGTGGCCCAAGTGTCAGTTGTGTGTGAAATGTGCTCACATGTAGAAAAAAGTAGGCATACGGCCTGCTCCGAGTTTTGTGGCTTGGGCAGTTGTCTCATACTTAGAACTATGGATACCATGGTAGTGTGTGAACCCATAGAACAGCATGTATCTGTGGGATATACTTTAAAGGGTACCTGTCCTTAGTTTCCCAAATTGCCCTACATAAGCACCCTCTGTGGGCACATTGAAAGAAATTTGATATTTATACTCACCTTGATCCAGAACTCTTGGAGCAAGTGCAGTGATGCAAGTGAAGACAGCATAGTATACCCCGGATTCATTGTGCAAGCACTGAGTGCTATACCGGCTTCACTGAAGCTTTACAAGTGGAGGCACTGGCTTTGAAATCTTCAGATATCAGTCGATGAGCTCACATCTTGGTAAGTTTAAGAAGGTTTTTTTTTTTTATGTGATCATGGAGAGGACTCATACAGGGCAATTCTGAATAATGAACCATTGGTCCATAAGGAACTGTAGTTAGTTCAGTGTCCATAAATCGACCTGACAGATTCCCTTAATTAACATTAACATGTAACACACGTGGCAACTGTAAATTACAGTTAGAGCCTACAGACCAGAAAACTGCTATAAAATCCAGAATACAAGTGACATAATGACCTGAATCAGTGTTATTCCTCATACACTGGACTACTGGTTTATTCAATAATTGCTGAAAGGTTAGGCAGGCTACATTTAGTTTAAAAAGCATTGGATATGGCCAAGTTTTCAACCCCCTCCTAAAAAATACATGTTCTGTTCAATACATTTTTCATGTCTGTCAATCGTCAAAAACAGCCCCATTATTTAGAGAGAGTGAATAAAGAAATTATTTTGATAAACTGCATTCTGAATTATTCTAAAATATGGAAAGGACATGCCGCCACTATTTATAACGCCGTGCACTCCGAGCCACCTGTACACAGCAGGATGAAGAGCATCTGGGAGTTCTTAGCACCTGGAGCACTCTGATTTGTTAACAGCCTAACACTGGAACCGTACAAATATTTTCCTGACTGACACCATCAACAAATCAACAGAATGAGCCATCTGCTAAATATGCTGTGACTGACAGCGTACACCAGCGCTTTATCCCACGTACCGAGGAAGACGCAGTCTAGCATACAAATAGGGTTTTATGGTCATTAATTCTTCCAGCCAAATAGGTTTACATTTTTTTGACACTGGGCATCAGACAATAGTGTAGCTTAAGAAATAGTTTGAGAGCAGTCAGAACTGTGGATTATATGCATCTGGATATTACTTGGGAATTATTGCTAGTCCTATAAACTAAATGATTGTCTACAAACATGGAATAGTTGACCAAGTTATGCACATGGGAGGCCTCCAAACTCTCACTTGATAGCAGATGTTGGTGGGTAAATTTGTTCTTATGGAGAAAAGCCACAGTTGATGGTGTCCCTGTTGGGAATGCATGCACATTTGACATAAATAAGCATGCATGGAGATAAGAGATTATAAAAAAAATAATTGTAAACCAACAGTATCGCATGTGCCAGGTTTAGAGGGATTAGTGATCTACCCAATGACTTGGAACATGTGTTGTATTTCACTATCCTATTCATCTGGTTCTAACTTTCTTTGCTCTCAGACAGTACCCCAAAGACTGCCAACTAGGAGAATTAATGCCTTCCCAAAGCTGCTCCACATGATATCTTACACAGTCATTCAGCAACGTATACACAGTGCAGCCTTCAAGTGTCTGTGGTTTCTCTGATAACCTGGGTCATTTTTGAAGGAACTTTAAAAAGTGAGACGTTGACATAAAATAATAATTTACCATTACATTAATCTATTACAACATAGAAGCCAATGGACAGGACACAGGTAATAAATCCATAACCTTTAAGAACTCATT
This sequence comes from Engystomops pustulosus, assembly GCF_040894005.1. Lineage (NCBI taxonomy): Eukaryota > Metazoa > Chordata > Amphibia > Anura > Leptodactylidae > Engystomops > Engystomops pustulosus. The sequence goes on along the minus strand of NC_092418.1, from coordinate 78,350,567 downwards.
TTATCTTCAAACCCCAAAAAACAAACCTTCTTACTTTTGTAGTCACAGTCTCCCAAGTACTTCCCTTTCTGAGATGTTAGCTTAGGCCCAGTTCACATCTCAATTAGGTCTTCAGTTATTGTGAGCCAAAACCAGGAGTGGTCAAAACACACAGACCAGTTGCAAGTTTTTAAATACTTTCCATCTGTGTAGTGGCCAGAAAGACTTGTACCTGTTCTGTTTGTTTGACCACTCCAGGTTTTAGCTCACAGTAACTGAAGACCTAATAGAGATGTTAACACTCTTCATCACCAAGAATGCTCATATCAACCCTTTCACTGCAGTAGACCACTAATGTTATTTTTATGAAACTACTTAATAACTCTTAATTCCCACAATTTGAGAAAAATATTTGCTGGTTAGTAGGTTAACAGGCTTAGGGATGCTATACATTGGGTTCCCTCATTGAGGACTCCTCAATGAAGCAGTAATAATAAAAAAGCTGTACCTATAATGTGCCAGCATCATCTTCTATCCCTAGAATGTGGCTTAGGAGGCGTTGACTAGTTAACTGCTAAAATTGACCAAGCTCACAGCTAGTATATTGCAGGTTATATTTCTAGATAGTATACTGTACTTCTGATATTTCTGTTTTTCTGATCTAGGCTTTCATATTTTTGACTATCCCTTTTGACTCTGATGTTGTGCCCTATTCACTATCTTCGTTGTGGCCTGGACCTTGTCTTGTTTTTGTCCTCACTTTAGCGTAGGGAGGGATTGTCTTCAAGTTGTCCTGAATCACCTAGGATATGCAGAGGAAAGCAGTCTAAACCTTAGGGTGTGAAGTACCTGTAGCTAGGGTTTGTTCCTTATTTGTCTCAAAAGCCAAATTCCCCTAGAAAACCAGGTATGAATGGAGACAAGGACAACTTCTTGGTTATTCACATTGGGGCAGATTTACTTACCCGGTCCGTTCGCGATCCAGCGGCGCGTTCTCTGCACTGGATTCGGGTCCGGCCGGGATTCATCAAAGCAGTTCCTCCGACGTCCACCAGGTGGCGCTGCTGCGCTGAAGTCCGCTGGAATGCCTCGAAATACACCGGCCTATCCAGGATGAAGGTGAGTGAAATTTTCGCGACACAATTGTTTTTTAAATGCGGCGGTTTTTCCGAATACGTCGGGTTTTCGTTCGGCCACGCCCCCCGATTTCCGTCGCGTGCATACCGGCGCCGATGCGCCAAATTCCGATCGCGTGCGCCAAAAACCCGGGGCAATTCAGGTACAATCGGCGCAAATCGGAAATATTCGGGTAACACGTCGGGAAAACGCGAATCGGGCCCTTAGTAAATGACCCCCATTGTCTTTAATATTTCAATACTAGGACTTGTGTTTCCTTGGATTGCATTACCAGGTCTTTGTGGTTGTGGTTGTCTACTACTGTTTTTGAACTCCTGTACTGTTTTTGCCTACCTGTGGTTTTTATAGATTTTTTTGCTCTATTCACAGAACCTAAAGTGTCTTTTTTCTTTATTTATGGTGTACATAGTAAGCAGTTACCCCAATTGAACTTTGATTCATTTTTGGAGTTCAGAGGTATTACCATAAACCTGCCTCAGCATGAGCCTTTCTAATAGGACTCTTTGAAGCCTGAATCTGCTGCTTGGTGAGGTGAAGCTTTCTATGATAAAGCAACTAGTTGCCATGTGAACGCCGTACCACTGGTTCTCTGAGGTATTAAATAACAAATATTATACAAAACCATCGAGGTGAGAAATAAAAATATGCTTGATGGGCTTCAGTGAAGACAACAAACCAGGCCTCCTCCTCATCTAGTCGATTTCCGAAACAACTGTTTATTAAGATGCATGGCACACATGTGGCAGAACACACAGACTAAAAACCACAAGCATTGTATTCGCACATATATAAAGTATTTAAACTATTTAACGCTGACCTGATTGTGCAAGTGGAAACTTGTTCTATCACACAGCGTGCGGACAATACAAGAAAGAAGTCTCTGATCAATGAGGAAATGTTTTTATACACATCAGAATCAATTTAGAGCAATTCTCTGGATCAATAGAAATTGACAGAAATTCGGCTCAGCATTTACTACTGGTATATGAAGATATTGATCAGCTCATTGATCTCTCCTGAATGTGCAGAAAGGCATTGGTTTGGATCAGTATGAGGCATCATCACATAGAGAATAGTTTGTATAACAAGACAAGAGAAGCCAGAGATGAAATCATATTCCATACATCAAACACTTGGTTGCTCAGATATTTAACATGAGGGCTCTAATTGTTTACCAGCCTGCTGACCATGTTCAGTGATTCGGAAATGGAAATTGTGTGCCCTCTCATGAAATGGTTATTAGCTACAGATCTATTGTCATCACTGGAAATGGAACTACTTTATATTCTACTAATCCATTGCTCAGGCTATCCTCTACAATCTCAACAATCTGTGTCATCCTTGAAGATAAATCCGATTGTTAATAGAATATCAGATTTACTGATTTATTCAAAGAATGTTTGTAATAACTAATGCTCATACACTATACACTCTAAGGGTTCTCTTACAAGCACATCAGTACCCTATGCTTGATTGATAAATCTTCCATAACATTCCTTAAATTATTGTTAAAGGGGTCGTCTCGGCTTTGGAAATTATTCTCAATCCACAGGAGAGGGGATATCTTCCAAATAGTTGAGGGTCCAACATCTGGGATCCCGACCGATCATGAGACTTTCAGCACGTAAAAGAATGTGGATTTAATTCTATGAGAGAGGCCGAAGATTGCCGAGCAGAACTATCTCCGGACAATTTCATAAAACCAGATGCTCATCCCACCAGTGCATGCTCGTCCCACAAATCCACCCATTAATAAGACCTGGATCCCCGTTCTCATGATCGGTGGGGGTCCCAGCTATCCTGTGGCTTAGGGATAACTTTTGTACTTGGGAAAACTCCTTTAGATTGGCACTAAACTCTTACAACTTTAAGTTGCCAGGCTGTGGCCATACTATTGGTTTGAGTTAAGTTTAGTATTGATAACACTGGAGCCAGAAGCAGTTGGCTCTGTGTCGCTTTATCGGGAGGAAGCTATAAATTAAGCCCAATGCAAAGGAATCAACGACATAGATCATAATCATACGATGGTGTGGAAATGTTGCAGTATTGTCATCTACTCTAGCCAACAGATCTCAGAGCAGAGGAAGAAGGATGTCAAAAAGACTAACAACCCGTAGAGTTAAGAGAGTGTCTTGGAAGAGTTTTTTTTTTTTTTTTTTTTTAAAGCACCACATCACACCAATCCCTGGGAATGCACTCCAGATGTCTTGTATCAGAGTATAATTGTCAATCACATAAAGAAAGATAACACTGATCTGCAATGTATCTTTTTAGCTTCCACCATATTCAGTCATTCCTGATTGAACGATGTACGTTACTTAAGAATGCACTTTGGCATCACTGTAGATGTGTGTAGCAGATAGAGAAATTCTGTGCATAAAGCTTTTCTCTTAGCCACAGAAGTATTGTTCAGAACTTGTACTTTTAACCCTATGCTCTACAGAGCTTGATGAGCTTTCTTTGAAAGACATGTTTTTCTCCCATGGTCACAGTAAGCAGAAACCCGGGTGTCATGGCAACCCTGTTCTGCTCTCTGTCTGGAAACAGAAGAAAAAAAAATTCCCATCCAGCTATATTACTGTTATCGTGAAAAGCTTTCAACAGGTTGGGCCTGAAAAACCTCCCTACTAGGCAGAAAGAGCACGAGCAGCCTGTCCCTAGACAGATACTGCTTCGATAGGAGCTAATCGCAATCTGCAAATGTTAATGAGTCTGCCAGGAAGATGCAAATGTCTTATAAAGGATTTCTCTTCATATCCATCTAATGCATATAAACTTTCTGGGATTCAACTCTTGTCTTGTAGCAGAGAAAATAAAAAACTTCAGAAAACAAGCCACACCTGCATGAGATAGCAGCAGGAGTCAACGCGTAGATCAATGTGTGACTTTCAATTACGGTGCAAACATAGTAATTGCTGTACGAGTAAGGAATTACCCAAGCCTCCGCAACATGTGTCTGTAGAATAAACTTCGACTAGGAGTCGGGCTGTGGATTGTCTCAAAACTCATTTGCATTGTGTTGTGATAGCAATAGGCTGCGAGTTCTGTAATTGTAGCAATAAAAGAAACAAATAAACAATCTTCCACATCAAGAGGTATTTTACAATGAAGACTATTCAATCTTCTGTAATAGAACTGTGCCAATTTATTCCAATATAAAAATATTTAAAGAGGCAGAATGGGGGACTGCAAGTTACTCCATGTTTGCTTTAGGGTTCTGAGTTTGGTTTTGTCCTGTTAACTGACCAGAAGTCAAAGAAGATGTCAAAGAAACACAAGACATCATATCCTGTGCCCCATAGACTTCTATGAGACCTCCAGATGGGCATATATTGTGTCCGAAACCATTTAGTCTCTGAGCTATAGAGAAGATTAGGGGAACTTGTGGTCCCACATTCTTACGATTGAGGGGGATCCAACAGTCGAGAACCCCCAAGCTACTTTCCACCTGGATCTGGGATCAGGTACTCGTTAAATGGCAAGGATCCCAGTAGTTTTACCCCCCTGTCTCCAATTAGGTTGTTAGTATATAAAAATTTATGTTGGTAAACTCCAGGGAACCTGTCACCTTGCCTCCTGTCCACAGACCTTATTCTTTACTTTAATACTGTCTATTTGCTTCTTTTATTAGTCTTTTTTGCCCTCTCCTGCTGCTAAGATATTTATCTTATATTTGCATTTATTTCATTTGCATATTTGTGCCAAAATTTGTGATTTTTCCACTTAACTAGTATCTTTAGAATCCCTATGTGGAGACATGAAAAAGTTGCAATTTTGGCGCAAATAAACTCCGGTCCTAAGCAGGCGTACATATTTAAGTGACTTAAATAAAAAAAAAATAAAAGAATAACTTCAAGACTGGTATATCAACCACTAAGAAAAATCAGACAAAACAAAAACGGCACGTAAAATGTCCAGACTTAAAAGCCCCTAGGAGTTTATTTAGTACAGTTGAGTACAGTGGATGGGGAGTAAAATCCACATATACTGCCATACTGCAGTATGGCAGTATGTGGTAGGATCGATCAGACAACCTAGGGTTAGAGTACCCTAGGGAGTCTGAAAAATAGTAAAAGTAAAAATTAAAAAAAGTAAAAAAAAATTATAATAAAAAAACCTTAAAATTCAAATCACCCCCCTTTCCCTAGAACTGATATAAATATAAATAAACAGTAAAAATCATAAACAAATTAGGTATCGCCGCGTCCGAAAATGTCTATCAAAATATAATAATGTTTTTTCACTGCGTTTAACCCCGTAACGGAAAATAGCGTCCAAAGTCGAAAATGGCATTTAAAGCTTAGGCAAGATGGCTGCCACTTAAAGAGGTATTCTAACAAAGACAAGATTCTTAAATGTACTCAGGATAACAAAATAACACATTCTCTAATTCAATGGAATCAACAAAAATACAGCATTTCACAAATACAATTCCAACCTGTCTCAGTGCTGGTGTTGACAATTTTGGTTTCACCTAGACCCCACCCAGGATCTCGGAGTTTAGTGTTGGCAGACATATTGGGGGTCATTTACTAAGGGCCCGAATCGCGTTTTCCCGACGTGTTACCCGAATATTTCCGATTTGCGCCGATTGTACCTGAATTGCCCCGGGATTGTGTCGGAATCGGGGGGCGTGGCCGAACGAAAACCCGACGTATTCGGAAAAACCGCCGCATTTAAAAACCGAAAAAGTGTCGCTTGGGGACCGCTTACCTTCACCTGGTCCGAGGTGGTGCATTCCGGCGCGTGAAGATGATTTTCAGCGCAGCAGCGCCACCTGGTGGACGGCGGAGGAACTGCCTTCATGAATCCCGGCCGGACCCGAATCCAGAGCAGAGAACGCGCCGCTGGATCGCGAATGGGCCGGGTAAGTAAATTTGCCCCATTGTTCTTCTGTCTACCCTTGTATTCCAGGAGGAGCTCACACACAAACTGGGGCACATTTACTAAGTCAGAAACTTTATTATAAGTGCTCTGCCCATGTATAATCCTTGGTGCGACCGATTAATAAAGAACGTGCACCAGAAATCATGAATCCGCTTCCCTGCACTGGCCCAACAGAGTTCATCAACCCTTTAACATAGGGTGTGTGACATACATTGCCTGATAAATATGGCACTCGTTCCGACTGAGTGAGGGAACGCCCCCTAATTTGTGTTACATGGAGGCTAGCACAGCTACGCCACAAAAGGCTTGCATGCGACACAATAGCGGCACTGACACTTCCTAAATACCTGTGAAAGCATGTGCAAAGTCCCTCAGAAAGCTGGCGCAAAGCCCTTAGTAAAGTTTCTCCACTTATTCCTGCTAGCAAACAGCAACACATCGTGAGGAGAGTAAAGCTGCAAGTTACAGGCAGGGAAGATCTTTATACAGGGGGAGGGCGGTAAATCGGCAGATCGGACAGCATGCAATGGCTGTGATAGCAGAGGGGAGAATGTCATGTGTAAGATACATCTCATGGATCTCATCTCTCTTTCTAGGTGTCAGATACTAGCACAATGTTCAGAAGCTAAATGAAAGTGGATATTAACCTGTACCATGATAATCCAAGCACATTGTCAGCTCACAGAACTAGAAGAAATATTAAGAGTCTGCTTAGAGAGTCCCCGCCACACTCTCCCCACACTCCACACTCTGGAATCTTACACTGACTATCACTGAGTGAAAGGAGCTAAAAGAGCAATAAAACTGAGTAAAATTGTAAAGTAAGGTGTTTAACAATGATCTTTATTGTGTAAACATCACTGGGGATTGAGATTTGAGAATTTTATTTCATGGACAAAACCCATTAACCCCTTAAGGGATGTATGAAGAGGGCTCACGGGCTGAGTCCTCTTCATACAGAGGTGGGGGTTGTTGCACCGATCGCGGCTATTAACCCTTTCAACGCCGCCAGCAAAGGCGGCAATCAGTTGCCATGGTAGCCCCGGGTCTTCGTTTGACCCGAGACTATCTGGCATCTGCAGATTCGTTACAATGAGCCAGTGGCTCATTGTAATGAATGTGCTGCAAAAATGCCATATATTACAATACAGAAGTATTACAGTATATGGTAGGAGCGATCTGACTATCTAGGGTTAATGTACTCTAGATGGTCTAAAAAATAGTGAAAAAAAAAAGAAAAAAAAAGTGAAAAAAATAAAAAAAAATTAATAAAATATTAAAAATTCAAATCACCCCCCTTTCCCTAGAACGGATATAAAACATAATAAACAGTAAAAATAACAACCATATTAGGTATCGCCGCGTCCCAAAATGCCCGATCTATCAAAATATAAAAACGGTTACGGGTGGCGGTGACCTCCGAGGCGGGAAATGGCGCCCAAATGTCCGAAATGCGACTTTTACACCTTTTTTAATAACATAAAAAATGAAAAAAAAAATGATCAAAATGTCGCACAGACCTCAAAATGGTAGCAATGAAAACATCGCCTCATTTCGCAAAAAATGACCCCTCACACATCTCCGTGCGCCAAAGTATGAAAAAGTTATTAGAGTCAGAAGATGGCAACATTTTTTTTTTACTTTTTGTACACATTCATTTAATTTTTGAAAATGTATTAAAACACAATAAAACCTATATAAATTTGGTATCACCGCGATCGCACCGAACCAAAGAATAAAGTAGGCGTGTTATTTGGAGCAAAGAGTGAAAGTCATAAAAACTGAGCCCACAAGAACGTGACGCATGTGCGTTTTTCTTTCAATTTTTCCACATTTGGAATTTTTTTTCAGCTTCGCAGTACATGGCATGTTAAAATAAATAACATTACGGGAAAGTAAAATTTGTTATGCACAAAATAAGCCCTCACACAGGTCTGTACGCGTAAAAATGAAAAAGTTATGGATTTTTGAAGTTGGAGAGCGAGAAATGAGCCGAAAAACCCTGCGTCCTTAAGGGGTTAATCATGGACAGAAAATAGAAGGATAAAAATAGTTTTATGTTCTCTTTAAAACTTATATGCAAGGCCAGGATGCAACAAATGCCACATCGCTTAGTATATTAACCAGTAGGTATTAGTGGATACCGTATATGTTACACTTCTCCTACAGCAGGTCATTGCAATGATAATATATGGAAACATTTTGACTATGTAATATTTTGAAGTGCTTGAAATTGTAACTTCCTTTTAGGGATGTGTAACTTGTTTTTCCAAACCATCCATAACCGTCTCGTATTTGCATTCAAAACAGCAGGAAATGCAGAACATCATGAACCAACTGTGCTACAAATCACTGTAATATTTTCATGCACAAATTCTACAATTGTCATGTTAATGCCTTTTTACCATTCAAACCATGACCGGAGGTAGATACATTTATGTGGACTAAACCTGGAATTCTAGTTGCTAGCAGCTGCTGTTCTTTACTTTTTCACTATGGGACGTCTGAGAATTTTTTAGCTTTGCTCCATTACAGAAGTGTATGAGCTTTGGTTTTGTCTTAAACCAGAGGTTGATAGCACAGCATTACTGTAACCTCAGTACTTTCCTATGGAGCAAAAAACGCTAGCTTTCTGACATGGTGGAAATCATTGTGATCAGCATAAGATGTGTGTATTCTCCTTCATTAGGTTCAGAGGAACTGGAGAATTCCTAGCAATCTTAAAGGGATATTGTGGGTTTTAAAAATTGATGACATATCCTTGGCTAAGAGATCCTAACCAAATTGGTGGGGGTCCAATACCTAGACCCATGTTTCCACTTTACAGCCAGTGATGTCATCTTTATTTGTCAGGTAATCTGGATGGAGCTTAGTCCATCTGCAATTCTTAACAGAGTCACTGTACAGTGTATGGAAATTAAGAGACCACAAGGTATACCTGAGTGGATGCCAAGACACAGAAAGAACAGCACTCTGAATCTAAAGAAGAGGGCAGTTCACCCTTGAAATGTGTCTTCCTTTTTCTAAATAAATTATTGAAATTGAAGGTCCATTCATTGTCACCTTTTGATTCTACAGAACTTTCTCTGTCTCTTTCTGCACCATATGCTGCTCCCCTCCACCACTTTGCTCTGTGTAGATAAACTATTAACCCTTAGTGCTTACACAGCACAGACATACAAAGAATGCCATAACTCTGGAAAGAAAAGGGCAAGCAGCACAAAGTAGACATCATTCTATTTGTTTTCAAAGGAGGAATCACATATAATAATTTGGTAAAATCATTATAACTTTACAGTTAAGCTTGAAATGAAAATGTGGAGTCTCTATGGGTGGAGATAAGGGGAGGAAAAAAAAAAGAAAATATTACTAGACCCCAAATATAATTGAGGCAGCAGAGGAAATGCTGATAAGTCAAATGGATGCGGCTTCAAAGCATGGGGAAGTACTTATCATGGGGGAATTCAATTACCCAGATATTGACTTTGCCTGATAAATATGGCACTCGGTCCGACTGAGTGAGGGAACGCCCCCTAATTTGTGTTACATGGAGGCTAGCACAGCTACGCCACAAAAGGCTTGCATGCGACACAATAGCGGCACTGACACTTCCTAAATACCTGTGAAAGCATGTGCAAAGTCCCTCAGAAATCTGGTGCAAAGCCCTTAGTAAAGTTTCTCCACTTATACCTGCTGGCAAACAGCAACACATCGTGAGGAGAGTAAAGCTACAAGTTACAGGCAGGGAAGATCTTTATGCAGGGGGAGGGCGGTATATCGGCAGATCGGACAGCATGTAATGGCTGTGATAGCAGAGGGGAGAATGTCATATGTAAGATACATCTCATGGATCTCATCATCTCATCTCTCTTTCTATGTGTAAGATACTAGCACTATGTTCAGAAGCTAAATGAAAGTGGATATTAACCTGTACCATAATAATCCAAGCACATTGTCAGCTCACAGAACTAGAAGAAATATTAAGAGTCTGCTTAGAGAGTCCCCGCCACACTCTCCCCACACTCCACACTCTGGAATCTTACACTGACTATCACTGAGTGAAAGGAGCTAAAAGAGCAATAAAACTGAGTAAAATTGCAAAGTTAATTGTTTAAAAATGATCTTTATTGTGTAAACATCACTGGGGATTGAGATTTGAGAATTGTATTTCATGGACAAAACCCATTAATAATGGACAGAAAATAGAAGGATAAAAATAGTTTTATGTTCCATTTAAATCTTATATGCAAGGCCAGGATGCAACAAATGCCACATCGCTTAGTATATTAACCAGTAGGTATTAGTGGATACCGTATATGTTTCACTTCTCCTACAGCAGGTCATTGCAATGATAATATATCATTATAATCATAATTTATATCATTTATAATCATGATTTATTATAAGTTATAATAAATCATTATAACTTTACAGTTAAGGGGAGGGGAAAAAAAAAGAAAATATTACTAGACCCCAAATATAATTGAGGCAGCAGAGGAAATGCTGATAAGTCAAATGGATGCGGCTTCAAAGCATGGGGAAGTACTTATCATGGGGGAATTCAATTACCCAGATATTGACGGGGGGGCAGAAATCTACAGGTACTTCAAAGGTAGCAGGTTTTTGTCGACAACAAAAGACAATTACCTGTCGCAACTAGTCCTGGAGCTAACAAGAGAGGGGGCACTGCTCGACCTTATTTTAACCAACAGACCTGATAGGGTATCAAAATTGGGAACCTGGATAATAGTGATCATAATATCATTAACTTTGTATTACGCTTTACTAAGAGGTTTAGTGGAGGGGCAACCAACACTCTAAACTTCAGGAGGGAAAATTTTCAGCAACTAAGGGAAAACCTTACAGGCATAAACTGGGACAATGTTCTCAAATACAAAAGCTCCCCCAAAAATGGGAATTTTTCTCATATATTCTAAAAAAAGTTCTGTGAGAAACACATACCATATGGAAAAAAGCATCAGAGGAACAAGAAAAAGCCAATGTGGCTAACTAGTCTTGTAAGGAAAGCAATAAGCGAGAAAGATAAGGCATTTAAGGTGCTAATATGTGAAGGCATAGCTGTGAGGCATTACAGAATTATAGATAGAAAAATAAATCCTGTAAAAAGCAGATAAATTTGGGATCATTCAGTTTAGAAAAAAGATGACTGAGGGGAGACCTCATGACAATGTACAAATACCTGAACGGACAGTACAAGGATCTCTCCAAAGATCTTTTTATACCTAGGCCTGAGACCAGAACAATGGGGCATCCTCTACGCCTAGAGGAGAGGCGATTCTACCATCAACATAGACAAAGGTTCTTTACTGTAAGGGCAGTGAGACTAAGGAAGTCTCTGCCGCAGGAGGTTGTTATGGTGGACTCTATGTACATGTTCAAGAGAGGCCTGGATGCCTTTCTGGAGTGAAAAAATATCACGGGTTATGGGGATAAAACATTTATTTAATTCTTAAAGGTTGGACTTGATGGACTTGCGTCTTTTTCAGGCCTTATATACTATGATGATACTATGAAATATACTCAGAATAACAAAATAGCACAATCTCTAATGCACTGGTATTAAGCATAAACAACATGTCACAGATGTAATTCCAACCTGTCTCTATCAGGCCTAGTATTTACAGTTTGGTTGTCCCTTGCTCCAACCATAAGCTCCTGACTATGATCAGGAATATTCTTCTGCCTTGGAGCAAGAGTCAGAGAGCACTATAGACAGAGGCCTTTCCTGTCCAGCACGCTGAGGAGATGTGCTCTACAGACAAGATAAGCTTTTGATCCAATGGGAGGGGGGCATAGCAGTGCTGATTATGTGTTTTATAGATAAGGTAGCAAAGCTGAGTATGAATTGTGTCTTATATCCATCTCATGACTGATCTTTCTCATCTCTCTTTTTCTATTAGATATAAGTAGAACCTTCAGAATTTAAATAAAAGTGTAGCTAAATCCTGTACCATGATAACCTAGGTACATTGTCAGCACACAGCATCTCATGAATTTTCTTCATAATCCCTGCCCAGAACGCTGAATCTAACATTGACCATCACCGAGTTGGAGGAGCTAAAACAGCAATAAATTTGACAAAATTGCAAAGTAAGAGGTTACAAAATGACCTTTATTGTGTAAACCACTATAGAGGAGAACTTTCTCAACTTTGTGTTGAGATATTTTGAGGACACACCACATTTACACTGTTATGGTAGCTGTACACTGACTATGTTACATATATTATACTTGTATATGTTGTCCCATGAAAAGATATAAAATATTTCCACAAATGTGGGAGGTGCACTTACTTTACTTAGATAATGTAAGCCATTAGAAGAATAGGGGGGGTAAGGTTGGAAAAACCTATAATAAGTGTGATGTACTGCATGCAGGACAGATTTTTGTGTTGTAAGTTTAGCCATAATTGTGGCATATTTGCAATATTAAATCTGCCAAAAACATTCATAAATAAGGATTAATTAACAATATTTCCACCGAAGATATTGTATCATTTGTATATTAAGTAACCAAAACATTGAGATATTCTTATTATTCTTTAGGTTGGTGAAGCAAATATGTGAATTCAGTGCGTTTCCGGTGCTTCTGACAGTCTGTGATGATGTTCCACCAGAACGATAGAGTTTAGTGCTGCTATAAAATACAGGCTTGGAATGAATGATGGGAGCTGTGTTTTACTGCCCCAGACACTGCTTACTGTCTTCTAATGTGATGCAAGGTGCTCTCCCAACAGAAGATGACATAAGAAAAAAGGAAAAGCTAGAAAACTCATAAATAGAATTCATAGAAGCTCCTAGAAATGTCAATTTATTGGGTCACCAAAGTAAAGCAAAGCAAAAGATATAGTTTTCAAAAGAAATCTGAAATTCTCCAGCGAATAGAAAAAAAAATATCTTGAAAAACAAACGCTAGACCTGCTCAAAGTGTTGACAGATGCCCACACTTTCTAACCTAAAAAATTGGTCAAAAAGTTTGCAGTCAGGGAAAGGTTTGAACATTCGGATGAAGGGTATATAACAGGATTAATGGGACTGATTGAGTCGGTAGCTGCTCTGCAGACTTTAAAGGGCACCTACCACCACGAATCTACCTATAAAGGTAGATCGGGTGGTAGGTGGATGTATGGGACGTGAGGATAGCCCTTTTTAGAGCTAATCCTCACGTCCCCGCTAGCGTAGCATAAACTTTATTGCCCTAATATGTTAATTTAATTAAGCGGCTACCGGGGCGTGATTTTGTACGACTGTTTTTTTTGTATCCTTTGGGCATTTTTGTATAGGCAGGTAAATATTACTGGTGGATATGTCACCAGAAAAATGATATTTAAGGGGTTGTACCAAGTTAGTAAGTTATCAACTACCCACTTCTGAGACCCCCACTGATCACAAAGACAGGATCCCAGCAATCCAGAGAATGAAGATCAGAAGGATCAGGTGGAGCAGAATGACATTCAATAGCATGAAACAGTTGGAAAATCGCCAGGTTTTCCGAAACTCCCGTTGTACTGAATGGAGCAGCAGAACAACTTTTCTATTGGCTTTGTTAAAGATCTCCTTAAAAGCCTTATTATAACCCAAAAGAATGCAATCAGATGGTACAACACAATATTCCTGCCGCCATTGTATGGGAGCCTTCTGTCACCAGGAATGTCATTTTTAGCTTGTGACAGGTTTCAGTAGCTTATGCTATGCTGATTTAAAAAATGTCTGCCACTATTTTAAATCATTTTAGAACTTTAAAAACTTTATAAACCTGTCTCAATCCCCTCATGCATTCTTTTCCCACTCTACACCATCCCACTTCCTGTCTTGGGCAAGGGAGGTGGATGAGTGTGGAGGAGAAGAGAATGAGGCACAGGCACCCAGGCTGCTGCAGTTCAGCTAACCCCTCCACCCCCACCCTTTCCCTGGGACTCATCACATGCTGCTGGCAGGGAGCTGGGTAATACGAAATGTTTTATAAAATACTGAAATGATTTAGAATGCTGACATAGCCATTTTTAAAATCAGCATAGCATAGGCTATAGCTCAGGGGGGCTCTGGTAGGAACATTAGAAGCTCTTCGAGGCCATGGATGGTAGATAAAAGAAGATTAAGAGTAAGTGTCCCAGCTTTCTCATGCTAAATTTTGATGAAAGATTTCCTTTAAGTTGTTATTTCTAAAGGAACCCATTCAATTGCAACTTCCTGGAAAACCCCTTTAATGGAAAGTTTATGTCTCTGTAACATAAAACATGAACATGCCTAAATCAAATGCTATATATTTAAAGTATCCAAACCCCTTTCAATATATACTCCAACATTTTCCCCAATTCTAATACGGTTTTTGGGTTCTGTGTTCATAGTGTATTCAGAATTCAGAAATCGGTGCTGTTTGGGTGACTTTACATAACATTACATTGGGATTACATCTAGTGCGAGTCAAAGTCAATTGGTTCTTTTGTGATACATTAATGGCACATGGAGATAAAGGCTTGTTCTAGCAGATGAAAGAAGATCTGAAACTGTAGAATTTGAGCATTATCAGTAAAGAATGCTCCATATTGTAATTGCTTCAGATAACTCTACTTTCATATTGCTTACAGACTCAGGGAACAAAACAAGGTTTTATTTTGTCCTTATCTGTGCGTTTCTGGATTTTGCAATAAGGAAAAATATGGTTGGCGGTGAATAAGTTAAATATTAAAATCAAAATTATAAAGAATAGGTAGCCACAAATATATAGATTTATGTGTGTGCGGCATTCAATTTTTCAATATGTTGTGGAAAAAAAGGAATTTGGAATATTTTAGAGGAGGTTCACTGTCCAAAGAATACGTTGACATCTTTATGATTATTAATTTTTCCTGCAATGAAAGTCACGGGTAAGGAAAATATTTATACATCTTTTGTCACTGGGAAGTTATAAAGTGCTCAGTCATGTCATCATCTCAAATGCAAAGTAAATCACCAGCACAACTTGGTAAAGAAACAAAAAGACAAACACTATTGTTATGTCAGTAAAATAGAATTCTTAGAAGAAAGAAAAAAACTTCTACAGCTTTGTAATAGAACTCTATGTAGCAATAAATACCAATATTACTGGGGAATTTATTATGCCTCGGCATCTGATGAAGTGGATATATCAAGTAGGCAGAGTCCTCTTGATGTACCTGTACGGCTGCCATTTATTAGGATTCTCTAAACCTTTTTTTTATCTCTTTATTCCTTTTCTTTCAAAGATACACACATTTTACAAAATTGATTATATACCTTTGTTCAAACATTATTCCCCCCCCCCCCCCCAACTCCCTTCATCCCCCTTCTCTAAACCTTAATGTGTTTTCTATTATTGTATGACTTGGGTTTAGTCTTCTGTGCTGGGGTGAGCTGACTCTTATCATTGGAATACTCTTTTGGACTCTGTTCTGTTTACTGGAGTCTGCCATTGCCTTGCAGATTGCCATTGCCTTGTCACACGGCTAATCATTACTTATTACTTTTTAGCCATATATCCGGACTTTGCAGTACTACACCTTTGCTGCCACTAGAGTCTTACTACCTTGCTGTTTCCTGCATTGCAGTATAGTTAATTATTAACCTATCACATTTCTCCACTTACCACCATCAGTTATAGATGATTCTAATGAAGCTTAGGTGAGCCAATGTGATATTGACAGCATCAATGAAATGGGAATATGCTTAGAATACAGATTGGCAATTATGCAACATCATTACAACATGCCCTGAATAAATACAAAACCATATTGATATCATAAAATACAGTACAAGACCACCTCAAAACTGCAGTAATTAGGCACCTTCAGCATGATAGGAAACCTGTCACCAGTGACCTCATTTTCACTAAAAACAGGCCTTACAGCCCATCACACCTGCATTGCAAATATGTCTTTCTGCTTTCTCTAAGCATGTACAATACAATTTAATTGTGTGTTATATCTTGCCTGGTTTCCTGACAAAATCTTCTGTTTAGTCCCAGGGGTTGGGACCTAGTTTGGATGCATTTCAAAATACAACATGTGACTTGTCTGTGCTGCTCACTCCTCAGCTCCCAGGCTCCACCTTTATGCTCCTTCACAGAAACAGAGTTCACCCCCTGGTGCCAATGTCAGTGGGAGAGAGAAGGTGGGAGCTGACAGCTGCGGAGTCTACAACACAGACAAGTCACATGTTGTTTTTTAAAATGCATCCAAACCAAAGCCCAACCAATGGGACAACACAGAGGATTTTGTCAGGGTGCAAGGTAAGTTAAAACAGAGAAAGCAGAAAGGCAGATTTGTAATGCAGGTGTGATAGGCTTGTGTAACTGGTCTTTAGTGAAAATGAGGTCCCTGGTGTCAGGTTCACTTTAATCTTACAGTGATGAAATCATACACTTTTTGAGTTAAGAAATGACCAGTTATTTTCTCAATGGGGTCAGTCAAGTAGAAACATTTAAAGTGAATATGACCCGCTATAATAGAAGGATTTCGGGGAGAGTCTGTGACTAATGTCTCTTTACATAAGCCAGATATGGAATCCAGAGTCACAAGTTTCTGTTCCAGTAGAAAAAGAAGAAATAAAAAAAAGGTTTGTGACTTGTACAGCGGCAGCTTGATGTCAGCAGTGGCATCTCTATTAGAGTCATCCTTTCTCTTCACTAAACACTCCTATTACTGTCAGTGTTCAGGTTTGTCATAGCAGGTGTCTGCATTGTGAGATGTGTCATTGTAACAGAATGCTTCCCCACACTTGCAGCTCATTAATATTAGGCTGTCAAAGAGCCTGGGGGAGTATGGCAGCAACGTCTACAGGCAGGGATCTCATTTTGGCCAAAGACTTTTGCACTGACCTGGCTTCATGTACTAAAGCTTCAGATTTATTGCAGAAGGTTTACATTAGGATTTTAATAGACATTGCTAGTATTTTCTTTATTGATCTCTGTCCCAATTTATTCTTAGTAAAAAGAAGAGACTCTATAAGATAAATCTAGTCAGGCTTTACCAGCTCATTAGAGGGAAATACAGCAACAAGAAAACAGAATTAATGAATGGTAAACAAGATATGGTCCGAAACCTTTTGTAGGTACTGAACCACTTTGAAATACTATAGGTGATACTGAGAGGTATTGACTTTGCAAAGGGAAAATATATTAAAAATACAACCTAGTAATAGAACCTTTAGGCCCCTAACACACAAATGTATGGGGTTCGTGCTACGGCTGCAAAATTTGTGTCCGAATAATGGCACCATGTCTATGGCACTTGTGTCACCGCACTGTGACCTAGGCGGTGGGTGTTGGGGGTGGACACTGCTGTGCAAAATATTGGACATGTCCTATATGATGCCATATTATAGCGGTGGCCACTCTCAATGGAGAGGGGAGGGGTGATGAGCGCTACCCTGCACACAGCTGTATGCAGGCCATACCCCGGGCGAACATATGTTCATGTGAAAGAGACCTTAATCTCAGAGTGATGTAAAAAATTATTAATTTTAAAATCTTAAACTTTGGATTTTTTTTGTATTGTTTATTTGTTCTTGTTACTCTCTACCTTAAAGCAATATGCAACCAACTAAGGCTTATTTTCTTATTATCTCCATCAGGTCTTCAGTTATTTCTTTTAGTCATTGTAACCAAAACCTTAAGTGGTCAAACGCAGAACAAGTGCAAGTCCTTCCAGTTAACGTATCTTTGCTGTATGGATTGTGGCAGATTCTGCAGAATCTTTTTATTAGCATAAAATAGTTGTTAAGGTTCGGATAAGGCAGGACAGTAAGGCCTCATGCAGATGAAAATGATCATCTGTGAATCCAGAACCGTGTGTGACTAGGATGGGACTCCAAGCGTCATAGTTTTTTTATGATTCAAGGAGTTCCTACTTTCCTGCAAAACAGCAGGGACAAGCTGTAATCATGCAGGGCAGAAGGGTTTCCTTGTATCATATAACTATGATGCTTCGAGACCAGTCCTTGGCACTGTGGTCGGTCCATGGAACCCAGACAGTGGATGCATAAGACATGTATGCAGGTCAGGATTTGTACGTCTTGCTTGTTAATCTCTGTGACTGCATAAAACCAAATAAGTAAAAAACCCTCCCACATACAACACTCATCACATATAAATATGTGATCAGTAGGTTCTCACTGCTGGAGACCATGCCAGTTACTACAAATTGAGACTATTGCCTTATATCTTCCTCACACACAGCCAATGTTGAATGCAGCAGTGGCAATACATATGTACAGGCGGTCCCCTACTTAAGGACACCCGACTTACAGACAACCCATAGTTACAGACAGACCCCTCTGCCCACTGTGACCTCTGGTGAAGCTCTCTGGATGCTTTAAAATAGTCCCAGACTGCAATAATCAGCTTAAAATTGTCTGCAATGAAGCTTTATTGATAATTCTTGGTCCTATTAATGCAAAAAAATTTAAAACTCCAATTGTCACTGGGGCAAAAAAAAAAATTGTCGGGAACTACAATGATAAAATATACAGTTTCGACTTACATACAAATTCAACTTAAGAACAAACCTACAGTCCCTATCTTGTATGTAACCCGGGGACTGCCTGTACTGTCAATCCCTGCGACTAATCCTCTAATATCAATTTGGATTATAGAAATCCATTCAGATGAACTAATTTCTTCAAAACTTTGCAATATCCACAATGAATTTCCAGTCCACAAATAAAAAATGGCATACTTTGGTAAATCAGAAGTCGAAGTTTGGTGATTTTGTACCATTAAGGTTGTTGGAAATTTATACTAAACTAAAGTAGAAAACAGAAAGATGTAAAGCTGACCATCATGTTTGCATAGTCACTTTTACCTTTGCTCTGTAAAGCAAGTCATAACCTATTATCAGCCCACTCGGTGATTGTACCCGCTTGTACATTGCAGACCATCATTCCATTCAGAATGACTCATTTGTGCTCTATTAAAGTAAAATACTCTTAACCTGTGTCCTTTTAAAAGAGCATATTTATATTTCAAGTGTTTCTTTCCTGTAAATGTTAAGGATTTTGAAAAGTCTATCTAAAAGTAAATGTAAAGTAAGTGTAAAACCTACGAGAGTGTCCTCTGGTCAGGTCAGTTCTCCATCCATTACATAAGGTCAGTAAAAGTCTTATTAGGCTAATTGTGCCATACACATTAGATTAGCTTTGACTGAACTTGCAATCTGGTTTACTAAAATAAGACTAATATTATTAGCAGAAATTGTCTTGAACATTTATAATGAACCTAATGGAGGCCATTCAATTGGCAGATTTTAAACTAAAAAAGACAACCCCTTTAAGCTGCATGGAGACAAAATAGTAATGTTTATCAGACAGTGTACACTTCCTCACAGTAGGTGATCCTGGATGATAACGGTTTCATTAGGCCATTTTACTCACCACCACTTAGTTGTTGACTTCACCAATGAATATGCCAAAATTTTGGTGTATTAAGCCACACTTCTTGCCCACTAGGATACACTTCTTATTGGATGAGGTCTTAAACAATAAAGTTAGCCTATTAAAGTAGTTTCTAACATTAGAATATACACTCACCGGCCACTTTATTAGGTACACCATGCTAGTAACGGGTTGGACCCCCTTTTGCCTTCAGAACTGCCTTAATTCTTCTTGGCATAGATTCAACAAGGTGCTGGAAGCATTCCTCAGAGATTTTGGTCCATATTGACATGATGGCATCACACAGTTGCCGCAGATTTGTTGGCTGTACATCCATGATGCGAATTTCCCGTTCCACCACATCCCAAAGATGCTCTATTGGATTGAGATCTAGTGACTGTGGAGGCCATTTGAGTACAGTGAACTCATTGTCATGTTCAAGAAACCAGTCTGAGATGATTCCAGCTTTATGACATGGCGCATTATCCTGCTGAAAGTAGCCATCAGATGTTGGGTACATTGTGGTCATAAAGGGATGGACATGGTCAGCAACAATACTCAGGTAGGCTGTGGCATTGCAACGATGCTCAATTGGTACCAAGGGGCCCAAAGAGTGCCAAGAAAATATTCCCCACACCATGACACCACCACCACCAGCCTGAACCGTTGATACAAGGCAGGATGGATCCATGCTTTCATGTTGTTGACGCCAAATTCTGACCCTACCATCCGAATGTCGCAGCAGAAATCAAGACTCATCAGACCAGGCAACGTTTTTCCAATCTTCTACTGTCCAATTTCGATGAGCTTGTGCAAATTGTAGCCTCAGTTTCCTGTTCTTAGCTGAAAGGAGTGGCACCCGGTGTGGTCTTTTGCTGCTGTAGCCCATCTGCCTCAAAGTTTGACGTACTGTGCGTACAGAGATGCTCTTCTGCCTACCTTGGTTGTAACGGGTGGCGATTTGAGTCACTGTTGCCTTTCTATCAGCTCGAACCAGTCTGCCCATTCTCCTCTGACCTCTGGCATCAACAAGGCATTTCCGCCCACAGAACTGCCGCTCACTGGATGTTTTTTCTTTTTCGGACCATTCTCTGTAAACCCTAGAGATGGTTGTGCGTGAAAATCCCAGTAGATCAGCAGTTTATGAAATACTCAGACCAGCCCTTCTGGCACCAGCAACCATGCCACGTTCAAAGGCACTCAAATCACCTTTCTTCCCCATACTGATGCTCGGTTTGAACTGCAGGAGATTGCAGGAGTGCCTAAATGCACTGAGTTGCCGCCATGTGATTGGCTGATTAGAAATTAAGTGTTAACGAGAAGTTGGACAGGTGTACCTAATAAAGTGGCCGGTGAGTGTATACAGCATATATGCACACACGCATCTAGTATATACACAGTTATACAGCATATATACAACACATACACACAGATATACAGCATATATACACATACACATCCAGTATATACAGCATACACACAGAAATACAGCATATATACACACCCATCCAGTATGTACAACACATACACACAGATATACATCATATATACACACACATCCAATATATACACAACGTACACACAGATATACAGCTTATAAACACACACATCCTGTATTTACACAACATACACAAATATATACATACATCTAATATATACACAACATACACACATATATACACACACATCCAGTATATGCACAACATACACACATATATACACACACATCCAGTATATACACAACATACACACATATATACACACACATCCAGTATATACACAACATACACACACATCCAGTATATGCACAACATACACATATGTATACAGCATATATCCACACAACCACATATGCATGCATTTACATATGTTTACTCACCCACCTTCAGCTCAGCCCGGATGTCGCTCGGGAAGGATGGACAGGTGTGTCAGAAGCACGGGCCGTAGCAGGCAGCAGGTTAGGCATTCGCAGACCGGACGGCCAGACTATGCAGCGGGTGAGGCGCGCGGGCAGGACCGGGTGAGGCGCGCGCGGGGCAAGGCAGCATGTGAAGTGGGCGGGGCCTGCCGGCCGATCTTCTGAAGCAGCAATCAGGGGAGGTACAGGGACGAGCAGGGAATCATACTTTGCTAATGATGTGCCCCCGGGTCCATCCCACTACCTCTCTGCCTACCTCATATGAGGCCTGCAGTCAGGGGCGGTAGTCGGATGGGCACGTCGTTAATACAGTATAATTCTACCACTCATTAAATCACCATTTTGGCTTCCTGCCAGAGTCAGGAAGCAACTTAATAAAATATAATTTCTGCGTCCATCACGGGCCCCCCTGCGCCCGGGCCACGTAGCAAGCGCTACGGCTGCTACGGCTGTTGTTACGCCACAGTAATGTGGGCAGGAAGGCACAGTCATTGCTCTGCCGTCCCCCCTGCTAAAGCCGGGACTCGTACACAGGGCTGGTCACCTGACCCGACCAGCCAACAGGAAAAGAGAGGAGGGGCAGAGCACGGAGGGAGGAAGAATCACCAGAGCCCGGGCTGCATGTAGCAGCTGCAGTATAGTAAGGTAACAAGTGATATACATAAAGTATAGCATCGGCTCATTCTCCCCTGCTATCCTGTAAAGATCCCCGTGACAAAGCTGCCTGTAAACAAGACAGATCGATAAACTACATAGAGAACATGGCACACACCAAACTGGATTTCTTTGATTTGGCAATGTCTGCAGTAGTAGGTAGGAGAGAGGTGAGGCCTCAACTCTCTCCTACCTACTACTGCAGACATTGCCAGATCATGCTTGACAAAGGTCGTGATGACCGAAACGTCGTATATTACTTCTGATCTGTATAGAATTATATAACTTATGTTCAATTTTTACGGTGAAGGCTCCACTGTGTGAAATATACGTTAAAAACGCTAAAAACAAAAAAATCTAAGAAATCCAGTTTGGTGTGTGCCCTGTTCTCCATGTGGATTATGGATGGACTGAGAATCCTACATTGAGCACCACCCATATATGGTGTGCGGTCACTACTGTTTCTACGAGATTGATAAACTACATCATGCAGCTATTTCATATCTTTCCAGCACCCTAATACCTTTCTCTCTCTCTCTCTCTCTCTCTCTCATATCTATCATCTCAAATCCATCTATCCTTCCCCTGAACAGTATACAACAGTTTTAGGCAAGCAGAGGACAGCTGCAGTACACTGCCATGATTTTCTGACCTTTATTACACAAGTCCCTATATTTAACACCTATGTGTTGGTTTTTTTTTTAATTTTTGTGCTGGCATTTTGCTATAAGTAAGTTGGGTTTGGGTTGCATTTTGGGCACTAAAAGGTCTCGCCATCACTGGGTTAGGGGATTCTCTTATCTATTACATATTTAATGTATTTAACATTTCCTGTAGCTATTTCATATATATTAAAGGGGTGTTCCCATTTCAGCAAATTATTGTTATTGTTTGAGCCCTTTCCATACATTGCAGAAGTTTGCTACAATATGCAGCAAACACCTTCGGTTATCACCCTTCATTGTTGGCACTGTTTGTGGAAGTTAATAGTATATATGCCACAGTAGTATTGCAGTATATGGTATAAGTGATCAGTACACTTGTGGGCTCTTAAAAAAATAAATCTTTTTAGTTTTATAAGTAAAATAAAAATGCCTGAGATCCAGCTCCTGATGCAATAATCTGATAAAAACTTTGATGTTTATTTAAAAAAGTCATCAAAAATGTGAAAAATAGAACATGTACATGGAAGAAATGTGCTAAGGTCTGCAGGCAAAGCCTACGCGTTTCAATACAATATCTTAATCATGGTGCACTGGTACGTGAGAGCCTTTCACTGTACTGTTGCATAACCCCTCTTCACTACCACCACTGGCTTCTGTTTGCATACTACAGCAGGTACACCAGAGTACACCAATCTTTTTTGTTTTATAAGTTAAAAAAAATGCCTGGTTTAGCAACATATAAAAACCCTGTAACGCTAAATAGCTCCAAAATCACCTCTTTTTTGCCATTTCACAAAACACACAAAATGTTTTATAAAAAGTTGATCAAAAAAACATTATCCCCAAAATGGTAGAAATGAAAACATCAACTTGTCCTGCTGAAAATGACACCATATACAGCTCCGTACACTGAAGTATGAAAAAGTTATTAGCATCAGAATATGGCACTTAAGACTTCTTAAGATTTTAACTTTTCTTAAAGGCATTCAAACATAATAAAAGCTCTAGAAATTTGGTCTCGATCTCTGTGATCGTACCGACACAAATATAGAGGAGAGGTGTCATAAATACAGAGCCACCCAGTACATGACTTGTATTACTAAATACCGTCACTAGAAAGAACATTTTGTTACACAGAAAACAATCCCTCATACTGTTCTGTACATGTAAAAATTAAAAAGTGATGTATTGTGAAGGTGGGGAGTGATGGAAACACAAAAAAGGGCCAAGTTTTTAAGGGATTAAGTGTCCCCATAAGAATAATGCCATAATACAACAAGGCTCAAGATTTCACATTTTCTAAATATATTCTGGCATATACAACTGATCTGCTAAGACAATAGCAGGTAGCAAGAAAGTGTTACCATAATTGGATGGAACCCTAATTCTTCAGACCCTTGATGCATGTCTGCCACTTAGATACTGTGAACACACTGGCGCACATTCACTTACCCATTCCGTTGACCCCGCCGATCCGGAATCTCTGACGAGGATTCGTAGCTGCCGCAAATCACTTACAGTGTGCACCCGGTTTCTTGAATGTGGTGCTTTCCCGCTCAGGTCCTCCGGAGTTCACCATCTTTTTCCTGGTGCATGTGAGTGCTGATCTTGTGACACAATTTGAATTGTAAATTCCGCGGTTTGTCTGAATCAGTCAGGTTGTCCGTTGGCCACGCCCCCCGATTTGTGTCGTATGCAAACCGTTGACGATGCGCCAAAATCTGATCGCGTGCGCCAAAAACCCCTGTGCAATTCAGGGCAAATCAGAATTATTCGGGAAACCCGACGGAAATATGTCCGACGGACTCTTAGTAAATGTGCCCTGCTGTGTAAATGAAATTAAGTATAATTTACTATAAATGTTTAATAATTAGTCATTTACTGCAGCAGATTACAGAAGAAATCACGTCACATCTTGGTATTATACAGCAGTGCCGCCATGGATCAAGACGACATCCCCCGTTCTGTGTGCAGTGAGTCAGGTTTAGCTGTCTAGACAAGAGTCAATCACCAAAGAGTTGTCTAAATGTTCATGTAGAATGTAATGAGAAATCACTTCACGAAACCATAAGATGGAGCGGAGCATTAAAAGGAAAAGTAAGCGAAAGATCAGACTTGATTGGGAAAGGAAGTATGTCTGGCCTTTATGTCTCTTATAGAGACTCCCTCAATCTAAGGTTTTAAGTTTTTTATCAATTTTCAAGAATGGCACAAGTTTAGTTTTTCATATTTTTTTTTTTACATAACATGTTGGACAATCTGTTTTATAATATACCGTTATCGTATTATATATTCCCATAAAATAAAAGTACCATGGCATATTTTCTTATTAGTGCATTGAACTGCACCTCCATTATTCCTCCTTAAAAGTTATTGATAAATGATAGATGTTACCAGTTAGGATCGTGTCCTTTCATATGGGGGAATTAATTGTTCCTTGTACGACAGTCTTTTTACCATTTTTACAACCTGTCTGCCACTTTTTTTGAAAAGTGGACACATTGGGGAGCAGGGTAGGGAGGCACTTGCTCCCCAAATGTACAATAACCTGTATCACAATACTGGCGAAGGTTATAGGCAAAATTTAGATTTCATTCTAGCACCCAAGTGCTGTGCTATAATTACTGAGACTGAAGACCCAAACCTAAGCAATAATTAACCCCTTAGCGCTCTGCGCCGTAGCTGTACTGCGCTGAGTCCCGCGAATAGCGCTCAGCGCAGTACAGCTACTGCGCAGAGACGATGCCGGTTCAGCGCTGTATAGCAGCCGAACCGGCATCGTTAGCCGCGGGATTTCAACGGTAATCTACTGTTGACATCCCCGGCTAGCACCCGCGGTCGGAGTGGGCTCCGATCGCGGGTGTTTAACCCGTTAAATGCCGCGGTCAACGCGACCGCGGCATTTAACATGCCTTCTGGGGGTCTTTACCCCACGATCGGCCCCCCCGCACCGTTTTCGGGGGGGCCGATCGCTGTTTTGGCACCTCTGGGGTCCGATCGGGACCCCAGAGAAGCCTGGAGGGTTTACCTTTAAGATGGCGTCTGTGACGTCATCTTAAAGGCAAAGTGTCAGCCTATGCATCTGCATAGGCTGGCAGTGATAATACCCTGCAATACATTAGTATTGCAGAGTATTATCAAGAACAAGCAATCAGATGATTGCTTGTTCATATCCCATGGTGGATCATGTAAAAAAAAGTAAAAAAAATGTTTTTCAATAAAAAATTACTTTATAAATCACTAAAAATGCCCATAAGCCCCAAAACATATAAAGAGACATATAATGCTCAAAAAAGTCTAAATCATAACACAAACCCCACATATATAGTATCACCGCGTCCGTAACAATCCATAGAATAAAACTAAATAACTATTGAACCCATATGATGAACGCCGTAAAAAAAAAACGTCAAAAACCCGCCAAAAATTATGATTTTTACCTATTATATCCCACTAAAAATGCAATAAAAAGTGATCAACAAAACATATGTACTCCAGAATGATATTGTTGCAAAGAACAACATGTCCCGCAAAAAACAAGCCATCAACCAGCTCTGTAGCCAAAAACGTAACAATGTTATGCCACTTGGAAGACAGCGATGCAAAAATGATAGATTTTTCCCCACATTAGGGTTTTATTTGGCAAATTTAGTAAAACATAAGAAAAAATATTCATGTCTGGTATCCCCGTAATCGTATCGACCCATAGAATAAAGATAACAGGATTATAACAGGATTATTTAGTAAAAAATCCAGTACAGAATTGATGCTTTTCTACTCATGACCTCAAAAAAAGTTCCAAAATTTTCAACAATAGGAGATACCAACCCCAAAATGGCAACACTGGAAAAAGCATCTCGTCCCGCAAAAAAAATGCCGTCACATGGCCCAAATAACGGAAAAGCGAAAATTTTATAGCCTTCAA
This sequence comes from Engystomops pustulosus, assembly GCF_040894005.1. Lineage (NCBI taxonomy): Eukaryota > Metazoa > Chordata > Amphibia > Anura > Leptodactylidae > Engystomops > Engystomops pustulosus. The sequence goes on along the minus strand of NC_092418.1, from coordinate 78,323,996 downwards.
AAGGGGGCAACCAAAAAACTAAAATCCTGGCAGCTGCAGGGTGCTCCTTCCCTTCTGCGCCTTGCTGTGCCCCCATAACACAAGTAATGTCCACATGTGGGGGGGTCGCTGCACTCAGGAGAAATTGTAGAACAAATTTTATGGTGAGTTTTCTCTTTTTATCTTTTGGAAATGTGTAAATTTTAGGGCTAAATGAACGTATAACCGACAAAATTTGACCATTCTAAATTTCACCGCCATTTTGATTCAATTACTATGAAGATCTCAAGGGGTTAACAATCTTTGTAAATGCTGTTTCTGATAGTTTGAGGGGTGCAGATTTGAAAATGGGTTGGTTATATAGGGGGTTTTGTTGCTAAATATGTAAAATTTGATTTCAAACAGTATTTATCCCCAAAATAGTCAATTCCGAAAATACGGAAAATCGCTATTCGATTTGTAGGCCGCGTGACGTCAAAATAAATTATCCAAACATTTCAAAAATTAAGAAAATGTAAAGTAGACAAATGGGAAATGTTATTCTGCAAGTTATTTAGGTGGTAAATCGATCTGCCTGAAAACGCGGTGATTTTGAATTTCGAAAATGGCAAATTTTTCTAAAACTTCATCATTTTTTTCTTTTTTTTGTAAATAAACGCAAAACTTATCAGCCAAAATTTACCACTAAAATGAAGTACAACATGTGGGGAAAAAACAATCTCAGAATCGCTTTGATAAGTAACAGTGTTCAAAAGTTATTACCACAGGAAGAGACACTGGTCAAATTTTTAAAAAAAGTTGCGAGCCTTAACCTGCAAACAGGCTGCGTCCTTAAGGGGTTAATAAACCTGGTGCAGGACACAAAAATTTACTAAAATGTTCCAGCCTTCTAGTAATTACGGAGCAGCACTTGTGCGCCAGAATGAAACCTACACCATGTCCGACCTAGGGTAGATGTCAGCCATAACCTGGGGCAGTATTCTCATGCAGGCGATAGTACATTTGACCTGCCTTGCTCCCTGCCACGCCCACTTTTGAAAAAAATAAATAAATAAAAAGACTCAATTTTGTGGTGGTCTCCAAGGAATTGCAACAAATTCATGCCTTGTACAGCAAAATACTGAAGTAAAGGCTAACCTCCCCCCACCAAAAAAAATATTTGTAAACAACAATAAGAAGAATTGTATCGTATAGTATTTTAACAGGATCTCTAGGCTCATCAGAAACAGTTTTCCCCGTGAGCGGTTAAACCCCACATTTGTGTTTGCTGTTAGGTGCAATCATATTCCAGGATTGTAACTGGATTCAGAGCTCCCTGGTGCACTCCAAGAAAACAGATAGATCCAGCTCCTGATGCAATAATCCGATAAAAACTTTGATGTTTATTTAAAAAAAGTCATCAAAAATGTGAAAAATAGAATATGTACATGGAAGAAATGTGCCTACGCGTTTCAGTACAATATCTTAATCATGGTGCACTGGTACGTGAGAGCCTTTCAATGTACTGCTGCATAACCCCTCTTCACTGCCACCACTGGCTTCTGTTTGCATACTACAGCAGGTACACCAGAGAACACCAAAGCCAGCTACAATCCTGGAATATATATGCATATCGCAGAGTTCTGCTGATACTTTCCATGACCACTGATCACAACGATTGTGTAATGTTAATAGTGGGAAAACACTTTTGAGTTATAAAGAAAATAGTTTCTAAACGGGGGGATTCACATGGAAGTTGCTACCGATTTTTAATGAAAATGATATGGGTGAATATTATATATTCTGGGTATGAGAAATATATTTGGTGCTAAGTAGGGAACATCCCTAAGAAATGCAGTGAAAACACTGGTCACATTGGAGGTAAAGTGCTGTGAGGACAAGATTTCCAGAGCATTGAATTGCCCAGAACTGCTTACACTAATCCCGTCCCTCTGTTCTGTTCTGTATTTACAGAGAGCAGACTAATAAATTCAACCCCTGAGAACAGGAACCAATTAAGCTAATGTAAAAGTGCTAAGAATAATTGGCGCAGCACACTGGAAACTTGCCATAATACAGTGTGGAGCAAACAAGCACAGCCAAGTGAGAAGACAACTGGCAGCCATTCACCACAAGGGGCGCACTTTGATCACGTGTCTTTACAAAGCCTACGGGGGATTTCCTAGCCGTGTTAATCTGGGGCACCTGTTAATCTGGTGATAATAAACCATAAGGAGAATAGGAATTATCATACATTCACAGGTGGGTGCTCAAGCTTTGATTGACAGGACGCCTCCATTACCTCTTCAGAAAGATGTTTCTCACCAGCTAATGTGTGTTATATCTGGAATAATGCACCTATTATAAGATTAAGAATTAGAAGTCACCTTGGAGTACAATGCTCTGTATAACAACACAAGGAGCCATTATTATGACAAGAGGACTCCTCCGTATTTACAGTAAGGTTACATTATTCCATATATGTCACAGCATTATGTGAAAGGTAAGATTGACGACACGAATAAGACTGTCAAATCCAGAAGGCTCAGCTTCAGCGTGAATAATGAATAGCCCCTTATTCATCCTATACACTACCTGCCATAAACATCAGCCTTCTAACAATGTATAAGAGATAAATGTTGCTATTTAAAACATAATTAACCCTGATATACATAAAACACTAATTATACATAAACGGCAAGGTAATTAAATAAACTGATTGAATTTCCCATATAAAGCTGTCTCTCAAAGCTGTTCGCCTAAGAAAGCTGTCATGAAAAATAAAAGGTCACTCCAGTGCCTATAAGGAATATAAAGGAAAATAGCAGTAAACAATGTACCCGACTAACCTTGAGCTGTGGAGCCGCTTAGGAAATGCTACATAACAGAAACAGAAATCCTATATGAAAACAGTTACTTTATGGGAACAAAAAAAAGGATCAGATAATCAGTTTTATTGACAATATTCAATGGGCAGTTATCATATAACAATGTATAGGGGACACTGTTGTACTAACCTTTTGTGATCAATTTTGATGATACAAAGCTACAGAAAGTGTTTGGTAGCAGCCAGGGAGTGCTGTGAAACCCCACTTTTTTATTTTTAGGTGCAATTATATTCCAGGATTGTAGCTGGATTCTCAGCTTTCTGGTCCACTGGTGTGTGAGATCTCTGAACTGTACTGCTGCATAGCCCCTACCCCTGCCACAGCAGGCTTCTCTTTGAATACTACAGCAGTTACACCAGAGTACACCAAATACAGCTACAATCCTGAAATATAAATGTTTATTATGCAGTCCTGGTGCTACTACTAACACACACAAAGATATGGGTAAACAGAGCTCCAGGACTGCTACCTTAGACCTCATACACATGAATGTTTGGCGGAACGTGTTCCGGCCACACAAATTGCGGCCAGATCAAGTTTTTTTCTACATTCCTCTCTTGGAAAATCTTTGGTATTGCGCAAAAATTAGAACCTGTAATTGGCATATACGTCACTAGATGTGAAAAGTAAAACTAGATAGTCTTAAACAACCCCAGATTCAGCATCAGAAACTAAGTCTGCCCGTCTTACTTTGTTTAGTTTTTGGCCCAATTCACACGGCCGCATGCTCATCCTGCACTCCAACTCTTCCCTCTCCACGGTAAACTGAGAGGCAGTGCTACAAATCAGGTAAAAAGCAGGACCTGCTGTGTATTTTGCAGCGTAGTCACCCGGTTATGTCACGGTGCAGTGAGTCATAGTGTGCTCACCACACCGTGACCAAGTATAACAGACCTCTATGGGGATCATGTAGAGTTCAGATCACAGCTCCCAATACAGTCATGTGAATGGAGCTTTCCTTTAAGACACCTTTGATAAATCTTAATACAATTTATAAAATAATTCCAGGTGTCCACATACCATATTTTTCAGACTATAAGGCGCACAAAAAAAATCCTTTGATTTTCTCAGAAATCAAAGGTGCGCCTTATAGTCCAGTGCGCCTTATATACGAACCTTACTTACAGACAAAAGCTGCCTTGAACTGTGCACAGGTCTGCCACCTGCTGGTCATTCATCCTTATAATCAGATGCGCCTTATAGTCCTGTGCACCTTATATATGAACCTAGACATTTTAGCAGGCATTTATTGATGGTGCGCCTTATACTCCGAAAAATACTGTACATTTCATATCCTATGTATCTGAGGCTCTAGCACAGGGGTCAGGAACCTTTTTGGCTGAGAGAGCCATAAGCGCCACATATTTTAAAATATAATTCTGCGAGAGCCGTACAATGGGGCTTATTTACTGAGGGTCCCGCGGCCACATTTTTGTTGGGGATCACGCCACCCCCCATAGAACATTATTATACACACGCCACCCGCCCCAGAACATTATTATACACACGCCACCCGCCGCAGAACATTATTATACACACGCCACCCCCCGCAGAACATTATTATACACACGCCACCCCCCGCAGAACATTATTATACACACGCCACCCGCCGCAGAACATTATAATACACACGCCACCCGCCGCAGAACATTATTATACACACGCCACCCCCCGCAGAACATTATTATACACACGCCACCCCCCGCAGAACATTATTATACACACGCCACCCCCCGCAGAACATTATTATACACACGCCACCCCCCGCAGAACATTATTATACACACGCCACCCCCCGCAGAATATTATTATACACACGTCACCCCCCGCAGAACATTATTATACACACGCCACCCCCCGCAGAACATTATTATACACACGCCACCCCCCGCAGAACATTATTATACACACGCCACCCCCCGCAGAACATTATACACACGCCACCCCCCGCAGAACATTATTATACACACGCCACCCCCCGCAGAACATCCCAATACACACGCCACCCCCCGCAGAACATTATAATACACACGCCACCCCCCGCAGAACATTATTATACACACGCCACCCCCCGCAGAATATTATTATACACACGTCACCCCCCGCAGAACATTATTATACACACGCCACCCCCCGCAGAACATTATTATACACACGCCACCCCCCGCAGAACATTATTATACACACGCCACCCGCCGCAGAACATTATAATACACACGCCACCCGCCGCAGAACATTAATATACACACGCCACCCCCCGCAGAACATTATTATACACACGCCACCCCCCGCAGAACATTATTATACACACGCCACCCCCCGCAGAACATTATTATACACACGCCACCCCCCGCAGAACATTATTATACACACGCCACCCCCCGCAGAACATTATAATACACACGCCACCCGCCGTAGAACATCCCAATACACATTTGTTAAAGTGTCTGCGCCAGTTTTATGTGGCGGCTGCTCTGTGTCCCACAAGACTGCTAGACTGCTGTTACTGCTAAGCCGGACCATGTGCCACATTTATTACTGACGTGCACCACAATTTTGTCTTAGGTCCTAGCTATTTTGTATCTCAGCTGCTGCAGAACCTCACATTAATGTAGAAATGCAGTGGTGGGGGAAGATATGAGGGGATGATGCAGAGGGGTCTGTAAGGGACACTTAGGAGCTTCATAGCTGCTCCGGCACACAGGACACTAAGGGGTTAGTGCAGAGTGTGAGGAGACACTGGGGGGGAGGGAGCACTTATCTGTGGCTGATCCCCGGCTGCTAACTCCTTCTCCTCAGGTGCTGGATGTCTCCTCAGTATGCAGCTCTCTAGTCTCCTCTGAATGAATCTCCCGCGCTGCTACATCCAGCGCTGGGATTGGCTGCAGGCAGACAGTCTCCTCCCCTCCCTCTCTCACACACGGAGGAGACTGCTGCAAGGAGGGAGAGAGAGGCGCCGCCCCTGAATTAAACCCGCGGACCCTGCGCTGCTCTGCTGAATACATCCAGGGGCATTACTACAGCCAGGGGCACAACAGGAGCCAGATAAGGGCCCCTGGTCTTGACAGTCAGCGTAGCAGATTCCACGGCTGTAGTAATGCCCCTGGATAGGATCCCTGGCTGTGAGCCAGATGCGGCCATCAAAAGAGCCACATCTGGCTCGCGAGCCATAGGTTCCCGACCCCTGCTCTAGCATTTGCTCAGCACCCACTGAATGTGGTGGCCACCTTTATACTTGTGGCAGTTCTATACGACCAGGAACAACTTTTACCAGCAATATGTGGAGAGCGCTACTAGATACAAGACTTAGATTTACTGTATGTATCAAAACCTTATCTGCTTCTATGAAGAGGTGAGCAGGTGCCTGGATGGAGGAGCAGCTGTGGATATTGTGTTCTTGGACTTTGCAAAGGCATTTGACACTGTCCCTCATAGACGCCTGATGGGTAAAATTAGGGCTATTGGTTTGGCAGAAATCATTTGCAATTGGATTGCAAACTGGCTAAAGGATCGTATCCAGAAAGATGTGGTCAATGATTCCTACTCGGAATGGTCACCAGTTATGAGTGGTGTACCTCAGGGTTCTGTGCTTGGCCCACTACTATTTAATATATTTATTAATGATATAGAGGTCGGAATTAATAGCACTGTGTCTATTTTTGCAGATGACACCAAACTGTGTAGTGTAATACAGTCTATGGAGGATGTTCATAGGCTGCAGGGTGACTTGGACAAACTGAATGTTTGGTCATCCACTTGGCAAATGAGGTTTAATGTGGATAAATGTAAGGTTATGCACCTGGGGGCCAATAATCCAAAGGCAAAATATGTACTTGGGGGAGTAAATCTGGGAGAGTCCCTTGTTAAGAAGGACCTGGGGGTACTAGTAGATCATAAATTGAGTAACAGCATGCAATGTCAAGCAGCTGCCTCTAAAGCTAGTAGGATCTTGTCATGTATCAAAAGTGGTATGGACTCTCGTGATAGGGATGTAATATTACCACTACACAAGGCATTGGTTCGGCCTCACCTGGAATATGTCGTCCAGTTCAAGGCACCAGTCCATAAAAAGGACACCCTGGAGCTGGAGAGGGTTCAACATAGAGCCACAAAAATGATAAGGGAAATGGAGGGTCTTGGTTATGAGGAAAGATTAAAACAACTAGATTTATTTAGTCTGGAAAAGAGACGACTACGAGGGGACATGATTAATTTATTTAAATATATGAATGGTCCATACAAAAAATATGGTGGTAAGTTGTTCCAGATTAAATCAAATCAAAAGACAAGGGGGCACTGTCTCCGTTTGGAGAAATCAAGGTTTAATCACCAGAGGTGACAGGGCTTCTTTACTATGAGAACTGTCAATCTGTGGAATAGCCTGCCTCAGGCGCTGGTCACAGCAGGGACAGTAGAGAGCTTCAAGAAGGGTCTAGATGCCTTTTTAAACATAAATAACATTGATGGTTATGTTATATAGAATTGTTTCCCCTAAATCCCTTCCTCATCCAATCCAATCCCTTCCCTTCCTTGGTTGAACTTGATGGACAAGTGTCTTTTTTCAACCGTATAAACTATGAAAAACATTAAACAGCTTTGAATTTGTGCTTACCACATAGACAAAGTCTACACAGCGAACCCTAATGTAGACCGGGGGCTTACCTTCAATTAATGTATCTTAGCAACTTTGCAGAGTGGAGTTTTTACCATATTCAACCAAACAATCCATAAAGCTTTAAAGGGGTTGTCCCAAGTATTTAAGTTATATACAGGAAAGGGGATAAATAGACTAGTTATCAAACTCAGCCAAATGCATGGACAAGAATGGACCCTGAACTCTCCAGAGAATGGGATCCCATTCTCACTAATGGGTGGAGTGGCAGGATGACCATGCACCCTGCCTCACCATTCACCGTCAATGGGAGCAGTCGGAGCACTCAGCCATTCCCTTAATTCCCAAATAAATGGAGCTGCACAACATATGCTCATCTTGCCGTTACACCCATTAGGTGTTCCCATTCCCAGTAGTAAGACCCAAACCAATCAGCTACTTATCTTCTACCCTATGGATAGGAGATAACTGAAATACTTGGGACAACCCATTTAATAATTCTGTATCCAAGTTCTTGACCCATGACCCATTTCCAAAACCAGTGTATTGACTTCTGATATCATAGAGCAGAATATCATATAGCAAAATATTGCTTTGCGATATTATACAATAAAATACCTAAGCTACTATTGTATAGTAATTAAAAAGCGACTTCATAAGCGTCCACAATTTCCTTGGAGGGGTGAAAGGCATAAGTATGAACATAGTTGGAATTCACGCCTGGCACTGAAGGAGTCTGACAGATATAACAGGACAATCTTGTATAATATGTGCTGAAGCGGTGCCTCAGCTGCGCAGGGACACATTCTGACTTTCATTTGTGTTTAAACGCTGCGCAAATTAGCAACCAGCCTGCCCAAGCCTTTCCAAATGAAACCGGCAACAATACCAATCTCTCCACTTTAATTAAAGAGGGAACGTTATCAGAGCTTAGACACCTCAAGCAGAAACATTAAGAAGATACAGCCACTGAATGAACATCTGCTGCTGTTTTCTGATCTTGGTTAGTTTAATTTAGTCCATTCTTCACAATCTGACAAAGTCAATCTTTCACAGTTTGTTATATTCCCATTTAAATATAAAAAACAAACAAAACAAATTACAATGTATTCTTTTAAATATTCCCAGGATCCCAACTTTATATTCTGACTATTGTTATCAAAAAGCTTAATTATCGAGTGTCTTTACTGTTGGAAAGTTAATCGTGCTACAGCCAAGTCCCCTGTGCAAAGGACATTGTGGAGTAACTATAGGCTTTAGGTCAGTGATGGCGAACCTTTTAGAGACCGAGTGCCCAAACTTCAACAAAGACCCGCTTATTTATTGCAAAGTGCCAACACAGAAATGTAATTTGTGATTTATACTCCCTTCTCTGTCACAGTTTTCATTGATACCAGCACCTGAGGACACTAATACAGCAGAAAATAGTCCCAGGTAGAGCTGTCACTTTAAAATAGCTCTGTGCACAGCAAGTCCTGGGCTGTCTGGGACTGCAGAAAGATACCTGGAGTCATCTCTGGTGATGGCCTGAGTGCCCACAGAAAGGGCTCCGAGTGCCACCTCTGGCACCAGTGCCATAGGTTAGCCATCACTGCTTTAGGTCCTAAACATAGAAGGGTATTGGCCTCCTGACGAAGAACAATGTCAGATGGGGTAACTGGACACCTCATTGTCTACCTCAGGGCCTCTGAAACCTCTTCTCTGTACCTGCAGGAGGTAATGTAGATAAATACCCACCATAAACATAACATCTTGTTCAGTCTGCAGGGGCTTTCACCAGTAGAGGGCTTCCATTTGCCTTAAAGTTGCCATATACTCATCATAAGTATGACATATCCGTGTAATATGGTTATATACCGTACAACCATACAACCGTATGATTTTTCCTGTGCTGTATGAAGCCATATATATGTGATGTCTTTCATGCATATGTGCATGTATGTCACTCTATCTGTACCGTATCCGTATAAAATTCGGTGGGCTGGTAAATGATGGCTGACTATTGGCTGGCGGACAGAATGTACCTCCCACTGGTTCTGGGCTCCCTGGATACTGCACGTGTAGACTTCTATGGGCGGACAGAATGGAAACACTGGTGAAAATAGTACATTCTTTCTATATTTTTACGCCTCACTTATGGTACGGTGAACAATACGGTCATGTAAATGGATGGCCGTATATTCCATTGAAATGAATGTGGCAATCACATATATAACGGTACGGTACAGGTAGTTTTCAAGGCCTAACAAGTTCTCTAAACCTTCAAAATATTTTTAGACACTTTCTGAAATTTGACTACAGTATGGAATGGTAATAGAAAAATGTGCTGTTATTTTAGGAATATGTTAATAACCCATACATTACCGGAAGGCACAGGAAACTTTCCTAGTGCTCTACCAATTACCTTCACTTTATATTTTTAGAATTTGACAGAATACTTTTCCAATTTTGCTAAATTTAGCCACCCTGACATTGTTAATTAAACATGATTAGCAATCTTAATTAGCTTACACCGGCAAAGTTATAAACACCTCAAAGCGCATATGACCATTCTACACACAGGACTGCTGTATTTATAACCAGCTCCATTAATACGAGCTATGTCCTTTGGTGAAATGCAAAACAAAACAGCTAAATCGTTAATATAGATTATTAATATCAAATAAGTAGGGGTCTGACACCCCAGGACCCTAAAATCAGCTGCTCTTGACAGCCTTAAGTTCCAGAACTATACATAATATGGAGCCAAAAACAGAAGGTTTCAGTACTTTGTATTGGCAAACATCCTGCAAATCACCTTCACCTCATTTTACATTCTTTGGTTTTGACATCAGATGTTGGGCCCCAATGATCTGATTTTGACAATAGTGCTATGGTAGGCCCTTGCCACCATACCGGGCCACAGCTGGAAAAAATATAGAGCAGAGATCTTTTGCCAGAAACACGGTGCGGCTGCATGGCCTCCCCCTCACCTTCTCCAGCCGTATGGGGTGTAGCATACGTGTGTGAAAGGCGCTTAATCATTTAGATCACCCTCAGGAAAAAATTGCTTCTACTCGGGTGCACAAACATACTGTATGTTTTTGTGTCTTTTTATACAAGCAGTCCCCGGGTTACGAGCAAGATGGGTTCTTTAGGTTTGTTCTTGAGCCGAATTTGTATGCAAGTTGCAACTGTATATTTTGGAATTGTTGCGCCAGACAATATTTTTTTTTTGTCGCAGTGACAATTGGATTTTCAAAATGCTTTGCTATAATGGGAACAAGGATTATCAATAAAGCTTTATTACAGACACCTTACAGCTGATCATTGCAGCCTGGGACTAAAGTAAAGTATTAAAAAAGCTCCATTAGAGAGTGGGCAGAGAGGTCTATCTGTAACTAGGGGTTGTCTGTAAGTCCGGTGTCCTTAAGTAGGGGAACACCAATCCAAGATGACCATGGAACACCCAGACTGACTCTTTCTCCATCCATGAACCCTATTATTTCACAGGATGGAAGGTATTTCCATGTAATGCACAGATGTGAGGGCACGTCAGAAGGAAAAATATGCAAGGGTCCAGTATAGTTAAGTTTGCAATTGGCTAAAGTTTATCCTCCTTTACCCACTTCCTACATGTATCAACATTCTCAAACTTTCTGCATCTATATGCTTATATGCTTTTTGCAGCCTTCCAAGAAAGAATCTTAAAATTAGAGCAGTAATGTCTGCTGGATGAAGATTAGGCACAGCAATAAGAAGAGACGCATCATCTGAGACACTTTTGTGTTTAAGAACAGAACACATTATCTTGTCACTCTCTGAGATCAGACACTGAGATGGGAAGCTGTGTGACAACTGAATACAGATGTCAGCCTCCTTAGGGTCTGCTATTGTGAAGGAGTGGAAACCAAGTGGAATACAAAGGAGCTGAGAACCCATGCAGGCTGCTGCCCATTGTCCTACGCACAACAATTCAAGCATTTTGATGAGGCTGCCTATGTATGTGCTGCATTAACATTATACATAAGTTTCCCATTTTGTGAGTTCTGAAATTTTGCTTTTTTTGGAAACGTTTTTGGTAAATGTCAAACTCAGACATGATAAGGCTTTACTCTAACCCAGAATAAAGGCCTCAATTGTGGCTTTCCATTAGTTTTTTACTGGCAGGAAAAGCATAGGCTTTAGTCAATAGTGTTTTCCAAGATTTTCATGGATTATTTGGAAACCACTGTCCTAGATTTCTTATGAATGAATGCCAACAGCCTTAAAGGAAATCCATCACAACCAGCATGATAAACCAGGGGCACTTACTCATAGATCCAGGCACCATGACTGTGGTAATCTTCTTGTTATTTGTTACCCATGGCGTCCTTCCTTCTAAAATCAACTTTTAAAACTGTGCTGATGCAATAAACGACTCTACCTGAACCCCTCTGTGATCTGTCTTCACAAGCTGTTACACTGTCACTCCATCACCTCGTTCCCTCAGCACTCAGTTTACAGCAGGAAGAGGGAAGGCGAGTTCTGAGGGAACAGACGGGAGGGGAAGACAGTGTAACATCTTGTTACAGAGAACAGATGGGTTAGGACAGCCTTCTGGCTCATTAGAATAATTTTAAAAGTCAACATTAGGAGGCCATGGATAATAAATGTAATTACAGCACCACAGTCACGGTAGGTGAATCTATGAGTAAGTATCCCTGGTTTATCGTACTTGATTTTGATGGTAGATTTCCTTTAAAAAAGAACCTATAACCACCTTCACCAACTCCTACTATTTGCATCCATAACAAGTGTTATTCCACAGTTCCCAAGCATTCATTCTCTTAAACTACGCTTTTAAATATCCAGTTTAGGCCTTTCTTGTCATAATGAAAACTAAATATGCGGTAACTCCCTGATTGTATAGACCCAAGGAACAAAGGGGAAATGTCATTTGGACCACCTAGTGAAAGCCGTAAAAAAAAAAAACCTACAAAAAATTGGTGCAAATGCTTTTGTCATCAATTTCACTGCTTATAGAAACTGCCTGCATTGTTAAATGGCCGAACTAGGAAGTAAATATCATATAGATCTCTGTAAACATAAATATAAAATAGTTATTTCAAATTTTCATATTAACCGGGCCCTTTCCCATTTTTTCATTTCCATTTTTCACTCCCCACCTTCAAAAATGTATAACTTTTTTATTTTTACAAGTAAAAAGCTATGTGACGGCTCTTTTTTGTGTAACAAATTGCACTTCATAGTGATCGCATTGAATATTCCATGCCATGTACTGGGAAGTGGGAAAAAAATTCCAAATGCAGTGAAAATGCTGAAAAAACGCATTTGTGTCGTATTCTTGTGGGCTTGGATATTACGGCTTTCACTTCACGCCACAAATGATGCATCTAATTTATTCTTTGGGTCAGTACGATTACAGGGATACCAAATTTGTATAGGTTTTATAATGTTTTCATACATTTACAAAAATTAAAACCTCATGAACAAAATTTTTTTTTTTATTTTGCCGTCTTCTTGTGCTTATAACTTTTCCATACTTCGTTGTATGGAGTTGTGGGTGGTGTCATCTTTTGCGACTTTTGATGATGTTTTCAATGATATTATTTTTAGGACTGTACGACCTTTTGATCACTTTTTATAGAATTTGTAATTTTTTTTTAAATGGCAAAAAAGTGCCAGTTTTGACTTTGGACACGAATTTCCGTTACGGGGTTAAACGCAGTGAAAAACCGTTGTTTTATTTTGATAGATCGGGCATTTTCGGACGCGGCGATACCTAATGTGTTTATGATTTTTACTGTTTATTTATATTTATATCAGTTCTAGGGAAAGGGGGGTGATTTGAATTTTTAGGTTTTTTTATTATAATTTTTTTTTTTTAACTTTTTTTTTAATTTTTATTTTTACTATTTTTCGGACTCCCTAGGGTACTTTAACCCTAGGTTGTCTGATCGATCCTACCATATACTGCCATACTACAGTATTGCAGTATATGTGGATTTTACTGCTCATACATTACAATGTGCTGATAGCACATTATAATGAATGGGTTAACCCGAAGTAGCTTCGGATCGCCGCTCCCCGATGACGTTACGGGGAGCGGCGATCCTCGGAAAGATGGCGGCGCCCATGCGCCGCCATCAGTTTGAAGCCGCCGGCAGCTTTGCCGGCGGCGATCAGCAAGAAAACACACGCGATCGGTGCGATCGGTGCCTTTGCTGCAATATGCAGCAGAGACTTACCGGCTATGGAGAGGGCTCGGCCCGCGAGCCCTCTCCATGCATCGGAACGCGGCCGCCGCCGTGAATACACGGCGGGCGGTCGTGAACCGGTTAAGATGCGAATACTTCTTCAATGTAAGTTTTTCCTACTAATCCCGCTATAACCCCCCCACTATAGACACTGACACTCAGCTAAGCATACATGTGTTGTCCGTGCTGCTGCCAGAGTCTTTAACCCCTTTCCGCCGCAGCCCTTTTTCATTCATGCGTTTTCATTTTTCACTTCCCAAAAGTATATAACTTTTTTATTTTTCCATGTACAGAGCTGTGTGATGGCATGTTTTCTGCGTAACAAATTGCACTTAAAAAAAGTGATATGTAATATTCCATGCCATGTACTGGGAAGCAGTGAAATTGGTGAAAATACGCATTTGCGTCATTTTCTTGTGGGCTTGAATTGTACGGCTTTCACTCTGTGCCCCAAATGACATGTCAAATTTATTCTTTGGGTCGGTACGATCATGGGGATACCAAATTTGTAAAGGTTTTATAATGTTTTCATACATTTACAAAAATTAAAACCTCCTTCTGGCAATCTTCTGGCACCAATAACCTTTTTATACTTTGGTGTACTGAGCTGTGGGTGGTGCCATTTTTTGCGACTTTTGATGACGTTTTCATTGCTACCATTTTAGGTACTCTGATCGATCCTATCATATACTTCCATACTACAGTATGGCAGTATATGGGGATTTCCCTCGTCATTCATTAGAATGTGCTGATCGCACATTGTAATGAAAGGGTTAAACCGAGGCAGCCTTGGGTCTTCGGAAAACCCGAGGCTGTCATTGTGACGGATCGGCGCTCTCAGATAATGTCATGGAGAGTGACGATCCTTGGCGGTGTTCAGCGGGTTAACACCCGCAACCGGTGCTAGCTAAATGCAGCAAAGACTTACCGGCTATGGAGATTACAAATTCTGCTTAATTTGGAAAAAAAATCAAGCTGCTCCCTCCCATAGACATCTTTATTCTATCCTATATAGAGTGTGTCTATGGAAGTTGCATGAGCTCAAATCTAATCTCCATGTGTTACCTTAAACAGCTCTGAGAAGGGAGGATTAACCCTTCACTTTCAGCCTGATCTTTGAAAATACTGCTCAAAGCATACTACAGCCAGGGAGAAAGCAGGAAGGGTTAACACTCACAGCCGTGTAACAAAAATAAGAGAAGAGAGAGACCTGTCTTCAATCCTGCAGACTTATTTGCCTTAGCAACGAAGAAGTAACATTGTGACTAAGGGGCACATTGAAACCTGTATCTTTACAAACTAAAAATATTTCTTAATGAAGTATATTAGAAAAATGTTTACAACACATCAACCGCGCCCCCCCCCTCCCCTTCCCACACACAATATCAAAAGTCTGAAATCACGATTACTCCAGGTCTTTTCTTCAGGAGGCCCCTTGAGAGAAATATGGTTTCCTGGGCCAGCATAAACGGGAGGCTTTAGGTTACAAGTGAGGTAATGCTACTCCAATGTTACTTGATTTTGCTTCCATATAAATTGTGTCCTGCTAAAAACTCAATCTACTCTTATTGTACTACAAAAGTTCTAACTGCAATATTTTAACACTAATATTAACCTTAAATATCAAATTCCTCCTTTCCTGTGTGCAGTAAGCGTTTATACCCAGCCACATTTGCTGTTTTGTACAGTATTTTATGACCTTGTCCCGTATTTTGTGATGTAGACAGCAAAGGGTAAACTTAAGAAAGCACACGGAGGGCTTTGGTAATCCATGTCATCTTTCAAGATGCTGAGAGCTGCTTACAATCACATATACACATTTCCCATGTAGATATTAAGAGGGAATCCATCAGAACTCTGACAGCTCTTACAATGAAGGCAGCGCCTTCCCTGAAACATTTGGGATTTTATCAGCGTTCAATTTGTCCGTTGCAGAGTGACACATTGTCAGCATAATTTGACAAGAGCTGTATGCAAAGTATTAAATACGTGTCGGGCGCAGGATGAAGGAGAAGTCAGTGCAGCAGATTCCATTGTACTCTATGATGTTACCTGGTTAGGAAAGGCACAGAGTAAGAAAATAGCTGCGCTTTTTAGTGAAGGCAAGTGAAATGATCAATGCTTCATGTCGAGACTCCCCCAGCAGGACTGAGGAGCAGAATAAGGAACGCAGGTAAACCAGTTTATGGATAACTGGATGACATTACTGGATAAAAGAAGAGATCTGAGATCATAGCAGATATGTAGATGTAGTGCAACTTCTTAGTATTTTATTAACTGGATTAATAAAGAAAACCGTAAATAAACCCACCCAAACTAAATACCTCATTGAAAAAACTATGATTAAAAAGCATTTTCCTTATCCCTAAATGGTTCCTTTCCATGGCTGCAATGTTAAAATATTCACTTTGTAAATTTATAAGAAACTCAAGTCCAATGATGAGTCCAATGATGTGAGTCCTGCACATTTTACTTGCAGTCCCCTTCCTCTTTGCTCCTGATTAACAGGTCTCACTGCTAGGACATGCTGCTGTATGGAACTAGTATTTAGGGACCATCTTCCAATATTCAACTACAGACATATACAGTTCTGTGTCAAATGTTTTACATGGCGCCTTTTTGGCTCTGTTACATGAATGAGCACTTCGTGTCATGTGACCAGGGTGATGTCATCTACGGTCCTTTAGCCAATAACATATGCTTTACCCAGTTTCATTTACATCTACCGTGCTGTGATTTCATGTGATTTCATGTGATCAGATACATACTTGAGGTAGATGTTGATGTTACTGGGTAAAGTACCTTAGACTAAGTTGATATTATGAGGATGTAAGGTTAGTTAATAGGGCTGTTACTAGCTGTATTTGTGAAAAATGTCGTGACAGGTTCCCTTTAAATACAGTGTTTTAGACATTCAGTAACACCTAATTGTAACAAAGAAATAATGAGGAACAAACTATACAAAACTGGAATAAAAATAAAATTTTTTCATATTTTCAGTTAGAATATGCCATGTTTATCAGAAAATGAATAGACAGGATACAATCCTGCTTTTATATCTGCCATTCTGCCTGTGGCTTGGACTGCCTAAACATACCCTCCATCTTTGAAACACAGGCAAAGTAGTGTGGGCCCACTGTTCCCACTCTAGGACCACACAGTGGCGAATTAAGGGTTATCATCCTGATCTAACGCCATCCACTTGATAGGGAGCCCACTTCAGGCAATGCAATCTTTTACGGACTGCATCCATCCCTGACACTAAATAATATATATTCAAAAAAGTAGACTACCCACGAAAATGTCTGTATCTGCAGTCCCATTCTGCAGCTACTAGAGCAATTCCTAAGGGACAAAGATATTATAATTTAGTCAGTTTAACTGAAAGGGGAGATTTTCTGTAATGATTTTTCTGATTAAATACAGAAGCATCATACTCAATTCACATAAAGCTGTGTGACAAAAGATACAAATACACTATGCTATATTCAGAAAAATTGAGAGCGATGGAAGGAAAGACTAGCAGATTCTTCACCTCTCCTAAAGATGCCCCTCCTATATATCTTTCCCAGCTACTTCCCATTAGGGTTTTTTTTTGCAATTGAACTCATTACAACACTAAGGCTCCCCACCCCCCTCTCCATAGAGATACATGCGCACAGCGCCATAATACGGGGAAGGATAGGACATGTCCTATCTTTTCCCCGGGTATGGAGCGATACGGTGCTGCACCGTACCGCTCTGTGCGCCCATTGCCAACCTATGGGGGCATATATACGGACGTGTGAATGAAGTCTTACTCAGTAAAAACACTAGCTCCTAAGATCTTATTGACTTTTTCTTTTGAGAGACATCACTCAACTCATCAAAAGCATAAAATTCACCCAGCACATGTACATATCTTTGGGTCTATGTTGAGGTTCTGTGTATGATTACAGAACATCAACAACTTGAAGCTTTAGGAAAAGCTCTATCAACCACCATCAAAGGAAAAGTAAACTGCATGTAAAAGTCAAGAAAACCATTGTAAAAGTTCTGTTTTGTAGTGGGCACTAGAGAACGAACGCTTCATCATAATAAACTCTGCTCAATATGTAGAATATAGACAATCCAAAGTAAGATATATAACTCACTGAGTCCTTGGGGAATGATAATTATCCACAGGCCAAGACCTGTCCAATAAACAAAGTCTAGTATGATCATACACTGAATGCAGCTGGACATTAGGTCTGGATATGCAGAGATGACTTATTGACCCAGTCCAAGGATGAATGAATCTGAAAAATTGAATGTCGTAGGAGTTTGGTTTATATCCCTAGTTATAAACATTGGAATTAGCAAGAGGGAATCTGAAGGCATCTCTAAGACATTTAAAATAAAAGAAGCAGATTAGATTCTTGGGTCTTTACTGTTAATCCCACTTGGCCATATACAAGTTTACTTAGCTGATGAGTAGATAGCAGGATGGGATGTATATCCAGCTGTAGATTGTTATGAAGTACTAAAGCTATCCCATGGGACTCTGGGGGTGGAACGTATATTACTTGACAATAGAGTCCTATGTCTCAAGAACATAAGATGGATACATGCCTAGTATTCTGTACAATCACATTTGGTCCTAAAAGTATATTGCCTCCATAGGCCAATAAGTTATTAGAGCTTGTAAATATAGGCCAGGTAGCTGTCAAATCTTTCTCCAGCGAAGCAATCATGAATACATCTCAGCTATGACAAGGGAACATACTGAACTATTAACTAGAAAAGCATATTTTTCTTGCAATTTCTTAGATAATTTTCCTTGACAAAATAAGTGGTTTGGGTATTAATCAATGCATTTATGAAGCTTCTTTACAACCCACATACACCGTTTTGAAAAGTATCTGGGACTTTGCAAATTTCTTAAATGGGAATAAGTTGCAATTCGAGTCACAGGCCATTGTCAAGATTGGTGCTGCTTCCTAGATATTACATGTTCAATATGTTTTTATAATACCACATGGCACCTATCATCTGGGCACTCAGGCAATACTAGTAGGCCATGAACAATTTGCATGCATGCAGGTTATTCCTTTGAGATTTAGCAGAACCATTAAGTATAGTCCTACTTAGATGCCGGTATACACCCACCAGTAATTAATACAGTTTACAGACACACCTACACTATCCTGTCACGCCGAGAACATGCTGACGGCTAAGCAATTTCCATTTATTAATAACCCTACATTGATTTCTTACTTTATGAGGCACAAAACTCACATTCACACTCATCAAATGACTTTACCCTCTGACTCCAAAATGTTAAACAACTGTAAATCCGTCACTTGTTTATCTTACATAGGAAATCCAGCAAGGAACTCAAGTGTGTGCGAGCGTGGCCCCACAAACTTATCATTCCTACCTTTTATTAAATGCAAATGCAAGCTCTCACCTACCAGTTAACCCATGTGCTATAATTAGAAAACACAGACTACGGAATACTGATTACATTTTCCTCACTGTAAAGACTGTCTAGATCCGGTATGAATTTGCTGGGATATAACCACCTCAACCCATTATGCTGGAAATACCGGCTTCGCGCTGTTTCTGACTGTTCTTTGGATTTTTATGAGATTCTGGAGAAGAATAACCTAAAGTATGAGCACAGTTACTTCATTGGTTGTTTTCAGGTTTTTCAGGAGTATCCAACCTTATATTCTCCAGCAAAAAAAGATACAAGTATGTAAATGAGATACTTATAAAGAACAGCTTCAATATTTAGCCTAAGGAAACTCCATGGAAATAATTAGGTTTTGCAACTTAAAGGAAACAAAATGATTGCCTAGAACATCAATGGTTGGTGAGTGATATTGGGAAGTGTGCAGCATTCATGATGTTTGTGCCATTTGACATGATGAATTTTGCATTACTGGTGTCAGAACCCGCAAATTGTACTGATGGATCAGGTTTCAGGCTTCTTGCTGGAAAACCACACCCAGAGCTGCCTGTGATTGACAACTCCATTTCTGAAGCTGGGTGTGTCTCTGTAATTGTCTTGCCTGCAGCTGCGGTTTGAGTGATGGACAGCTGAGCCAGTCAGTGCTGGAGGTAGTGTCCATCACTGCCTTATATTCTGCCCAGCCCTTCATCTGGTGCTGGTTATTGCAGTCTATCTGTGTATCTAGTGCTCTTGCCATTGTGTTTCTTGCTATTCTGTGTATTGACTTCTGCTTTGCCTACTGACCATTCTACCTGCTACACGAATCTGTACCTTTGCCGCCATCTTGGTTTTGACCCGGTTTGTTTGACTCCGCTTGTCTGTCGGTATCTGTTGTTTGTCCCTCAGTATCGTTTATCTTCCTGTCTGTCTTGTGTCGGTTTCTGTTACCAGTGTGTACACTGACCTATATCTGTATTCCGGTTACCTGTCCACTCCACCATCCAGCAGCTGCCAGACGCAGTAGGTTTTCCTGTCACTTTGTAGTGTCACTCAGGGACCATCAGTTAGGTTCCTAATAGTGGGTTCGCCCTTATCAGGGTGGTTTAAGGTTTAAGGCAGGGCCTTAGCCTGCAGGGACTCCACAGGGTGAGTTTGTCACCACGTACCTAGTCTGACAGCTAGCTCCAAGCCTGGTTGTGGTTGTGCGGTTGCTGGACAGGTTCTGACAACTGGTCACTCAAAACATGAGTTTGATTTTCTTGAAAATATGAAAAATCACCTCCCAACATCCTACAAAAATGAGAGGATGCTTAAATTGCATGTCAACATAAAGTCGACATTTGTCTGCAACTGCAGAAAATTTTTAAAATGGAGAATTTTTATGACATCAGCTATAGTAGTTTTATGAGCTTCAATGATTTCCATACCACCATCAATTTGACCTTCAACTATTTATTCACTGAAATAATTTTTCTGGATACAGTCATCAAAATACAGGACAATGAAATAGTAACATTATTGTACCATAAACCAATGGACCGCCAAACATACCTCATATTAGACAATTCCATCCTAAACACATAAAAAACTCCATTGTCTTTAGCCAAGCAATAAGATACAACCACATTTGCTTCAACACTACAGACAAAGATAAACACCTTGCCAGTCTCACAAAAAATATTTTAAAATAACGTTTATCATCCAAGAACCATTGGAAATCAAATTGCCAGAGCTAACCAGATTCCAAGAAGTCATCTCCAGCAATAGAAGACAAAAAGAGAGAACCACAGGCTCCCTCTTGTTGTCATGCACAACCCCCATCTAGAGGTGCTATAGAGTATTTCACATAGATTACACCTAGAGATGAGCGAACATACTCGTCCGAGCTTGATGCTCGGTCGAGCATTAGCGTACTCGAAACTGCTCGTTGCTCGGACGAATACTTCGCCCGCTCGAGAAAATGGCAGCTCCCGCCGTTTTGCTTTTTGGCGGCCAGAAACAGAGCCAATCACAAGCCAGGAGACTCTGCACTCCACCCAGCATGACGTGGTACCCTTACACGTCGATAGCAGTGGTTGGCTGGCCAGATCAGGTGACCCTGGGATAGACTAGCCGCTGCCCGCGCTGCTCGGATCATTCTGTGTCTGGATGCCGCTAGGGAGAGAGCTGCTGCTGGTCAGGGAAAGCGTTAGGGTGTTCTATTAGCTTACTGTTAGGCAGGAGTGATTCTACAAGAACCCAACAGCCCTTCTTAGGGCTACAATAACGTTCTACTTTTTTTTTTTTATTTGCAGCTAGTACCATATTGTGAGGAATTTGCAGGGGGACTTGCTACCGTTGTGTTTAGCTCTTAGTGACACACATATCCACCTCAAACACCAAAGTGGGAAAATTTATTAGGGGTTTGATTTCAATTAGGCACAGTCTGCCATTTACTTTTTATTTTACGTTTATTTTTTTAATAACTCAGTGTCATCTCATCTTGCATAGTAGTGTGCTTTCATACTTGGCTAGAAAATAGCCATAGGAGAATCCAAACGGCTTACTTACGCCTACAGTAGCGTTATATATATTTGATTTCTGGTTGATCTGCTGGTGGCTGTACTTGCTGCAGTGCATCTACTAGCAAATTGTGAGCAATTTGTAGTGAGACTTGCGACCGCTGTGTTTTGCGCTTAGTGACGCACATATCCATCGCAAAGACCGAAGTGGGAAAATTTATTAGGGGTTGGATTTCAATTAGGCACAGTCTGCCATTTCCTTTTTTATTTTACGTTTATTTTTTTAATAACTCAGCGTCATCTCATCTGGCATAGTAGTGTGCTTTCATACTTGGCTAGAAAATAGCCATAGGAGAATCCAAACGGCTTACTTACGCCTACAGTAGCGTTATATATATTTGATTTCTGGTTGATCTGCTGGTGGCTGTACTTGCTGCAGTGCATCTACTAGCAAATTGTGAGCAATTTGTAATGAGACTTGCGACCGCTGTGTTTTGCGCTTAGTGACGCACATATCCATCGCAAAGACCGAAGTGGGAAAATTTATTAGGCGTTGGATTTCAATTAGGCACAGTCTGCCATTTCCTTTTTTATTTAACGTTTATTTTTTTAATAACTCAGCGTCATCTCATCTGGCATAGTAGTGTGCTTTCATACTTGGCTAGAAAATAGCCATAGGAGAATCCAAACGGCTTACTTACGCCTACAGTAGCGTTATATATATTTGATTTCTGGTTGATCTGCTGGTGGCTGTACTTGCTGCAGTGCATCTACTAGCAAATTGTGAGCAATTTGTAGTGAGACTTGCGACCGCTGTGTTTTGCGCTTAGTGACGCACATATCCATCGCAAAGACCGAAGTGGGAAAATTTATTAGGGGTTGGATTTCAATTAGGCACAGTCTGCCATTTCCTTTTTTATTTTACGTTTATTTTTTTAATAACTCAGCGTCATCTCATCTGGCATAGCAGTGTGCTTTCATACTTGGCTAGAAAATAGCCATAGCAATAGGATAGCATCGTTTGGTTTAAAAACTAAAAAACACAAAAAAAAACAAAAAACACAAAAAAAAGTAAAAAAAAAATTAAAGTTATAACTCTCATTTTCAAAATGTTTAACCCGAGGGCTAGGGGTAGAGGACGAGGGCGGGGACGTGGGCGTCCAACTACTGCAGGGGTCAGAGGCCGTGGTCCTGGGCGGGGTGAGACACCACCTGCTTATGAGGGAGCAGGGGAACGCCGCAGAGCTACACTCCCTAGGTTCATGTCTGAAGTTACTGGGACTCGTGGTAGAGCACTGTTGAGGCCAGAACAGTGCGAACAGGTGATGTCGTGGATTGCCGACAATGCTTCGAGCAATTTGTCCACCAGTCAGTCTTCCACGCAGTCCACCCATGTCACCGAAATCGGCACTCCTCCAGCTCCTGCACCTCAGCCTTCTCCCCCCCAGTCTGCCCCCTCCCAGGAAAATTTGGCATTTGAACCGGCATACTCTGAGGAACTGTTTTCTGGACCCTTCCCACACTCACAAACCACTTGTCCGGTTGCTGCTGAGCAATTTTCCGATGCCCAGGTTTTCCACCAGTCACAGTCTGTGGGTGATGATGACCTTCTTGACGTAGTGGAAGAAGTGTGTAAAGAGGTGTCCGACGATGAGGAGACACGGTTGTCAGACAGTGGGGAAGTTGTTGTCAGGGCAGGAAGTCCGAGGGGGGAGCAGACTGAGGGATCGGAGGATGATGAGGTTACAGACCCAAGCTGGGTTGATAGGCCGGGTGAACACAGTGCTTCTGAGACGGAGGAGAGTCCTCGACCAGAACAGGTTGGAAGAGGCAGTGGTGGGGCCAGACGGAGAGGCAGGGCCAGAGCTGGTGCATCAGCGCCAAATGTGTCAACTAGTGAAGCTCCCGTGGCGAGGGCTCCTGCGGCGAGGGCTAGATTTTCAGAAGTCTGGAGGTTCTTTAAGGAAACACCGGATGACCGACGGACTGTGGTGTGCAACATTTGCCAAACCAGGATCAGCAGGGGTTCCACCACTAATAGCTTAACTACCACCAGTATGCGCAGGCATATGAATGCTAAACACCCCACTCAGTGGCAACAAGCCCGTTCACCTCCGGCCGTGCACACCACTGCTCCTTCCCCTGTGTCAGCTGATAGTCAGCCCCCTGCCCAGGACCCTGCCACAAAAACCCCATCGTCGCCTCCACGATCCTCCACAGCATCCACCAGCGTTCAGCTCTCCATACCCCACACGCTGGAGCGGAAACGCAAATATAGTGCAACCCACCCGCACGCCCAAGCCCTTAATGTCCACATCTCCAGATTGCTTAGCCTGGAGATGCTGCCCTATAGGCTAGTAGAGACCGAGGCCTTTCGCAACCTCATGGCGGCGGCCGCCCCTTGGTATTCGGTCCCCAGCCGCCACTACTTTTCCCGATGTGCCGTCCCAGCCCTGCACCAGCACGTGTCAGACAACATCATCCGTGCCCTGACCAACGCCGTTTCTGACAAGGTCCACCTGACCACGGACACGTGGACGAGTGCTGCCAGGCAGGGCCACTATATATCGCTGACGGCACATTGGGTTAACTTGGTGGAGGCTGGGACCGAGTCTGACCCTGCGGCTGGTCATATACTGCCGACGCCGAGGATTGCGGGGCCTACCTCGGTCCAGGTGTTTCAGGCCTACTATGCCTCCTCCTCCTCCCACCCCTCCTCCACCTCCTCCTCCGAACTACCATCAGTGGGCATGGCGCCATCAGTCGGTAGCTCTAGGCACAGCAGCAGTGCCGTCGCTAAGCGACAGCAGGCGGTGCTCAAACTGCTAAGCCTAGGCGATAAAAGGCACACCGCCCAAGAGCTATTACAGGGCATCACGGCGCAGACTGATCTGTGGCTGGCACCGCTGAACCTGAAGCCAGGCATGGTTGTGTGTGACAACGGCCGTAACCTGGTGGCGGCTCTGCAACTCGGCAGACTGACACATGTGCCATGCCTGGCCCATGTGTTAAATCTGATAGTTCAGCGTTTCCTCAAGACATACCCCAATCTGTCTGATTTGCTCGCGAAGGTGCGCCTCATCTGTGCGCATTTCAGGCAGTCCAGCACAGATGCTGCCACTCTCAGGGCAGCGCAGCGCCGCCTCCAACTGCCCGCTCACCGACTGTTGTGCGACGTACCCACGAGGTGGAATTCAACACTGACCATGTTATCCAGAGTTTACCAGCAGCGCCGAGCGATTGTAGACTGCCAGATGTCAACTTCCACCAGAACTGGTAGTCAGGTCAGTCAGCTTCCTCAAGTCTACAATGAGGAGTGGACGTGGATGTCTGATATCTGTCAGGTGCTGAGTAACTTTGAGGAGTCAACACAGATGGTCAGTGGCGATGCCGCCATCATCAGCCTCACCATCCCGCTGCTTGGCCTGTTGAAAAACTCTCTGATCAGCATGAAGTCGGAAGCTTTGCGCTCGTCACAAGAGACGGGGGAAGAAGATTCCCTTGTTGATAGCCAAAGCACCCTTAGGTCTGTTTCTCAGCGCATATCGGAGGAGGTGGAGGTGGAGGAGGATGAGGAGGAAGAGGAGGAGAATGTTGGCGAGACACAAGAGGGGACCATTGTTGAGTCCTTCACTGTTCAGCGTGTATGGGCAGAAGAAGAGGAGTTGGAGGAGTTGGAGGAGGAGGAAATGGACAGTCAGGCCAGTGAGGGGAGTGAATTCTTACGCGTTGGTACTCTGGCGCATATGGCAGATTTCATGCTAGGCTGCCTATCCCGTGACCCTCGCGTTCAAGGAATTTATTCCAGCACCGATTACTGGGTGTTCACTCTCCTGGACCCACGGTACAAGCAAAATCTTTCCACTCTCATCCCTGGAGAGGAAAGGAGTGTGAGAATGCATGAATACCAGCAGGCCCTGGTGCACAAGCTGAAACAGTATTTCCCTTCTGACAGCGCTAGCGGCAGAGTGCGTAGTTCTGCGGGACAAGTAGCGAGGGAGAGTAGGCGAGCAGGCAGCTTGTCCAGCACTGGCAAGGGTACGCTTTACAAGGCTTTTGCCAGCTTTATGTCACCCCAGCAAGACACTGTCACCTGTCCCCAGTCTCGGCAGAGTAGGGCTGATCTTTACAGAAAGATGGTGAGGGAGTACGTAGCTGACCATACCATCGTCCTAAATGATCACACAGCTCCCTACAACTACTGGGTTTCAAAGCTGGACATGTGGCACGAACTGGCGCTGTACGCCTTGGAGGTTCTTGCCTGCCCTGCCGCTAGCGTCTTGTCCGAGCGGGTTTTCAGTGCAGCTGGTGGCATCATCACCGATAAGCGTACACGCCTGTCGACTGACAGCGCTGACAGGCTGACGCTTATTAAGATGAATAAAGCCTGGATTTCTCATAATTTCCAATCTCCACCAGGTGAAGGAAGCTCAACCTGAATAATTTATCCACTCCTCCTCCTCCTCATTTTCCTCCTTCTCCTCCTCTTTGTACAGTAAAGCAGAGGAAACTGGCTATTTTTTGACAGGGCCCACTGGCTCTAGCTATAGTACTTTATGCATTTAATTTTTCTGGAGGGCCACCGACCCGGTCCTCTGTTTTAAACAATTTTTGGGAGTGCCACATACAGGCACTCAATCTATTCAATTTTTCTGGAGGGCCACCTACCTGCTCCTCTGGTTTGAAAACTTTTTTGGACTGCCACATACAGGCACTCAATCTATTCCATTTTTCTGGAGGGCCACCTACCTGCTCCTCTGGTTTGAAAACTTTTTTGGACTGCCACATACAGGCACTCAATCTATTCCATTTTTCTGGAGGGCCACCTACCTGCTCCTCTGGTTTGAAAACTTTTTTGGACTGCCACATACAGACACTATCCAAATTAAATTGTCTCCATAGCAGCCTCCACGCGTTGTCTCCATTGCTACCTCCAAAAGTCGTCCATATAGCTGCCTCCATACATCGTCCCCTTATCAAACGAGGTGTGTCAGGCAGAAATTTGGGTTGTTTTCATGGATTCCACATCAAAGTTGTTAACTTTGTCGCCACCCTGCTGTGTTATCCACAAAATATACTGGCAAACTTTTATCATTTACCAATATTATTTCAGCGCTTCTTGCGCATCTGTTTACATTCCCCTCACCCGCCATATCCTAAACTTATAAGAACGCTACTACACTTGATCTTATACAAAAGGTTCTTAGAAGTGCTGTTTGGGGAGTAGCCTAGAGACAGGGGCTTGGATTGGCGAAAGCTCGCCTGGCAGCGGAGCGCCAGCTCCATGCGCATCATGCGCTTCTTGCGCATCTGTTTACATTCCCCTCACCCGCCATATCCCAAACTTATAAGAACGCTACTACACTTAACTTGGTGCAGGCTGGGACCGAGTCTGACCCTGGGGCTGGTCATATACTGCCGACGCAGAGAATTGCGGGGCCTACCTCGGTCCAGGTCTCAAAGGCCTAGTATACCTCCTCCTCCTCCCACCCCTCCTCCACCTCCTCCGAATTACCATCCGTGGCCATGGCGCCATCAGTCGGTAGCTCTAGGCACAGCAGCAGTGCCGTCGCTGAGCGACAGCAGGCGGTGCTCAAACTGCTGAGCCTAGGCGATAAAAGGCACAGCGCCCAAGAGCTATTACAGGGCATTCCACATCAAACTTGTTAACTTTGTCGCCACACTGCTGTGTAATCCACAAAATATACTTGCAAACTTTTATCATTTACCGATATTATTTCAGCGCTTCTTGCGCATCTGTTTACATTCCCCTCACCCGCCATATCCCAAACTTATAAGAACGCTACTACACTTGATCTTATACAAAAGGTTCTTAGAAGTGCTGTTTGGGGAGTAGCCTAGAGACAGGGGCTTGGATTGGCGAAAGCTCACCTGGCAGTGGAGCGCCAGCTCCATGCGCATCATGCGCTTCTTGCGCATCTGTTTACATTCCCCTCACCCGCCATATCCCAAACTTATAAGAACGCTACTACACTTGATCTTATACAAAAGGTTCTTAGAAGTGCTGTTTGGGGAGTAGCCTAGAGACAGGGGCTTGGATTGGCGAAAGCTCGCCTGGCAGCGGAGCGCCAGCTCCATGCCAAGATCCAACTAACATAGTTTTAACTGCAGCACCTTTAATCTACTACTAGTTCACTGCCTCCATACATGGTCCCCTTATCAAACGAGCTGTGTCAGGCAGAATTTTGGGTTGTTTTCATGGCTTCCATGTTAACTTTGTCGCCACCCTGCTGTGTAATCCACAAAATATACTGGCAAACTTTTATCATGTACCGATATTATTTGAGCGCTTCTTGCTCACCTCCTTTGGTTCCTCTCTGCCACCCATTGGTTTGAAGCCTGAGTCCATTTAGGGTATGTCGCCATGCCCCTCTCTAGCCTGCCGCTGCTGCCGCTGCCTCTGCATGCCGTCCCCTATAGTGTCAGTGTCAATTATTGGATGCTTTAGATGCTATCTAGCTTCATTCTGTCACTCTGTCATGGCCATGCTGTTGCCCATAGTTTTGGCATAATGGTGCGATTAAGCAGCCTCAGAGGCATCCATGCATGCTGCCCCTGCTGTTTCCTGTCCATTTCCGTGGTGTTTCCATCCTTTTCTGAGGTTCCCAGGTGTTTGGCCAAGCTTCCCTGTGCAGAGCCTTGGTCCCCTTGAAAAATGCTCGAGTCTCCCATTGACTTCAATGGGGCTCGTTATTCGAGACGAGCACTCGAGCATCGGGAAAAGTTTGTCTCGAATAACGAGTACCCGAGCATTTTAGTGCTCGCTCATCTCTAATTACACCCTATTTCATACCCGGGCAAGTGCCGTGGCCCAGAGCTGCTGAGGGGCCCACATGAGGCTGTACATAGAGATTCAATGGAGTTCAGGGGGGCTATATCTAATGAATCCATATGGTGTGTGGGGGGCTTTATATAAAATACCTATGGGTAGGTTGTTTTGGATGACAAACTTGGGA
The DNA here is from genome assembly GCF_040894005.1 of Engystomops pustulosus. Taxonomy (NCBI): domain Eukaryota; kingdom Metazoa; phylum Chordata; class Amphibia; order Anura; family Leptodactylidae; genus Engystomops; species Engystomops pustulosus. The sequence continues at coordinate 78,295,405 of NC_092418.1, read as the reverse complement.
ATCAGTAGACTGTTGTAGTTTCAAAATTTTTAATGCCGCCATGTAAGTTTACTGCAAAGGGGCCCTTGGCCTATTGAAACTTGGAGCCGAACCTGGAACCTGAAAAACCTGAAAAATATATTTCCAGACCCACCTCTTCTGTGCTATAGACAAGTCCCCAATCTAAAAAGTAAAATCGTCAGGAGTTCACTGTCCTCTCCCGCAATAACAGAAACATCTTCCTGTAATCTTCCAAGATGTAAAACTTGTCCTGACATAATCCTGACCACTAACAGGATAAAGATACCTAATTCCCCTGCACCTCACACCATGTGGTATATCTGATTGTGTGTAAAAAATGTCCTCCTGGGGGCCTATATGTTGGTGAAACAAGACAGCAACTCAAGGAACAAGGATGAACTCTCATCATCACACCATAACAGAAAAGAGGACTAATGTACCTGTGCCGAAACACTTTTGACCTGAGCACAAAGTCAAAGATTTTAAAGTATTGGTATTAAAAGACAATTCCAGGGGTCTGAAAGTACAAGTCTATGAAAACATTTGACACTCTCAGGACAGGGATGAATGTGTCACATGAATTTATGTCTTTTTATGACTCTTAAGGAATCTGCTCCTCAGACCTGCCATCACTGCCGTGGACCGGATCTCAATCAAGGGACAATAAAACCATCTCGCTACCCAAGTGCTACAATATTTACTGCTAATAGTGTTTACTATTCTCTCCTTACATTGATTGTTCTGTTTGTTATCACTTGTCTCATCAACCATAGCATTGCTGTGTATACAAGTGTGTGTTCTATTCAGATGTCTTATACCACGCCTGATGAACAGCCCTAAATAGTCACAAAAGATTGCAATTGTCATCATTTTTTTCAGTCAGCCAATAAAAGGGACTTTCATTGTTTTAACCACTGGCTCACATGGAACGAAAATTCTTTTTTGCCAAATTTCTGTTTCATGAATAAATGCCAGACATATCACACAAATTGTTCAACTATCTAAAAGTATAATGTGTAATTAAAAAAACGATCTCAAAATAACCAGGATATGCTAAAGTTTCAACAATATAACCACATTTAGTGAAGATGTCAGACTCTAAAAATAGGGTAGTGTCAGGATAATTGTAAATAGTATCAGCAGCAAGGAGATAAAGCTATCATGAAGACACAACCACATAATGTAGGTAGCAGTGGGATCGCTGTGACCTCAATGATCATGAAAATCGAAATCTCATTTTAACTGAATGATGTAATGACAGGTTGTATATACGTCCTGCTGCTCTTTTAATATAATGGGAGTGTTGGAAATGGGAAAGCACAACACTTGGGTATTCTTTATGTGCTTGGCAACTTTCAGGACTCCCATAGACATTTCTTCCAATGATCACATTATTATGCATGGTATAGGAGGAGATTATAACAATAAAGCTTCCAGTATTTTTAGTATTTAGTATTTTTATTTTCAATAAAACAATATTTTATGACAAATCTACATTGAATGGCCCCTTCTGAACAGTTACAAATAAATAGTCAACTGGGTATTCCTATTCCACAGTCAAATGTGTGTGTCCCTACACTGGGGCACATTTACTTACCCCGTCCTGCGGAGTTCACAAAGTGCATTGTCCGACGATAAGATTGTGCTCCCAATATCCTGCATGTCTCGCTTCCCGGCTCAGGTCCGCTGGAGTTCACCTTTTTCTTCCTGATGCATGTGCTTGATCTTGGGATCTTGAAAGTGAAATCCCGCGCTAAGTCAGAATCGGTTGGATTGTCCGACAGCGTGCCCCCCCCCATTTCTGTCACATGAAAACCAGCGCAAATGAGCGACAATCCCCTCTTAAATACCTGTCACAGCTGTGCAATCCCTGAAAACGTCGGAAAATCAGACAAAAGTGCGTCCGGGAACCCTTAGTAAATAAGCCCCATTGTCTTACATGGTCAGCAGTGACTGGACTGTATGAGACTTTAGGGACAAGCCTAGTATAACACTCATCGGCAATTTATTCCTACATTCCTTAGAGAGATAACAGACTAACACCAGAGCAAATCATTCAAAGAAAATAGGCTCCAGAATTAGTGTGTGGGGAATACAATTATTTCCTAAAACAGACACGTAGAAGAGTGACAGATCCTGTTTAAGAACAGACATATGACTTATTATATACATTTCAAAAAATACTTTTTTTGCATCTTTTCTTTTCATTCCTTTAAATTGTTTCCTTAACAGACAAAGTGTCACAGTAGACTCATCAGCAGGAAAAGAAGTTTCAATACAACATTAATATGTCAAGTGGAGAGTTTTTACATCTATTACGGAATGTACTATAGCAGCATGAATTAAGCATCTAGAAAGAACATTACTGAGGCATGAGGCTTCTTGTGCCATGTTCTTCAGTTATGTTAGGATTTATTCACGAGGTTATCATTTAAAAGTATACAAAAGTAATGGGGTTTGCTGGTCAAAAACAGAGAGCAGGAACATCTGGGACAAACATTTAACTCTACATTAATTGTATTCCATATATAATATCTTATTTATTTTCCTCTAAATTAATTTTTTTTTCAGAACTATAAGATCATCAATATTCGATCATTAAAGGTCCAACTTATGGCATCCCTGACAACTGGCTAGCTTAAGAGCCCACAAACTTGTAATTATTCAGCTAAGAAAAAAGACAGCTAAGGGGAGACCACATTACAATGTACAAATATATGAACAGGCAGTACAAGGATCTCTCCAAAGATCTTTTTATACCTAGGCCTGTGACCAGGACAAGGGGGCATCCTCTAGGCCTAGAGGAAAGGCAGTTCTACCATTGCCATAGCATACCTTGACTGTAAGAGCAGTGAGACTATGGAACCTTCTGCCGTAAGAGGTTGTTATGGCAAACATGTACACGTACATGTTCAAGAGAGGCCTGGATGGCGTTCTACAGAATGGACTTAATGGACCTGAGTCTTTTTTCAACCTTATCTACTATGATACTTAGGAGCCAGTAGCATCATGTCCAATGATAACATGGCTATGCGACAGATTAGTCCACATGGAATAAACTCAAGGTCCTTGGGTGGAATCAGGCTCTTGCTTTATGTTATGAAGCCCATGAGAAAGGCCTCAATATATTGGAGTTCACATTAGGTGTGAAATGCACTTGCCATATCGCCTACTGACCTGTTAGAGGGAAGTAGAGTACATAATGCATCTTATGCCCTCACCTTTACTAGTGCTAGTGGGAAAAGACAGCATTCTGGCACCTCGTGGCAGTTACCTTGGCATTATGTGGCATTGGAGTGTAATAGGGAGATGGTGGGTGTACCTGGCCGGGAGGGGGTAGGCATATATTTGTTGGGCTAGTTGAACAATGTAACAAATTTTTCTTGATGTGAATTATAAACCAAGAACGCTGACATACTGATGAATGCCCTTCTGCTCTTGTTTTAGCTTCTTTTGCCCTGGTTTAAAAAAAATGAATTTACAATTATGCAAATGAGCATGAGGGTCTCTAGGTGCTAATGGAGCCTGGAGTCACTCAGGCTCATTTGCATATTTTTTCACATTTTAAATTTCAATATTCAATTTTCTTAAAAACATAGGAGGTTTAAAGAACACCAGATTCTTCCAGAGGGGGCACACACCAGTATGCCAGTGTGTTTGGTTTACAATCCTTAATCCTGGTGGTAGATGTTCTTCAAGACAATGTTCCTGCAGTGGAGCGGCATAAGGCTGTATCAGATGTTCCCCAAGCAGGGACATGATAACAAGTTTGACACCCTTGACTTAGCCCAATTCAAATTGACTTGGGATTGACTTGACATACCAAGCAGAGACCATATGCAATGCATAGACCTGTGTCTAGTAAAAAGATCACAAAACTTTTCCTAATGCCATGGCCTATTCAAAGAGCTGCGCAAAGAGTCAGGTCCCCAGTGATCTCATATTTAAGACCATGTTACAAAACCACAATTCAGCCCATACTTGACTAGCGACCACCAACATATCTTGTAAACTTCTAGCCCGGAATCTATTCATTTCTATTGAGACTCAAAACTTTGGTTCACCACTGTAGCAAAACAAACTCAATTAGAGCGAGTCACAAAAAAAAGTGAAACAAAAGCAAATGAAAGCATGCTATTATTCCAAATCTCATTTCTGTTAATACTTAAATAAAGTGAAATAATGAAGCAACACTGTAAGAATACTGCGGGTTACCGTAATGGTTTTTATTATTTATGTGTGCTGCACAGGATAATGGAAAGGCTTTTTCTCATGATGAATACCCCTGGTCCCAAAATGCAATTACATAAGCTATTAAAAAATAAATTATACTCAAAACACAAGATCCATAACAAGAATTAAATGAGATTTCAAAGGAATTCACCTGCAATGAGAGCTGACATACCTCACTCTTACTTAGGGAGCTGCAGATGAAAGACAGCTTTGGAATTTTAATCACACGTAGCTCGTAATATCTACTTGGCAACATAATTCAATTCATATAAAATCCAACTAAAGAGAGACTATAACAAGGTACTATATCCCGGAGCAGAACAGCCTGCTTCAGTGTATGGGAATGGAAGGCTGACGCGTCCCTATCAGCCTCTGCCGTTACATCTGCCGGAGGACAAATAAAATATCACTGATGTGCTGCACTAAACTAAGAGGATTACCCTCACAGCAGCTGGACCATGCGAATGTAGGGGTTTTATAGGGCTGGGAATCAGACAACTATAAACCCAACAAAACAAGTAGAAACCAGCATATAAAGAAAAAACTACCGTAAGTTGGAATTGCTGTATTAGATTTCGTGTCTGAAGATATGAAGGACAAAGCAACAAATATCTATTTCCCATAAGTGTTCATACTTCGAGTATACCTATTATTTACACTATGATTTCATTAGTAGTGAATTAAAATTAAAAAAACTTCCCAGGCGCAAATATGTAAAACGGTAAGCTGATACAATATCTCCCCTGGTTTGTATTAGAGACAAGACAGCACATATCAAAAGGGGTGGCCACTTATGTGATCCCAAGGTTGGTGAAGTAAAGTAATTTCTTATTAACCCCTTAAGGACGCAGGGTTTTTTCATTCATTTTTGCTTTCCACCATCACTTTTTAATTTTTCCGTGTACAGAGCTGGAGGCTTATTTTCTATGTAACGAATATTACTTCTCAGTGAGCTTACTACTCCATGTCGTGTACTGGGAAGTTGGAAAAAAATTCCAAATGTGGTAAAATTGGCAGAAAAACACATTTGCGTCACGTTCTTGTGGACTCAGTTTTTACCACTTTCATTGTGCACTCCAAATGATACATCTACTTTGTTCTTTGGTTCGGTACGATCACGGTGATATCAAATTTATGAAGGATTTATTATGTTATACATAGACCGTAATACATTTTCACAAACTAAACGAATGCATATGAAAAAAAATTAAATTTGTTTAGCCAACTAATGACGCTAATAACTTTTTCATACTTCGGTGTACGGAGCTGTGTTAGGTGTCAATATTTGCTAAATGACCTGACGTTTTTCATCCTACCTTTTTGAGGTGTGTGCGACCTTTTGATCACTTTTTATTTCATTTTTCTATCTGATGTAAAATGGTGTAAAAGTAGTGTTTTGGACATACTATTTTTTAGACCCTCTAAGGTACTTTAACCCTAAATGGTCTGATTGTTCCTACCATATACTGCAATACTACTGCATTTCAGTATATGGCACGTTTACATAGTATTCATTACAATGAGCTACTGGTTCATTGTAATGAATCTTCAACAGCCATGCAGCCCCGGGACGGAAGTAGACCTGAGGCTGTCAAGGCAACTGATCATGGCTCCCCGATGCGTTCCCAAGGAGCTACAATCGAAACAAAGATGGCAGTGCCCATGCACCACTGTCTCTTAAATGCTGCTGGCAACTCCGCTGGCAGTATCAGAAGAGTTATACTAGTTAATGCTAGCACTGTTTACAGGTATTAGCGTTGGGTGTTTGCTGCTATATACAGCAAATCCCACCACTGTAGGAAGGGGGCTCACCCTGTGAGCCCTCATTATACAGCCTCTGAACCTCTGTGCCATACATGTATGCTGCAGAGCATGAAGGAGTTAAACCATTCCAGTACCCTGTTGTGACATCACATTAAAATGCACCTTTATAACTTTAACATCACTATCCCCCATTGTGAAAATGTGTCATTGCAAAAATGCACCATTGCAACGTCCTGTTGTACAATGCTTCAATATAAGGTCACAACGCCCCTTCGTGACAATATCTGTTCTGACATCACAATGCCCCACAGTAACAACACTATGCCCCATTGTGACATCACAATGCTAGTTTGTGACAGACCCACTAGAGAACTAGTGACAAACAAAAAACATTAAACATTAACCAAAAGTACAATTAATTATAACTATAGAAGTTTATATTGTTTATGTTCTTTTTAAAAAAATCATGGTCATAGGACAGAAGACTATGGTACACACGATCAGACAAAATTTTGAAGGATGCCATAACATTGCCCTTCTAAGATATGGATATTTAGCCCAAGCTTTCTGATGTGTACATAGAGCTAAGATGAGAATATTTATCACAACAAACATTCAAAGCTTACACTATTAAATATTAATAGGAAAGTCCTCAGGTATGATCTTCTCAGCGCAGCAATCCTCAGAGAACGTCTGCTCTATTTTTCTCCAATCCACAGGGCAGATCAGGGGTGCCTGAGAAAACTTGTTTCAAGACAGATTTTGTGCCAGATTATATTTTTATTAAAAATAAAACTGCAAATTGGAGATCATCAATATCAATTTTACTCTGCAGCCTGTAATGCTCTTGGGAATTAGTTGGAAAATTGCAACCCTGGTCTGAATGCAAATGGGACGTGCTGATGAATGACTCGGGTGTTAAGAGAATAATGCAAAAAACTTCTTCATAGAGACAAAGAAAGCGCTGACAATAAAACTAAATATTTTACTACATGAAAATAAAAGTCATTTTATAATAATTTAACTCAATAAAATGTTTTCTTTAATAGAAGTATAATGTTTAGCAGAGCATGGGAAGCAATACGACTCGTCTTACTATACCTTATTTTATACCTCATGTAAAAGCGGATTTCTTTACAAAGTTACAAAGTTTAATTACTAAATGATAAAACTTTATGCCACTTATGTAATTAAGCTTGGTGTTTCAGTTTGTCACCACTAGCCTATCCTTTGCTTGCCATCAGTGAATAGAAATAATAATATTAATTATATCCATTGGCTAAAAGATTCACAGATCTGGTCATGTGCTATAGGTGAAGGACCGGTACCAAGTCTTAAAGGGAACCTACCACCATAATTCTACCTATAAAAGTAGATTGGGTGGTAGGTGGATCAATGGGACGTGAGGATAAACGGACAAAGGCACACAGCTATGAGGAGCTGCTCGCCGAAGATGAAATGGTAGGCGGAGAAAAGAGGCTACTGGGATGTGGAATAGCCGCAACGTGTAGCCTCATGTCCGGCTACTCCACACCCCAGTAGCCGCTTAGAAAAATTTTACATACCCGCTTATTAAAGTTTACTAAAAGATAGCCCGGATGTGAGGATTAGCCCAAAAAAGGGCTATCCTCACGTCCCATTCATCCACCTACCACCCAATCTTTTGCTACACAATGTAAGGCTGTGTCTGGAAGATTCCTGATGTGCCCATACAGCTTATGGCGCAGACATTTCCCACTGTATCCATATACAGAGGTATAAGTTGCAAAGCAGACATATTTCTGACATATCCACAGAAAGTGTTAGACATACCTGAGTAAGGAATATACAAATGTTTTCCAGAATCGTAAAAAATATATTCCTTCAGTGCTATGTGAAATCAATTCCTAACTAAACTATGACCACAGCAAATCACCAAAATGATGATGAAACAGTGCTGTCTATAGTTGGGTGTCTATTCCCTTTGAAAAAGACTTAATGGGGCATATTTTTATCAGGTCCTCTGCGCCACTTCAGTGGGGAGTGAAGGGGGAGGGGCACGGTTAGCCGACCAGGAAAGGGCGTACTCGCTGCTGCCGGCAACTTTTCACATGGCAAGACCTGGCGTAGAATAATTTTGCCATCTTGGAAAACGTGTTTGCAGTATTCCTTACCCAGAATTCGCAGCAACATAGATGGCTTTTAAAAAGCTATACACCTGTCAAAGTGTCCTGCAAAAGGAAATCCCCATGAGGACAATGAATTCTTCCTGATAGATGAGAGCTGGGACCCATTATTATCTCAAAAACATCAGTCTTTGTTTTTATATATATATTATATGTATATTTTTGTAATGCAATAAACAAGGGATTGCTTGTCTTTACCTTCTGTTGCTGTGTATGTGCAATAGAAAATCCATACTGTCCTTCAATGTCAGAAAATAGCAGAGCTACACAAAGATGTGCATAAGAAATTAAAATCCTTCTACTGCACATGTAAAGGAAAGGCATCCTCTCTAAAACTCTTACACGAACATAAAGCAGTTATTTTTCTGTAGAGAACACAAGAGAATAAAGTCAAAACCAAGCCGGCAACATAACCTATGAATTATCTAAATCATAGACTTGTAGAACATGGTGTATCTGTTATCTGAATTGTACATTTGTAAAATTCATTCTATAAATTATCCAAGTTTAGACTTGCCAAATGAAGCCTATGAATAAAATAAAGTGTACACTTCCAAAATGTAGATTAAAGATAAGCTACTGTATTGAATTTCAACTAGTAGAGGGTGTTTCAGGAGTAAGGTCAAACACACAACTGGGAAACTGTATCACTGGGAGACCAACACTATACAATACCGGCACAGACAAAAGTACTCAGATTGGCTGTACCGAACACCCCACCGCCACCACAACAGCCACACGTCGAAATGACCAAGGATCTGGGCATTATAATTGGCCAAGTTTTTGGTGTCTCTAATCCACAGGCACCCTGTAAACAACTTACTGAAAAGGGTGGCACATGACAGATACCATTTTTCAGAAAACTGGTCTCAAAGCCCAGCTTTTCACAAGGGTTCTCCTTCTATTATCATCTAGAGCAGGGGTAGGGAACCTATGGCTCGGGAGCCAGATATGGCTCTTTTGTTGGCTGCATCTGGCTCTCAGACAGATCTTTAATAAATAGTGATAGCCGCTGTGTGTCTCTTAAACTGATCACTGGACACAGACAGCTATGTTACGACCTTTGTACGACCCAGGCGCCATCGCCACCAGTGATGAGGAGCTGGCTGCAGGGAGTAAGTGAATATTCTTTTTTTTTGCTGTGACTACCTATCTACTTAGGGGTATGTGATGTGGCTACCTATCTCCTGGGAAGCATGTGCTGTGGCTACCTATTTACAGGGAGTATGTGCTGTAGCTACCTATCTACTGGGAGGCATGAGGTGGGTGTCAGGATTTGGTGTAGTGAAACCCCTGGACCATTGCAGATGATGATGTAAGCAGACACCTGGGACCGGAATCTAAGTGGCACCCAGTCTTCACCAGAGCCCGCCGCAAAGCAGGATGGTCTTGGTGCAGCGTGGTACCACCAGGTCGTTCCACAGGTGCGACTTATCCACGGTGGCAGCCAAGGTCGAGGTACAGGATCACTAGGCAGTCTCATGGTCAGGGACAGGTAGACGGTCAAGGTCAGTGAAGGAGCAGAATAAGGAACAGTCCGGGGTCACAACGGGAGGTCAACACTTGGGAAAGAAACACTGTGGAAAGCTTCCTCATAGGTATGAAGCACTAAGATCTGTCAGGGAATGCTGAGAGCCGCCGGTCTTCATAGGAACCCGAGACGTAAGCAGTGCCAAGCAGCAGCGCACTGGCTCATCAAATCTGCGAGTGCCAGCATGGGAGCAGGAACGTGGAGAGGTGAGTGAGCTTGGAAAGGGGCGCCGCCACGGAGAGGGGCACTGGTGTGCCTGCGATCCAATACGTAGATCGCAGGGGCACCCGTGACGCTGGGACTACCCATCTACTGGGGGGCATGTGCATATGGTACGGCTCTTACAGAATAACATTTTAAAATATGTGGCTTCATGGCTCTCTCAGCCAAAAAGGTTCCTGACCCCTGATCTAGAGTGACAGTGTGTACGTGCCAGATTCAGAAATTGTGGCACACGTTCTTCATGAACCTGGTGCTCCCTGCAATGCCCCGACAGAGTGCACCACTTTTTTTTAGTGCACCTTTAACATAGGGTGTGCAACACATTTCTGTGGACTCTGTATGATGTGTTTTGCACGTTTCAACTGTGCATCAGAACACCCCTTTCAGTGCAGAACTATGTGTCGCATCGGGTATAGTACGACAAATGAGTCATGTGCGACATATGTGGTGCTGACACTTCTTAAAGCAGTTTGCGCTAAAAAGAAGCTGGAAGAAAGAAAATCCGTAAGAAAACTGGTGCAGGGACTTTAGTAAATCTTAGCCATTGTATGTCCATAAAATCATGCAACCTCTAGGTTCAAAGACAACACTGCAAGTTCTAAGAGAGTCACCGCCTCTAATTTACTTAAAGAGGCATTTTTAATTACATCTCTGGGACCTCTAACTGTCAGCAGTGTGTAGTGAGTTCCAGGGTAGGGCAGTTCAAACCGCACAAGTCGTTTCTCCTTAATCCCTCCTCCTCACTCACGACCCTTCCCTCTTTTAACCCCTCCACTGCACCTATGTAAGGCGAGCAGTTCAGAAGAGACGTTACCTGAATTGATGGATTTAACTTGTGAGTATTATATTGTATTTGGGCATCGTTTATGCAAGATGTTTTGTCAGCCTTAGTGGTGGTGGCTAAATTCACTCAGCTTCTCTGACAGGAAATCTGTCAGAGGGCTATCCAGTGTGATCCATTATTTTCTCTTACTGAACCTAAGTCTGTGATCCTGATAAGTATATAAGACACAAATCAGTCTTCTCTGCTGAATTTTCAATCTACAATCCAAATCTTTGGCTGCCTTAGCAAACCAGAAGAGCTGGCAGAGTGACTGCCACATCAGACAGTTGTCTTACAGCCACAGGACTGCATGAGATAGAGGAAGACATGACTGAGTGCCAGATCCTGTACCGGCCCTGCCCTGCCTGGCGTAGCACTGCATTATAACCTGTGCCTATTCTGACAGTTAGTGCGCAGGCGTGGGGTAAGACAGCCCACCACTTGCCCACTGCACCACCGAGCACCGCCCCTTCACGCCCACACAGTTCCTGGTAGTTTGCAAGGAATCACAATTATTTAATGTCATATAAGCCAGAAAACTGAAAATCAAACCCTCATAAATGCCCCCCCCCCCCCCAACAAAGTATTAAACCAATATCTGAAAAATGGGACCAGATACATGATGGAAGAAAAATATGTTTGAACATAATTTGTTATTTTTGTGCTTTTTATTTTATTTTATTAACACTCCATCAATTAATTCAAAATGGAAACTTTAAGAAACAAAACCACAAAGAAACTTTTTTTTTAATAATTTCTTCTAACAGAGATAATATTTTTATATTAAAAGCTCATAAAATACATTATAAATGATTATCTGGAGCAAAATGCACTTTTTTGTATTATATCAAAACTTATCAAGGTTTTCTACTACATAATAGTAATACATGATGAGTAGCGGCAGACAATAAACTAGAGCTTACAAGTAAGTTCATTTGGAGTACTGTAAATACACATGATTTCCATTGTGTAGGCCTTGTACATGACACTTTGTGAGATTTGCTTTATTTTCAAGGTTGTAATCGCATTAGAATGAGGTAGCGCAGTGACAGTCAGGTCCGGGTCTGGCTCCGGTCCCAGCTCTGGTTTGGCTTTCGATCCACGGTAGAACAACAACTGATAAGTGACAGTAATTAGCTGCATGACTGCTCCCTCTAAAACTAAAGATCTCCAGAAAGTGGAAACAATTGATAATGCCTTATATTCACATTGTTACAACTTCTAAGCCTTTATGACAGTTTAGTGATGGAATTGATGAGAATCTTCAGATAACAAAAAGACTGCAGTCCTGCTCATCAATTCAGTGGGATGACAAGGAGGCAGCGCCGGAGAGCTGACATGGCATAATCAGGAGGCGTGCAATATGCTGCATTATCAGAAGGAACACACATTAGTAAAGCCCAGACGAGAACGTACACTACCCATGAGGGGGTACCACTGGGAGCTGGTTCAGAACAATATTGCAATATAAATAGAAGCACATTTTCTATTTTATGTTTGTAATGCAATTTTATTACTGATATAAATAGCAATTAAAAATCATCCCAAAATCATTTACACACACAATTACTTTAATGGATAAACTATATAAACTGCTAGTCTACATAATTCTTAACCCCCAATCGCTATGGTTTCTATTGTTGTGGCAGTTATTGTCATGTCAATGCAGGTAAAGTTTTTGGGATGTTTAGTTGCTGAAATTGCATTCAGTACATGAAAAGTGACAGATACTGATGTGTCCTTCCTAACCTGTCCATATATGTGTTTCACAAGTTAAGCTTCTTTTCAGTATACAAATTATACTATACAAATAGTATAATTCTGTGATAGAGCAGGTTATCACAAATATATACAATATACTTATAGATGGATATGTCTATAAGTGGCCGGTCAATGGTTGTGCTGTGAACTGTAAGAGTTTAAGGCTATTATTAGTATATGTTGATATTGAATCTGGTGTCATGAGAAACTGGAGTTAAGGACGGACTTAGAACAACTCATGTCTTAAAGATGATCTATTTTGCCCCTATAATATTAGAGGATTCATCATATGGATGCAGTCATCTAATTCTTGTTGGGTCTGAATTTAAAATAATGTTATAGGTAAAAGCTGTCATAGTTTAAGCTGGTGTTGATAACCACCGAACGATACCTGAAACTATACATAGGTTGCAGATGTGGCCTTCTAGAAGGCGCCCATGTACAATGGCATAACATGAGGGGGTGCATGTGGTTCAGGAGTTGGGATTAGTGGACCCTTTTAAAATAAGTTTGGGACAGCAAAGGAAGGGACGTCCTGTCCTGTGGTCTGGGAAAGTGAAGTCCACCGCTCTGAGGTGGTCATTATTTGGCTAAAACAGGTCCCTTTGTTTTTGCCATTTCTGCCCCATCCCCATGAATTTTCCAGAATTCCTAAAAAAAAACCCTTTAAGATTGACAATGTGATCGATGATGACCTCATGTACAGATCTGTCCTCCTATCCCTTTCTTCTTGACTAGCCATGTCCCAAAGTATGTGTTTCACAATTATTAGCTTTTCAAAATAATATGGTTTTGCTGTCTAACATCACAAATAATATCCTCTATGTATCTATGTGCAGCCACCTAGTGATGATGTGCAATGTAGACTGTCCAGAGGATTGTTAGCATGTCACATGTAAGACTAGAGGTCCTATCTATTCAAGCCAACTAGAGTCTTACAAAACCCTTCATGTAACTTATCCCACATAATAAATTCTCCACTGAGGCTATTGAATTATTTCCATTCCCCATAATTGATTATATTCATTTTCTCCTAAGAGAAAATCCCCAACTATCAGCCAGAATGAGCTCTGGCCTATTAGCATGACAGAAAATACTGGCAGAACGCTGCCATTATGGATGACATGTCAGATGTCTGAAGTAGGCATTCACAGCCCTCCCTTAGACAATGCCGCTATCATTCCTATCCTCCCGTTTCTATGATCTTGGTAAAAAAAAAAAAACTTCAAAAGAACATCAAGCAGATTCCATATACACAGATTCATTTTTATAATTGTCTGTAAGAGGCGCCTGCATTAAATTCCACTTATGGATATATCTTGAATATTTCATCAGGGCTTAGAACCAGCCCGATAAACTCTGCATGTAACTGTGTCCTCCTACTGACATTTTAATCAAGCCGCTCTCCTGCTTCCTTACAACTGAACGGAAAGCTGAATTAAACATGTGTGTATGTGTTTATATTCGCTCTATACAATTCTCGCTGAAGACACCGATGAGATACTTAGTGATTGTTTTTCCAGGCATAAATGTTTATGTCTATTTTATGATATCCCTTCCCCCTCCGGAAAGGCTTCCCGAATCCTTGACGTCTTTGTCTGTGTTTTCCATTGATAAATTACAATTATGGTTTGCAGAGCAGAGATTATTGCATTTTATTCTCGGAGTATTAAATATGTTTGATGCTTTTTTGGTAAACAAGGCGGTACAAGATTTTATTATGCTTTATAATGCATTCCCTTACCTGGATACATAACAGCTACAACTCTATGCCCAGAGGAGGGAATAATTTTCTGATATTAATGAAGTCCAATATGTTTATAGGGGTGTCCCCTAGGCTGAAAAAGTGTTAGCAGCGACCCATAAAGACCCTGATGAGGTTTGCATAACTAGGGGTCAGTTGCATTTCATTGCACTGCCAGTTGCAGTAAAGGTTATCCACAGTGTATATTAATTGTGGGCCGATCACCAACTACATTGACAGCCAATCCCTTTCCATTGTTAAAGGGCATCTACCTCCAGGATGAAGGACTGTATGCTAATTAGCTTGAGGTACTCCAGGCTCCACAGGTGTTAATGGAGCCCTTCATTTGCATACAGTCTTTCACCCTGGCGTCAGATGTCCTGCTAAGCTGTTTTTTAGGAGGTGGATGGGGGGGATCTGCTCCAAATTTATTAACAGACTATTTATGTCTGAAATTCAAAAAAGGAAATTTAGAATCACTATGAATTAGAAATCAGTAGATCTAATAAAAGTAGCCTAAGCTATGTCCCTTTTAAACACGTTAACTTTTCTTTATTTTTCATATACTGATTCAGATTTTACAGCTATTACGTTGCTTGTCATCCTCTGCAACATTGTAACTGCATAATTTATGACTTTCACTAACTATGGGAGTTTGTGTCAAATAATAAGAATGACATTTCCTTACTGCTATCCTACGGCAGCAGAGTCAGAAAATTCTAGAGGGGTAAAATACGAGCATCTATCTTCACCAAGTACTAACGCAGCAGGATGTGCCCCTTAAGCAACATTGAACTGCTCATTGTCGGCTTGGGAAATCCGCTATAGGGATTACATTGGCTAAGCTCAGGGTTCACTTTTCCATGTACTGAGCTGTAATTAACTGTGTAACACGTTGCTTTCTGCCCTTCACTCAATGGAGTGCGACTGAAAGACCAGCAAATACGTGGGAACTCAGCATCAACTCTGTTCTGAGCTGTCGAATATTCTTTTATTCCCATGTGCTGGACCAACTTAAAACTTAATGCTTCAGGTTCTCAGCAAAGTTTGGCTTTAGGAGAAATTCAGAAAACTTAATCTTTTTAAGTTCTTAATACCTGTGTATACACTACATGTAAAGAATTACATGAAAAATATTACTCATAAAAACATATGGACTCTTATGCACCATGTCTCAATGCAGTATATAATGGAGGGAGAGAAGCTGAGCAGTGTCATATATAGGTTTATATAATTTTGTGCATGGCAGGACTCCTTAGAGAGATTAAAAGAGTCCTGGTCTCTGTTAGAAATCCTGACAGAAGTTACTCTGCTTCTTACTGCTTCACATGCTGCAACCTAAATCTACAGCCTATTCTTAGATTTGCTATTTACTTGGTTCACTTTAAATATAGATTTATTTTTCTAATGGAATATGTTATTTTTTAGACTGGTACTTCAGGAAAAACACTCTTCTTGATATAAGTTTCAAGGTAAAATTTATATTTGTAATCATATTTTAAGAATATTTGATGAATTTTTACAAATATTTTCATGACAATATCTTTATTTCTGTAGGTTTTTATCTATACAGCAGCCATCTAATTTACATTACAATATACGATAATACTTCTATAAAACGTCATAATTACGTCACTACTGACATTAGGCGATGTCACAGTTTATCTTCTTCCGCTCCCTGCACAATGACCTCTATATTGATAACACTGCTGACCAATTATTACATCACTGCTGAAAATAGATGATGTCACAGCTTATCTCCTCCCCTTCCTGTACAATGACCTCTAAACTGATAACACTACTGACCAATTATAACATCACTGCTGAAAATAGATGATGTCATATCTTATCTCCTCCTACCTGTACAATGAGCTCTATATAGATAACACTAACCCATCATTACATCACTACTGACAAATTGCTATTTTTACCAGTATTTCAGTTTTTATCTCCTTTGCACAGCAGCAAATTGCCCAATTAAAAGTCTTTCCGTTTAGTCAAGCGGTCCGCTACAGGAAAAAAACTACACTTTCGTGCACAATTCTGGCTTGTTGAATTAGGGGGTTAGATATCCCCTTTAATGAAATGTCCTGTCAGACGTCCCCTTCAATGAAATGCCCTGCCGGATGCCCCCTTTAATGAAATGTCCTGCCAGATGCCCCCTTTAATGAGAAGTCCTGCCAGATGCCTCCCTTTAATTAAATGTCCTGACAGATGCCCCCTTAATAAAGATGCCCTGACAGACACCCAACTTTAATGACATGTCCTGCCAGACACTTCCCCTTAATAATATGTCCCATCAGACGCCCCCCACTTAATAAAATGTCCTGCCAGACACCACCCCTAAATAAAATGTCTGGCCATATTCCCCATTTTAATGACATGTCCTGCCAGACACCTCCCCTTAATAATATATAATAATATAATATGTCCTGTCATATGCCCCCTCCTCTGGAAAAAAAAAATTAAACCTATGCTCATCTTCAGCTTCTTCTCCCAAACCAGGCGGCTCCTTCTTTGGCACTTCAGGTCCGGACGTATCACTATGACGGGCCAGTGTTGCGGCCGTCATAGTGTAAGGGCCCTCGTGGCACATGAAATATGACGTCACATGGTCGCAACACCGCCGGATCATAGTGAAGAAGCCAAAAGGCAATTATAGATTTTTTAATTTCTCAGATAGGGCCCAGGAATGGGGGGGGGGGGGGGGTTAGAGGGTACTGTGAGCCCTTTGGGCCCCTCTTTTGATAGGAAAACAGGGGGGGGGGCTTGAACACAGTCCCACTAGACCCCCAATGATGGCGGCCCTAGGTGAAAGCCATCAGCCTCAGCCAAGTTTATCATCAAACACATGTGAAAACAGCATACACATTTTTCATATGTAAGCCAATTACACATGTATACCCATGAATAGGTGATAGATGACTCATGGCTGTGGGTCTGACTGCTGGGGCACTGCACAGTTGGCAGAATGGTGACCACATTCATTTCCATGTGACTTCCAGGACATTTTACAAATTGGGGCACTCTGGAAGTCCCATTCTGTATGGGGCAGGGCACACAGACTGGCAGTTCCCCTGTTGTATCTATCACTGAGGGTTCTAGCAGTCAGACCCTCAAATGTATTTGAAAAGTCCCCTTTGCTTGCATTTTAAAATTAAAATATTCTCTACATCATAATACCGAAAACCACTTGCTTACCAGGCAAAAGAAGTCAATAGATTAAGATTTAAAAGCAAAAATGTGCCATATGTGCAGTGGCCACGGCTTATAATTGAACACACCCTGTTTTTGTTCTCACTATAATTCAATTAATAGTTAATTCAATCAGCCGAAGCTCTGGGAAGGTGATGCAAATACTTAACGCTTATATCCAAGGTGCTGAGGGACCCACATCCCCACATAAACCACCACATCAGCACTTCAAGAATTAGCAGTTGTGCTGGAGGTACTGAACTGTGCACGCCGAGGCATAAATCATTCGACTGGAAGCGACATTTATACAAATGGGAGAACAAACTGTTTTCATTTAAAAAGTTAACACATTTTAAGGCAAAGTACATGGGACTGATTGCTGAGCTAACTGCACTGGGCAGAGGCCATGTGGGTAGAGCCCGAGCTCTCCGGCAGCTCAGTACGTAAAGATAACTCACATGAGACTGATATATTGGAGCCGAATTTAATAAATTGAGGCAAACATGGAACAAAGCGACTTTAATCATAAGAGAACAATATTCCGCTGTGCACAGATTAAAGGGACAGTGCCGCCTGTTTGTGCAGAGTACGGAGTAATTTTGCTACTTTCCTATAGATGTTCAACAGTCCTATAGTTAGAATGTGACGTACTATCCCTAAATTGCATTTTTTTTTCACTGAATTATATCATGGAATTATGCAAAATAAATTATTTGAAAGACATAATATAAAAATTCACTACTCACTGAATGAGAATGAATACAATATTCACAATTTTATCATTCTTTATTAACATAGAGGGCTGTACTGTGGCCACATTTTAGCATCCATCTGAGGCTGCCATATTAAGACCACTTGTGGTTCTTCTGAACTGACATTAGATTTCTAGAAGACCTTATAGTGATTCAATGAAAACTGCAGGTGGTTCCAGAATTGTGGTTATAAGATGGATTTGATACATTGCCGCATTTTATCTGCATGAAACAGTGGGGTTCATGGCGACAGAATGGAGTGAAAACCCCATATTCTCCTATCATCAGACTAACATACAAGATCAATCACGTATATTACATCACTGCAATCAGGATCCTACCGTGATACCCACATCTTATCATCATGTAGCTATGATTTTGAAGATCTGGAGGGACATTATTTTTCCAAATGAGATGTGTGTATTTAATGGAAATCTAACATCAAAAATCCATTATGATAAACCAGAGACACTTACTCATAGATCCAGGCCCTGTGATAATCTTCCATGCTATTCTTGGCCTCCTATTATAGGAGCGGACCAATGAAAAAATGAAATGGATATTTGAAATACTAATCCTCAACAGACTATAGCGTGGTCCATTGGACTTTCACTGGGTTATTGTACCAGGTGAAGGTATGACTTTTTCATTTGTCAAAATAAAGGACACCCCAATGAAAGCCCAACACACCCCATTGTAGTCAACTTATTATGGGTAATTCCAAGAAAGTAATTGTGGCATGGGTTCCTTAGGGGCCACTGACACAAATACATTTTGGCTACCAGGGTGGCCACATATATTGGGTTATTATAACATTTTATGATATATTGAACAAGTCATCCAGTGATTTCGGATGGACATAATTTCCCTCACTGTACACTTTGAGCTGCCTATTATGCACAGAGCAATGACTACAGATAAAGAAGTAGTCTTCTACATACGCTACATCTAATGATGTAGTTACATGATAAAAAAGTTATCCAAAGATAATACTTCCCTTTAAATCCATGAAATCACCAAGAAATGGATAACCCAGCCCTGCTAAAGACAATACTCGATTAGCTCTCATCTAAAAAGAAGAGGGGCCAGAATTAGAAGATGCACATGCCCAAACACAATGGGGGTCATTTACTAAGGGCCCGATTCGCGTTTTCCCGACGTGTTACCCGAATATTTCCGATTTGCACCGATTTCCCCTGAATTGCCCCAGGATTTTTGATCGGATTGTGGCGCATCGGCGCTGGCATGTACACGACGGAAATCGGGGGCGTGGCCGAACGGAAACCCGACGGATTCGGAAAAACCGCCGCATTTAAAACAAAAAATCTGTCGCGGAGCTTGCACTTACCTTCACTCAGCCCGGCTCGGTGAACTCCAGCGCGTTCCGATGCTTTGCAGCGCCACCTGGTGGATGGCGGAGGAACTACCTTAATAAATCCCGTCCGGACCCGAATCCAGCGCAGAGAACGCGCCGCTGGATCGTGAATGGACCGGGTAAGTAAATCTGCCCCAATAAATTTTGTGTTTCAGTGTTGGAGCAAAAAAATAATTACAGGAAAGTAGGTAAAATAGATTGTAGGCCAACAAGGACAAACCAGGGAGTGTAGCTTATTTTTCATGGGAAACCTAGCGCTGGTTTTAGACTTTGGACTCATCATTGATGCAACTAAAGGATCTTGCACATGCTGGGAGAGCATTCTAGCATACTAAGGGAAAGATACTAGCACACATTTTATCAATAATCTCTAACATACTCATTTTCTATATTGCCACATATCACTTTTTTTCTGATGAGGTGCAGGGTTAAGGGGGTTGTCTGACTATTATAAAAACTTTGCAGATTGGCTGGGGAGGGCTATTAAAGGGAACCTACCACCACAAATCTACCTATAAAGGTAGATTGGGTGGTAGGTGGATCAATGGGACGTGAGGATAGCCCTTTTAAGGGCTAATCCTCACGTCCCTGCACTTTTTTGATAACTTTTATTAGATATTTATTCAAATTTACTTATGCGGCTACTGGGGCGTGGAGTAGCCGCATATGAGATTACACGAGGCGGCTACTCCACGCCCGGTAGCCACTTTACCCCTCCTACTCACCCATCTTCGGCGCGCAGCTCCGCGTAGCTGCGCGCCCTCGTCCGGCGATCCTGCCGTCTGTGCATGCGCAGAAGAGCAGGCCCGCGCCTGCGCGGTCACTACTCCGAAACAGGCGCGGGCCTGCTCTTCTGCGCATGCAGAATAAAAGTTATCAAAAAAGTGCAGGGACGTGAGGATTAGCCCTTAAAAGGGCTATCCTCACGTCCCATTGATCCACCTACCACCCAATCTACCTTTATAGGTAGATTTGTGGTGGTAGGTGCCCTTTAAAGAAAAACCTTTACTTACCTCCTCCTGCAGGGGAGGGGAGACCTGCTCAGCTCATTGTAACAATGGCTGAAAAGCAGTCACTGAGGGGCTCTGGAAACACCCACAGAGCCCCTCAGTCTCATCAGCATATTTTTAAATGTTTATTTTAGAATAAAGGAGGCCATGGATAACAAATATAAGATGATTACCACAGTCATGGTGCCTGGATCTATGAGTAAGACCCCCCAGATTCTTATGCTTGATTTTCATGGTAGATTTTCTCTAAATGTTTTAAGAGTCAACGTATATTGTATAATATCTATTATATCACTATGCTGTAGTTATTGTACTTTGTCAAATAAAAAATTCTAAAATTCTAATGGCATTGTGTAAAGGAGGTGAACTATTTATGGAAGTGCTAAACATCCCAGAATGTAATGGCATGGAGTGGAATATTTTGTAGCAATTCTGTGATACATGGTAGCTGCAAGTGGGCTGGTAATGTGAGAGTAGGCTGCCTGGTAATAGTTCTACATCGACAAGTAAATAAATGAGTTAGAACTCTCCACTCCATCATAATTACATTCACACTTATACAAGATATCTCCTGTGTAGACGCTCCATGTAAAGCAGTTTAGACCTTTCGCCGACTCACACAGCCATGAGACGAACAGACATGCTGCAATGTTTTATTTTCAATGTCACCTTTCACCAGGCATGGAAAATCCTCTGAAAGAACAAATGCTTAAATAATCTTACTGCTATAATCCGAAGAGTCAACAGATTGAGGTATTTGACAGTCACATCATGTATTAAACCCTTACATTTGGATTGTGCCTTTTGCAAGTGCTTCTCCTGCTCTTAAATTAGTAATAAAGGAAAGAAAATTGTAGCTATAAAACAGCGAGACAATGTAGGAATAGGGGAAAAGATGCAGATTTTATTTAAAGGAAATGAACAAAGACTTCCTAGTAGGTGGGAGTCTGACTGCTGAAATCCTAACATATCCCAAAAACGGGGACTTGTTTTACAGTATATGAATGGGATAGGAAGCCATGCAAGTGTGCATTCATCTCTGTAGAGACTGTTGGGAAAAGGCAAGTAATGTCAAATTACTGGAAAAATGGGATCACTGGAAGATTCCTGTGCTGTGACGGTACTTCCAGCCTTCAGCACCTGCTCCTGACCTGAAGTGCCAGGGGGTTAAAGGGCCTGCTTTGGCTGGCTTGTGGCCTACTGGGATTGTGTGACATCACTTGTCTAGAGGAAGTGATGTTTCGTGGTCTGAAGAGACCATGAGTTAGCTGATCCAGATCAGAGGAGACCATGAGTTAGCTGATCCAGACCTGAGGAGACCATGAGTTAGCAAATCCAGACCTGAGGAGACCATGAGTTAGCTGGTCCAGACCAGAGGAGATCATGAGTTAGCTGGTCCAGACCTGAGGAGACCTTGAGTTAGCTGATCCAGACCTGAGGAGACCATGAGTTAGCTGGTCCAGACCTGAGGAGACCATGAGTTAGCTGGTCCAGACCAGAGGAGACCATGAGTTAGCTGATCCAGACCTGAGGAGACCATGAGCTAGCTGGTCCAGACCAGAGGAGACCATGAGTTAGCTGATCCTGTGACAGAAGATGACTGGTACCTGCAGAACATGAATTTGTGAACCCTGCATCAGCCAGCAAGGGGTTTTCTAGAATTCCTGGTGTTAATCAGATAATCAGGGGCATCCTTGGACACATGTCAGTATATCATACCAGTTTTTTACATGTAGTTATCATGTAAAGTAATTATAAATATAGGGCAGGTCTATAATACAATGTATCCTTTATGAGTTCTCTTGTCAGTTATTCAATTTAAAATTATAATGTGATGTTCTTCTACTTTCTGGTCTTATTATTAAGCAGCAGGAGGGGCTGGTGGTCACTCTAGAGATAAAAGATGTCTGCTTTGTTTCCGAGAGCCAGGGTACTTAGGGTCAGGCTGCCTGCCTGTGTGTAGGACAGTCCTATTCATTAGCCTCGCACTAGTAAGTACATGTCAAACTGCGATACCAATTAGATAACTTTGGTGATGTTTTGGAGCTAATTAGCAGAAGATTACGGTCCTGTGTTGGGAATAGATTTCCAGCCCATACTGTGCAAATTTGTGACATGCTCTGACAGCTAATATTTTCTGTGTCCTCTCAGTTCATACCCTTTTGTCTTCAGTTGTTTTTGAAGTCCCATTTTTATATTGTTTAAATATTTAATAATTTTTTTAAATACTTTTTATTTACTAGTGAGAAATGCATAACTAAATTGATGAATTGATTAAAAAATACATGATGTGACATGAAGAACTTTACATACTTCTAAAAGAAAAACAATGGACTGTGAGTTGAAGGGGTTTCCCGATGAAAGGAAATTCTTAAATCTCAACCCGATAGTCATTTTAACACAATAAACATAATTTTTCACAAGTTACTTCATAAGTTTACTCAGTTGTATTTCTGTTTTAGTTCCTATGACTCCCTAGGCTGGTTAGTGTAAAAATCCAGACTGTGGACTGCTCTCTAAGCAGACACATTATGAGCCATCTAGTTCTGTGAGCTGACAATGTGGTTAGATTATCCGGGTACAAGGTTTATATACCCTTTCATTTACCTTCTGAACATTGTACTAGTATCTGATAGAAAGAGAGATGAGACAGATCAGAGATGAGGAGATCCCTATTGCACACACTGACAGTCAGCACTGCTACATCTCTGCTATTCCACAACACACTTCATCTGCTGTGCCTTCCTCCTCCGAAGAAGAATTTATCTGTCTGTAGCTTGTAGTTCTCCTCAGGCTGCTGTGTGTGTGCTGCTTATTGTGACTCAGTCCTGCAGGGGGGCGGGGCTAGGGAGCAGAAAGAGAGAAAGTCAGCTATACGGCTGTTACACAGAAATCTAAGATGGCTTCCCCGACCCTACGTCAGAAATTACAGGGTCGTATCTAGGGGCAACTGAAATTGTGTACACCAGGACTGATAGAGACAGGTTGGACTTATATCTGTGAAATGCTGTATTTTTGTTAAAACAGTGAATTACAGAATGTATTATTTTGTTATCTTGAGTACATTTAAGAAATTTGTCTTTGTGGGAATACCCCTTTAATGGAAAAATATGAGCAAATTCACAGCAATATCGTCTGACGAGAATCAATTAAGAGACGAAAGGGGAACAAACGCGGTGGTGCTGGTCTGAACTGAGGCATAGTTTCATCAGAAGGATCTGTCATTGCTAATGCTGAATTTCATTGAATGGATATCTAACACTATAGGAGAAGGATTAGAGGAACTCTGGAGCTCCGGCTAGAAGGAAAATGTATTATTTTCTCTCCAAAAACTGCTTTATCATTGATATTTTGTGGACCGGTCTTGTTCCGTGAGTAGCTCCATAGGGGCGAATTGTGCACTGCAACAATAATTATTTTTCTGAATTTGCCACATGTGTTGGAGAGTCTAGCTTTAGCTATACTGAAGTTTTAGCAGGTTAAAATGAGTAGAATCTTAGCTTACCCTATGGCAAAACCAGTTGGTGACCAGTTATGGGACAGGTCAGCAATGTCAGATTGATGTGTTTTGAAACTCAAGACCCCAACCAATAAGGGTATTCAGGAAGCCTTCACTATTGGAAGAGTAACAGAGGATGGAACCTTTTCACCTAAATAGGAGCTTGCGGGTCACTGAAAACAAAATGGAGCTTGATTGTTTTTTGTTGAGATTCTGGTTGTGTAGTTTTCCAGAATCAGCGAATCATAAAAAGGTTTACAGAGTGTTGGATTTCCACAAGTCTAATATTGACGACTGATTCCATGGATAGATCAAATATATTGTGAAGTTTCTTGGATACATTTTATTGTAAAAAATTATCTAAAGAAAGTGTACAGTACCTATAGGGGGTATAACATTATATAACAGTGTCTAATTGAGCATCAAATTTATTACTCAGTTACCAGAACAAAGGCTCCGGCGATCTGATCATACATAGAATATGATAAATCATATGACATGCTGATGCCTCTCCATCTCACCTCAGTACAGGATTCTGGGAAGAGCATGGAAATTGTAATTTCAATGGTTCACTATAGTAGAAAATGAAATACTGTGGGAGCAAGGCCATATGTTTCTCTCATTGCTGTAATTCAACACTGTGGTAAAAGCTCCAATAAATCACATTTTTGATATACACATACATAAATATGCTGTATATAAGCCAAGTCTGTGAAATGTAGCATGTACTCAGCTATTCTGTCGTTTGCCATGTTCAGCAGCTAAAATACCATTGAAAGCAGTCACCACAGACATCCTGCCAGCCAGACTGCCTGCCCACACATAAAAGAACAATCCAGAAATACATCTAGCCTAGTACCCGACTTCCCGATGTCATGTGTCTTCCCAAAATAGCAACAATCTACATTTTAATACAGAAAAATGGTTAAAATTTTTAAGACTGGAAATTAAAACACCAAAATGCTGGGTTCACACAGAACCATATATTGTATGCTTTACCACGAATCAGCACATTTTCCATATTATCGGCCACAAGGCATTGATATGTAAATCCTTTCATCGCATTTTTACCTCCGACAACAATTTGTGTTCAATAGATTTTGATACAGTAGGGCAAAGAAAGATCTAGGCCTTCTGGATACTGATAGGGGGAAGACCAGGCGGCTATATGCACACATTGCCTAGCAATAGGTATTTCCTTGTGGGTCCTGATACTCTTCTAAGGTGGTATAAAGACTGATGTCCATCAAGTTCAACCTACAACACTGTGGTGTTATCCACAGGAAGGGGAAAAAATCCATAATGTTTATGCCAATTTGCCCATAGTAGGGAAAAAATTCTTCTGGACTCCAAATATGGTCTGAATAAATCCCTGGCCTAACATCTGTTTTAAACAATATTAAACATTAAATATTAAATATTAGACATGACTAGAGACCATTGTAAAATACCAAACATAAGATTATCTTACTTGAATACCTTCAGAAGCTAAAGACGCAATTACAAGCCCCTGAACTAATACAAGACAAACAATAAGTGGTTGAGTATCAATATGAGAGCACAATTTGGTCAGACGATCCGACGGATTCGGACTAAGCGCGGGATTTAACATTCAAATTTGTGTCGCAAGCCAAGCACTTACATGCACCTGGATGAAGAAGGTGATTTCCAGCGGACCTGAGCGGGGAGCGTCACATGCAGGATATCGGGCGGAGGATCTACGTGGATCGGGGCAGATGTGCATTCCGGTGGACATTCCAGATCGGGGATCTCGACTCGGATGGGTGAGTAAATGTGCCCCATTATATTCAAAATCTGCAAAATCTTAGCACTCTGTTGAAATCAAAGCACTCAATCTTCCTTTTAGTCACTAGGCACAAAAGGCAAGATCTGAGTAATACGGATAATGAGTAGGAACATGGATATATTTCAAATCTATTATCTACAGAGCCTAATGGATAATGCTATTAATATCAGATTTTTGACAAGCCTTCATTACTTTTCACCAGTAAAGAAGGGTCAATACAATACAACAATATATAGTGGGTGTGGCTTAAATTGAAAATAGCTACACAAGTCAACCTTGTGCCTTATGAAGATACTACAAATGACACATCCATGGTAGTTAATATTTTCGCACAAAAAAGCTATCGATTCTGTTTCCTTACATGTCTATTTCCATCACAGGTAATCATTCAATTACTGATATCAAGCTGATATAACTACATTATGTAGCTACAACTCCAGGGAACTGAGAAAACTCTCATTCTAACAGTAACCCAATTCTGTGTTCCAATGAAACATGTAATTGTTAGAGCTAGATGACAGATAAACCTTACTAAGGTGTGAAGTGATCATCATCTCCTATAAGGCAGACCATTGCAGGGTGTTCTCTACATCTTCTATTGCCATCTCCAGGATTTCCCTTGTACACTGGAATTTTGGATTACGAACATAATGCTTTCTGGGAGCAAGCTTGTAATTCAAATTGCTTGTATATCAAAGCAAGTTTTCCCATTGGAAATCATTGATCAGTGATCGGCTCCACAATGATCAAGTACCTTGGGTAACAAGATGAATTTGTGCTCTTAATCCAAATCGCTTGCTTATAAAAACAAGTAACATAGAAAATCATTAAAAATATTTAGTCATGTATATCCCTTTATTTCATCTACTTTTTCAATATTGTGTTGTACAATTTTGTGAGATAGGGAGGTACAGTACAGTTAATTGGGGGGGGGGTCACATAAAGTCTGTATCATTAAATTTTACTTATAAACCAAGTTACAATTTTTGTAAAATACAAGATTGTCTTGCAATACTCTTGCAGAACAAGTTACTTATCATCCAAGTTCTGCTGGAGGTCTTTCTCTTATTCTCACAGCACTATGATAAATGTATAATACAAACTTTACTTCTGAATACACATTATTCAGTATATTCATAAAGTATGCAGTCATTTCTTTTACAAGGCTTGCTTCCCTCAAGGCTACCTATAGACGTGAGCCTGCAGATCCCATAGGTAAATTCAACCTTGGATGGTATGCCAGCATTTATGTTCCTCGATGCATTCATTAGCTGTATACACTTTATAAGTTAAAAGATTTTGAATACTTTTTGTTTTGCTGTGATTATGAACCAATGAATGTGAAAATGAAAACCATCTAGCAGAATGTTGTATGATTCCTCAATATATGTGAAGCAAAGATTTACTCAGATCCTGTATTTCTAAATGACCTGGGAGGCAGAGGTGTGGCAGGAATCTAAGGCTGCATTCACACTTATGTATTGCGGCACGCTGAAGAGGAGGAGGGGGGAGTGCTGCTCACCCCTCCCCTCTCCATAGGAAATGGCGCAGCAGTACACATGGAGAAAGATAGACTATGCTCTATCTTTTCCCCGTGTGCAATGCTACACACATGCCCCCGGATTGCCATAGCCTTCTATGGGGACGAACTGCTGCCGGATATGCGCCCCCCCCCCCCCCCCTGGCGCGGCGGTTGTGTGAATGGGGCCTAATACTAATAAACCTCTATAGCCTCTATAGCAACAGCAATATTGAATGCTGAATTGCCTAAATTACAGGAAAGTTCCCAAAGCACTGGTATTATTGCTGTAAACATTAAATCAAACACAAATGGGAAAAATATAGTGAACATGACGTAAAATATCACAGAAAATCATTGTCATTCGACAATCTACTAAGGTAGTGGACTATTTGGTTTTTAAAACATACAGGCTCTTTGAGATTGTACCCAGGGCCACATCTTCAGCTGACACTGCCATAGGCATGGAGCCTGGATATACACCCCATTAAAGCCTCATTTATATTATTAAGGTTTCCTTGCTTCCAAGGTATTCAAATCAGTGTTAACAAAGAAGATCTTTGAGTGCTTTTTACTAATTGTGATTCTGTAGATGACACTCAAAGACTATTAATGTGTGATCTTCCATTCCTAGTAGACTGCAACACCCCTAGCAGACTACAATAATTGTGTAGTATAAACTCTACTTAAACTATAGATACTATAGATACACTATCAAACTGGCAAAAGTGTGTCCCAGGATTTGCACCCTTCTGTAACTGGACACCTTAAGAACAGGCCCTCAAGTGCCTAACAGCAAATGCAGCTCTGATTCTACCTGATCATACACCTTATTATAGAAAGGAATTCTCATGGGATCTTTCAGCGTCACCAATTGAATACTATACAACAGTAATTTAGGGGAGCATTTCCTACAGGATCCCCCAGGTATCTCCCATGGAAAACATTCAAAACTAGCAATTATTTTGGTAACTCTAGTTTACACATATCAGAAACATGGAGTAAAATATGACAAAAAGCACAACACTACCAAAAACATATACACATTGCTAAGCACAAATGCCTGAAATATACCATTCTCCGGAGTAGCATAGAAAAAGTAATGAACATCCCTACTTGCAGGCCTGTTTCTGCCCAGTGGAGGAAACAAAAAACTGCCCTCACACATAAAAAAAACTCAGTACTCACATTCCGGCGCTTGCTGCGGCTCCTCATCTTCCCTCTTCTATGTTCAGGAGTAGTACAGGCTCTGCCTGTGTGCACACGAGGTGCTGTGTCATAGTTTGGCAGAGCCAGCACTACTGTTGAAGATGGGGAGAAGAGAAGCCCCGGGGAGTGCCAGAGGATGAGTAATAAATTTATTTTTTTTTATTAGCTGGGAGCAGTGTTCTGGATACCTTTATACTGGTGGGGCAGTGTTCTGGATACCTTTATACTGGTGGGGCAGTGTTCTGGGCTACCTATATACTGGGAGGGGGGGCAGTGTTCTGGGTGACCTATATACTAGGGGGCAGTTGTATGTATTTCACTTGTGGCTGGATCACAGTCCCCATAAAGGTCTATGGCACCCCAGTAATGAATATACAGCCCTCCAGTAATTAATAAATGTACAGACCCCCAGTAATTAATACATTTACTGCCTCTGAAAATTAATAAATGCACAGCCCCACCAACATATAAATATGCAGCCCCCAGTGTACAATGTATCAGCATCCAAGTAACTAATAAATATATATATCCCCCCAGTAACTAGTATGCTCCCTCCAGTGTACAATATATCAGCCCCCAGTAACTAATATATAGCCCCCAGTGTACAATAATAAGGTCCCCAGTGAATAATATACAGCCCCCAGTAACTAATTCATAGCCGCCCAATAACTAATATACAGCCCCCCTGTAACGTATATATGCCCCCAGTGTACAATATTTCAGTCTGCGAGTAGCTAGTATACAGCCCCCAGTGTACAATATATCAGCCCCTCAGTAACTAATATACAGCCCTCGGAGTACAATATATCAGCCCCCAAGTAACTAAAATACAGCCCCCTAGTGCCTAATATACAATCCCCTGTAATTAATATACAGCCACCTAGAGTACAATGTATCAGCCCCCAGTAACTTATATAAGCTCCCAAGTAACTAATATACAGCCCTCCATAGCGAATATATAGCCCTCAGTGTACAATGTATCAGCACCCAGTAAAATAATAAAATCGTACCCACCCTCTCCTACTTGTTTGCATCATGGCAGTGAATGCAACCTCCAACCCATCTACTTTTAGTTTTGGTTAAATAATATCAGTCGGAATCAAAAGTTCCCAAATTGCCCTAAAAAGACCATATACAGGCAGTCCCCGGGTTACATACAAGATAGGGTCTGTAGGTTTGTTCTTACGTTGAATTTGTATGTAAGTCGGAACTGTATATTTTATCATTGTAACCCCAGCCAAATTTTTTTTGGTCTCTGTGACAACTGGATTTTAAAAATGTTTGATTGTCATTAGAACCAGGATTAAAAATAAAGCTTCATTGTAGACACCTGTGATAACTGTTATAGCTGTTTATTGTAGCCTAGGGCTAAAGTACAGTAACTTGCCAACATTCAGAGGTCCGTTTGTAACTAGGGGTCGTATGTAAGTCAGGTGTTCTTAAGTAGGGGACCGCCTGTAATACCCTGAGATGTTATAGCAGATTCAGTTTTTTCTATTTAAGTGTTTACTCACAGACTTGATCTACTTCAAGTACACCCTAGAGGACTTAACCAAGTTATTTGTACTCATTGACCAATCATGATCTACCATTGATCTTTTTTCCTTGCATACAGCATACAGTTTTTACTCTTTTGTCCACACCAGGAATAGCTGACTGGCAATTTATGACCTATTCGCCGCGCTTGTGACAAGCCCAAGAATGCGGGAAGAAAGAGGTTTCCGTATCAGAGAGTTATGCTATAGGTATGTGTGTTAATATGGATTATGTGTATGTAATCCTATTACAGAGAAGGGTATTTTAAAAAGGATTTAACAGCAAGCAATAATATAGAGTTGTAGCCGTACGATGATTGTCTGAGCAGTGTCTTCTCCTTCAATGCACACACGCTCTATTATTGGACACGGCTGGAAACATGAACGCAGATGACCCTCTCTAAAAAAAAAAAAAAAGTTTGAGCTGAATATAGGAAATCTACTTTCTTGTTCTCTATGTGGATTCAGTTAGTGTACCTTATTCATTTTATAGCTAGAAAAGTTCCATGAACACAACATGGTGAAGTTACCAATGTCCCAGGAAAAGGATATAATTACTCATCCAAAGGTGAATTCACATATCAGTTTTCAAGAACAGGGAAGGCCGAACAGATGTAGGATGCGGATGATGCCTATTATTTAAAAGGAGAGTTGTAACAATGGGCAATAAAAGGCGTATTACAGTTGGGTCTCAGCCACAGTTCTATGAAAAGGGGGCCCAATACCTTAGCATTGCGACCCAGTGCTGACTACTAATGTACTCCAATCAGCGTCTATGTTCTATATGTACCTATATACAGAACCTATGAGGATTATAAAAAATCAATAAAGGACAAAATGTACATAATCAATAAATTTTATTTGAATAATACACGAAAAATCACATTTGTATGATCACCAAGACTTAAAAACAACCCAAAATACCAGTCCAAGGTGGACACAAAGATACATCGCTATTCAGGAATAATGGTTGCACTTTCTTGTATAGCTGTGGCCATTACTTCTATTGTATTTTGCAACCATTATTCCTGAATAGCGATATATCTTTGTGTCCACCTTGGGCTGTTGTGATTTTTCGTGTATTATTCAAATAAAATTTATTGATTATGTACATTTTGTCCTTTATTGGTTTTTGATAGTCCTCATAGGTTCTGTATATAGGTACATATATTTCATTTGTGTAGCAGGCCTTGGTTTATATGATTTTTCTGGATTATTGGTATTCAGCGTCTATGTTCTGCCCATTCTTTCCTAACGGTATGTCTGGAAGTCTTAAAGGTTAAGCCCTAAAAATAAAGGCCAACATGCTCAAGATGTCCATCAATTGGCATCCAACTGCATTCTACCGCAAATCTTGTATAACCAAGCAGGCCATCATGGCGTACAATGGTTATGTTCATTTAAAAGAACTCTTGACTAATACATAAGTATTTTAGGCTAGCAAATAGCGTATGCACGTAAGTAATGTACACTCGAGAAGGAAATTCCAGGTGAAAATGTTCATCTCTGCATACTTTAAAGTGGAAGTGGGGGAGGTAGATGTCTGCGGATGTCTTTCAGTCTCTTTAGTTGTAAGCCTGCACTGGTTCTAAGGAACCCCAGTCAGTATACATGGAAGCTCGCATGGTGCACTGTTCACTGGAGCAATGCTATCTGTTCTAGCATAAGGATTCACAGCAGGCGAGTGGCATGAGATGCAGGATTCAGAGCCATGGGGTGTTCATCTACCACAAACATCTCTGTTTGAACTAGAAAATTAGTGTCTGTTTTCTGTGTAAATGCGGCTCTGTGAAGGCATGGCATAGACAAACAACGTCTGCACACCCGACTCGGTTTCCTTCTCTAGCCGCAGGTTTAACCAATTTAAACATTTGCTCTGGGTTTGTGTCAGGAAGACACTGCTTCAGGCCATAGGGCAACTTTCTAATATTCAGTGCAAACAATAACCGGGACCCAAAACTGTTCAATTTAACTTGCCAAATGATCCTGTTTTCAAGCTGGTGTGGACTCTGAACCATGGGAAGAGATATATACTGTAGAGTCAAAATTAAGCTGCCGATTACAGCAAGTCCCAGCACTACAGGATATTCTTTGATTATACAGAATGTCTTCTTTATCCACTTGATGAAACCTGAACAAGTAACTTCTAACCTACTAATCACTGTCTAGTTTTATAAATGACCGATAGATTTTGCTTTGCTGTTTCCCTGCCTCATTTCTACTCAAGTTTAGAAATTTATCAAGTGAAGTCCCTTCTGCTCTGAAATTAAAGCTGTCTAGAAGATCTACAGAAAATGGTGTATTCTTGATGTTCATGTTGAAAGAGCACTTCCTGTTTATCCCAGAAGGACCGTTCCAGTCTGGTATGTAAATTCATATCTTATGGAACAATCTTCATCATTGGATCACACGTAGTCATAAACAATTTTTTACTGTGTTTTTTATGGGGTGATAGTTGGTAAATGACGACTGATTGGTAGTATCTACACTGTCTCTTGGTTATAATTGCCAGCAGAAATGTTTCCCTAGACCAGTGTGGCCAGTCCCTGTAGAACACTGAGGCACTGTGCATGGGATTGTGTTCCACATGATGAAGAGCAAACCTCGAAGTGTCTACTACTTAAAGGGGTATTCCCACAAAGACAAGATTCTTAAATGTATTCAGGATAACAAAATAACACATTCTCCAATTCACTGTTATTAACAAAAATACAGCATTTCACAGACATAGATCCAACCTGTCTCTATTACTCCTGGTGTTTACATTTTGGTTGTTCCTGAAACTCCTGACTATGATCGTGCAGATAGCCCTCATGTACTCCAAGGGGAGGAGCATGAGGCAGAGAACACTACAGACAGAAGCACTTCCTGTCCAGCAGCAGCATGCTGAGAAGACAGCAGCAGCTCTACAGACAAAAACTCTTGATCTGAGGGGAGGGGGTCACAGTAGTGTTGACTGTGTATTTAATAGGCGAGATAGCAGGGCTAAGTTTGTTATTGTGTCCTATATCCATCTCATAACTTTGATCTGTCTCACTGCTTTTTTTCTATGTGTAGAATCCTCAGAAGCTAAATGAAAGTGGGGCTAAACCCTGTACCCTGATAATCTAAGCACATTGTCAGCACACAGCATCTCATAGCACAGAGTGATCATTAGGTGTCTGCTTAGAGAGTACCCGCCCACACTACTTGATCTTACACAGACCATCACTGAGTGATAGGGCCAGAAACAACAATAAGGGGTTAAAATTATCTTTATTGTGTAAACATATCACCAGGGGATTAAAATTTAAGAAATTTTTTTTCGAGGGCAAACCCTTTTAAATCTCAGGACGAGTTGCCAACATAGAATGCAACTGCAGACTAACTATCTTTCAAGGCATTAGCGTGAGCAGCTTGGTAAGGTGACATCTGCTGACAGACACCCTTTAGGATACCTTCTAGACCAGGATGCTGTTTACAAAATTTTCTTTTTTTTTTTTGGATGTCATCTAAAGACCCCATACACATTTTCCATGAATTTACATACAAATGTGGATACCAGGCATCAATTCTCTAGAACTTTGCACCATTAATCTACCACTCTTTTGGTATTATCTATTTTTGCTTATAAAGTAGGTTTTGTAGAGAGTTCTGCTGCTCGTATTTAGTAACTTGCATTCTACTTCTATTCTACTTAAAAACCAATAAAGAAATATGGAAAAACAAAATGGAAAATACAGGAACTAGACAGCCTTCTGACAAAGCCTCATCTTTCTTTGAGGGAACACACATAAATCTGCACAAGAATCCTTATATCCAGCAACTAATAATCAGATGATTTGTAAATTACTGTTATTAACTTTTTGGCTGAGTAAGTAAGCACTCATTAACGTCATCCTGAAGCGCCTGTTTGAAACCTACTTATTTGCACTAACAGTTAATAATTAATATAGAGTAAAAAGTTGTACACAGCTGTAGTACCACCTGTACTGCATGTCTATTACAATAGACATTGCCATGTTGTCTAGTTTATACATGTTTAATTTAAAAAATAATAATGATGAAAATGTTCTAAAAAGTCCTTTGGAAGAGTTATACAACATTGGAAAAATTCAACAGGTAGTCCACCATCAATTCATAGACATTTTTAACGTGTTGCCTAACATATAAGATGTTTGTCAGGGAAAAACTACAGAGAGTAAGTCTTTTTTTAATACTTTTAGTGCTTTTTATGCTTTTTTAATGTGTTTTGCTTGTTTAAACCAACTTATTCTGCTCCTTATAAGACTGGCAGAAGTGTATGCCAAATTGTTCTACATGCCCAATTGTTCTACATCCAAAGATATGCTTTCAATATATAATCCTTACAAAAAAATCCTTAAAAGATTTAAACCTGTGGGTTTTGATGTAGGTCCACAGCTTAAAGGTTAAAGATGATACCTGGGGTCCAGCTGAAAATTTTCAGCCAAATAGTATTACTTATATGAATACAGGCGGTCCCCGACTTAAGGACACCCAACTTACAGGTGACTCCTAGTTACAGACAGACCTCTCTGTGATCATTATGAAGCTCTCTGGATGCTTTTCGTTTGTCCCAGGCTGAAGTGTTCAGCTGTAAGGTGTCTGCAATAAAACTTTATTGACAATCCTTGTTTCCATGACAGCACAGAATTGTGAAAATCCCACAGGGGCAAAAAAAATGTCTGGAGTTACAATTCAATTATGAAATATACCTGTTCCAACTTAAAAGGAACATGTCATTAGGAGCCCTGTTTCTGGCTCCCCCATGTGCCCATGGAGAATAGTATGCACAGTACCAAAGTGTTTTCATAATAAAACTGTCTTTTTCCAATAAAAAGAAAATTTGATGAAAATTTACCTCTCTCTGCAGAGCAGCGTCCCATGTCCCATGGGAGTGACCAGTAAGAAGCGGTTTCCCCCACCCTCGCCAACCATCATGCGTCAAAAAAGAAAAATCCCCATATCCCCTCTATTTGAAATAGACACATGACGGCGCAGTTTCCCCCCCACTCTCACTGGCCACTCCCATGGGACATGGGATACTGCTCTGCAGAGAGAAAGGTAAACTTTCATTTAACTTTTCTCTTTATTGGAAAAGGCCAGTTTTATTATAAAAATACTTTGGCAATGTGCACACTATTCTTTTTGAGGACATGGTGGTAGCCATACAAAGGGCTCCTCATAACAGTTTCCCTTTAAGAACAAACCAAAAAAACCTAACTTGTATGTAACCCGGGGACTGCCTGTATTTACATGGATAGGCATCAGTGGTGTAACGTGAAGTTGATGGGCCCCATAGCAAAGTCTTACCAGGCCCCTGACTATAATGTATCGTATATAATACTAGTCTCCTCATATGGGAAATTGACACCTTATGGGCCCCCTAAGCCTCTTGGTCCTGGTTGCGATCGCACCCTCTGCACCCCCTCAAGTTACGCCCTTGATAGGCATGAAACATGATGCCTCGCAAAGTGGTGTTTTACAAGAAACTGATTGCTAAAAGTAAAAAAAATATACTTCTATGTGCATAATAATAATAATAATAATAATAATATAATAATCTTTATTTATATAGCGCCATCAAATTCCGTAGCGCTTTACAAATCATAGGGGACATATACAACTATATTACATTACAAAGAACAAACAGTTATATGGAACAATAGGAGTGAGGGCCCTGCTCACAAGAGCTTATGAGGATGTGGATGAGGGGGTGACACAAGAGGTTGTATAATGGTCCAGCCATTCTTTATAAGGGAACAATATAAAATAATTGAATAAATAATTTACTAAACAACGATGTTGCTGCTTGAACCAGCCATCAGCCGCCATCTTATTTACAGGGTCCTAGGTGAAAAAGACTGCAGAGAAGCCTGGAGCGTGGTATATATCTGCTGTTTTCCAGATAACAGATGGGAGATAGGACATAGGATGGATTAGTAAAGGGAGAGTTGACATTTCAAGCAGTTATCAAGTGTGATAGGCTTGCCTAAAGAGATGGGTTTTAAGAGCACGTTTGAAGCTTTGGAGGGTGGTTATTAGTCTGAGAGTCCGGGGAAGGGCATTCCAGAGAATTGGAGCAACTCGGGAGAAGTCCTGGATACGTGCATGGGAGGTTTAAATTAAGGGAGAGATTAATCTAATGTCACTGGCAGATCGAAGAGTACGGGATGGGTTATAGACTGAGATGAGAGAAGAGAGATAGGGAGTTGCAGCATTATTCAGAGGATGAGGGTTATTATTTTAAAGTGAATACGGAAGGAGACGGACAGCCAGTGCATTGATTGGCACAAACTAGAGGCATCCATGTAGCGTTTGGCCTGAAAGACCAGCCTGGCTGCTGCATTAAGAATAGATTGAAAAGGAGAGAGTTTAGTCAGTGGAAGGCCGATTAGTAGGGAGTTACAGTAGTCTAGTCGAGAGTGAATCAGAGCAGCAATTGGCATTTTAGAGGTTTCAAATGTCAGAAACATCCGGATTCTGGAGATGTTTCTGAGATGCATATGGTAAGAGCGAGCAAGAGATTGAATATATGGTGAAAAAGAGGTCAGAGTCCAGCACAACCCCAAGACAGCGGGCCTGCTGCCTCGGTGCTATAGTGATCCCACAGACCGAGATGGAGAGGTCGGAGTTGGGTTGGTTAGTAGATGGTGGAAAGACAAGAAGTTCAGTCTTAGAAAGATTAAGTTTCAAGAAGAGAGAGGACATGATGTTAGAGACAGCACAGAGACAGTCACTAGTGTTCTGGAATGAGGTAGGGGTGATGTTACGTGCAGAAGTATATAGCTGGGTGTCATCAGCATAGACATGATACTGGAAACCAAATCTGCTGATGCTTTGTCCGATGGGGGCAGTATAGAGGGAGAAGAGAAGAGGACCGAGGACTGAGCCCTTGAGGAACCCCGACACTGAGAGGAAGATAAGAAGAGAAAGATCCAGAGAAGGAGACACTGAAAGTGCAGTCAGAGAGATAGGAAGAAGACCAAGAGAGTGCAGTGTCCTTTAGGCCAATGGAGTGAAGCATCCTAAGGAGGAGCTGGTGGTCCACGGTATCGAACGTTGCCGATAGATCCAGAAGAATAAGGAGAGAATAGTCACCTTTGGATTTTGCAGTGAGGAGATCATTGGAGACTTTAGAAAGAGCAGTTTCAGTGGAATACATAGAGCGGAAACCAGATTGTAGGGGGTCAAGGAGGGAGTTAGCTGAGAGATAGCGGGTTAGTCGAGAATAGACCAAGCGTTCCAGGAGTTTGGAGATGAAAGGGAGGTTAGAGACTGGTCAGTAGTTAGTAGCATTGGATGGGTCCAGTGAAGGTTTCTTTAGTAAAGGGGTAACAACAGCATGCTTGAAAGAAGAGGGGACGACACCAGAAGAGAGAGAGAGGTTGAAGATTTTAGTTAGGTGAGAAGTGACTGCTGGGGAGAGAGACTGTACCAGATGTGAGGGGATGGGGTCAGTGATTCAAAGGAAGAGAGTGAACAAGATAAGGTATGGGAGGGAAGGGGATTGGAGGGGTGAGTGGATTGAGCAATTATTTCCTGGCAGATACAATCAATTTTATCCTTAAAGTAGGTGGCCAGATCTTCAGCCCCAATGTCTGTGACAGGTGGCAGCACCTTTGGTGTTAGTAAGTGAAGGGTATCAAAGAGCCTTTTGGGGTTGTTAGAGAGAGAGGATATGAGATTAGTAAAATAGACCTGTTTAGCAAGGTGAAGGGCAGAGTTATAAGTTTTTAGCATACATTTGAAGTGAAGAAAGTCTGCAGATGTGCGCGATTTTCTCCACAGACGTTCAGCAATCCTGGAGCACTGCCGAAGGAAACGAGTTTGTTCAGTGTGCCAAGGTTGCCTGCATGTGTGTTGAAAATTTCGGAAAGTGAGCGCACTTCTGACAGTGTGATTATAGTGCATAATACTCTTTTTAAATAAATTAAGGTATAAATAAAATACAGCAAAATCATGAAACAGGTTTTTTTGTAGGCACTGACAGGAGGGGTAAATTGGATCCTCGGGAAGACCACCTATTCCCTTATGAACACTTATGAGGAGTAAAACATCAAAAAAAGCCCCTCTCTGCAGAAGGGATAAGTATGCTGAATCCCAAGTCATGTCACAAAACTTCTTGAAAATCGGACCTTGTCCTAATAAAGTAAGTGAAATTGGCTGAAAAATCTGGAAATGATGGGTGGTATAATAGAACTAAAGAATGATTTCAAGTGAACAAAATACCTACTGTGACAAATCAAACTTATAGTAAAATACCAAATATTCAAAGGACAAAAATGTTTAGTGGAGGAATAATGTTCTACTCCGAATTAATGTATGGACGGCTATGTGTAAGGACATAAAGCTTCTGTTATTCAGAAACATTCTACACAATGCTGGAATCTTATTATGTACAGAAAAGCCTGCACACTATGAGACGCAATTGTACACTTCTATAAACGTACAGAATTCAAGTAGTCTTTAGTCTTACGACTGATC
This sequence comes from Engystomops pustulosus, assembly GCF_040894005.1. NCBI lineage: Eukaryota > Metazoa > Chordata > Amphibia > Anura > Leptodactylidae > Engystomops > Engystomops pustulosus. Next base: position 78,256,774 of record NC_092418.1, on the reverse strand, counting down.
TATATTAGGTGTAGAAGCAGAGAATAGATCTGCTAGTGATCTATCCAATATCTTTGAAGGCATTACTTGAACTTCTCAATTCCCTAGAATTGAGACTGTAGGAGACTATATTACAGAATTTAACCCTAAGGACCAAAACTAAATAATAAAGTCAGAACTAAGATCTGGAAAGATAAAAGTGAGTATTTTATTGTCTTACAGGAAGGTGCATTGCTTTAAATGATAAATGCAAGTTCACAAGAATGAAAAACCTCTACATTTTATCTCAAAGCTTATACAACCATTATATTATACATTATATTACATTATATATTATATACTATATTATACATTATACACATATATTACACATTATACTATATATTATATTATACCACTATATTCTAGCTTATACTAGAATATAAGTGCATGAAAAGCAAGATACCGTACTCTACTTTTAGGGGCCCCAATATGTTGCATTAACATATTGTTAATTTTACACATGCTCCATAGATGAAGTGAAATTGAGGCTCGCACCAAATTTGAACCTCTTTATCCTTAATTGTACCTGAGTGTTTACCTTACTTCGACTAGAATTAGACTAGAATTAGAGATGAGAGAATCATCCAAACTGATAATCGTAAGATTCAATTCAGACCTGAATCTGTTGGTTCGGAAGTTTCTTTGTCAAGATAATGGGGCACATTTAGTTAGCAGTCCCTGGCACGTTCCCCGATCCGGAATGTCTGACTAGAATGCACTGTGGCGCGATTCACTTAGATCGTGCGCCCGATTTCCTGCATGTGTCGCTTCCCCGATCAGGTTCGCCGGAGTTCACCTTCTTCTTCCCAAGTTAAATCCTGCGCTCAGTCCATCAGATTGTCCGACGCCCACCCCCTGGAGCGATTGTGCCAAAATCCTAACCTTGTTTGACAAGGCAGAATTTGCCGAAACGCTGAACATGAACTTTATTTGCCAGAAAAAAAATAAAAGTTTATATGAATAATTTGAAGTGTGTCTTGATTTTCTGATTCCATGCCTTATAGTGCCTGACCTAACTACCGCCCCCCATTGTTATTTTTTTTTTGTGTTAAATAGTGACATTTTCGGTAACAAGTCATGAGAAAGGAGAAGTTTCTTTCATCTTAAAAATTTTAACTAACTCACTAAGTTGCAATAAAAAAATCTATGATACAAGTTCAGTAACACCTCACATTTAAATGTATAGTATTTTTATATTTATATTTCAGTTTTACCATCTGATACGCTGACACCAAATACTTCCATCATTTTATGAAGCAGACATATTTTACTGGGTTCCGAAATCTTTTGTGTGATCTATGGTGGTGTTCCAAGCACAATTAATGATAAGATGTCAAAATAAATGTCACCCATGCACAGAGCGGAAATAGAAAGAAAAATGTTCCACTGCTCATGGAAAAACATAAATCTAGCAACGGAGGAGAAATATGATAAGACCGGTGCATAATACAACATGACTAGTAATACACGTCTAGGGTGCTGCGGTGATGTATTAATCGCATGCTTCCTTTTTTGTATCTCATTTTCATTAACAAAAGGTGATAGAACGACATTTACCATGTCAATTTCCGGAATAATTTGCATTTTTATATCATTTGTTGTTACATTTGCATTTCCTGGTAAATGTTTAGGTAATATATACTTTAGGTGACATGGCCAATCATCTTTCAGAAAAAAATATCATATTAATTAAATATAAAAATAAATGTATATAGATTCAATGTGATCAATTTGCAGTTGTTTTAGTTTTGCACATGCAGGGAGCTCCAGATTAATGAAGACCATGCGCCGGGCTTCATTAATCTGCGTCTCTGCACATTAGAGCACACAACCTGCAGTTTGCCTCATTAATAGTAAATCTGGACCACTGTGTGTAGTGTGACCCTGCAGTCACAGCATACTATACACCCTTTAAACTCTTTGGAGGTCCAAACTACATATAGCCTTTGTTTGTAGTCTGTAACCATGGAGACAAAGTAAACAAACAATTTAAATAGTTGTTTAATCAAGACTAGAGATGAGCGAACATACTCGTCCGAGCTTGATGCTCGTTCGAGCATTAGCGTACTCGAAACTGCTCGTTGCTCGGACGAATACTTCGCCCGCTCGAGAAAATGGCAGCTCCCGCCGTTTTGCTTTTTGGCGGCCAGAAACAGAGCCAATCACAAGCCAGGAGACTCTGCACTCCACCCAGCATGACGTGGTACCCTTACACGTCGATAGCAGTGGTTGGCTGGCCAGATCAGGTGACCCTGGGATAGACTAGCCGCTGCCCGCGCTGCTCGGATCATTCTGTGTCTGGATGCCGCTAGGTTACTGTTAGGCAGGAGTGATTCAACAAGAACCCAACAGCCCTTCTTAGGGCTACAATAACGTTATACTTTTTTTTTTTTGTTTGCTTGTGGCTGGGCTTGCTGGCACTAGTAGTGCAGCTAGTACCATATTGTGAGGAATTTGGAGTGAGACTTGCGACCGCTGTGTTTAGCGCTTAGTGACGCACATATCCATCGCAAAGACCGAAGTGGGAAAATTTATTAGGGGTTGGATTTCAATTAGGCACAGTCTGACAGTTTCTTTTTATTTTACGTTTATTTTTTCATAACTCAGCGTCATCTCATCAGTGTGCTTTCATACTTGGCTAGAAAATAGCCAAAGGAGAATCCAAACGGCTTACTTACGCCTACAATAGCGTTATATATATTTTATTTCTGGTTGATCTGCTGGTGGCTGCCCTTGCTGCAGTGCATATACTAGCCAATTGTGAGGAATTTGGAGTGAGACTTGCGACCGCTGTGTTTAGCGCTTAGTGACGCACATATTCATCGCAAAGACCAAAGACGTTTATTTTTTCATTCAACTCAGCGTCATCTCATCAGTGTGCTTTCATACTTGGCTAGAAAATAGCCATAGCAATAGGATAGCATTGTTTGTTTTTAAAAACTAAAAAACACAAAAAAAAACTAAAAAACACAAAAAAAAACTAAAAAAAGTTAAAAACAAAATTAAAGTTATATAACTTTCATTTTCAAAATGTTTAACCCGAGGGCTAGGGGTAGAGGACGAGGGCGGGGACGTGGGCGTCCATCTACTGCAGGGGTCAGAGGCCGTGGTCCTGGGTGGGGTGAGACACCACCTGCTGATGAGGGAGCAGGGGAACGCCGCAGAGCTACACTCCCTAGGTTCATCATGTCTGAAGTTACTGGGACTCGTGGTAGAGCACTGTTGAGGCCAGAACAGTGCGAACAGGTGATGTCGTGGATTGCCGACAATGCTTCGAGCAATTTGTCCACCAGTCAGTCTTCCACGCAGTCCACCCATGTCACCGAAATCGGCACTCCTCCAGCTCCTGCACCTCAGCCTCCTCCCCCCCAGTCTGCCCCCTCCCAGGAAAATTTGGCATTTGAACCGGCATACTCTGAGGAACTGTTTTCTGGACCCTTCCCACAGTCACAAACCACTTGTCCGGTTGCTGCTGAGCAATTTTCCGATGCCCAGGTTTTCCACCAGTCGCAGTCTGTGGGTGATGATGACCTTCTTGACGTTGTGGAAGAAGTGTGTAAAGAGGTGTCCGACGATGAGGAGACACGGTTGTCAGACAGTGGTGAAGTTGTTGTCAGGGCAGGAAGTCCGAGGGGGGAGCAGACTGAGGGATCGGAGGATGATGAGGTGACAGACCCAAGCTGGGTTGAGAGGCCGGGTGAACACAGTGCTTCTGAGACGGAGGCGAGTCCTATAGCAGAACAGGTTGGAAGAGGCAGTGGTGGGGCCAGACGGAGAGGCAGGGCCAGAGCAGGTGCATCAGCGCCAAATGTGTCACGTAGTGAAGCTCCCGTGGCGAGGGCTCCCGCGGCGAGGGTTAGATTTTCAGAAGTCTGGAGGTTCTTTAAGGAAACACCGGATGACCGACGGACTGTGGTGTGCAACCTTTGCCAAACCAGGATCAGCAGGGGTTCCACCACTACTAGCTTAACTACCACCAGTATGCGCAGGCATATGAATGCTAAACACCCGAATCAGTGGCACCAAGCCCGTTCACCTCCGGCCGTGCACACCACTGCTCCTTCCCCTGTGTCAGCTGATAGTCAGCCCCCTGCCCAGGACCATGGCACAAAAACCCCATCGTCGCCTCCACGATCCTCCACAGCATCCACCAGCGTTCAGCTCTCCATACCCCAGACGCTGGAGCGGAAAAGAAAATATAGTGCAACCCACCCGCACGCCCAAGCCCTTAATGTCCACATCTCCAGATTGCTTAGCCTGGAGATGCTGCCCTATAGGCTAGTAGAGACCGAGGCCTTTCGCAACCTCATGGCGGCGGCCGCCCCTCGGTATTCGGTCCCCAGCCGCCACTACTTTTCCCGATGTGCCGTCCCAGCCCTGCACCAGCACGTGTCAGACAACATCATCCGTGCCCTGACCAACGCCGTTTCTGACAAGGTCCACCTGACCACGGACACGTGGACGAGTGCTGCCGGGCAGGGCCACTATATATCGCTGACGGCACATTGGGTTAACTTGGTGGAGGCTGGGACCGAGTCTGACCCTGGGGCTGGTCATATACTGCCGACGCCGAGGATTGCGGGGCCTACCTCGGTCCAGGTCTCAAAGGCCTACTATGCCTCCTCCTCCTCCCACCCCTCCTCCACCTCCTCCTCCGAACTACCATCCATGGGCATGGCGCCATCAGTCGCTAGCTCTAGGCACAGCAGCAGTGCCGTCGCTAAGCGACAGCAGGTGGTGCTCAAACTGCTGAGCCTAGGCGATAAAAGGCACACCGCCCAAGAACTATTACAGGGCATCACGGCGCAGACTGATCTGTGGCTGGCACCGCTGAACCTGAAGCCAGGCATGGTTGTGTGTGACAACGGCCGTAACCTGGTGGCGGCTCTGCAACTCAGCAGACTGACACATGTGCCATGCCTGGCCCATGTGTTAAATCTGATAGTTCAGCGTTTCCTCAAGACATACCCCAATCTGTCAGATTTGCTCACGAAGGTGCGCCGCATCTGTGCGCATTTCAGGAAGTCCAGCACAGATGCTGCCACTCTCAGGGCAGCGCAGCGCCGCCTCCAACTGCCCGCTCACCGACTGTTGTGCGACGTGCCCACGAGGTGGAATTCAACATTAACCATGTTATCCAGAGTTTACCAGCAGCGCAGAGCGATTGTAGACTGCCAGATGTCAACTTCCACCAGAACTGGTAGTCAGGTCAGTCAGCTTCCTCAAGTCTACAATGAGGAGTGGACGTGGATGTCTGATATCTGTCAGGTGCTGAGTAACTTTGAGGAGTCAACACAGATGGTCAGTGGCGATGCCGCCATCATCAGCCTCACCATCCCGCTGCTTGGCCTGTTGAAAAACTCTCTGATCAGCATGAAGTCGGAAGCTTTGCGCTCGTCACAAGAGACGGGGGAAGAAGATTCCCTTGTTGATAGCCAAAGCACCCTCAGGTCTGTTTCTCAGCGCATATCGGAGGAGGTGGAGGAGGATGAGGAGGAAGAGGAGGAGAATGTTGGCGAGACACAAGAGGGGAGCATTGCTCAGACCTTCACTGTTCAGCGTGTATGGGCAGAAGAAGAGGAGTTGGAGGAGTTGGAGGAGGAGGAAATGGGCAGTCAGGCCAGTGAGGGGAGTGAATTCTTGCGCGTTGGGACTCTGGCGCATATGGCAGATTTCATGCTAGACTGCCTATCCCGTGACCCTCGCGTTCAAAGAATTTATGCCAGCACCGATTACTGGGTATTCACTCTCCTGGACCCACGGTACAAGCAAAATCTTTCCACTCTCATCCCTGGAGAGGAAAGGAGTGTGAGAATGCATGAATACCAGCAGGCCCTGGTGCACAAGCTGAAACAGTATTTCCCTTCTGACAGTGCTAGCGGCAGAGTGCGTAGTTCTGCGGGACAAGTAGCGAGGGAGAGTAGGCGAGCAGGCAGCTTGTCCAGCACTGGCAAGGGTACGCTTTACAAGGCTTTTGCCAGCTTTATGTCACCCCAGCAAGACACTGTCACCTGTCCCCAGTCTCGGCAGAGTAGGGCTGATCTTTACAGAAAGATGGTGAGGGAGTACGTAGCTGACCATACCATCGTCCTAAATGATCACACAGCTCCCTACAACTACTGGGTTTCAAAGCTGGACATGTGGCACGAACTGGCGCTGTATGCCTTGGAGGTTCTTGCCTGCCCTGCCGCTAGCGTCTTGTCTGAGCGGGTTTTCAGTGCAGCTGGTGGCATCATCACCGATAAGCGTACACGCCTGTCGACTGACAGCGCTGACAGGCTGACGCTTATTAAGATGAATAAAGCCTGGATTTCTCATAATTTCCAATCTCCACCAGGTGAAGGAAGCTCTACCTGAATAATTTATGCACTCCTCCTCCTCCTCATTTTCCTCCTTCTCCTCCTCTTTGTACACTAAAGCAGAGGAAACTGGCTATTTTTTGACAGGGCCCACTGGCTCTAGCTATAGTACTTTATGCATTTAATTTTTCTGGAGGGCCACCTACCCGGTCCTCTGTTTTAAACAATTTTTGGGAGTGCCACATACAGGCACTCAATCTATTCAATTTTTCTGGAGGGCCACCTACCTGCTCCTCTGGTTTGAAAAGTTTTTTGGACTGCCACATACAGGCACTCAATCTATTTCATTTTTCTGGAGGGCCACCTACCTGCTCCTCTGGTTTGAAAACTTTTTTGGACTGCCACATACAGGCACTATCCAAATTAAATTGTCTCCATAGCAGCCTCCACACGTTGTCTCCATTGCTACCTCCAAAAGTCGTCCATATAGCTGCCACCATACATCGTCCCCTTATCAAACGAGGTGTGTCAGGCAGAAATTTGGGTTGTTTTCATGGATTCCACATCAAAGTTGTTAACTTTGTCGCCACCCTGCTGTGTTATCCACAAAATATACTGGCAAACTTTTATGATTAACCGATATTATTTCAGCGCTTCTTGCGCATCTGTTTACATTCCCCTCACCCGCCATATCCCAAACTTATAAGAACGCTACTACACTTAACTTGGTGGAGGCTGGGACCGAGTCTGACCCTGGGGCTGGTCATATACTGCCGACGCCGAGGATTGCGGGGCCTACCTCGGTCCAGGTCTCAAAGGCCTACTATACCTCCTCCTCCTCCCACCCCTCCTCCACCTCCGAATTACCATCCGTGGGCATGGCGCCATCAGTCGCTAGCTCTAGGCACAGCAGCAGTGCCGTCGCTAAGCGACAGCAGGCGGTGCTCAAACTGCTGAGCCTAGGCGATAAAAGGCACACCGCCCAAGAGCTATTACAGGGCATTCCACATCAAAGTTGTTAACTTTGTCGCCACCCTGCTGTGTTATCCACAAAATATACTGGCAAACTTTTATGATTAACCGATATTATTTCAGCGCTTCTTGCGCATCTGTTTACATTCCCCTCACCCGCCATATCCCAAACTTATAAGAACGCTACTACACTTGATCTTATACAAAAGGTTCTTAGAAGTGCTGTTTGGGGAGTAGCCTAGAGACAGGGGCTTGGATTGGCGAAAGCTCGCCTGGCAGCGGAGCGCCAGCTCCATGCCAAGATCCAACTAACATAGTTTTAACTGCAGCACCTTTAATCTACTATTAGTTCACTGCCTCCATACATGGTCCCCTTATCAAACGAGCTGTGTCAGGCAGAATTTTGGGTTGTTTTCATGGCTTCCATGTTAACTTTGTCGCCACCCTGCTGTGTAATCCACAAAATATACTGGCAAACTTTTATCATGTACCGATATTATTTGAGCGCTTCTTGCTCACCTCCTTTGGTTCCTCTCTGCCACCCATTGGTTTGAAGCCTGAGTCCATTTAGGGTATGTCACCATGACACTCTCTAGCCTGCTGCCGCTGCCTCTGCATGCCGTCCCCTATAGTGTCAGGGTCAATTATTGGATGTTTTAGATGCTATCTAGCTTCATTCTGTCACTCTGTCATGGCCATGCTGTTGCCCATAATTTTGGCATAATGGTGCGATTAAGCAGCCTCAGAGGCATCCATGCATGCTGCCCCTGCTGTTTCCTGTCCATTTCCGTGGTGTTTCCATCCTTTTCTGAGGTTCCCAGGTGTTTGGCCAAGCTTCCCTGTGCAGAGCCTTGGTCCCCTTGAAAAATGCTCGAGTCTCCCATTGACTTCAATGGGGCTCGTTATTCGAGACGAGCACTCGAGCATCGGGAAAAGTTCGTCTCCAATAACGAGTACCCGAGCATTTTAGTGCCCGCTCATCTCTAATCAAGACCTCTTGTGAAGAGTTCTTGTTCAACAGTTTTAATTTACTGTATTTTACCATATAAGAAGGCTAGTGATCCAGAAGGAAAAAAAAACATCTTTCTTCACATATTAATTTGTTTTTAATTGATATTTAAGGTTTTTTTATTTATGTCAATCTATGTATACATGTAATTTATTTTTTTGTCTTTTCTTTTCTTAAAGTGTGGCCGTGATAACGCCAACGTTTTTAATTAGGAAGACATCCTGACAGAAACAGAAGTTAATATAAATTATTTGTTGTTATTGAAACTTGTTGGTCATATTTATGCAGATTTATCAGATCATTCTTAAAGAAAGCAAGAGAATTAAGAGGAACATCTGAGAAAGAGAGGAAATGAAATTTATTTAATAGTGATGAAAGAAAATGATGATAAAAACCAGGTCAATAATCAACGAATGAATATATGCAAGCAGAGTGAATGCAATGTAAGATCAGTCCTACTAATAAGACTAAGATGCACAGTATTATTGCCATTACTTATCTGTACTTAACTAATAGGTGAAAAAGCCTTAGTAAGGGGAAGTGGAATCCATTTAGGTCCTAAATAGGGGCGCAACTAGGAGAGGTATGGCCCCAAAGCAGATTTGTAAATGGGGCCCCCTTAAATAAAAACACATCTTTGTATATTCACACATGTAAGTTACAATCACAGTTAGGCTACATTCAGACGGCTGTATGGGGGACGTATATATGGCCGATATATAAATCCCCCAGAGACGGCAATGGGCGCACGATGCCCTACGGGAGCGGTATGGTGTAGCACACGTGCGGCACCATACCGCTCCGTACCTTGTGAAAAGATAGCAAATGTCTTTGCACAGCATATGGCGTCGTGCGCCATATTTCCTTATGGAGAGGTGCGGGGGTGAGCAGCGCACACCTCCTCTTCCCACACGCCGACATGGTATCTGAATGTAGCCTTATAGTTACCTAATATCAAGTGGGTGATATCAGGCTGTCTCTTCCGGCAAGGACACCCATCTGACAAAAGATAATCAAATTAGCTTTGGGGGGGGGGGGGGGCTAAATAGCGCTGCTATTGAACAACTGGGGCTAGAAAAAAAATTCCAAGTGCTACACATCAGAGGCATGACATCTATTAAATGATACAAAGTTTTAGAGTTGGTGAAGGTGGTAGAAGCTCCTCTTTACATAAATTCCAGAGGCAAAAAGAACCAACATAGCTAAAAACTAATGCAAAGAGAGCAAAGAGCCTGGGGCTTGCATTATCCTAGGAACACATTATAGGTGCACTATAGTTCCAGGCATGATGCACTAATATGTGGCTGAATGGAAAAAAATGGTGAAATGTGAATAAGTCATAAGTAATCATCCCCTTTAATTATACCGTAGCCAGGAATATTCTCTGCAGATTGTCTGTGAAAAACTGTCATTATATGGTGGTAGTATTGTTTATTCATTGTTAGGCCTCGTTCCCACAGTGTTCTCGCCCTGACCGTATCCGGCTCTTCACCCCTCCTCCCTTCATAGGCAGACGAGCGGCCGTTCCTCAAATCTGCCATAGTATAGGTAATTTCTTATACCTTGTGGCGCGGCTGCCCAACTTGGTCACGGTTAGGTGATGCACCGTGTGCTCACTGTGCTGTGATCAAGAGCCATAGAGGTCTATGGGGGCATTGATCTGGTCACAAGTCATATGAAAAGATAACTGCCCCCAAAACACCTGTATGAATGAGCCCTTAATCAGTATTGGTATGGTGGCATTATACAGTAATTAGGTACTAGTCATGGTGTGTTATCTGGGCCTTGTATAGTAGTATTTACAAATCCAAAAAAGGAAAAGAGAAGGAAAATGCAGTCTTTTATTCAAGCCAGCGGGGTCATGTAAAGAGAGGTGCCGGACACGCCACAAAGGGCGGACCGTTTCATGTGTGAAGCGCTTTTTCAAGTCTCTGATAATATTAGTACTAGTGGTATTGCTCTTTGCATTGTAATATTTGATCAGTACAATTATGGCGCTAATATTAACCCCTTAGCGCTCCGCGCCGTAGCTGTACTGCGCAGCTTCCGACGATTAGCGCTCAGCGCAGTACAGCTACTGCGCGAGCGCATACTATTTTAGAATTGTCACCACGTCGCGAGACGTGGTGACATCGGGATGAGATTTGGGTGACAGAGGCAGGAGGAGTTCCCGTCTCTGTCACCCGACCAATCAAATCGGTCCCGCCCGCCGATCGCCGCGATTGGCCAGTCAAATCTGACTGGCCAATTACGGCGATTTTAGGCTAAAAAACGTGGTTTTAGCCCTTTCCTCTTCCTCCAGCGGCACCATTTTGGTTTGGTATCGCTGGAGAGAGGAGAGAGCGTTACTGTGTGCACCAAAATACACTTTTACACTATAAATAGTATGCTGATCCTTATCTGATCCCTATTGTTCCCTACAAATTCCCATCCCTATCTGTTTTTTCCTGTGTCCTGTGTGTTCCCTGTGTGATCGCCTTGTGTGATCCCACGTGTCTTCCGTTTTTCCCTGTCTGTCCCTTCTGAACCCAAACGCACTTTTCAGTGCGCTGTGTTAGCGTTGTTCTGCACTGGACGCACTTTTCAGTGCGCCGTGTGAATAGCGCTGCACAGAATCTTTAGCAGTCTTAGCGGTAGTTAGTTTGTCTTAGGGCAAGCTAGGTGCATTTGTAGCGCCTTTTTGCGCGGTGCACATAGGTTTTTTTAGCGCCGTAGGTGTACCCGTAGCTATTTTTTGTGTGTGCCATCTGTGCGGCTGGTCCGTGTGGTTTGGTGTGCATTATCTTTTTTTTTTGTGTGCTATCTGTGCGGCTTGTCCGTGTAGTTTAGTGCGCATTATTTTTTTTGTGTGCTATCTGTGCGGCTTGTCCGTGTAGTTTAGTGCGCATTATTTTTTGTGTGTGCCATCTGTGCGGCTTGTCCATGTAGTTTGGTGTGCATTACCTTTTTTTTTGTGTGTGCTATCTGTGCGGCTTGTCCGTGTAGTTTAGTGCACATTATTTTTTTTGTGTGCTATCTGTGCGGCTTGTCCGTGTAGTTTAGTGCACATTATTTTTTGTGTGTGCCATCTGTGCGGCTTGTCCGTGTAGTTTGGTGTGCATTATATATTTTTTTTTATTTGTGTGCCTGCTAGACGGTTTATCCGTGTGGTTTGGTGCACATTATCTAATTTTTCTAGTTCTATATTTTTTTTGTGTGCAATGTCTCAGAAGACATACACCGTGTTGGAGGCATATAACATGCTTGCCTCTGACCCCGAGTCAGCTAGTGGGGATGATGGTCCCTTTTACCTATCATCATCCTCCTGCTCATCTTCCAGTGACCTGGAAGGACCCCCAAGAAGGCGCCGTAGGGTTCCAGGGACTTCTGCAAGAGAAGTGCCTGGGACTTCTGCAGGAGAAGTGCCTGGGACTTCTGCAGGAGAAGTGCCTGGGACTTCTGCAGGAGAAGTTTCTGGGACTTCTGCAGGAGAAGCGTCTGGGGCTTCCACTGACCCCACATGGGTAGCCCCAGATAATTATACCCCTCAGGTCCCTGACTTTTTGGGCCATCCTGGAATTAACTTTGACACGACAGGGCTCAGAGCTGTGGACTTTTTAAAGTTTTTTTTTGATGAGGAGCTGCTGAATATTATTATATTTCAGACAAATCTCCACGCTGCACAACATATTGCCCAAAACCCCACGTCCTTTTATGCACAACCCTACAGGTGGACCCCTGTCACTGCAGCAGAGATGCACAAGTATTGGGGCATAATACTCCTCATGGGGATAGTAAAGAAGCCTTCAATCAGGGACTACTGGAGCACAGATATACTGTACCACACCCCCATGTTCCGCATGGCAATGAGCAGGATGCGCTTTGAAGCCATCCATAAGTTTTTGCACTACACTGACAACACACAGTGCCCACCCAGAGGTGACCCCAGTTATGATCGGTTATTTAAGGTCAGGCCCATATTAGATCATTTTAGTGCCAAGTTTGCCCAGGCATATACCCCCGCCAAACATGTGAGCATAGACGAGTCCCTGGTACAATTCAAAGGGAGACTTCACTTCCGCCAGTACCTGCCCAATAAGAGGGCAAGGTATGGTGTGAAGATGTATAAGCTGTGCGAAAGTTCATCAGGGTACATATACAAGTTCAGGGTATATGAAGGGAAGGACTCCACTATAGTGCCCCCAGAATGCCCCCCCTTCCTGGGTGTTACAGGGAAGATAGTGTGGGATTTAGTGCACCCACTGCTGGACCAGGGCTACCACCTCTACCTGGACAATTTCTACACCAGCACCACCCTGTTCAAGTGCCTCACTTCCAGAAATACTGCGGCATGCGGCACTGTTCGCAGAAATCAGAAAGGTCTCCCTAAGTCGCTGCTTGGGCAAAAACTTAAAAGGCACGAAAGCAGGGCACTATGCAGCGACTCTGTATTGTGTGTTAAGTACAAGGACAAGAGAGAGGTCCTTGTATTAACCACAATACATGAGCACACCACCACCCCTGTCCCAGTACGAGGTGCCAGTACAGAAACCCCCAAGCCAGACTGTATTTTAGATTATAATAAATACATGGGAGGGGTGGACTTGTCTGACCAGGTGCTTCAGCCGTACAATGCCATGCGGAAGTCGAGGGTGTGGTACAAGAAGCTGGCCGTGCACATCATGCAGATGGCATTGTATAATGCTTATGTGCTGCATCGATATGCCGGCCAGAGGGGAACTTTCCTGGAATTTCAAGAGGAGGTAATAAAGTACTTTCTTTTTGGAGACCAGGAAGGGGGGAGTGCTAGCACATCTGGAAGTGAGGCCACATCACGTATTGTACCAGGGCAGCACTTTCCAGGAGTAGTTCCCCAAACAGCCAGCAAGGGAAGGTCACAAAAGAGGTGCAGGGTGTGCTCCAAAAATGGCATTAGGAAGGACACCATTCATCACTGTGAGACATGCCCAGAAAAACCAGGGTTATGTATGAAAGATTGCTTCCGAATTTATCATACATCCCTGGATTTTTAGAGTACCCTGTTGTTACCTTGACGCACAGCTTATACATCATGCCGCACCTTCCCTTCAAAGCCCTGCCATGTGCCCAGCCTGTAGATTACTGTCCCGTATGCTTTACCCGGGAAAACATGCATCATGATTTTTAGGGTGTTTGTCTCCCATGGCAGCAGCTGGGCAAAAAATGACATAATGGATATTTTTTACTATGCACTATCCATTATGCACTTTTTCAGGGGTCCACCTGTGGGGTTAAAATGCTAACTATACCCCTAGATTAATTCATGGAGGGGTGTAGTTTCCAAAATAGGGTCAGTTCTTAGGGGTTTCTACTGTACTGGCCCCTATTGGCATCTACAAATCTTTCATGATGCCAAAAAGAAAAAAAAAATGTACAATGTCTGTGCTCCAACAAGTTATTCCCTTTTGAGCCCTGCCGTGTCTCCATCCTACAGATTATTGCCTCCTATGGGGTATTGCCATAACCGGGGTAACCCGCAGAATGATCTTTGATGTGTTTTTCCCCAGTGGCATGAGTTGGGCAAAATACTTTTGTCACTTCAATGGCATATTTGATAAATTGCAATACAATTGTTTCTCTGCACTACTCACTTTGTATTACATTTGAGCCAGCACCTTAGGGGTTAAAATGCTCATACAAGCCTACATACATTCTTTGAGGGGTGCCCTTTCCAAAATGGGTTCACTACTTGGGGGTTTCTATTGTACTGGTACCTCGGGGGTACCCCCCATTACCAATCTAGTGAAAACGAAGCTTGAAAACCTAAATTGTGCTTCTTTCTTCCTGACCCCTGCCGTGTGCCCAGCCTGTAAATTATTGGCACATGTGTGGTATTGCCGTACTCGGGACAACCCGCAGAATGATTTTTGGGGTGTTTGTCTAAAGTGGCATGGGTTGGGCACAGTACATGAGGCACTAAAATGACATTTTTGAGATAAAAACACAATTTTTACTCTGCACCATTTACTTTGCATTCAATTTTGGCCAGCGTGTTGGGGGTTAAAATGGTCATACAAGCCTACATACATTCTTTGAGGGGTGCCTTTTCCAAAATAGGTTCACTACTTGGGGGTTTCTATTGTACTGGTACCTCGGGGGTACCCCCCCCATTACCAATCTAGTGAAAACGAAGCTTGAAAACCTAAATTGTGCTTCTTTATTCCTGACCCCTGCCGTGTTCCCAGTCTGTAAATTATTGGCACATGTGTGGTATTGCCATACTCGGGAAAATCCGCAGAATGATTTTTGGGGTGTTTGTCTAAAGTGGCATGGGTTGGGCACAATATATGACGCACTAAAATGACATTTTTGAGATAAAAACGCAATTTTTACTCTGCACCATTTACTTTGCATTCAATTTTGACCAGCGTGTCGGGGGTTAAAATGCTCACCACAACCACCGATAAATTCTTTGAGGGGTCTAGTTTCCGTAATGGTATCATTTATTGGGGGTTTCTATTGCACTGGCACCTCACGGGCCCTGCCAACATGACATGGCACTCCAAATCCAAATATGTGAAAACGGAGCTGGAAAATCAAAATTTCACTCCTTCCGTTCTCATCCCTTCTGTGTGCCCAGTCTGTAAATTATTGGCACATGTGTGGTATTGCTGTACTCAGGACAACCCGCAGAATGATTTTTGCGGTGTTTGTCTAAAGTGGCATGGGTTGGGCACAGTATATGAGGCACTAAAATGACATTTTTGAGATAATAAAAACGCAATTTTTACTCTGCACCATTTACTTTGCATTTAATTTTGACTAGTGTGTCGGGGGTTAAAATGCTCACCACAACCACCGATAAATTCTTTGAGGGGTCTAGTTTCTGTAATGGTATCATTTATTGGGGTTTCTATTGCACTGGCACCTCACGGGCCCTGCCAACGTGACATGGCACTCCAAATCCAAACATGTGAAAACGGAGCTGGAAAATCAAAATTTCACTCCTTCCGTTCTCATCCCTTCTGTGTGCCCAGTCTGTAAATTATTGGCACATGTGTGGTATTGCTGTACTCAGGACAACCCGCAGAATGATTTTTGGGGTGTTTGTCTAAAGTGGCATGGGTTGGGCACAGTATATGAGGCACTAAAATGACATTTTTGAGATAAAAAAGCAATTTTTACTCTGCACCATTTACTTTGCATTTAATTTTGACCAGCGTGTCGGGGGTTAAAATGCTCACCACAACCACCGATAAATTCTTTGAGGGGTCTAGTTTCTGAAATAGTGACATTTTGGGGGGTTTTCTATTGTAATTTTACTTCAGGGGCTCTTCAATTACACTGTGGCACCACAAAATATTTGCAGCCAAATTGGCCTTCCAAATTCCCAGTATCGCTAACTCTGTTCTGGACATCACTGTGCGGGGAAACAGCAGCTGACATCCACATGTCTGGTATTGCCGTACTCGGAAGAAGCAGGGCAAGAAATTAGGAATATATATTTACCTCAAATTCCTTCTGAATGTATCCGTTTTAGGGCTAAATTGGAAAGATTGAAATCAAAAATTGAAATTTCAAAATTTCCACTCCATTTTCATATGCTTCCGGAAAAATAATAAAAGGGTTAACAGACTTCTTAAATGCTGATTTGAATAGGTTGAGATGTTAGGTTCATAAAATGGTGTTACTTGTGGGGGTATATAGTACATAAGTCTTTATAGGGCACTTCCAAACTGAATTGATCACCAAAAAGTTTGCATTTTTCAAATTTCAAGAAAATCTGAGAAGTTGCTACTAAAACTTCAAACCTTCTCACATCCATAAAAATAATGGAAACGTAAAACAAATTATGGATATAAAAAGAAGACCAATGGCAAAAGGTTTCTATCAAAAAAAATTTGTGGTATCACTTTTTGTCTAAAAATTATAACATTTGAAACTTTGAAAATAGTAATTTTTTTAAAATTTTTCCTAAATTTTTGAATTTTTACCCCCCAAAAAAGGAACGGATCACCGAAATGACACTACTAACATAAACTACAATGTCTCACGAGAAAACAGTCTCAAAATCACAGAGATATCTTAAAGCGTTGAAAAGTTATTACCACAGGAAGAGACACTGGTCAAATTTCAAAAAAAAGTTGCGAGCCTTAACCTGCAAACAGGCTGCGTCCTTAAGGGGTTAAAGGAAACCTACCACTTGAAGTGGCAGGTTTCCGACAGCAATACCGAGCACTAGCTCAGGGTGAGCTGGTGCCGGCGCTTATTTTTGTTAGTGTTTTAAACCGCGGTATCGCGGTTTAAAACACTTTTTAAACCTTATAGCCGGCGCAGGGAGGTACGCGCTCGGCACTTACCATGCGCGCGGCTCTCCTTCACTTCCTATGTAGCTGCACGCACGGTAAGCGCCGAGCGCGTACCTCCCTGCGCCGGCTATAAAGTTTAAAAAGTGTTTTAAACCGCGATACCGCGGTTTAAAACACTAACAAAAATAAGCGCCGGCACCAGCTCACCCTGAGCTGGAGCTCGGTATTGCCATCGGAAACCTGCCACTTCAAGTGGTAGGTTTCCTTTAAAGGAAACCTACCACGTGAAATTCAACTTGTAAGCTTTAAATACCAAGCACCAGCTCCGGGTGAGTTGGTGCCGAAACATATTTTCGTTATTCTCCTAAACCACTGTATTGCGGTTGAACCACTTTAGCAATCTTTATATGTGAAGCCGGTTCACCGCACCATGGTACGTTAGACACCGAGCGCCTAAATAGGAAGTGCCGGAGAACTGGTGACATCACACGCGCACGGTCGTACGCATGGTGTGCCAAGCGCGTACCATTATGGTGGTATTATTTATCATTATATAGTGATAATAATAATATAATTTTGAAGTAGTATATGGAAATGGGCCAATGATGACTTTGGGGTATGGGGGTGCTGTTGAGATGCTCAGGAGCCTGTTAAAAGTAGAATCCAACCACAGAGACAAATCTTTTCTCACATCTATTAATGGACACCTCCCTAAGATATCAAACATTTCCTGACAGAGAGAAACCAATACTTGTCATTAAAAACAAGTGGCTGAACTCCATGAATCCTGGTTATTAAATTGTATTGACTAGAAACCACAAAACCCGTTTATGGACTAATAATTCTCATATTTATTAAAATTTACTTCAGATGGTTTGGCGGCACACGTAAATAGTACCGTAATGCACTATAGTGACGAAATATATGTCTTCCCAGTCTAAGAGTTCAGAGAATGAATGTAGTTAGCACTCAGCTTATTCTATGTGACGGACCACACGACAGGTCTTTTATCCATACAGCGTATTCAATTATTACATGTTTTTGTTCCTGTCTGGAATATAATAAAGGGAGATAACATTGCAGATATGGTTGTCAGCTCTTCTTCCTTAAACAATGAAAACCCCACTGCAATAAGAACAGGTTATTATCTCGCTGCCAGGAGGTGGGAGGCAGAAGTTGGAAAGTTCAAGTGACAGTCTTATGTAAACAACTGTTCCATTATCTGTCAATGCTCCAGTGCTAGTAAGAGTGAATGTGGCTCTAATGTCAGGCTTTTTAATGGTTTATTGCTATATGATGCTCTGTGCAGAGGTAGCAAATATGAACTTGAAATTTAATGAATTACATCGCTCATTTATTGGCATGTCATGTTACACGTCAAATGTCAAGTTAACGTTCACTTAATCTGTAATGACTGACGTGTCATTTATCTGCTAAAGGAAAAGCATCAAGTGTTCTGTTGCAGTATTGAAAGAAGATTTCATTTCATTGTATATACCTTAAGATCTGTGTAAATAAATTGGATACATAGAAATATATGTACTGTATTTTTACTGTACTGAGATAAACAGGATCTAACTTAAAGAGGCAAACAGCAAGGTAATACCTGACCTGGAATCAGGACCGGTGCCAGTACTGGGCATACTCAAAGCAAGTGATGGGGCCCAGGGCTCATGGGGGGCACATAAGTTTGTACATAAACAATCCATAGGGGTGAGGGGGCTGTATCTAATGAATTCATAGGCTTTTTGGATGATAAACTAAGGAATATTTGGGGGAACAGGAAACCATTTTAGTTTCTGAATTTTTAATGCCACCACGTGAGTTCACTGCATAGGGGCCTACTGAGGCTCTATCGCCCAGGGGCCTACTGAAACCTAGTGCCGACCCTGCCTGGAATTCCACACCCTGAATGTAACACCAGATCCACCATTCCACAGGTGAAAAGTAGATGAGATATGTTGTGTCTTCTTTAAAAGTACATTTATGAGAAACTGTTGCCTCCTGAAATGTCTATTTTACCACTGGACACAGCATCAGCGGAAAATGGCTCCAGTACCCACTGGTCTGTATTAACTCTAACTTATATAATGCCAATGTTACGTTACTTGGGGATAGATAATAAATGGGAGCTATCTAGGTCCAGAATTTACCCCTCTCAAGGGAAATGATACATAACACCTAGTGGTCAATTTATTCCAAGATATAAAGGGCTCTTGGCTATGAGTGTGTTTAATGTTTCAAACTCTCATTGAGTGGTTGTTGCAATGTCTGGCCTGAACGCTCAACATCGGAACTGACTCAGCATGTTAGTTCAGTTTCTAAATGTTCAGGCCAGACACGGCAGCGAGCACATGGTACAACTTTCGATGCATCAAACTCACTTGTGGGCAAGAGGACTAGAGGATAAGAGTAACAACATTACAAGAGAAATACAAGTATGTGCTAAAACAGGCCTCTCTGGAGAATTGGCAACATCCTTTAAAACTTAATGAGGACGATTTATGTAGGGTTTATACAGGTTATACAGGTTATCCGATTGTTAATAAAATTCTGGAGCCGGGCTGGGAAGGGATTTTTTTAAAAAACAAACCTGTACTCACCTCCTCTGTTGCTCTTGATGTCCCGCGCTGGCTTCTTGTCGGTCTGTGTCCCTGTTTATTAACACATAAGCTCCGATGAGTTCAGCTTCTGGCTTGCAGTGGTGGCCGGCCACGCCCACCTATCCCTATTTCCAGCGCTGTATCAGCCGGAGGTATATGGGGACAAGTGGGTGTGGCCGGCCACCTCGGCCAGCCGGAAACCGAACTTAGCGGATCTTATGTGCCCCTGTAAAAAAACAGTGGCACCGGAGGTGAGAAAAAGGTTTTTTGTTTTTTTTAAAAAAAAATGCCTCCCAAGCCTGGCTCCTAAATTTTAAAAACAATCAGACAACCCCTTTAAGGGAATTTGTAGACATTTTACTACTTCTACAACAAAAAGGGCATAATTTCATAAAAGGGGTTGCAGGTTCAGAGGAAACAGGCATGCGCCAAAAATAGTGCAAACACAACAAAATTTTGGCTCAGTTTTTTTACCTAAACTAAGCCAGGTAATGGGAGTTGCAAAAAGTAGATTAGACAGTCTGTATACATTGCCAAATTTATTATTTAGAATCAGACATCGATGAATATGGCGAGTTGTGTTGAACTGTCTTAGTTTTATAAATCTTCCCCAATGCATCATTAATTTAAAGGGGTATTCCAGGAATCAGCATAATTCATATACGAATGGGTACTCAAAATATAAGCTAATGTGTAATTAGTTGTTATTTAAAATTTTGCTCCCCTTAGCAGAAAATGCTGATGACATAGACAGTGATGAAGAATTAAAATGCTACTGGCCCTTTAATCAGTCCGTTTATTTCCTCCGCGCGGTCCGTTGCAGG
This sequence comes from Engystomops pustulosus, assembly GCF_040894005.1. Lineage (NCBI taxonomy): Eukaryota > Metazoa > Chordata > Amphibia > Anura > Leptodactylidae > Engystomops > Engystomops pustulosus. The sequence continues at coordinate 78,236,779 of NC_092418.1, read as the reverse complement.
ACAGAAGATGGCTGCTGTCACATGTCCACATCACATGGCCTGAACCTGCCTGGGAAGGTCATGTGATCACCACTACGTTTGGCTGTAGTCGGTTGGTTGCAGTGCATCCAGTATGATCAGTGTTGTGGTGATGGCAGTTACACATCATTACTATGGTAACAGAGCAAGAAAACCTGTTACATCATGACTGGGAGCAGAGCATAAGAGGGAGGAGGAGTTACTGAGAACTAAAGGATCATGGAACTTGTAGTTTCCAGTGGCGGCCATCTTAGTGATAACTTCACCTACTTTAGAGAGGCCATAAACTTTGTAAATCATAAAATCAAATTATTTAAGCTCCGTTTTGTTACTAATGACTTTGAGTATTGTTGTATTCATTAAGTTATATCATCATGGGTTTTTGTGTCAGACGTTCATATTCCTGGAATACCCCTTTAAATTTTTACTTGTTGAAATAACGTACTGCATTACTCTTGTCTGTATCTATTTTTGGACAATAGGGGGTGCAATAATAGTGCTTTTTTCTGTGTTTATTACTTGTCAGTTCTCTGATGTAAGTCATGCGACTGCTACAAAAGAATCACCTGCAAATGACTGATCATGGGTCCACTGTAGCATTTCTAAGTCTCTACTTAGTTCATCTACTTGTACAATGCAGCATGTGATGTCCTACCCAGCCCAAGTTCAATGTCAGACAACATCACATTGTTAATCTTTGTAACTCGTAAATTCACCCATTGAATTGCAGGTATCACACAGAGTTACTCAAACACCTGTATTACCAGCAACAAAATGTTCTATAGTTCACACGGTGACCCAATGTAATAGTATACTGCTCTTTACATACAGAACATTTGCTTTTTTCTCTTACCACGAGTCAGTGTTAGCATTTTAATGGAGACGAGAGGCTTTCTCGCTGTAGGTAGAGGCTGACAGATAGACCGTGGGCTGATCTTATATTCATGACTATTGTCAGCTTACTGGGTTTACTTATTCCCAGAGCCAATTAAAATGCAAACAGTAGATATGAGAAACTGTAGTCTGATAACAAGCTAAGGGATGGGTGAACCATAGGGCAGTGATCAAATATAACTGTTTAATATGAGCATATTAGCAGCAATAATTGGATTTTTGAAATCCCAAGATTTTCCGCTGACACCCGTCTAACCTATTAAATGCCCCGATATGCCTTGTTGGCGCGTTACGTTTAGTTACGATTTTCATCTGCAATTCCTAAATGGAAGTTTATCAATGTAATGATTAAAAGGTAGAGGGAGGAGTAGAGTTGATGTGATAGTCAGAGAAATCCCATAGCTCTTCCATTCTTCTGTGCTAAGTTTTCCATTCTGAACATTTATACCACTTTGTCTTTCTTCGACACATTTCATATAAAATTGCTTCATTCCATGATATGTAAGACAAACCGCCAAAGATGTCATGAGCAATTTATGTCAAGGGAACAGGTTTCTGAAGCAACTTACACACTGTAAATTATTATTAGTGCGTTTTACCTGATGGCGTTTAGTGAATTATTAACAGATGGTTTGTAATACTGATCTGGTAGGAGATGGGTTTGTTCTCTTTTCTTAAAGTGACATAATTACATTAGTGTGATGGAAAAATCTGCATAAAAATTATGTACTTGCTTTTCATTACATTTTGATTTATGACGGACTCTTAGTGCACACCAGATGTAAGCTGGTTACTGTACTGTATAATGGGTTCAGGAGGTGGCACCCAGTTGGGACAAGTAAAATGTCATGATAAATGTAACCTTAGAAACACTTCAACCATTATTAAAAGATGACATGTGGTTTGACCCACAAATATCACAGGTACAATTCATATTTACCATCTATCCTGCATTGTCTAGTAGCCTTCTGGAAAAAGAGTTCACAACCAAGACTTCTTAAAGAGTTAGGAAATCTCTCTAGAACAGAAACTGCCTTCCAGAACCCCTCTAATGAGTCAGTCTCTGCAGCCATGTCGCTCAAAAGCATATAGAGGGGGTGCTGTAGGACCCATGACCCCCCCAAAAAGTCTATTGTGAAAAGAGGGCACTTATTCTGCCTTCTAGACAATGCTCCAAAGTTCTTGGTTAATACCAAGAGTCCAAGGCAGATAGCTGCCTTCACAGTGCAGTGGGCATTTTCAATAGTTAAAGCTCAACTCTCATTTAAGAGAAGAAAAGTTAGCCCTGCACAACACCTGCACAGGGATTGTAGCAATCTGCTTTTGGCAGTGTGTAGTTCTGGTTCGTGGCTGCTGATATCAGTTGATTGTCGGGGTACTGGGTGTTGGAACCCAATGATGTCATATTAATGATGTACACTTAGGATAGGTTATTTTGCGCTTTTTAAAAAAAAAAAAAAATGTTGCACAAAAGTTTTTCTGCAACCACCTTCTAAACATTTGCCTATTCCTGTTCAAGACTGGAGGGTATTTGCCCAAAGACTGCACCATTTTACTGCTATTTGCGCCAAAATTGCAACTTCTTTGTACTTCTACATATGGATTTTTAAAGATATATCTGGCAAAATAATGAAAAATTCTTCTGTGTCTAACTTATCTAGGCGAGTGAAAAAGTCACCAATTTTGGCACAGTTCAATATCTAAAAAGTATATATAAAAGTTTTAAAGTTACAGTTGCTGGCAGCCAATTTTTATCACTTAAAGGAAACCTACCATCACAATTCTACCTAGATACAATGGTAGGTTGCTGCTATAACTGTCAGCCCCATAGTATTTTTGTGTGACCTCATCTGCAAAGCTTTAGATCTTTAGCTCTGGCTTCGGAGCTCTGGCGCATGTGCTCTGCATAGACTATCTTTGCAAGGACGCACATGAGCAAAGAGGGCGTCTGCCGGCTTCGCAGACGAGGGAACGCAGCTGCTGGAAGGTGGGATCCACACAGGCTACTGGTCATGGAGTAGTCTTTGTTCCAACTACACGGAGAGGCTCCATGATCCACGACATAGTAGCCTTTGCCAATAATTTGCATAAATAAAAGCTAAAGAATTTAAGTGCTTCTAATGAATTTCATGATAATTTGAAACTGTTATGGGGCTAAAGGTTATAGTGGTAACTGACCATCGGGTCTACCTTATTAGGTAGATCCGTGATGGTAGGTTTCCTTACCTTATTTAGAAAAACTAAATTTCCACTCAATATTGTGTGAACAAGGGAATTCATAAACTATTATTTAACTAATCCAATATGCTCTCTAAGCCAAGGAAACCATACTCTATTTACAGACCCCATGGTGCAGTAACATTTCTTGCATTTACTAGATCTTAGGATTCTAGCACAGGGGTTGATTAGGAGAAGACCTTTTCCAGAGAGACCTGGATAACGATTATTGAAGAGTTGATTGATTAGGATGCATCTGTGAGATGACAATGGACAAAGCAATCAAATAACAATTCATCTAAGACACAAATCATGATAGATCTAGGCCATGCACATCTACAGATTATACAGAACCGATGCACTTCAAAATAACAAGAAAAAAGCTTTGTTTAGAGAGGAGGCAGAAGTTAGCAATTTGCAGCAATAAGGTCAGGATCCCCACTAATGGTCTTATATTGCATCAATTACAAAATGTCCTGATGGGTCAAAAATAGAAGTAAAAAAACAAAGGCAGCTCATCAACCAGTTCACACATTAATGGCCCAAGGAAGCTTCTAGAATCTGTAATGGCACAAATCGTACCAGATCCCACTAGTCTGACATGATGAATACGATTCTCTGTGACTTTAATGACCTGTTTGATCCTCGGCATGCGTGCTGCATACTTACTACATTGACATAAATGAATAAATTAATTGATAAATTCACAGCGCGCCTCTTCCTTGTCCAGGATTGTCAGAGTTGCCCTATTACTATTCAGCACTAGTCATTTTTGATTATCTCGTGACTAGAAGCAGAGTGTCCAGATGCAAATTTGCCTTTGTGATGCAAATTCAGCAAGCAGAGGCGCTGTGTATGCCTGTTAGGCTGCTTGTGATGCTTAGGATCAATGCCGGCTAGTCAAGAGAGCCATTGGGACTTGTGAATGTTACACCCCCCCCATCTGTATGGAAAGTCCCATGTATCCATTTTAGTCTCCACAACACTGAACAGGCACTTAAGTCAATGGGCAGCACGAGCGGAGACGTCTCTTAGCAGGAATGTGCTTACAGAGAATGAATTGCATCTGTAGCCATAAACTGCGAGTGCTGTAACTGTACAAGTGGAAGAATCTGTGACCTTTTCATCATTCAGCTCTTATATAATGTGACGGTGTCGCAGCTTTGAAATCAGCCCCAGGTGTAATGGTGTTTTAGCGCAAATGACTTACAAACAGATAGGTATAAAGCATAGTCAATGCTCTCATCTGTTCCAACCTTTGCCACTGGAAACAATTAAATTATTGTAACATACTCCGTGTCAGAAATGTCTGTAAATAAATGTAAACTGCAGGCAGTGAAGGCACTTCACAACATTTTGCCGATAGGATGTGCGGAAACAATATACAGAAACTAGAAGTAACAATATTTTATAGCCTTTTAGCTGTTTTTCCATTTGTGATTTAAAACCATGAATTCCTTATGTGCTAGAACAGAATTCTTATCAGAATATGCATATATTAGTCGAATTAGTTGAAGTTTCATTTCAGATGACTTTCCAGAATAAGCTATTTGTGATCATTTTATGATGTACTGAATTTAACACCTGTTTTTCCATAATAAGCAACATTATATCTATAGAATTCATCATCATAGAAGCAGCAGAAACAGATACTATACAGTAGTATAGTATAGAGCAGTGATGGTGAACCTTTTAGCGACCGAGTGCCCAAACTGCAACCTAAACCCCTTTATTTATCACGAGGTGCCAACCAAAAATTAAAGCAGAAAGTTATTGCTCCCTGTTCTTCAACAGCTTTCAATCAGATTGGCCTCCTGAGGACAGCAACACAGTAGAAAAATGGAAAATTTGCATCACTTAAGCTTCTTTCCAGTGTCCCTCTGTACACAGAGAATCCTCCAAAGATAATTCAGCCCTGTCTACTCACTCTCCCTATTCCTACAGTTCGAAGTAGAGAAGTCAGTATCAAAATATGTCTTAAAGATCAACGATATTAGCGCGTCAACTCTGCCTCCAGCAAAAGGCTAATGTTTAAGTTTTTCTTTTTCTGTTATGTATTGAAAATCAAATAAAATGTTAAAAAAAAAATGTCTTAAAGCAGTATCTTTTAAGTTGCTTGGAACTGCAGGAAGATTCTTTGAGTCCTGTCTGGTGTGTTGGGGCAAGGGCCCGGGTGCCCACAGAAAGGGCTCTGAGTGCCGCCTCTGGCACCCGTGCCATAGGTTCGCCACCACTGGTATATAGCATTCAATTCTGCAGGCGGCGTTCCCCTTAAAATAAAAATAATAAAAACTTAATTTTTGATCAGACTGCTTGAAGAAAGACAGTGCCCCACATTTACTAAGAACGGTACAAACTGCAATTAATGCAGTTTGCCTGTGTATAGAGCAGAGTGCACCAGATTCATGATTTCTGGCGCATGTTCTTCATGAATCTGGCGCCCTCTACACTGCTCCGACAGAGAGCACCAGTTCTTTGGTGCACCTTTAACATGGGTAGTGCAACACACTACTGTCGGACCTTGCATGAAAATCTGGCGCACGGTCTGACTGAGCACTGGAACACCCATATCAGTGAAGAAATTTGTGTTGCATGAAGAATAGTGCAGCCGCCCACAAAACAGTCGCGTGCAACACAAATGTGGCACAGGCACTTCTTAACCCCTTCCCAATGCGCGCCGTACTAGCACCGATCGCGGGTGTTTTCACCTCGATCGCCGCCGGCAATGATGTCGCCCTCTTGTCCCGGATCGTCGCTCCCCAATGACGTCACGGGGAGCGGTGATCCGTCGCCATGGTAGCCTCGGGTGTTCCGAATACCTGAGGCTACTTCGTTTTAATGGGGAGTAAAATCCACATATACTGCCATACAGTAGTATGGCAGTATATGATAGGATGAATCAGACTACCTAGGGTTAGAGTACCCTAGGGAGTCTGAAATATAGTAAAAGTAAAAATAAAAAAAAGTAAAAAAAATATATATATAAAAAACCTAAAAATTCAAATCACCCCCCTTTCCCTAGAACTGATATAAATATAAATAAACAGTAAAAATCATAAACACAGCAGGTATCACCGCGTCCGAAAATGCCTGATCTATCAAAATATAATAACGGTTTTTCACTGCGTTTAACCCCGTAACGAAAAATAGCGTCCGTTACGCCATTTTGAAACTTATAAAAAAAATTAATAAAAAGTGATCAGAAGGTCGCACAGTCCCAAAAATGAAAACGCCATCAAAATTCGAAAAAAATTACACGACCCACAGCTCCGTACACAAAAGTATGAAAAAGTTATTGGAGCCAGAAAATGGCAAAATAGAAAAAAAATATTTTGAACAGGAGGTTTTAATTTTTTTAAATTTATGAAAACATTATAAAACCTATACAAATTTGGTATCCACGTGATCGTACCGACCCAAAGAATAAAGTAGACCTGTCATTTGGGACGCAGAGTGAAAGCTGTAAAATCCAAGCCCACAAGAAAACGTTGCAAATGTGGTTTTTCACCATTTTCACTGCATTTGGAATTTTTTCCCGCTTCCCAGTACACGCCATGGAATATTAAATACCGTCACTATGAAGTGCAATTTGTTACGCAGAAAATAAGCCATAACACAGCTCTTTATGTGGAAAAATAAAAAAGTTATAGATTTTTGAATTTGGTGAGTGAAAAATGGAAGTGAAAAAACTAAAAAAGGCCAAGTCGTTAAGGGGTTAAGTACCTGTGAAAGAAAAAAGAACATGCAAAGTCCGACTGATAACTGGCGAACGGTCCTTAGTAAATATGTATGTCATTAATAATGGGAGAAAGGGTTGAGGGAGTCACAGTATACAGGAGTTGTCAAAATGTATACGATTGGTAGCAAAGGGGAACATAGAAGGGGTGTAACTACAGGGGCAGTGGCTACAGCTGCTGCTATGGGCCCCGGCAGCGTGAGGTGGCCCGGCATTCGACCTGACACAAATGTAAAGAATGGAGGATGTTATGTGCAGCAGTGTATTTTGCACAGAACACAATTTACAACTTCATTCACCCATTGGCTCAGGGGAAGAGGATGGCTGGACCAGGTTTCCTGCTGTCTATATCTTACATGTGGTTCCAGCTGTTGGGCTGCACACAGTCCTGTCTGTGGCCTTCTGAACCCATTGACCAAGTGCAAGTGAGAAGACTGCTGGACAGATCTTCCAATGTATGCAGGGTTGTATATATCATGCAGAAGTGACTGTCACTATTGAACTACACTTCACAACATTCCATATTCTCAACCATATAACAATAATGGGGTGTTTTTGGCATGACGGCTCTGGTCTTTTGGGAGGAAACATTTTCCTCATAGTTCAAAAAATCTACCAAATAGATCTTTGCTGGCATAAATAAGAGCTATTGAACCAACTAATATGGATTTGTTCTCAATTAGAAAGGGGAAGTCAATGCCTCATTCATCTGGTGGTAGCTTGTCTCCTTTAGAATAAAAGGATTGCATAACAGCTTGATCCTCTTCCTGCAATATCTACCACAGGGCAAATGCAAATAGGATCTAATACACATAGTTGACCAGACCCCAAAAAATCCCCATATTAAGGCAAAAAAGGATTGTTCTGAGACAGCTCCTTCCCGCTCCGTATACTGAGGAGAGTAGTCTAGTAGGGTAGTTATTATTATTATTAAGACAACAGAATAGACAATAGACCTTCAGTCGATCATAATCAGTTAGGGATACATGAACAACTTTCATCTCCAGAGCTCACTTGGGTATTGACATGTGGTTGCCCTACACATATGGCTCTAAGAGATAGTACATACTGTATACCTGCCAATATATTTTGTCGTATTCAAAGGGGTTCTGCATTTTTTTGGTAGATTTAGATGACATCTACATTGGGTTTTATGGCTGCATTGACCATACTTCATTCATAATGGCTGTAAAATGTGATAATCCCTTATCTAGGCCACTACAGAATTTTTGTATTGAGTGTACAAACTCAATTCAGACACTGCTTAAGGACCCTTTTACTGCAACCACTTAAATATGGACACACCTTGACCATAAACAGCCAGACTATCTTGAGACCTGAATGACATGTGATCAATACAAGCAGCTTTAGTCTAATCTTCATTATTTCCTGTCAATGTAAAGGTAGTACTTAAAGATATGGGTTAGTGTGGACCTCCTGACTACTCTAGGTCACTTCTGTGAAGCAAAGATAGTGGAGTGCCTTATCTCGAAATAATTACTGATGTCAGATAAAAGACATAAACAACAAATTCAAAAATGCCTCTTCAAAAGAGCATTTTCAGTAGAAAACCTAGATCAGACGCAAGTTTTTTCTCCCTAACCATTTCCACAACATTCAGTCACGTACAAGCTGAGAAACAGATTTTAAATGTGCCTGGAATCGAGGATGACTTGGAATCTTAACACACACAAAACTTTGGTGCACACTTTAGATCTAGAGCAGTGATTTCGAACCTTTTAGAGACCCTTTGCCCAAACTACAAACGAAACCCAATTTTTTTTTGCAAAGTGCCAAATGGCAATTTAAGAACATAATTTATGCCTGCTCGGTACAGTGATACTCCCCTCCAAACTGCCATTGCATGGTGTTGCATTCTATGCGCTACATTTCTGACGGATTTTGCATGTTCTTTTAGGTGAGAACAGCTTGCACAGGTATATAAGAAGTGTCACGGTGGTGATGTTTGACGGTTGATTTATATTGTGCATGGTTAATTTCATTTTGCCTATACCTATTGCCAGTGTGTAAAAATAAAATGTATTTATTTTATATATATATAGTGTTTTCATTTACAATGCCCTATCATAACACCAGATCTTGTTGGTCCCATGTAAAAGGTCCACCACAAAAAAGTTGGTGAACTCTGTAGGACCTGCAGTATGCTACACCCAGGTTGACAACCAGACTCCATTTATCTGCATGAGGCCTTACTCTTATTCCTCAGATAAAGAAACATTAGGAGCAAACATTTTCCATTAAAACTTTACTTGACGGGAGTGTACAACCAGAAGTTGTATCATAGAGAATAGCCATAGTCTGTAAACCTTCAGTACCCTAATCACATTTTAAACACTGTATGGTGGGATTATTAATATTAACAATGCCAGAATTTGGTCCGATGTGACTCACATGGGCCCCTTTATACAAAGCCCCTTTCCCTTTTCATGCTACTCACAAATAGTCGATCAAACCAACAATTGGGAGATCTTCTGGTACATTGTTTTCAGTAGAGTTAAGTTACAACCACAGCGGTAAATCCTAAATGATGTTTTATTTTGGCAGTATTATGAGAAACATATAAGGCGTTATGTTATAATCGTGTTATACTGTAGTATTTGGAGAGTATTAAAAACATTACTTTTAAATGTTTTTAATGCATACCAATAAAATGTATTTATTTTATATATAGTGTTTTCATTTACGATGCCCTATCATAACACCAGATCTTGTTAGTCCCATGTAAAAGGTGCACCACAAAAAGTTGGTGAACTCTGTCGGGCCTGCAGTATGCTACACCAAGGTTGACAGTATTCTCTGTGCATTCTATGCAAATAAAATGTATGTCTAATGTGGATTAAGCAGTTGGATGATTGTTTAACCATCATTTATGTAACCTTTGGCATTCTCCATCATTCTATTAGAAGTGAATGAAATGATGGTCATGTAAGTAAGCCATCAATCCATTCATATGAGGAACTTGGTGACTTGTGTTCATATGTGAACCAAGTGTCCCACCAGGTGAACCCCTCAGCAATAAGACACTTAGGGGGAGATTTATCAAAGGTGTCCAAGGTAAAACTGTTCTAGTTTCCTATGGAAACCAATCAGAGATCAGCTGTAATTTTATATACACCAGTGGGAAAATGAAAGCTGAGTTCTGATTGGTTTCCATGGGCAACTAGAACAGTTCTGCTCTCAGACACTTATGATAAATTGCTCCCTTATACTTTATCCTCTAAATAAAGTATATGGAACAAACTTTTTCATTTCCGAAAACTTATTTTCTAAATAGGGTATAGTACTTCCCCAGAGGTATTAGGAGGGCGATAGGGAATGAAACTGGACTATGCAAAGCAAACTTTCATCTATCCACAAATGTATCTTAATTGGTAATTGGTTTCAATAAACTGAAATAGAGCCATTAGTGGAGGCCTCTACTAGTGTATTACATACAACTTACATTAGCATCTTATTTTGAAAATGGTCTTTTGTCTGAATTACAATAGAAATTCACACACACTACAAGTTTTTGCCGCACGATACAATAACCGTGATAGGCAGACATCATACGCTGTCATGAAAGGTTGTCCATTGTTAGGATATGTGAGAATGGAGCTGTGCCGCTTCCTTTATTCGAAATTCTGATCCCATTCTAAACACCATTCTAGCTCTGAATAATGTGCACCCAGAGAAAATGTGCGATGAAAAAGATTAGCATTGAAAAGCTTTAAATATTTAAGCAGAGGAATCAGGAAAGCTGGACGCTGAATTTATGCTCTCAATTCATGAGTGGCTGCTTAGAGCTGCATTACCTGTTCTAGGACAAAGCTTCCATTAAACTGCTCCAATGTCACATAGCGCTAAGCGTATTACAGTACCACTCTTTATTCCAAGTCTACAGAACTTTAAAATACATATCACATAAGAATAAAAAATACATATACTCAATGTACACAATTGTTCTCAATATACAATGCAACTGAAGTCATGTATACATGTAACCTTGAAGTAAAACTTTATAGGCATGGGTAGGAAAGATAATGGTTCTCTATAGTAAATATAACAGTACATATACAAACAGAAAACCCAATGAGTTATCAATTGTGGGTCACTGAGGCAGAGTTACTCCCGAATGTGTCAGGTCCAATAATATGAAATAGTTGGTTTTTTTTAAAGGGGTTGTACCAAACATTACTGTTATTGACTATTCACAGGATATAATATAACAATTTGATCAGTGAGGCTCCAGATGCTGAAACCCCCACTCATAAGGAGAATGGGGATCCTAATCTCACTAATTGATGGATTGGTAGGTAGAGTGTGTGTCCTGCCGCTTCATTCAATACCAAGGGAGCTTCAGAAATGACAGAGCACAGCAATTCCCAGCAATCCCAATCACTGTCTATGAGAGAGATACGTACAACAACTAATCAATACAAGAGCTGCTAATTATTCAATCAATAAACTCATAGATGACCAAATGCAGCACAATCAAAAGAAATCTACATAAATAACTGTACAGGTATGTACAGGATTAAGATCCTGGTTAAGTCACATTCATTCATAAGAGGATATTATTTTCCCAGTGCACATCACAATCATAAAATATATCCAGCATGTGTCCAGTCACTTTATACTCTTTAAAGGATATTGACCATCAAAATCCAGCATAAAAGGCACAGTGACTGTGGTAATCTTCTTATATTTGTTATCCATGGCCGCATAACTTTTACAATTATGCTAATGAACCCAATAATGGGGCATTACCAGTGGACCTCTGTGCTGCAGCCTCACAAGCTTTAACAGTGCACAGAGAACATTTCCCTCCCACTGTGTGCTGAAACTTCCTCTGTTCCAGCAAGATTACGTAAAGCAGAGGGACGGGGGAAGTGCTGAGGGAGCACAGTAGGAGAGGGAGACAGTGTGAAGCCAGCTTGTGAAGCTAAAGCACAGATGGCTCTGGTAACACCCCTAGAGCCCTTCAGAAATCTTAGTATAATTTTCTAAGTTGATGTTAGAAGGAAGGAGTCCATGGAATATAATATATATATATATATATATATATATATATATATATATATATATATATATATATTATATTCCATGGACTCCTTCCTTCTGCATTGCCCTAAGCCCTTATTTCCATCAGTGGCCATCGGTTATTACCATTTCCTTCCATTCAGCCATGATGTCCTACTTCACCAGGATACCTCCGCACACAAAGCACATAACTGCTAGGGGATCGATGAGTAGGGAGCATCCTATTCATCTATGTATCTTGTCTGGGGAGAATTCAAACTCAGAAAACCTGTAGATTGGCCACACCCATCGATTATGATGCAGCAGGTGGGAGGAGAGAAGGATCAGAACGTTTTTATATACCTGCTTCTTTTGTATCAATCCTCCTGACAGGGCCTACTTTGAGCAGACAATGTTAACAATCATTTACCGCTAGGGTCTAACACTATAACAAATAATAAATTAGACTTTTGAAAATAACAAGGCTTATATTGCTATATGGAAGGTGGTCCTTCTGGTGGACCTACAGTATATCCTATATATTATATCCTATAATATAACTTATATCCTATATATTGTCTTATGCCCTCATAAGATAGAGTCTTTAACGTGGGAGAGGGGTACTCTGAAAGCCCATTGGCATCTTAGGAGATTAATAATTACATATAAATCCCTTGGCGCTAATGCAATAGCAGCCTGCTCTAGCTAGCAATTTCAGATGAGATTAAAATGTAAAGCGGGAATGGAGAAGAGCAGTGCAGTCGATTATGTCGGAAGCTAAACATTATGACACTAACATATTAGTAGCCTAATCAAAAGCAGCCTGCCATGGCCACTTGTGTTACGAGCCATATTATAACAAAGACAGATGTTAGTGTGGTCCACAACAGGTTTGTTACTGGTGTCAACAATATAAATAGGCGCTTGGAAGATTCAAGACAAAATCAATGTGCGTTAGATTTTTCTGATGGAACAAATGAGTTTTTCCAATATGGCTGATGCTTTGCTACACAGGGATATTTATTGGTTATGTCTGGCTAGTTAAAATATTTCTGCTTCTTAATTGATTGCAATTGGACACATTGACCAAAGGCACCGAATACACGTTTTATCACCACGTTACACTGCCTCTTGGTTCCGCAATTATAGGAACTCAAAATAATTATCACTATGGAGCAGACTCATTGTAAATTCCCACTTGCTAAGAAAAATATCAGTATAAAATATTCAGCAAATGGCAAGAATAAATGAATAAAATATAAACATTATTTCAGCTTTATTTATTGCAAGATACAGGGCTTATAAATCTATAATCATTTTCAGTGCTTGTTCACATAGTACCAAGCTTCTCATATTGAATACTGCAAAACATGTTTTCTTTTATTATATATATAGAGCAGTGGTGGCGAACCTATGGCACGGGTGCCAGAGGTGGCACTCAGAGCCCTTTCTGTGGGCACTCAGGCCATTGACCCCAAGACAGAGCTCACCAAATAGGACCAAATTCACCAAATCTTCCTGCAGACCCAAGCAATTTAAGAGATGCTGCAATTGGTGCTATTTTAAAACAACACTTCATTGGCTGTTTGGAACTGCACTAAAAGTGATAAAGTGTTGATAGAACTGCAGTATCTTTGTAGGTCCTTCTACTGGACCCTACATTCTTCCTGTACAGAGAGACCCTGGTGAGAAGCTACAATGATAGTCTGAATGTGCCCTCTTTCAACTGTATTAGTGGCCTCAAGGGGCTGATATGATTGATAGATGTTGAAGAGCAAGTAGTAATAAGTTACTGCTTAAAATGCAATGTTGGCACTTTGCGGTAAATAAGTGGATTTTGGTTATAGTTTGGGCACCCGGTCTCTAAAAGGTTCGCCATCACTGATATAGAGTATACAGACAGTCCCTGGGTTACGTACAAGATAAGTTATTTAGGCTTGTTCTTCAGCTGAATTTGTATGCAAGTTCGAACACATATATTTTATAACTGTAGCTCCAGACAAAAAATGTTTTTTCGTCCCTGCAACAGGTGAATTCTCAAAAAGGGAGCAAGGATTATAAAAAAAAGCTTCATTACAGATCATACAGCCTGGGACTAAAGCATCCGCAAAGCTTCACCAGAGGTCACAGTGGGCAGAGACGTCTGTCTGTCTGTAAGTCGGGTGTTCTTAACCCTGGGAGTGCAAATACATTGGTATTTACTTACAGACGACCCCTAGTTACAGACGGACCCCTCTGCCCCCTGTGACTTCTGGTGAAGCTCTCTGGATGTTACTATAGTCCCAGACTGTGATGTTCAGCTGTAAGGTGTGTGTAATGAAGCTTTATTGATAATCCTTGCTCCAATTACAGCAAAAAACTTTGAAAATCCAATTGTCACAGGGACAAATAAGATTTTTTTTTTGTCTGGAGCTGCAATTATAAAATATACAGTTCCCACTAACATACACATTCAACTTAAGTACAAACCCAAGGAACCTATCTATGTAACCCAGGAACTACCTCTATATATCTATACACACATACATAATATATGTATTCCTAAACCCCGACCAAAAAACTTAAAGGACAACCACAACCAGGATTAAAGCGTCTGCTCCCAATGAACCATCAATAATGATCCTTGTGACATCTGCCCCAATCCCCTGTCCCGTGCACAATGATCCTGGCAGTCGTCATTAATGGAAGCATTGGGATGGTGCAGGAGGTAGAAGCACCATCTGAAGTAGTAAGTATAGACTCTTTCCACCAACAGAAAGCAGAAGAACCCTTTAGGTTACACGCCCAGAAGCCCCAACAATAAGTAACTACAGATAAGTATTACATTAAATCTTTTGCTTTGCCCTCCCATAATTCAATGGGGGTCATTTACTAAAGGCCCGATTCGCGTTTTCCCGACGTGTTACGCGAATATTTCCGATTTGCGCCGATCGTACCTGAATTGCCCTCGGATTGTGGCGCATCGGCGCCGGCATGCGCGCGACGGAAATCGGGGGGCGTGGCCGAACGAAAACCCGACGTATTCGGAAAAACCGCCGCATTTAAAAACCGAAAAAGTGTCGCTTGGGGACCGCTTACCTTCACTTGGTCCGAGGTGGTGAATTCCGGCGCGATGAGATGACTTTCAGCGCAGCAGCGCCACCTGGTGGACGGCGGAAGAACTACATTCATAAATCCCGGCCGGACCCGAATGCAGAGCAGAGAACGCGCCGCTGGATCGCGACTGGACCGGGTAAGTAAATGTGCCCCAATGTCTTTTCTCCAATTGTTGAAATGGTGGGGGGGGGGGGGGGTGACCAAATTACTGCACATCATTTCGTGCATCATAAAACACAAATGGAATGGTAACATTTTACAGTATACATGAATTTGAAGCCTCAGAAGCCTCTCGATGCCACTTTGTGCCCCTCGACTACCCTGACCTAGGACAATCTAGGGCGCATTCTCTGATTTATAGGAAATTTCTCTGTAGCTAATTTCTAAGTGATATGAATAAAGCCACAGAAGCATCGGGAGCAGAGGAACAGCAGTTATTTTGCTTATTAGGCTTAGTGAATGTTGTCTTGCTGTATGGTCACTTTAAGTACATATTCACCCCAGTTACTTAGTCACAGATAACAGAAACATGACTATTTGTATTAAGCAATTTAAACCTTCATTTCAGCAGCCTCACTCATCTAGGACTAAAAGGACTAATGTGCATTTGCTACAAAAACAGCCAAAGTTCCCGACTCTTTATCTCATACAACCAGTTAACCACTTTATGAAGTGTTTATTGAGAGCCATAAAGGATGATGAGTCTAAAAATATGATGGGCTATTATCACAACAGTAATTCTAACATTTCCTCCCTAATTCAGCATTCTGTTTTTATGTATCGGATGTGTTGTGCAGTATCCTGGGTAAATTCTACAGTGGCAGATGCTGCCAACACTGACATAACTCTGATAGTAATCATATTAATAACCATAAAACCAAGCCAGAAGAAAAGCTAACATTTTCATTACAAATAACAAGTGCTCTGATGCTAAACAGTTGTGGACAAATCATACTGGAAACTCAAAGCAGGCGTTTGTTTTCTAGTCTCTAGTGACATCTCGTACATCTGCATTGCTACTGCGCTCTACATCCTATACACTGCTCACATCTACCCTTAAAGGGAACCTGCTGCTGCTTTATTTCCCTGTTAAAGGAAATCTACCATCCAAATCCATCATGATAAACCAGGGACACCTTACTCATAGATCCAGGCACCGTGACTGTGGTGATCTTCTTATGCGTGTTATCCATGCTTCTAAAATCAACTTTTAAAGTTATGCTAGTAAGTCAGGAGGACTCTAGGGGATGGTACCAGAGCCCTTCTCATCCTCCCCCTTGCTCCCTCAGCACTCCCCCCTCCCTTTGCCTGATGTAATCTCACACAGTGCAAGGGTGAGCTGTGCTCCTGGACACTGTAGCAACCTGTGAGGCTATACCACATAGGGCAGTGATGGCGAACCTTTTAGCGACCGAGTGCCCAAACTGCAACCCCAAACCCCCCTCTATCATGAGGTGCCAACCAAAAATTAAAGCAGTAACTTATTGCTCCCTGTTCCTTTAAAATATCACTGAAAGCAGCATCTTTTAAGTCGCTTGGAACTGCAGGAAAATTCTTTGAGTCCTGTGTGGTGTCCTGGGGTGATGGCCCAGGTGCCCACAGAAAGAGCTTGGAGTGCCGCCTCTGGCACCGGTGCCATAGGTTCCCCACCACTGACATAGGGGCTTCCCCAAGAGCTGTTTTAACTCATTAGCATCATATAAAAACTTGATTTTAGAAGGAAAGAGGCCATGGATAACAAAAATAAAATAACCACACAGTGCCTGCATCTATTACTACATGTGGTTTATTATGCCTGATTTTGGTAAGGTTCCTTTAAAGCAGATCAATGGATAGAGTCAATGAATAGAATATTTTTAACAACTTTCTATATGACAATCAATTTTCTGTGTAATTTTTATGATTATCTTTCTACTACTGTATTTAATTGCAGTTAATTTCCTGATCATATTGTACTGTACTTTGCTATCAATCCCATGATGCCTTAAGCCCAGCATGTCATGGGCATCTAAATTTGTAATCTCATATTCGTATGGATATTACACTTTTTAAACTTAAGTCTATGAGTTAGCCATCACAAGTATTGTGTCTTCTGCACGACACAGGTTATTTCCAAAAGAGATGGGGCAGAAACACTGGTTACATTTCAAATAACAATTATACAGGTTTCTGTCATATAATTATAAATAAGGAACTTGCAGCCTCCTTGACTATAAACTTATGGTATCTCAGCTTATTATGCCTATTTAGGACTTCATAGATGCAGAGCGTAATACCTGTGCACCCCTCGTTAGTAGATATGAGTCCATCTCTGGTTGGTAATGTGATAGTGTACTGATGCATCATGGGATTTACAGTCATTATTGCCATATTGTAAGGAAGGAACTTAATCTATCTAATATTTCACAAGACCCCTAAAGATCCCTTTAAAGGCATTTGCACATCTACGGTGAGGTGGTACATCAATATGAACTCATTACAATGCAGCAAACTAAACAGCAAGTGAGACATCGCCACTGATACAGCTGTTTTGTGAGCTCAGGCGATAGGGACCTCTTTCCAGTTCTAATTTTGTTCAGTTAGTGCAGTAACGGGAAGGAGGAATTCATTCACTATAGGAGAGGACACTGGGATGCAGACAGATGGGCTCATTTAAGCAGAATCGACATTTTCACAGGTAACTGCTTTCTCCTGCAGGAGATAGATGAGACCCAATGGGCCGTCTCTTCGCTGCTTTGCCTAATTTTGCTTGACACTTTGACCATTTCACAAGCCTGCATAAAGCACTGTTGGCCAACTATCAAAAAGAAATGATTAGACCAAATGCTCATTGTAGCCCTCTGAGGAGAGAGACAATATATCCCATGTAAAAGAAATCACCTTTTGGTGGCTTTGCCTGCTTTCTGATTGCAGCCACATCTGCTCTCTACAGCTCCACTGCCTTGGAACAATTCCATTATCCCAGGAGCTGCATGAGCTTTCCAGATAAATGTGATGAGGCTGATGAACACATGGCTGGTGAGGAACAAGTCAATTGGCTAATAATACAAATGACCAATAACAGTATGAGGCAGGAAAAAAAAGCACATGAATGATTAGCATATTATCTGCTTAATATTATGGTACCCAAAATCATAGCTAACAAAGGACATACAAACTGAGGTGACGACCTGTGCAGGCTTCTAACATGTATGCTTTAGTATATACAGACAGAACAATAATATTAGAGATAAATGAACTAATAGAAAAAATGATAGAAAAAGAAGAAAAGCAATGATCGGCAATTTGATATTCAGTCCATGGATGGGACCTGCAGGGACTGGTTAGGTGGTGGGCACAGGTTACTTCTGTTTGGGCCTTGTTGGTTGAACAGCCCGATTGCAGTGGGGAAGAATGAGTTCCAATAACGCTCCCTCTCACACTGAAGCAGTCGGTCACTGAAGGTGCTACCCAATGCCACCACAGTCTCGTGCATGGGATGGGAGCTATCCTCCAGAATAGATTTCAACTTACACAGTATCGTCCTCTCAGCTACCACCTGAAATGTGTGTAAGAGATGAGTTTGTCTAGTGTGCTCCTCTCCCTAGCTGAGCTGCTGCTTCCCAACAGACTACACCAAACAAGATGGAAAACCTTAAGAAGTGCCCCCTGCACTCCAAATGCCCTCAGCTTCCTCAGCAGGTAGAGCCTGCTCTGACCCTTCCTGTGAAGTGTGTTTATGTTCTCTGGCCAATACAGTTTGTTGTTGAGGAGGACACCCAAGTACTTGTAGGAATTTACTACCTCAACGTATGTCCCCTGGACCACAGGTTGAGAAGGAGGATTGCATTTACTGTCTACCACCATCTCTTTGGTCTTTCCAGCAATTATTCTTAGGTGGTTTTACTGGAACCAAACCACAAATCCGCTAATCAATTCTCTATAGTCCCTGTCATACTCACTGGTAATGAGGCCTACTATAGAAGAGTTATCAGAGAACTTCTAAAGGTAACAGCTAGTTGAATTGTACTTGAAGTTTGCTGTGTAGAATGTGAAGAGGAAGATACCCAGGACTGTACCTTGAGGGGCACCTGTACTACAAATCACAGTGTCTGACACATAGTCCAGGGCTCTCTCATATTGAGGTCGGTTTGTGAGGTAGTCTAGGGTCCAACTAGAGAGATGGTGGTCCACTCCACCCAGATTCAGTAGTAATATGGATGTTAAAATGTAGTTGCAACATCCCCCACCGGGCCTAGCCTTTTCTTGGTGGCTTGGAGGCAGACAGAGTGGCTGGCACAGTGACGCTGTGGTCACAGTGCTTGGTATGGGGACCGGAGGGAAGACCTACAGCCTGGCAGGTCTCCAACAGGTGGTGTGTGCAAGAAATAAGGAGGAAGAGGCTGATGCAGTGGTTTCTCCCTGGGGCAACCCTTGAGGGTCTGTAAGATTAATCCCTGGCCAATGAATGGGGAAGCCTGTGGTGTGGTAGTAAGCAGGGATGTGCAAATAAACTAACAGTTCTTCATTGAAAAGCAGGCAATGGCCGAAACGATAACAGCAGATTCTAAAGCTGGAAGATTCATGAAGAGCCAGTCTGTGGCAGACAGACCATGATGTCTGGTTCTGTCTGCAGACTGTTATCCTTTGAACAGAGAGCTAGAACATACAACCATGTGCTTGCACCCAGCAGGGGTTTATATACTTCCTGTTCAGGACCTCACTAATCACCTTCCAGCTTGTATTGCTTGTATCACATATCAGAATGTTAACCGTTGCCTTTCCAGGCAGTAGCTACAGCTGCTATTACACAATATCCCAAGTTCTAGAAACATCCTAGACGGTTCATAACTCCCCATAAAAGCTCTTGACTCTTTTAAATGAGTCAATTAAACAGAAAACATATATAAATGGCTGCCTACATGAAATATATTTGGTTACAGTGTTTTATTTTTGAGTAATATAGTGGCCAAACACTTTCCTAACTTATAGTTATCTCTCCCAACTTCTCCATACACATGGTTGCAGGGCTTGGTGAGACTGAGACTTTCTGAATGCGGAGAGGGCACTACAGGTAGCATGAAGTTCTTCTTTCAGCAGCTTATATTCCCTAAAAATAAAATGATTGAATGTGTTATGATGCAACAGCTCAATCCTTCTCCTTTAACTGTGGAAAGTGCATAAGGGCCACCCCCGGACAATGTAGACCTGATCAGGTGATATGGTCCATAATAATCTAATGTGTACAGCCATCTTTCCATCTATTAGGCTATGGCCAGCCATCACGTCAACCATCAGAGGCCAGAGATTTGCCCGTCTATGATAGGCCATCAAAATAAAAGTTTGGCAGTAACACAGATTTTAAGTTTAAACTGCTACAGCCATTAGTTACAGCACGTAGATGATGACGTGTGTGGCTCTACCCTAAACCCAACATAACACTCTAAATCAAGTAGGTCTGGACATTTAATGTTATTACCAAATACCAATTTATGTGTGGAGTTACAGTATAACCAGGAAAATAATAAGAAGGAAACTGAAATGAATAAAAAAGATTTCAAGACTCCAACAATCCGGCGTATTTTGGGCCTTAGTCTGGGCCCACGGCTTTAGAATATTCCCTTTGAGAGGAATTTACAGGTTGCATTACTGTGGAATTTGTGACAATCGTAATGAACGTTCTTCTCAGAGTTTGGAAAAGGTCAGGGATCAATCCTTCAGCCGCAAGCAGACATCTCCTCGCAGAATGAATTGTGCCTTTAATCAATTCAAAGGAATGACACGGGGAACGTTCGCAGCCAGTTAATTGGGCGTTTTAGATCTGGGGAGAGATGGCTGGCACAGTTCATTTATTTTACTATATAATGTAGGTACAATTAAAAAGTCCTAAATGTAGTCTCCAGAGTGTAGAGATATCATTTGTGATTCCACTATAAATAAAACATGTTTAGGTAAAAGAAATTATAGACATGCAGGTATAAATATATTCCAGCGACAGTAGCAAAATACAGTATAGCCAGGCGGGGATATGGGACCCGCACTGTAGAAGAGGAGGTGAACGCTGCGCACCCCTCCCCTCTCCACAGGGAAACACATGCTCTATCTTTTCTCCGTGTACGATGCAGCACCGTACCGCAGCCGGGAGCCTATAGCTGTTTATGGGTACGTATATACGACAGCAAGCTTGCAGCCATATATATATATATATATACGTCCCCACAATGGTCATGTGAATGAAGCTTAAGCACTGATAATCCCATTTAATTTCACAAATAAGTGTGCACAAATGGGATGTAAACAGGAGGAAGTTTGCTGTAAATAGCGGCAGAAATAGGACCTAGTCTATAATTTGTGGCACTGCTCAGTTACATGGTGTGCTCTGCGCACTGTGACCATGCACAGTCTATACTGTCAGATATTGTGCACCAAGAAGCTTATTTTCATAAAGATGAAACAGAATTTTCTAGAATAACAGAATGTTTGTAACCAGGAAAGCTATGTGTGGAAAGACTCTCACCAAACCACTTAATAGCATACTTAGGGGGCCATGGCTTAAAGGGGTGTTCCCATTTCTGCAAATTAATTTTATTGTTTGTACAATAAAAAGTTACAAAATTTTCCAATATACTTTCTGTATCAATTTTTCACTGTTCTCTAGATCTCTGCTTGCTGTCATTCTATAGAAAGCTTCTATGTTAACTTCCAGTGGACATAAGTCTGACCATGGTCACATAGGAGCAGGGCTCATTAGTATCATAGAGAGTAATCAGAGCTGTGTCATAACGAGCTGTGCACCTGTGTGACCAGAGATTTATGTCCTCTGGATGTAAACATAAAAACTTCCAATAGCAGGACAGCAAGCAGAGATCTAGAGAGCACTGACAAATTGATAAAGGAAGCATATTGAAATGCTGTATAACATTGAATTGAACATGTAATTGAATCAGCTTGACCACTGGGTCTAGCGTGATCCTGGAGAACTACGATTAACCTGTAGGCCCCTTACCCCCTCTCCCCCATTTTTTGTGTTTTATTCTTAAATGCGAACATTTTCCTTGAAAGTTGCTTTAAATGACTTTATTTCCCTGGACAGACTCTTTGATTTGTTATTTTATATTCTGAATGTACAATGTGTTCTAATGTCTCTGCTGTATTTTACATCAATGGGAAGATACTTAAATGGCCATATGTAGCTCCATATACCTCAACATGTTATGTTCTGACTCTCTACCTGTAATATTGTATACTACTATAGGCCTGAAATGACAAATCAGACGATGTTATGTTTTGACTGTTCCCCTGCATTCAATTAATAGAACCATTTTTTGCAAGGGAGTCTTTTTGTTTTTGTATCAGACTTCCTTAAATCACTTTTCTGCCAATTACATTAACCTACTGGTACCACATAGAGGTCAAGACCTGAAATGGTCCCCATTATTGCACTAAAATATTTGTCTCATTGATATTCTGTTTCCCAATCAGTTGGAATCAATCTTGTCGTGTCCATGTTGATCCATAAATACAGAACACTCTCCAGATGTCTGTAATGTCATTTTCTAATATGTAGAACACAAAGGAATGAGCAGCAATATACAATGATTTAGAAAAGAGCATGGCCTAGAAACATACGGCTGCTTTGCAGTCTCTCGATTGGACACTGATCATTGTTATTCTGAAACATTGGGCCAAAAATCTGATATATTTAATAAAGCAATTTAAAAATGTAGAAAAATGATATTCTGAATTAGAGTCTAAAATTCTGATGCCAACATCCAGTCCCATCAATTGTAATACAACCACAAAGTTTTTTCCATTTCAAGGACATTTGGCAGAAACTGCATAAAGCGGCTGAATTTAGTGAGCTGAACGAGAACCAGCTGTATACATATGTAAAGAAATAATCCCCGTGCCAGTGACCTCCAGTGTCCAGACTCTCCGCTCACATTAACTTCCAAAATGTGAGCTATAAGTCCGAATGGCTGAATATCTGAGCAGGCAACTCTCCAGGTACTAATGCTGGCCAAGTATAGGCTCTTTAAGAGATTCAGTGAAGGAAGGACAAACTGACCTTCAAGGATGCTCAGCATCTAACTGATTGCCGACAGGAGGGAACTAATTAGAAGATTAAACACTTGTATTTAAGCCAGGCTTCAGATGCAGTGCTGCAACTTTCAAAGCAAGCGACAGGAACTCTCCCTTTTATTAAACAACAGTTAGGAAAAAAAATGTTCAAAGCAAGAGTTAATTAATTCTAGGCCTCAGTAAATGAGGATTCACATCATTCTGTCAACACGCGCAAAGGAACAGAAAAACTATTTCAATATCAGAGACGCGGGTCTGAAACATGTCTTTAGGCACATCAACAGCACTCCCATTTACGTCATCACTAGATATTGCCATTAAAAGGCTTCTTCCCTCATGGCCCTATTTATCAATTCGTCAAGGGATGAGTGACAATTAATACATTTTTATATTTACCATGTTGGTTTCCATTAGAAACAGTGAGAATCATAAAAGTGCGTAGCAAATAGTTATTTGCTTAGTGCCGTGTAAACATTTGTTCTAAATCCCAGTAGCAATTTTGGAAGCAAACTAATTTAATACACAACATTACATTATCCTCCCCACCCATAAGTACAAACAGCTACATCAGAAGATGGGACAATTCCAATGGAAAACCAGTGTCAGTGTCTTTCTTTAATAAACTTGATGGTCTGAAGGAGTTCTAAATTTTCACCAGTTGTTTGCATTTGAGGAAAAAACAAGTGTAAACCATGCCATGCATATTAGATAAACGTCAGCTAAACTTGGCAATTTTGCGTCAATCAGCCACCAACCGATTGTATATTGGGTTCTCCCAACTTCTCAGCTGCAGATGGTGGGGAAGCTAGGAGCAGGACTGTTGGATGTTAACGTTGCCTAATCCTTCTGGAGAAAAGCTGCTGTCTGATATGGGAGTGTGGTTATCCCCATTCTCCAAACTAAACACATGTGCAGTTTAAGAGGATAAGGAGAGACATATTTTGGCCAAACCAGTGTTTGATCTACAGTAATGCTCCAAGACCAGTCCAAGTCTGTTAATTTACCAACCAGCAGCCTAAAAAAAAATAATGCTTGAGAAACGTTAAGGGTGTATTTACACACTGTACTCAAACTGTTCCATAATCGTACAGTTACCAAAAATCGTGGTAGAATATTGTTTTTTTACATTTATTTAATTTGTACAAAATACTATGACTTTGCATTAAGATAATCCTTTATTAGTCCCACAGTGGGGAAAAATCGTGGTAGAATATTGTTTTTTACATTTATTTAATTTGTACAAAATACTATGACTTTGCATTAAGATAATCCTTTATTAGTCCAACAGTGGGGAAATCAGTGGTGTGCAGCTTTTATGCAAGTTGAAGAGTAGTTTTGATGTTTTTGATCTAAAGTCAATGAGTTGAGATGAATTTTAAAATATATAAAAACCTTTCTACTTTTTTGTTTCGGACAATCCTCTTTTACCAGAAAAGACCACTACATATACATTGGTTACAGGCTGTGTACCCTGAAATGGAAGGGGAGACTTGCACCAGATACTTTTTTCTATAGCAGATTAACCCCTTTAACAATGCAAGACAGATCTAAATGTCATGGCGCAGATAAGGGTGTATAGAGAGGTCTCGCTGGCTGAGACCTCTCCATGCAAAGTCGCTGTTTGCTGCATTACGCAGCAAACACCTGCTGCTAAAACCCAAAATCACAGGCAGGGTCTTATCCAGGACTAGCAAATTTCCAATATTTTGCAATACTGTAGTATTGCAGTATATTGTATTGCAGTAAAAAATAGTATAAAGAAATGTAAAAAGACAAATAAACCAGAGACCAAAAAGTTAAAAATCACCCTCTTCCCCAAGAATGAAAATGAAAAAAAACATGCTAGGGGGTTGTTTTGTCCCAGAATCTATTAAAATATAAAAATGATTGTTCCCTGCTGTGAACCCTGTAAATAGAAAAAAAGGCCCAAATGTTTGAATCCCCATTTTTACATCATTTTATCACACATAAAAAAGTAAATAATAAATTATCAAAAGTTTGTATATTCCCTAAAATGGTAGGAATGAAAATTTCAGCTTGTGACGCAAAAGAATAACACCATACACAAAAGATTTTTTAAAGTTATTGAAACAAAACAAAAACAAAATAAATTCAGTATCGATGTGGCTGTACTGACACAAAGAATAAAGGAGATACGTTATTTGGCGTGCTGTAGATACTGTATTTTTATATATTGTACTGCATTTGGATTTTTTCCCACTATGACACACAATTTGTCCTGAAGATAATAAGGCCTCTTACAGCTCTGTAAAAGCAAAATAAGAAGTTATGGGTTTTATAAGGTGGCGAGTGAAAAAGGAAATACAAAAATTAAAAAGGACCAGGTAATTAAAGGGGTCTTCCCACGATAGTTAAGCGCCATCCACAGAATAGGGCCTAACTTGCTGATAGTGGGGGTCTCATTGATGGGACCCCCCCCCCCCCAATATCAGCTGAATACCCGGTCTCGCCCCGAGATAACTGGAACAGCGGGTCACACATGGTGAGACTGCGCCGTTCATTTTTATGGTGATCTGTGGAGATACCATCATTGAAACCCCCACTGATGAGAAGTTAAGCCCTATCGTGTGGTCAGCGCCTCACTTATTTAGTGGAAAAACTCCTTTAAGTGGTTTAAGACAAAAAGAAGACTGTATCAATGGTATTGTGTCACAAAACTGCCAAAAACAATTAGGTTACAGCATGAATGACTGAGTGACATATATGCCTTATATAATCTAATAAAAATGTCAAGTTTACCTCTTAGACACCCTGTACTGATTGCTGAAGGATTATTATTTTAACCAATCTGTTACCGTGTACAATATATATATATATATATATATATATATATATACATACACAAGACTGTATAAGAATACCTGTAGATTGAATTTAGACACATATCATAGATATGTATCCACCATGAAAGGTGTAGAAATTGCACATAACTAATCAGATGGAACCAGACATAACTCTCATTCTAGGGAAATTCTCTCTCGTGATTTCACACAATTTGATGAAAAGGACCCTTAATTTGCCAAGTCATATAATTTTGTCAAGCACATTAAACCGGCACACAAGATAAATGTCTCATGTGCAGCATCGCTGTAATAATAATGTCACAGTAATAATACGTAGTGACACTGTAGGAAAGCAATAGTAAGCACTAAAGTGTACCAAGACTTTCGGCCAGAGATTATTGACTATGAGATGCTCAACTTATGAGCTTAGTCACAACTTTTAGCCTGTCTTCACATGTTACTGCACTTTAATGCTGCCCCTATATTGGAAAGAGAAATGTTTAAATTGCTAAACGCAATTCATTTACTTTTGTACATCGGATTGAGTGGCAAAACAAAATCGCAACAATTTTGGTTATCTCAAAATATCGCACATTCCATTCTATGGAAATGTGAAAAAAATTCTAAAGTAATTCTTGACTGCGCCCATTAAAATCCTTTTTTTAACATCTTAAAGCCATCTAATTTTCTCAAGGCTGAAGGGAGTAGACTAGCTGCCATGATATCTCCAATAGGCTGCATGTAATAGGTAGAGGGGAAGGTTCTCATCTAACTCTCCCACCGAGGAGCAGCAGCGGGTCATATACAGTACAGTGTACCTGTATTGATATGAATAAAGCACTCGGGAGAGATAGAAACTTCCTGCCTGTGTCAGTGCCGTTATTTCTCACTTTACACCTACCACAGATTATTCTGTAATCGGATCCCTCTAAGAATGGAAGGCAGATTTAGAAGAAATTTCATAGTGAAAGAGAATAGTAAAGGGACCATTTTTTTCTGAAAAATATATTACAAACTTTCCTATATCTCTTTGTGCTTTTGAACATGGGGCCTATGAGTGGACCCACCGGTAAAATTCTTTTTTGGAGTCCACTACTATACAGTAAATCTACATTCAAATCCTACCTAAATTTGTATCCAAATTGCCTCACTGTGCTCCACTCGCTTTTATATTTTTTCACATAGGAAATGTTGAGGCATACAGTGATTTCATCAGTGATTGGCTTAGAAAGCAAGGCATTTTCTGTGTATTAGAAGACAGCATGCCATGGGGTGGAGACCTTTACCATTTCTGCACACAGCTGTTTACGTCAGTCTAATAGACATCGAATGGAAGACGAAAGGCAATATAACTCTGTGGGATTCTAAAGGAGGACATTACATATGAGCGGACTGTAGATTTGAAGAACATTTTAAAGCACTTATTAGAACTGCAGGTCAACATAAAAAATATATATTTAGATATCATAAAGCCGAACCAAACCCTTAACATGCATTAAATGGCACTAAACACTGATCCCATTTGAAGGACCTCTCTCTAAACAGATTGTTCTTGGCGAGGCACCAGACTTACTTAATAGCTCATTCTAAGCTGAATGGTCCTTTCCATTAATGTGAGGACCATCGGCTGAGAGCAAGAAGAGCCAAAATGATTAAATGAGACATTGGATGTGTGATGGATTAATTAATGCAGGCAACAGATGTGCTATTTGTTTCTGGGTATACAATGTACCCATAATTTATAATGTAACTTCATCAGACTAAGGTGATAATCTTTTACAAAAATACATTTTACAGAATAAACTAGATATGCAAGATAAATTGGGTAGAAAATCTGTAATTACTCACCGGTAATTTGGTATCCTTAAGCCACGACAGCAACCGAACGGAGATAGGTTCTGCCACCAAGGAAAAGAAACCCAGAACTTAAAACTCGGTAGCTCCTTCCGCCTTAAGTGGGTTACAGAGACTGCATGAGACTTACGATTAGAGCGTTTTTTTTTTTTTTTTTTTGCAACGCCCATAAGAAGAGGTGAGAAAACCACAACTAAATGGGAGAGAAACATCAGGGTGCTGTCGTGGTTCAAAGAAACAAAATTACCAGTGAGTATCTACTGCTCTCACGCTCTCACCATGTCAACACCCAACCAGGGAGAATAACACAGATATATTAAGGAAGGGATCACCAAGGAAGGTACCCTACGCCCAAAAGACAACTCATGTGCGTTTGCCACATCCAACCTACAATGTTTGAAAAACGTGTGCAGGGAAGATCAGGGGGCTGCCTGGTGAATTTGGCTCACTGAGACCTGTCTGTATTGTGTTCTTCATGAATCTGACACTTCCTGCACTGCTCCAACGGAGTGCACCAACTTTTTTTGGAGTACCTTTAACATAGGGGAACAGAGCATCTCCTAAAAGGAGACATACGATAAACTGCCTTGATAAACCTGACTACCCAGGGATGGGAGGCTGGGGATTTTCCAAATAGGGAACTAAAGGCAGAAATTTGGACACTAAGGGTAGCTGGTTTCAACCCTTTGTCCAATCCCTATTGTACGAAGTCTAATTTATATTAGCCATGCAATGGTAATCCAGTTCTATCTCTGAGTTCTGACAGAACCCATAAAATTCTTTCCAAATCCTTAAATAGCTCTTAGATATTACCAATTTCCTTTTTTGTAAAAAAAAAAAAGCCCCTTCTTTGATACGATAGGCCTCTCAAATTTCAGGGTGTCAAGTGGAGTTTTTCCACAGGTGGATGAGCCCTGGGACAGATGGATGCGAGTCTTCATTAGTATCCAGGGGCCTGATATAGATAACTCGCGTATTGAGAACATTTGGGAAAGAAGCAGGCTTTCAATATCACTCTGGACTGATCCTGACAAATCTGTTTTAGAACCCTTGGAAAGATTGCTTCCAGAGAAAAGCCATAAAAGAGGCTCAAGTCCCATCTCACTGACAATGTGTCCAGGCTCCATGGTTGGCCTCTCGGGTTCAGAGAATAGAACTCTTTGACCTGCCTGTTCTTCTGATTTGTGAATATATCTATCACTGGAACACCCCATAATTCTGTTATCATGTGAAAAACTTCTCTCCTTAGGCACCATTTGCCTTGGTTTTGAAGGTGAAGAATCAGGAAATAAGTTTCTTGGTTTTCCTTTGTCCTTATGTGGTTTGCAGAATGGGGAGGTAGGTTTGATTCTGCCAGGGGAAATATCTCATATGTCATCCCTATAGCAATAGACTACTACTTAAAAGCAGCTGTCCCTGAACATTTTTGTAGCCAGCCTCTAACTTATAAAAATGGCCATCTTAGTGGTGTCAACATACAAAATGGATACCTTTTCTAGGCTCCCTTAGAGAAGAAGACTGTTCTGGGGATATAGGGAAAGGGGTGTATGTATTTTAATTTATGTTTCACATTGTTATATCAGTGGTCCCCAACCATTCAGTTGTGGGCTGGAACCAGGTGTTCCATGGCTGGGCCATGGCCTGGCAGTTGGAGACTGCTGCTATAAACAACACATTGTAGTTGGGGGCTCGGCACAAATTTTGCACTGGGAACCAGCAGCTTCAAATGACATATCTGACTGCAAAGATATCTGAGTACAGTACTGCCTCTCCATTAGGTAACATAGAACCTCTTTCACAGGTTCCAGTGGTTAAAACCCCATCTATCCCCTGGAAGAGTAAAGTATCTTATCTTGTTTGTAAAGTATATAATACAATGTAAGAAAAATAGACCCAGGGGAAGATGCATTTACAAGTAGAGATCTATATTATTTTATAGGCACCTACTAGATATACCCAAATAGAAACAAATAAAATTAATACATAAGCTCAACATTGGTTATTACCAAACCTGAAGTCAGTTCTAACAATGCCTTTAGGCACCTTAAAGAGGACAACCATTTGGTCTGCTCATAGAGCATCTACTATTTTTATTCCCTAACAGAAGGTCTTCATTCTAATATGTGGACTGCATATTGGCGCTTAAGGTATTTTTCAGACTATTTTAATGTAATTCTACATAAAGGTGCCAGCAGAAAATTGAAAAGATATTTATCACTTCTAATCTCAGAAGGTTGATTTCATAAATGGGGTAATCCTTTAATAGAAGCTGCAGTTAAATTGCTGTGTATTTTTCGTTTCGTATCCACAGCAAACAGAGCATTACTGGCTCTGGAGGAGAGGCTTTCCAGTGAGCCCTTGAGATAAGTATTTGCAATGTTTATCTTAAATTAAATTTAAAACAAATATTCAAATGTAATTTCATTCACAGCTTATAGAAGGGGAAATAGTGTAAAGTGAAAATCTGATAGGAGTCAATATCTTGCAATGGAGAGGCTGCTAAGAGTTATTCCAAAAAAATCCAGAAACTGTGTGTATTCATGCAGAATATAGCTCTAAATTTGAACGTTATGTTTACTAAAAGCAGAGTTTCGGCAAGGAAGAATCTGAGGCTGAAAAACAGATCAACGTTACACAACTGCTAGATCACCCATATTTATTGGAACACACCATGGGTCCTGATTTAAGGCAGTGTCATGTTGCCGTTTACAGTCTGAGAACCTTGGACCATTCAAAATACTGTGTCATGGACCGACAACACCGAGACTCCTTACATAATAGTGATCTATGAGTCACTGTTTCTTCACTTAACAGTTGTGTCAACATTGTATCTAGGTGTACAGAATGGGCTCTGCTGTTTAGAATAGAATAAAATAAAATTTATGGTCCCTAAGAGGGAAATTATTTTGTCACATCCAGGTAATATACATAAAACCATAAGATAAAGCAGTGACTCCTTGTTTCATAAAGCACTATGATGTATGGAGTCCCATACCCAGCAATGTTGTCCGTGACACAGAACTTTGGTTCACAGGTCGACAAGGACAAAATTGAATGACCTTTAAGCTGTTGGTAAGTATAGCTTAAATGGGTTAACAAATCATCCAAGAAAACCCTTATCTACTATTCTTAATGTATATCCATAGTATATTAGTATACAATCAATATACTATTATGCTTGATCTATATCCACAAGAAAGGCTGGCCCAACCTTAAAATAGTGAGATCGATTTATTACGACTGGCACTTTGTGCACTGGCCTGAAATTTTGGCTCAGCTAGAGACAGAATTATAAAAAGCTCCAAATTATCAGGGTGCTGTCACACGTGGCTTTTAACGTATGAGTTAACACATGTGTTAACACACGTGTTAACATTGTGTGAACACATTTTGGTAATATATGTGTTATCGCAGCCGTTAACAGTTGTGTTTGGAAACACAAACGTTAATATCTGTTTAATGAGGCAAATCTCTCTTCGTTTAACAAGGTGATTTGAAACACATGCGTCACATGTGACAGTACCCTCAATAGTTCTGGTGCATCACTCCAGAAGTTAGTTCTACAAAACTAATTTCAGCTGCAGTCGACTCCACATTATACTAAATCTGGCTGGCCAAAGTGTCTGCACGCCACCCCTCCTTGTTACTAGCACCAACAAATATTCAATGTGTTGGGGCAAAGCAATGCAAATAGCTCCTTTTTATGATTTTCGCCTGTATGTTTTAATAAATACATTTTAATAAATGCTGCTGGTAGCATATGTTGTAGTTTTCTACATTGGTGGATGGTTTCTTTATGGTTGGTTAGTGCACCAAGCCTTTTATACAATACTAGCTGTAGCCCCCAGCGTTTGCCCAGGACAGTAAAAAACTGCTTTAAGTTCTAACAGAATAGAATGGGTTAGCAAAAAATATTTTATATCTATCTCCATCTGTCTCTCTCTCTATCCATATTCCTTATTGCCTATAGTTACTAATCAAAGCTCAGAGCTCATATTAATGATCTGTGGCAAAATAGCAACCAATCACGGCTCCTGTATATGGTGGTTAATAAGTGGATTTTGGAAAGCCTGGGGTGGAAATTTCGACTCAAAACATAGTCTGTGACATTCTCTGAGACACAGAGAGTGGCTGTGCATAATGTGGTAATTGTAAACATAGGGGCTCATTTACTAAGGGTCCGAACGCCGCACTTTCGTCGGGTTTCCCGAATATTTCCGTTTTGTGCTGAATTGCCCCGGGTTTTTGGCGCACGCGATCGGATTGTGGGGTATTGGCACCGTCTTGCACGTGACAGAAATTGGGGGGCGTGGCTGTCAGATTCGGAAAAACGCGGAATTTAAAAAATTATTTGTGTCGCAAGATCAAGCACTCACATGCACCAGGAAGAAGAAGGTGAACTCCGGCAGACCTCGGCACAGCAGCGACACCTGCTGGATATTGGGCGCACGACCGATCCCGGCAGACTCGAATCCTTGTCGGACAACGCGCTGCGGGATCGCAACTGGACTGGGTAAGTAAATGTGTCCCATTATGTTGCAGATTCCTTTAGTGGACATACACACATACATATATATACTCCAAAATAGATGAGCTCTTACAATATAGAAAGTTACAAGATAAACTGTGTTTTATGTCACCAAAATAAACAATTTGTCCTTTTATTAAAAAGTTATGGAATGTTTGCATCAAAAATGTCACTAGTAGTTATTGTCTGATGGATACACTTTGAAATATCAGCCTTGTTTGGCGTGTAATTATAATAGGTGAAAGGAAATTTACAACATGTATTATGCACTTTTTATTGCGTTGTTTGTTCTTTAACTACACGCACACATGAAGCCAGCAGCAAACTAGGGACATGGGAAGTGTGATATTAATCAGCACTATGCAATGATGAAATTGAAACCAAGTGCATTAACTACCAGAGGCAATAAACAAGAGCATGAAAAATATGCTGGCGTTCAGTTACACCACAAGTATACAAGGTTCAGACACTGATTTATAACCAAAGGTTCACAATATTCAGGCAGCTGGCTTAAGAAGCCATTTTCTTGATTCTAAAGAGCCTCAAGAGTCTATTATATTCCCAATATCTGTTTGAAAACCGCCGGGTCAAATATTACAACCTTCTCAACAGGAATTTGTGACATGAAGCCAAATTTTGCTTTCGAAATGCTCTAAGCAGGAAGAGAACTCATATTTTTATCAAATGCATTGTTCTGCATTTGTGTGTGGTTGTATGGAGTTTAAAGGCAATTAGGAACGTGCATCAATCTATAAAATTGTGTGGTATCAAACGTTTATTAATGTTTATTAACTGGAACCTCAATTGTGTATATGCCCTCCTCAAGAGCTTAAAGAGAACCAGTAATCAGAGATGAACCTAATAAATATTATCAGTATGTTGCCAAGGAGCTGAACAGATTCCAGATCATGTTTCATTCATGGTCCAGCGTGATGGTATCATCCAGAAAATCAACTTTGAAGTGATGTTAATTGGTTGTATAAAGTCAGGGAGGCAGAAAGTTTAACACCAAAGTCAAGCTCTTCCTGCCTCTTAACACCTTCTCCGATGTGACCAACATCATGTGCCTGACTTCAGGAGACCTAGTCAATAATATCCCAGGATGCTGGACTATCAATTACAGTGAATCGGGTGTTCTAAGGCAGGGAAAGCTGACTTTGGTGTTAAAGTCTCCGCCTCCTTGACTTCATTAACCCCTTATCGACATGTGACGTAATACTACGTCACATGCTGGATGTGGGTGCATGGAGAGGGCTCACGGGCTGAGCCCTATGAGACTATATACACATATGTCTATAAGTCTATATAGACACTATTAGAAACCAAAGGCTGTGTTGAAAGTTCATCATGGTGCTAAAGGGTTTCACTTTGTCGGAAACACTATGAATACAAAATGCCTCTAGTGTCTTTTAGGACACTGTCTAACCTTAGGGACAATTTTATTCAGGAGATTCATTTGGATGTACAAAGCACACAGAAAGTGGCCAGACTTCATGGATGTTAAACTGCTCTGATGGGAAAGAGCTGTTCTTCCACTTCCACACCTATGAACAAAGCCACAATTGTCGCCAAGGTTGGACATTTTCCTAAAGGAGCCTGCAACCTTTTTATACTTATATGACATTTTGAACCATAGGGACTGGTTTGTGTGATCCAAGTGCTCCCAAAGGGGGAAACACTGTGCTAATAAACACTCCTGTACCTAATATTGTGAATGATTATGTGGTAAATACTAATTGATGTTGAGGTTTTAGAGTTTCCAGTTTCAATGCACATACAGATTGTGACACAGGAAGTCGATAACATTTATGAGGGGGGTCAGTATTCAGTGCATAATGGCTAAGACAGCCCCCTTTCTATCTTTGAATCAGCTTCGACAAGCAGAATCTCCTTTCAGCATGTTTTTTATGCTCAGGAAAAGTATGCGCCATTTCTGCACATGATTGTCTAGTGCAGTGATGGCGAACCTTTTAGCGGCCGAGTGCCCAAACTGCAAACCCAAATCCCCTTCATTTATCGCGAGGTGCCAACCAAAATTAGAGCAGTATCTTATTGCTCCCTGTTCTTCAACAACGTTCAATCTTCCGGGCCTCCTGAGGACACCAACACAGTAGAAAGAAGGAGGGAAAATTTGCATAATTGTAGCTTCTTTCTAGTGTCCCTCTGTACACAAAAAATCATGGGGCAAGCAGGAAGTCCCTAAGAGATAATTAGGCCCTGTCTACACATTCTCCCTCTTCCTACAGTCCCAAGTAGCCAAGAAAGTCACTTTAAAATATCATTGAAAACAGGGCCCTCACTCCTATCATTCCTTTGCTTGGAACTACAATTCTTTGAGTCCTGCCTGGTGTGCTGGGGCGGTAGCCCGGGTGCCCACAGAAAGAGCTTGGAGTGCTGCCTCTGGCACCCGTGCAATAGGTTCGCCACCACTGGTCTAGTGGTTAATATGATTGTGGCTTTACTTTATGTTACATGTTCTCAGCTGTAAAGCATGTAATAGTAAAGATCCTAACAAGGTAGATTGACAAATGATGAAAATATAAGTATGCTGTATGGTAAACAGGAGTTTATTGCCCAAATTTGACCACTTACCTACATGTGATGGAGAATGACACAATGGATACCTTTACAGGCAAGAACATCCTTTCCTTCACTACCATCATGACCCACTTTCTTCTTATAGAAACTGTTCTACTTTTACATTCTTTGTTTTTACTTTTAACTCTTAAAGGAAGCCTACCACCACGGATCTACCTAATAAGGTAGATCGGGTGGTAGGTGCCTCTATTGTACGTGAGGATAGCCATTTTAAGGCCTAATCCTCACGTCCCCTATATCTTTTGCAAACTTTTATTTATATTTTATATTTTAATATGCTAATTTACTAAAGAGGCTACTGGGGCATGGATTAGCCGGAGCTGAGGCTACACGGTACGGCTACTCCACGCACCATTAGCCTCTTTGATCCTCCTACCCGCACATCTTTGGCGTGCAACTACCTCACCCGCATAGTCGGAGTTCTGCGCATGCGCAGTAGCTTCAGTGCAGTGACCGCAGCGCTGCGGGCCCACGTTCGCATGCACATAACTCCGGCTTTGCAGAAAATTAGCATATTAGTGCAATAAAAGTTTGCAAAAGATATAGTGGACGTGAGGATTAACCTTTAAAAGGACTATCCTCACATACAATAGAGGCACCTACCACCCAATCTACCATAATAGGTAGATCCGTGGTAGGTTTGGTTTCTCCTAAAGGAATTAAGTTGTATGTACATTTATTATATTATAATTTTATTATATATACATATAATTAATTTATATTTACAGGCAGTTTCCGGTTTGTTCTCAAGGTGAATTTGTAGCTAAGTTAGAACTGTATATTTTATAATAGAAGCTGCAGTCAAAATTTTTTGAGTGTCTGTGACATTTGAATTTTAAAAATGCTGAGTTGCCATAAGAACCAGGATCAACAATAAAGTTTAATTACAGACACATTTGATAACTATTAGAGCTGATCATTGTAGTCTAGAGCTAAAGTACAGTAAATTTCCAACATCCAGAGGGCCGTTGTAAGTAGGGGTTGTCTGTAAGTCGGGTGTTCTTAAGTAGGGGTCCATCTGTACATATTTTTGTGCCACACTCATGCTTGATATTTCAGTACCTTCCAATTCAGAGTGCCAAATTGTTCCAAGTCTTTTTGATAAATCATTTGATGCTTTGTGGTTATGCTACTACCTAGGCCTTCTGAAATGATTATGTCTTCAAGATGTGCTATTTACTTATCATTTCAGTGCGCGAACATTAGGTTCCCTATAAATCCTAACAGACTTCTATGCCCTGGTTTAGACTTAGCTTCTTGTTGTCTTCACACTGTCCTGCCCTTTTGCTTGTTCCATGTGTTGCAAGGATTGTCCACCCACACTTTACCCCTGACTATATATCTTGTTTCCTTGTTTTGCCAACAGATGTCATTTACAACTTCCTATGGTCTGTAGCCTGTTTAAGCAACGGGAGACTTCACTGTGGAAAGTCTAACCATGGCAACGCAGAAAATCCACAATGCAGGAAGGTCTTAGGTCATAATTATAAAAAATACCCACTAATTATATTTTCTTCTTTCTTTAATACCATATAGTAAATCATTATTTAACCAAATTTCCTTTCAAATAGTTTAAACAATTTCATCAACATTCTGTATTATTTTTAATGATAGATCAAAAAGATTGACGATATAACATCTGTTGTGGATGGAAATCATTGTGTAAAACAATAGGTAAAGAGAAAAAAAACATGGGGGGGGGCATTGATCTTGGCTACTTACACCAAGTGGGCAGGGAGGGGCGTGAAGAGGTGGGAGTGGGTGGGGATGCCCCATTTGTATTTACCTGATGGGTCAAAGGCCACCTGATTTCCAGGGTGAGGTCCTGCATCAACTGATAACATCGCAGATACCTTCCGCACATCCCAGAGCTTCAAAGTTCCATAGGAATCACAGGATGCAATTGTGTCTCCCTGATTGAAAGAAAGGAAATTGTTACAATCCACAGATTTCAGAAAAATACTGACACAGATGATGTAGAAACCCGAGAACAGGCTGCAGCTGTCACATTTGTACTTTTATAGGTGTAATTCAGCATTTTGGTTAATGAGTCATATAACGTAACTTTTATGGAAAATAAATTAAACATATTAATCTTTGTCACACAACAGATCTAATAGAGCAATTGTCAAGGAAAATGACTGTGTGTCCACCAGAGCGCTGGTAGTAAATAGTAGTAGCAATAATTTAATGCTGCACAATCCAAATAAGAAATGAGACCATTTGTTTTGGAAAGGTGCTAACAAAGCCTGAGAATGTTGTTTTTTTTTTTTCTTTGCTCTGTATAAATTGATGCCCAATGCACACCACACACCACTGTATTATGGATTTAAAGGGTTGGTCCACTTTCAGTAAATAATTGATATTGTGTGTGTAAGGAAAGGTTAAAAGGTATTCCAGGAATATGAACGTCTGATACAAAATCCCATAATACTATAAGTAAATGAATAAAACAAAACTCATTAGTCACAAAATGGAGCTTCACAAAATGTTATCGGCTAGTAGGCGGAGTTATCACTAAGATAGCCTCCACTGGAAACTACAAATCCCATGAGCCTTCAGTTCTCAGTAACTCCTTCTCCTTCTAATGCTCTGCTCCCAATAATGATGTAACAGACTTTTCTGCTCTGTTACCATGGTAATAATTATAAGGCGCACCTGATTATAAGGATGAATGACCAGCAGGTGGCAGACCTGTGCACAGTTCAAGGCAGCTGTTGTCTGTAAGTGCGGTTCATATATAAGGAGCATTGGACTATAAGGCGCACCTATGATTTCTGAGAAAATCAAAGGATTTTTTGTGCGCCTTATAGTCCAAAAACGAACTTGGTAATATGGTGTCCTATAGCGGCACCATATAATGGAATATGGAAGACATTGCTCTCATCACCTTATACTGTAGGGTGTATGATAGAAAAAGCTGCGGAACAAAGGCCATAAGTCTATACTTCTTTTACTATTGGAGTCTATGGGAGAGACTGCCTAAGAGTACAACTTTGTTAGTTGATCATGGCAACTAATCAGAGCTCAGGTTTCATTTTCCAACAGCAGTTTCAAAGATGAAAGCTGAGCTTGAACAGTTTTGCTCCCAGGTACTTCTGATAAATCCCCCATTATGAATAATGAATGAAATTGTAAGTCTCAGTGCTAGAAGCCAAACAGTGTATATGTGAAATAAAAGCCATTGCAATAAACTTAAAGGGAACCTGTTATCAGGATGGGCTAGGCAGCACTGTTACATCACTGGGAGCAGAGCATGAGAGGTAGGAGCTGTTACTATAGAACTAAAGGATCATGGGACTTATAGTTTCCAGTGGCGGCCACCTTGGTGATAACTCTGCCTACTTTAGAAAGCCCATACCATTTTGTGAATCATAAAATCAAACTAAGATACATTTTGTGGCTAATGCTCAGCATTGAGTTTTGTTATAGAACTTATATACTGTAAGATCTAGCAATTCCAAATATTGTTAGACATATAGGGGCTAATTTTCTAAGGGTCCGCGGAGCACATTTTCGTCGGGTTTCCCGATGATTTCCGTTTTCCGATGAATTGCCCAAGGATTTTGGCGCACACGATCGTATTTTGGCGCATCTGCGCTGGCTAGCACACAACAGAAATCGGGGGGGGGGGGGGGTTGGCGTGGCGTGGAAACAATGAGGAACACATGGTGGAAGATCAGATCAATAAACTGGTCTGCCACAAAGCATAAGATATCAAAAGGGGAAAGGGATGTAAAAGAGGCTTTAAGAGAGAGAGAGAGTGGATCAAGTGATGATGCCCAGTACATAAGTGGAAGTTCACTGCTAGGGAGAGGCTAAGAAGGGCCATCCAGGCTGTAGTAAGAAACTCTGGACACGGGATATACTAGAGGTCACACACTGGAAGCAAACTGGGACAGAGCGCTTTGAACGCAAACAAGGTGGAGGGACAAAAATGTACTAGTGTATGGTTGTAGCACCAACGTAACCAGTGCTTTTAATTCAGTGTGCTATCCTCCTAAAAGTGGCCTTGTAGTATTTCCTAATCCTTAAGCTAGTGAGGTTATTCAAGAGAAATTTTAGAGAAAAGTCTTTATTTTCTGCAGTAAGTGGTCCTCAACCTCTCTCGTCTACTTTTGACAGTATAGTCATGTTTGAAAAGCAGGGAGAATCGAAAATGGCCCTAAAGCACTTGCAGAAGTAGTGTGCTCCATCTTAAAACTTCTCAGCAATGCAGCTACTAAAACTATTCATACAGCTCAACCATTGGATAGGACCTAACTTGCTGAGCAGTGGGGGTCTCAGTGATGAAAAGTATCTCCACATTAAAGGACATCTACCACCAGGATGAAGTATTGTAAACCAAGCACACTTACATGCTGGTGTATACCCCCACTGACATGATCTGCTTTTCTTTTATCTTCTTATGCTCTCTTTTTTTTTTTTTTACTAAAAACATGGTAATAAGAAGCTAAAAGAGGAGTGGACCCAGACAGAGCGGGCATACACCAGCTTGGTTTAAAATCCTTCATCCTGGTGGTAGATGTCCTTTAAGAATGTTGCAGCATAGACTCTAAGCCATAGAAGTCATAAAAATTCACTAGCTAAGGAAAGAACAAAACATTAGCCTCATGTCCCTGCCTCAGTGCTCTGTACAGGACTCCAGGTACACTGCTCACTATAGGGCAGTGATGGCGAACCTTTTAGAGACTGAGTGCCCAAGCTACAACCAAAATCCACAAATTTATCATGAAGTGCCAACATGGCATTTTAAGCAGTAATATATTGCTACCTGTTCTTCCACATCTTTCAATCGTATCGCCCCCTTAAGGACAACATTACAGTTGAAAGAAATAGGACAAATTCAGAATCTCTTTGTAGCTTCTCCCAGGGTCTCTCTGTAGAGGAATAATGAAGGGTCCAGCAGGGGGACCTCAAAAAGATATTGTAGCCCTGTCCACACCTTCTCACTTTTCCTGCAGTACCAAACAGCCAATGAAGTGCCGCTTAAAAATAGCACAGAGAGCAGCATCTCTTAAGTTGCCTGGGACTGCAGAAAGATTCGGTGGATTTGTTCCTTTCTAGTGAACTCTGTCCTGGGGTGATAACCTGAGTGCCCACAGAAATGGCTCTGAGTGCCACCTCTGGCACCCATGCCATAGGTTCCCATCACTGTTAAAGTTAAAAGGAAGAAAGAAGCTGTTTTAGTAAATGAATCATATTACAGTTAACTATCATCATATACACTAGTCTTTTCTGCATTTAAAAATATACTGAAAAGGTTTAGTTACTCTAATAATGACTTTGGTTACAGGTAAATGAATAAGAAATAATGTCTATTGTTTTGTTACTTGTGGACTGAGGAAGCCACTTCAGAAGTCATCCAAACCCAATGTTCACAAATAATAGTTTTTTCTTTAAAATTAAAGTTCTTTTTCAGTAGTTTTCCCAGTGTTTTTCAGTTTTTTTTTATTCTTCCTAGAAATTTTTGAACTAACAACTGGGTGTTTCTAGTTGGGGGTTGTGTCTATAAATACAGACAAAATCCAGTAATGGTACAAGTCCTCAATATAGGTTTCCTTAAATGCATCTTCCAAAATTATTTACTAGAACAAAGGTGTCAGAAGAGGCGGCAGGCCTGTTTTCAATGTGCGGCTCCAACCCTGTGGAAAGATCCGTTTTTCATTATCAGATATATCCATATTTGACCTGATAAACCACTACCAGTATGTCATCAAGCAGCTGAACACCTTCTAGATCATGTCTTTTTAATGGCCCAGCACGGTGGCATCGTCCACAAAATCTAATTTTAAGTGACATATAATTTGGTTGTATAAAGTTAAGGAGGTGGAGAGTTGAACACTAAAGTCAAGCTTTCCTCACCTCAGAATGCCCTCTTCACTGTAATTAATGGTCCACCATCCAGATGCATCACTAACCAGATCTTCTTCATTATGAGATGAGGATAGCTTGACTTCAATGTAGAGATCTCCGCCTCCATGACCTCATACAACCAATTTACATCTAATTTCAAAGTTGATTTTCTAAATGATGCCACCGCACCAGGCCATAAAAGAAACATGATCTGGAAGTTGTTAATCTGCTTCACAATATACTGGTTAATTATATATATATATATTCGCCTTTGTTTCAGCCCTGCGCCAACCAACTCTGCTACTGGGAATGCCCCTTTCAGGCGGAAAAAATGGGAAATAATCACATTTCCTGGTGGTGTTCCCAGAATTGTGATTGTTTCAGGGCTTGCATGCCAGGAAACTGTAGTACAAGTCCTGATGAATGTCCCCCAAAGTCTGAATTTTACACTTACAGACAATAGAAAGATTTACAGCTATTTGGGTGAAATCATTCAACAGTATCTTCAGTTAATATCAGAAGCTTAAGGTCATTTCTGAGTGCCTAATTTATAGCTTAAAACATGTGTGTACTCAAAAAGACAAAAACACAAAAGAAGTTATTCCAAAAGGGAAGATACTTAATAAAAGAAATGTTTTGCCTTGGAGATGTTGTAAGCTATTTGGGTTCTGAGACTTTTGTAATGACTAAATTATTATTTTAATTATCACATAATCACTGTTGTGTATGCCCAGGCAGATAAAGACTCAGTGCTCTGCTCCTTGTGTCATTGTATTCTACACAAATTGCTTGCTCTCTCTTTAACTCATGAACAAAAAGGGTTTTAAAAGAAAATAAATAAATCACGGCATTTAGTAATTTTGGTTGT
The DNA here is from genome assembly GCF_040894005.1 of Engystomops pustulosus. NCBI lineage: Eukaryota > Metazoa > Chordata > Amphibia > Anura > Leptodactylidae > Engystomops > Engystomops pustulosus. The sequence continues at coordinate 78,195,227 of NC_092418.1, read as the reverse complement.
TGGAGATTTAACTCCTGTTAAAAAGGTATAAATCAGACAAAACTGAGCACTGACAAATAATACTAACAAGCATGTGCCTGTAGTAAATTGGTCACCAATTTTCTTTTTACACATCATGTACCTATTTTCAGATACCTGAAGGTGGGAATTCACATCAGCTGTTGTCCCGGAGCACACTGAGTGGCCTTAGTTGGCCCCAGTAATGTCTGTTGTGATATGGCCCTGCCCCCAGCTTCCCAATTTATTCGTTGGGACTTTTCCAGTGAACAATTCTATTCTATTCTAGAACTGCCCAATTGCCACTAACCATTTAGCCTTGAAGAGTCACTGGCTATTGCAACTGTGCAGGTGTGGGGCAAGAATGGGGCAGAAAACAGCTTGGGGTAGAAAAGTGGCCTACAAGCTCTGATAAATGTCTCCAAAGTGTGCCACTATGCCATATATGCCATATAATAATATTTAATATTTAATTTTAAATAACAGCATAGAAAAAAAAAGATCAAACATAGGTAAAAAAAAATATTCCGAATTATGTCAAAAGTTAATAATGTAAACTGGCATTAGAAAACACTGCTGAGTGCTAGGAAATTAGGCAAATTTTAACAGTAGGGGTATAATTTTTAAACAATTCTCCTCTCCTCATTAAACTTTAATGTGTCCATTTTGGGGCTGTTGGAAAAAGACTTGAGCGAGGTCACCAAGCATTGAGCAGAGGCATGGGATTCAGCGGCAATGATTGTCTTTAATAGCTGCAGGTAATCACCCGCTCAGCATGGCATTAAGGTAATGAAATGCACAGGAACATATCAAGGGGAACTCAGATGTCAAACATTTACTGTGCTGTCACTTCTTATCCACTCTGAGGAGTGACATAAGGAAAGCAGAACTTCTTCTCTGAGGGTGCAAACTTGAAAGTTACAAGACAGGCATTTTGGCATGAAAAAGATGCTTTATCATTACAAATATGTACGCACTGACAACAAGCATTAGGCTCATCTTGGAAAAAGTCCTTATGTCAGCAAGCTGTGCAGACTTGTCATATGGCACAACTTAATGGCTTATGGGAAGAGTTCTAGGGGGAGATAATAACGATTAAGATAAAATGCCATGGGGAAATTATTATAATAAGAAAATGATCACATGGGCTATTATACACTTAATATGCAGGACAAGAAGATAATGTGCTATTAAACTAAATAAATATGAAAGCTGAAAAAAAAAACTTAAAGAGCTGGGGAATTAGTAGCCAAGTAAATTGATTTGTTCAGTAATAGAAAAGAATGATGATCACAGAGACTAGACTAGAAACTTTTAATGATGGAAAAAAAGCAAATTCACCCCTAGTTTAGGATAGAGTGGTACTCTCATTACGTGAGCAAGAGCACAACCCCTGTGTAGAAGTGGCTATACACATGTAGCTTTCTACATTTTACTAGTAGAAAGCTTCTCAGAATAGTCAAGCCAAACTAAATGGAGATATTTTTTCCTGCTATTAATAAAGGAAATGTAATGAAAGGTGTGGTAATAAGACAAATATGGCCATAGCTTATTGTTCTCTTTCAATTGGTAATTACATTTAGGACACATGAAAAGTGGTGAGCAGAAAATCAGATAAGTTCCCACCTCACCAATAGTACTAATAACTTTATGAAAAGGAGACACTTAGCAGTGTATGTGTGTGTGTGTGTGTGTGTTCGTGGGAGGGGGGTCCAGCCTACATAAAAGCTAAGAAACAAAGACCCACCAGAAAGGAATTTATGTATCTTGAATAACTCAGACATAATTTGTAGTTATGAGGACCCACTAACAACATAGGATCAGGTGGAATTACTTTAAGATCACCCGACACCTCTATTTATTAAGCTTTAAGGATTTGATACGGAAATGTGAACAAAGACTCCTCTTGTGTAATATGGCGTGTAAGGTAATGAGGTGCCTAGTTGATTGGAGGCCATTGCACAATTATTCCATCTTTCTATCCAGAGTTATGGCATAAAAAACATATGCAAATAGGTAACACATTGAGGTTAGGTAGGTCAGCAGGTGACCATCCTCCTCTCAGTGACACCATAGTAGAGAATTGGGAGGGAAATCCTTCTGTCTAACCTGATGGCCGGTCTGCTATTTCAGTAATAAGGTCTATTTGTTTCATTCCCTTTAACTTTATAACTGTTTATGTATTATGTCTATATTCCTTGTAATCATTTTATCTGACAATTGTATGTTTCTATGTTTGCATTGCACATTTGTGTATTTAATCCTTAAAGCTTAATAAGTCTCTGCTTGTAGCCTTAAAGAACATGGGTGTCCAAAGAGATAACATTACCAATATCAAGTAATATTGTAGATAAGTGCTCTGCAAGGGCATAACTAGGAGAGGCAGGGCCCAATAGCAGATTTTGGAATAAAGCATATACACATCACAGATACACACACATCACATACAGATGCAGCACTGGATTACAAGACTGCCTTAACTCGTTAACCAGACATGATAGCTCAGTCTGTAGTGTAAGTGAATGGAGGAATCCACCAATTTTTTTGTGGTAACTATGTTATCTCCCTTTAAGTCATGTTAACCAGAACAGTAGATATATTAAGGTGCATATCCTCCATTCTTTAGTGTCAGGTCGGATGATGGGGCCACCTGATACTGCGGGCCCAAAAGCAGCTGCAATGGCTGCCACCACTATAGTCACGCCGCTGGTACTTTGTTATCTGGGTTTCCAAATTGTTGAGGGATTCCGATCTATTTGCCTTATTATAATTTAATAATAGAAATATAGTTGGTGGCAGTGAGGATTCAAGCGAGTGCTAGGGGGGCTGAGAGAGTAAAATGTAGAGTAAACGAGCCATCTTGCATAGGTGTGCAGGGCTTTATGTGCTAAATTGTGAGGCTCTCTACCATAGGTGCATCCCATGATGTAACTTGAGAGTGGGGGTTCATCACAGAAGGTAACCTTCCATACATTATCAATAGGTCAATTACATTGAGTTAATAAGAAACTGAAGGTGAATGCCTCCATTGGCCTTTCCTAAAACAAAGAGTGTAACAGAAAAATATGATGCAGATATGATCAATTAAAAGGCAAATAATAGGTTTTTAGGGAAAGAATTTTCTTAAAAAATGTGGGTTTTGTCACTAGTGCTCCTGTAACCTCTCTTCTGGGTCGCAGATGCCCCCATGTGCCCCCTCTTCCCTGCTGAAGCCTCACTCATCCTCCCTGGTTCCATTGGCGGTCTCCCTGTCTCCTAGTGTGCGCTTGCCGGCTGTGTAAGATTTAAAGGGCCAGCGCACTGATAATTGGCATAATTGGCCGTCCGCCTGCCCTGATAAATGGCCATCCCCTTCCTGTGTCCCCTGCTGGATCTTTGTGCTTCCATGCCATTAAGACAGATGTGTTCCTTGCCCTGTGCCCTGTGTTTATCCTGATTTCCCGTTGTGACCTTGATTCCATCTTCGACTTCGCTCATGTGCTGCCTGTCCTGACCTACCGCTACGCCCCCGAATCTGATACCGTGCTGCCTGTCCTGACCTCCTGCCTGTCCCCTATTGCATCTATGCCTCACGATTCTGCACCTCGTGGTACCATGCCGCAGCAAGTCCAATCCGTTTTGTGGCGGGCTCTGGTGAAAACTGGGTACCACTTAGACTCCGCTCCCAGATGCCAGCTAACGTCATGTTCCACAGTGGTTCAGTGGGTCCACTACCCCTGAATCCTGTCAGGTTTCTGAGGAAATACTATGTTAATTGGACATGTATGGCATATCTGTAGATACAGTAGATCTCAAATGTCCCAGATACCCTTTAAATGAATCAGGAACTCCAAAAGAAACTCTTCAATGCTCTACCTTTCAGTACAAAAAACTGCATTAAAATTCCAAATCAGGACAATTAGTGGTTTCTTTCTGTTACTACTCATCTGTCAAGTATATACTGTACTGTAAGAAGAAATAAGAGGATCTAACTACCTGGTGAGAAATTAGTTGCTTATTTTCTCATCTAATTTTTGGAACCCTCAGGTTAATTCGTGAGACACTTTTTTTTGCAACTATTATAGAGCCAAAAAAAAAGAGGATCACTGCAAGAATTCTAGCCACCCATTGGGAGCCATTTACCTTTAGTCAAGACGTTTCTTTTTTGGATGTTCCAGGTTTTGGATTTTCCACAAATTTTTTATGCAAACATGCAAATGATCCAAAAAAATTGCAAATATTAAGGAAAAAAAGAGAAAAGCTTAAGATAAACCTGATTAACATAGAAAATATAGCAAAGATTGGGTTCACATCGTCTTTTGGGTATACGCATATGCATCTGGAAAGCATGCAAAGTATACGCTTAGTGTATACATTGGCAAACAGAGGTATAGTTGTTTCCTCCGTCTGACCACTATTCTTCCAGTACACCAAAAAAATAGGATGGAAATAAGCGGCAAACTACCTCTTTTCATCCTGCAGCCTCCGCCTGAGCAATGTATGCGCTCTGCGGAAGCAATAGGTTTCTATGGGGAGCGGATGTAGCATATTGCATCTCTCCCTACAGCCCCGCTGAGCGCATATGTCGCTCGGCAGGAGGAAGTACCTGGTAATGTCTCAATCCATATTAGGACAGTGACATCACTGCGGAAACACCGGTGGCTGCTGCAATATAGGCGTACAGTGGGATACGTCTGCGCCGTACATTGTAAGGACAAGTCATAATCCTTCTGACGTGTCCTTACAATGTATAGCACAAAACATGATGTGAAGCCAGCCTAATCTGGGTTTCTTCCTCTTTTTTAGGGTCCCCATGTCAGTTTCTATGGCTGCCCCTATGATAAATACTCCTAGATATTTGATATTGTACGTTTCAGTGCAAACCTGAGGACAGTGATGGATATGAGGATACACTATGATACTCTGTATGGAAATAAAACTTAGACAAGATAAACCTCTGCCAACCAGAAAAGTTTGTTCACTAGACAAGTAATGCAAAATAACCAAAATAAGCTTTAAAATCTTTCCATGAAAAATGTAGGGTAAGAAAAGTAGAAGCCTTTTTATTTACTAAGGTGCCTACATAGTCTAAAGCTCTGTAAAAATGGTGTCAATATTCAGGTCAATGTGCTTGACCCTTTTTATATCTAATATTCTTATTTTTATATAAAGTTGCGGCTGTGGATGCACATAAATGATGATGCACTCCTGCCAATTGCACTCTCAGCTTTTAACCCATCATAATTATCTCAGGCAATATCAATTTCATGTTAAATGTATCAAGTGACAAGCCATAGTCACATCATATTGCATAATGTAACTGTGACAAGAAGAAGTTATGTCAAAAAATAACAAATCAAAAGAATGAAATGACTGCAAAGTCAAAGGGCAAACACACAAAGAACAGTAAAAGTGCTCGCTGGCATTACGGTAATGTGTACTTAAACTAATAAAGAGCTTGGAACAAAGAGAACATGTAAGAATGTGCTGCATAATTATACAGATCTGTGGAAAACAGCATAGCAATTATACACTGTACAATTACATATAAAGTCATTATTAAGTAGTGAAAAAGCCCTCAAACAAATACCGAAACAGGCGCTTAATGGATTAAGCATTAAAGAGGAACAATCATGCCTCTAATATTTTGTGTTACAGCTGATATTTTACTATATTACAGACATCAAGTGTTCAACGTCTCTCAGGAGACAGATGGCCTTGGAGCTATACAGTCCATTTTCTAAAGTGCACTCAGGCAGCACAATATAGAGTCTGGTTGTTATAGGCAAAGCAATGAACAAGGACTCCTGCTTCTAAGACTGCAATCCAGAATAGTCATTTCTATTCTACAACTTCATATGTTGAAGAGGAGTTTAAATTGGTACTGGAAATGCAAAATCATGAATGACAAGATATATAAAAGCTATATTTACAAAAATATGTACATTGGATACAGATGTGGACTGACTGTTTTGTTTGGTCAATGATCATTTTACAGGCACACTGTATTTTGTGTATTTGCGTTTTTCCATGCTGATTTTGGTATTGTTTTAACATGATATAATAAATTATGGATAGTAGTGGATTGTGTCTGAAGCTGGACTCAACAAACTTTTTCCTAACAGGCACATCAGAGACCACCCTTGGCTATGCTACATAAATTTTGGCAATGTGTGGAAGCAGCACAAACAAATGTACACAATTCCAAAACTACTTTCTATCATGCAGCAGCAGCAATTGCCATACTGGGGGAGATTCATCAATGTATCGCACATTAGACGAGAGTACGACTAGACCAGTCTTCTGCTGCGCCACTTATTATCACAGATTTATCACAAACTCTGATGCTTGGGGAGGGTATATACACAGAACTCCCAGTTGAAACATAGGAGTGGAGCAATATTTGGTGTCCAAACGTACTGGAGGCCCAGTCGGATTCGATGGCACCACAATGCCACAATCATCAATGACTTCATGTTCTGATGTGTCATAGCATTAGGAAGGTCCAAGTACCTTACCCTTGGGGAAGGAAATTAGGACCCTTCAAGAGGCAGGCAGGGAGTGTCCATCAAAGGATGACAAATCTCAGATGACTTTGTTCTGCTGCGGGGGGAAGGGGAGGGTATATTACGCCGAGCCTGTAACCCACTTGCCCCACTCATCTCCCAGTGGTTGGCTTGCTTAGACCTATTGTACATCCATTGCTTGTATAATGTGCAGTTAAAACAGTGGGTACTGAATGTATTCAGACCCCTTTAAATTTTTCACTCTTTGTTTCATTGCAGACAATTGAAAACATCAAAAAGTTCTGTAACTGGACTATATTGGGGCAGAATCACAATATCAGTAAAATCACGATATCTTTATTTCATCTTGATGATAAAAGCATTACTTGTGTAGGAAAGCCTATGCGTTTCCAGTGTCTCTGCTCTTAATCACGCCATGACTAACAGCAGAGACACTGGAAACACGTAGGCTTTCCTACACAAGTAATGCTTTTATCATCAAGATGAAATAAAGATATTGTGATTTTACTGAGGTGCCGTGGACAACTTCTTTCTTGCTCCATTCTGCACCCCATCTTGAACAAAAAAAACAGGAGATAACAGAAGAATGTAGATATTTTTGCTAATTTATTAAACAAGAGAAACTGAAATATCACATGGCCAGGCCTGGCGCCAGCACCTGGCTAACCCGGGCAAGTGCCGGGGCCCCAGGGTGCTGCAGGGGCCCATTCTGACCCCCCCCGGTTAAATTGTACCAGTGCTGCTTTAAGATACTGGTACAAATTATCCCCATCTGGCTCAGGTAGTTTGCTGCCTCTATGCTGCGCTCGTCGGGCTACTGGAGGGTGGCCCACAAAGGGGCCCACTAAGGTTCTGTCGCCCAGGGGCCTACTAAAACCTGGAGCTGGCCCTGCACATGGCCATAAGCATTCAGACCCTCAGTAATGAGTAGCAGTCATGAGTTTTCTTGGGAATGATGCAACAAGTTTTTAACAACTGGATTTGGGTATAGGCTGCCATTCAACCTTGTAGAACATCTTCAATTCCCTGAGGTTGGATGGTGAATGTTGGTGGACAGATTATTTTAAGCCTCTACAGCAATGCTCAATTGCGTTAAGGTCAGGTCGTGGAAGAGTTGTGGTTATTCCAAAATTCTTCCATTTAAGGATTATGGAGGCCAGTGTGCTCTAAGGATCAGGCTTTGAAAATCCTTCTATCCTTTAAAATAAATGTCCCCATGAACCATTGAGACTTAATCGTACTGTTTAGCAGTGTCTGAAAGCATACACAATCACACTGCACAGATAAAAGTCAATACTCACATCAGTGTAGAGCGATGTGCCAAAAATATGAAAGTAAATGTCAAGTTCAGCAGGATAAGAAAAAGATCAACATGTACCTCTGGGCTGTGGGGAACATTAGCATAAATACCTCAGATTCTAGCGGCAGATAAAAACCATGATAACGCTGAATCATCGATATTACTATTTATTAAATGGAACAAGTGAGACATGGTAATTCAATGCTGCAAACAAACAAAGGGGAGTTTGAGGCAATGGGGAGACAGCGAAGGGCAAGGAAAGAAATCACAGTAAAGCACACACCACAGGAGGCAAATTAATATGCACAGAATACAAAAATGACTTCGCTACTTTACAAAGTAGCAAAATCAAGGAGAAAACAATAGTTTATCTAAAACATTCTAAGCCTAGAGCAGCACAATTTCCCATAAGCATACAGCAATACTATTCTGCTATCCCCTTCTACCACAGTACAAAGGACTGAGCAATGTCTAATGCTCCCCCTGCTTTGGCACAGAAATGGTAACGAAACGCGTGGGGCCTTCACCCTCACATTGCAATATTTCCTCTGTGTACTTTATCATTTGGTACCTATTGGATCAATCAATGCTGGGATATTTACTACTCTAGGCTGTGCCATTTGTTCTATTTTTGCTTTTACGATAATCAGGTGAATAGGACAACCTATTCTTACATGTATTTGAGTGCTTATAGCACAAGGTTGCAATCTTTGATTTAGCCAAAGGTATATGTTTTCATGGACCTATTACTACTGTTTATTTGGATTGCAGTAAGGGGTTTAATGTGGACTTTTCATGGCCGTGTGCATGAGTCTTTATTTATGTACTGATGTACCTTTTAGGTGCCTTTATCTTTGTTGTGTGGTAGATTGATGCAATTTATAAAATGAAATCAAGCTTTTTGTACTATTAGCCTATGCACGCTCTCTTTGTCTTTTTCACTTTTGTCACCGAAATGTCCCATGTCTATATTTCAAAACATAAAAATTAGAAAGACTAATCTTGATTTACTGAACATTATATTCATTTTGTTATTTGATGTTATTAAAACAAAATTGGTTTCACTGAAAATGTAGTTCATTCTGCAGAGAGCATGTTATAGAGCAGCAAGAGATGAGCAGATTGTACATAGCGTCTATCTCCAGGCAACATATTATAGAAAAGGAGCAGCAGAGCAGTTTGTACATAGTGTCCTATCTCCAGACAGCATGTTATACAGCAGGATGAACTGAGAAATTTGTTCTTAGTGTCTGTAGGCAACACATTATAGAACAGGAGGAGCTGAGCAGATTGACATTTTGTATTGAAGGAAAATACTAAGTATAACTTTCCAGCAATCTACATCTCTGCTTATTCTGAGCTCAAGAGTACAGCGGGTGGTCTTAACAAAGAGGAAAGCTTAATCTGTGTATACATTTATACAAGGAAGGTTGTCAGTCACTGAGTGGGAGTGTGCTAGAATAGGTTTAGAACAATTATGTATATGTTAAAAAACATTTCCCAATATTTAAAAAAAAACATATGGAAATCTGAACAGCTTCTCCTGTTTCTATAAACTGCTGCCTGCAGATAGGACACTATGTGCAATCTGTTCAGCTTCTCCTGCTCTATACCATGCTGCCTGCTGATAGGACACTATAAATAATCTGCTCAGCTTCTTCTGCTCTAGAAAACGCTGGCTGAACATAGTACACTATGTGCAATTTGCTTAGCTATTCCTGCTCTATAACATGCTAAAACATGTTGCCTACCGATAGGACACTTTGAATAATTGGCTAAGCTCATCCTGCTCATTAACATGCTGCTTGCAGATAGAACACTATGTGAAATCTGCTCAGCTCCTCCTGCTCTATAACATGCTGCTTGCAGATAGAACACTATGTGAAATCTGCTCAGCTCCTTCTGCTCCATAACATGCGGCTCGCAGATAGGGCTCTATGTATACAATGCCTTAAGAACAAGCAGCATGACCTGTAGTTGGAAAAAGAGATTGAAGAAATGACAATGTAACAGACAATTATGAGATAAAAGAAAAAAGAGCAAAAACATAATTTTCATGGTGTGACCTGTATGACATATTTCCCACATTTTTATTTTTGTGATAATAAAGAACTTTTCCATTTCAGGAATAACAAAGTTTAAACACAAAAACCTCCAGCTAAAATAACATGAGAGCTAAAACAAAGATGCAGGCATAAAACCCAAATTAAATCCAAAACAGTGGCATGTGTAGAATCAGGGGTAAAACAGGGCAGGTCTATATAGGCTTTTGTTACTCATCACTAAAGGGCAACCAATATATAATGTTTTATTTTCAGCTGTGTTCCCTAAATGAATCTCTCTCTGCAATGTTTTTCATTTTCATAGGAAGCCAGGGTTAGAAGTGCACACAGCGATCAGTGCTGCTGTGTTTCATCTTCAGAAATAACAAAACTTTTTCTAGTCCTTAAAATAAATCTACCATCAAAATCAAGTATGACAAACCACGGGCACTTACTCATAGACCCAGGCACTGTGACAGTGGTAATCTTCTTATATTCGTTATCCATTATGCTCCTTCCTTCTAAAATCATCTTATATGCTAATGACCCTGAAAGGCTCCTGGGGTCGTTACCAGAGGCCCTCCGTGCTCCAGCTTCACAGGCTGTTACATTGTGCAGTAGCACACTCCCCCCACTGTGTGGTGAAATTTCCTATGCTGCAGGGAGATTAAATCAGTAAGAGGGAGGGAGAAAGTTCTGAGGGAGTATAGGGGGAGACAGTGCAACCGCCTGTGAAGCTACAGTATCGATGGGCCCTGTAATATCCCCAAAAAGCTTTCAGGCTTATAAGCATTTGTTTTAAAAGTTGATTTTGGAGGGTAGGAGGCCATGGATAACAAATATAAGAAGATTACCACAGTTTCGGTGCCTGAATCTATAAGTAAGTGTCCCTGGAAAGGTAGATTTCCTTTAAGTTCATCAACTACAAAGTTACAAATCAAATCCCACACAAGTGCACGTCTATCTGAAGATCACATTATCTAGAATATCTGGATGTGCAAATTACTCCTGTGATTATGCTGCATCTCTAAAATTACACTGTATTAGTTTGAGTGAGAAAAAATACAGTGTGCTATACTGACAAAAAGGTAAAATACAATGAACTATTAGCTTTACTGCAGGAGGAAATTTTTGGCAAGAATAAAGTCATTGGCCGACATTTACTAAACAACAGAGCAATGTGCAGTTTCCCTCTATTTAGTGCAGAGAGCGCCAGATTTAGGATTTCTTTCCACGTTCTTCATGAATCTGGCGCCCCCTTCATAACTCCAACAGGGCGCACCATTTTCCTTTGGTGCACCTTTAAAATGGGGCATGCGACATAGGAACACAGTTATTTCAGTGCAGAAATTTGTGTTGAATCAGGTATAGTGCATAGGTATAGTGCATGACATATAGTGATGTCATTATAATATCAATGTGATCTTCTGAAGAATTCATATTGATTTCAATGTAAGTTTAGAAATAAGCAAAACCGTGAACAGCAGCAAATACAAAGATATTGGTTTTATTTCTAACATAGCTTAAAATAAAATCCCAGTCTAATTTTCTTGTACAATAAAGGAAATGTTTATTGCACTGTTTTAACTTTGTGTTAGAGCAACAAAACAGGAAGAGAAAACCTGATAAATACCCTGAAGATTTAAAGCATAGGCAATACTGTACACTGGGTGATTAAATGGATTCATTTTCTTCAGATTTTTGGAACGCTGAAATGGGTGAGATTTTCATTTTGTGCTAAAATGGAAGCAAAATTTGTATTGTATGCACCCTCAAGTGAAGGGTTAATGCACAGGTGAACGACAGGAGTCACCTTCTGAGAGCCATTGGCTCAACTAGCCACACCCATAGTCGGTATTCAGCACACTGCCCCCAATACATAGGTAGCCAGCCACATCCTCCTCAGTACATAGGTAGCCAGCACACACTCCCCAGCATATATGAGAACACTGCCCTCAGTATATGGGTATCCAGCACACTGCCCCCAGTATTTAGGTATTCAGCACACTATCCTGGTATATAGGTATCCAGCATACTGTACCACATTATATATGTATCCAGCACACTGCCCTGCAGTATACAGGTAGCCAGCACACTACCTCCAGTATATATGTAACCAACACAATGCCCCACCAATATATAGGTGGTCAGCACACTGCCTCCGATACATAGGTATGCAGTACACTGCACCCCCAAGGATGTAGGTATCAAGCACACTGCACCCCCCTCCGCCCTGAATATAAGTATCCAGCACACTGCACCCAACAGTATATAGCTAACCAGCACACTGCAACCCCCCAGGATATAGGTAGCAGAACACTGCACCCACCATCCAGTATATATTTAACCAGCACACTGCACTCCCCATTATATAGGTAGCCAGCACACTGCCCCTCCAGTATACAGCTATCCAGCACACTGCCCCTCCAGTATATAGCTATCCAGCACACTGCCTCAAGAACATAGGTATCCAGCACACTGCCCCCAGTATATATGTATCCAGCATAATCCCCCCCCCCCCACTATATTGGTATCCAGCACATTGCCACTCCAGTATAAAGGTATCCAGCATACAGCTTTTAAATTTATGCAAATGAACCTGAGGAGCTATCTTAGACCCTCTGTGCTCTAGCCTCACAGGTTATTACATTGCATGCCCCTCACCCTCCTGCCTTAGCACTTCCCCTGATTACCACAGTCACGGACCATTGATTTATCATGCTTGATTTGGATGGTAGATTTCCATTGAATGGTGGCTATCTACTGCCATCATCAATTCCAAAATTTAGAGAAGGGGGATGGGCAAGGGAAAATAAAAACAAAAAATGTATTAAGCAAAAAAAACAAAAAACATTCATATAAAACATATGAAAAGGTCACTGTTTTAAATACAATATGAGCCCTAGTTCTTGGACAAACTTATGAAAAAAAATCTTCAGTGTTCTGTATAAAAGCTCTGTGGTTAAAGCTGTTATAATCTTTAGACGCCTACTGTGCATCACTTGCAAGATATTCATTATATGCAACTAAGAATATTTTTTCCAATTACTACTAGGATACGGCGTTGAGATCCATAGGTGGTCAATAACAAGGTCTGTAGCACACAATTATCTTATAGTTACCGGTTATAGGGGTCAGTTGTTCTAACACTCAGTATTCTATAATTGGAAACCATGCCAGAATACATTCCTATTTTTCTACTCATATAGTCTACAGAAAATAACCAGAAGGGAAGCCTCACCAGCTATTCCCCAATTGCCGTAGTCATGTTTATTGAACCACCTAGAATATGAAGGAGTACAGTGACTGCAAAGAGAGACAGAACAAACACGAACAATATGTTTCGTTGAGTATTTCTCTAAGGTTTAAGCAACATCTGGGATTTTACAATTCAACATGTTATTCTAGAATGACAGAAAAGTAAAAAAGTTTGTAGGAAACGTAAAGTCTGTAAGTTGCCTGCTGTCCAGAGGTTCCGATTCCCTATGCCAAACAAGAAAGCCGCCTGCCATGGATTCTCAGATCAATAGTTCTTGCCCAGTATTTATGAGATGCCTCAAATGCCTGGAGAAGCTTCTTCCTTTGTATCTGTAGCTAGTAAAACTGCAAAATACAGGGATGATAACTGCTTGTGGCTTCCAGTAAGGTAAGAAATCTCCAGTTAATAGGCCTAGTATGGATATCTTTTTATGTAACGTTAATTATTTTCTCAGTTTAAGACATACAGGCATGTTAGGTAAGGAGGTGAAAAAAGGAATCTCAGGCAGATTCATTGCTCACTGCTGCCACCAGTAGATAATGGATGGACTTTAGGGTCTTTATGTACAAATTGGGGGCATTTATCATGTCATGCACTGGGGTATAAGCCATAAAAAAGATCCCAAAACCTGGGCAGGAATTGTGACTGTACCCTCCCTTATGACACCTTCACATTAAAGAGAAACCGTCATGCAAAATAACCCCCCTAAACTAAATATATTTTCATAAACTGCCATTAGAGAGCATTGCCTCTATCCCTTCATTGTCCCTCTACATGCCTGTAAACCTAAGCAATGAGGTCCTAAAGCTGTATGCAAATGACCTGTGAAATGTCCAATGAAGCATTAGCATATTCAAGCTGTCCACCTTATTCATGAGTGGGAGGCACAGCCACACCCCCAGTGCTTGACTGACAGCCTGTGTAATGATGTGAGGCTGTATAATGATGTGAGGCTGTATAATGATGTGCTTCCTGGTGCTGGTGGCCACGCCCCCTGCAGCCTGTGTGTGCATGTGAGTGTGTTTAGGAGAGATACAGCAGCTCCAGGCAGCCATGATACAGCAGAACATGTCAGATTCATGTGTAGCTGATGTCTGTGTCTCTCACCTGTATATTAGGAGGATGCAGCATTTACTATACATTACACACAGACATGAGCAGGGGGAGGAGAGGGGAGGGGGAACAGGGGTGACATCACTGCCTCTGACCATGTGACCAGCCTCATTTATATGATAAAAAATAGATGATTTTACAATGAATAATGTATGAAATAACTAGATAAAGGCTGGGATGGGATCCTTGTGAGCTGCTCCAACAGGTAGAGGTGACAGGACAAGTGACACAGACCTGATGACAAGTGGATATGGAGCAGTTCCCCCATCTTTTGTGTGGCACAAATCCAGGCTCATGGAAATGGACCCTCCTTCCCAAAGGCCTACCGGCATTTTAATGTTTCCAGCGGCATTTAAATGGTTTACACCCATAACCGATGACAGCACCAATCTTGGGTCTTACCAGTGGTCATCCTTAACGGCACTGTAGTGTTAAAGGGGTATTCTCATCTGGACATTCGCATTTAATTCATTGCATCTTTCATAAACATACAATGGGGCACATCTACTTAACCGGTCCTGTCGCGATCACGCAGTGCGTTGTCTGACGATGATTCGAGTCTGCCGCGATTCACTAAGGTCGTGGGTCCAATTTCCTGCAGGTGTCGCTTCCACGCCGAGGTCCGTGGTGCATTTGAGTGCGTGATCTTGCGACACATTTCGTTTTTTAAATTCCACGTTTTTTCCGAATCCGTCGGGTTGTCCGGCAGCCATGCCCCCAAATTTCTGTTGCATGCATGTCAGCGCCAATGCGCCACAATGCGATCGTGTGCCCCGGGGCAATTTGGCGCAAAACGGAAATATTTGGGTAAACCCAATGGAATCTCAGACCGTGGACCCTTAGTAAATGTGCCCCATTCTTTTAATAACATCCAATTGAAGAAATGTATCTGTGTGGAAATAATTTCCCATAAAAGCAGTCATGTGGTCTCCAAGAAACAGAGAGCTGTCCTTAGATATGACCACCGCTGCTGGAGAGATTGCAAAAAACACAAATTGTTTTTGACTATAAAATGGCGGAGAGTTACTGCTTGTCCTACAGTGATAAACGCTGAATCCAGGTGGTCGGGCACCTCAATAGTGTATGTCTAACCATTCCTGGAAAATTTTGGAGGTGGTTGTAAGGACAACTATCTTGTTTCATAGTTTCATAGTTTATACGGTTGAAAAAAGACACTTGTCCATCAAGTTCAACCAAGGAAGGGAAGGGATTGGATGAGGAAGGGATTTAGGGGAAACAATTCTATATAACATAACCATCAATGTTATTTAGGTGTAAAAAGGCATCTAGACCCTTCTTAAAGCTCTCTGCTGTCCCTGCTGTGACCAGCGCCTGAGGCAGGCTATTCCACAGAGTGACAGTTCTCATAGTAGAAAAGCCCTGTCGCCTCCGGTGATTAAACCTTGTTTTCTCCAGACGGAGACAGTGCCCCCTCGTCTTTTGATTTGATCTAATCTGAAACAACTTACCACCATATTTTTTGTATGGACCATTCATATATTTAAATAAATTAATCATGTCCCCTCGTAGTCGTCTCTTTTCCAGACTAAATAAATCTAGTTGTTTTAATCTTTCCTCATAACTAAGACCCTCCATACCCCTTATCATTTTTGTGGCTCTACGTTGAACCCTCTCCAGCTCCAGGGCATCCTTTTTATGGACCGGTGCCCAGAACTGGACAGCATATTCCAGGTGAGGCCGAACCAGTGCCTTGTACAGGGGTAATATTACATCCCTATCACGAGAGTCCATACCACTTTTGATACACGACAAGATCCTACTAGCTTTAGAGGCAGCTGATTGACATTGCATGCTGTTATTCAATTTATGATCTACTAGTACCCCCAGGTCCTTCTCAACAAGGGACTCTCCCAGATTTACTCCCCCAAGGACATATTTTGCCTTTGGATTATTGGCCCCCAGGTGCATAACCTTACATTTATCCACATTAAACCTCATTTGCCAAGTGGATGACCAAACATTCAGTTTGTCCAAGTCACCCTGCAGCCTATGAACATCCTCCATAGACTGTATTACACTACACAGTTTGGTGTCATCTGCAAAAATAGACACAGTGCTATTAATTCCTACCTCTATATCATTAATAAATATATTAAATAGTAGTGGGCCAAGCACAGAACCCTGAGGTACACCACTCATAACTGGTGACCATTCCGAGTAGGAATCATTGACCACAACTCTCTGGATACGATCCTTCAGCCAGTTTTCAATCCAATTGCAAATGATTTCTGCCAAACCAATAGCCCTAATTTTACCCATCAGGCGTCTATGAGGAACAGTGTCAAATGCCTTTGCAAAGTCCAAGAACACAATATCCACAGCTGCTCCTCCATCCAGGCATCTGCTTCTAATGGAAAACATGGCTATAATTATGGAAAATTATCTTCACACAGGTAGATTATTTTTAATAACATGCAAATGAAATTAAAGGGGTTTGCCCATGAAAGAAAGTTTTCATATTTGAATCCCCTAGTAATGTTTACACAATATAGATAATTTTAACCCCAAACTTTACAATTTTTGTCAGTTTTATTGCTGTTTTAGCTCCTATCACTCAGTGATGGTCAGTGTAAGATTCCAGAGTGTGGGTGGGGACTCTCTTAGTTGACACTCCATGAAGCTGTGTGCTGACAATGTGCTATGATTTTTATGTTTCAGGGTTTATCTACACTATTATTTAGCTTCTGGACATGCTACCTGTATCTGACACATAGAAAAAGAGAGATGAAACAGATCAGAGAAGAGAGATGATGGGATCCATGAGATGGATATAAAACACAATGACACTCTCTCTCTCTCTTTGCTAAATCACCTAATCAATAAAACACACAGTAAACTTTAAAAACCTTATCTGTCTGTAGCTTGTAGAGTGAGTCTCTGAACACTGCTGCTTCCTGGCAGGAAGTGCCTGTGTTTGAGCTGGTCTTGTAATGTAGGGGGAGGGGCAGGATACAGACAGGAGAAGCTATTCATGAAAAGAATGCAACCATAGTCAGAAGATTTATGAAAAACCAAAATTTAAAACACCAGGATTGATAGAGACAGATTGGAATTATATTTGTCAAATGCTGTCTTTTTATTAATAACAATGTAATAGAGAATTTGTCATTTTGTTAGCTGAGTATATATAAAAATCTTGTTTTCGTGGGAATACCCCTTTAAATGTGAATACCCAGATGAAAAAGGAAAAGAAATTAATATTTGTGTATGCCAGTCTTAATTATCTGTAGTGCTGCTGGGAGACACGGCAATTATGGAGATGTATATGAAATGTATGTTTCCTATTACCTGGGGCAAATCTTTAATAAATGTTAATACACAATTTTTTTCTGGTTCAAATAATGGAAAGTTAGCATGTATAAAAAAAATTATCTCTCTGTCCATGTTCCTTCTCCTTTGTTTGTGGAAGCATGGAGCACCTTTTTATGCTACCAAACTTTTGAAACGGTAGCTCTTTCTTTTGTTGATCCAGTAAGCCCTTAACTTTAAAACATTAAAACTAGATGATGCACAGATTTATTCTGTACACTTTCTTATTAAACTGAAAAAATGTTAACATTTTTCCAGCTAAATTTAAAAACAGATAGCAACATTTGAAAAACAAAATCATCTGACTTTCTATGTTCCATGTGGTGTACCCAAATAAACAACAGATTTCCGATTTGACATTATAACTTGTTGTGCACCTTTAAAACTATGTAATAACAAAATGGGGCACATTTACTAAGGGTCCGAGCGCCGCAATCTCTTCGGGTTTCCCGAATATTTCTGTTTTGCGCAGAATTGCCCCAGGTTTTTGGCGCATGCGATCGGATTGTGGCACATCGGCGCCGGCTTGCAGGTGACAGAAATCGGGGGCGTGGCCGTCGGACAAGCCGACGGATTCAGACAAACCGCAGAGTTTAAAAAAGGAATTGTGTCACAAGATCAAGCACTCACATGCACCGGGAAGAAAAACTCCGGTGGACCTCGGCGCAGAAGTGAAACATGCAGGAACGGGGGCGCACAATCTTAGTGAATCGCGCCGGACCCGAATCCTCATCGGACAACGCACCGCGGGATTGCGATGGGACCTGGGAAAAATGAGCCCCTTCCTGCACTACTATACATCATAATTACAAGCAACTCACGGAAGGCCGATCAATCTACCAATGGATACGCCTTCCCCTTGTTAACAGGTTTGAGAGGGATATCATTGTTTCCTGTTGTATTCATATCATATGAATATATTACATAATCTCTTTTTAGGCCCCCGCTGTACAAAAATGGAGCTTCATTTCGTACGGCTTGTTAATTAATCTCCTGACAGTAAAAAGAACAGAAGAAAATGTCAGACAGCACAAGTCCAACTCACAGAATAAAAGACAAGCTAAAACTTCACTTTTATTATTAACTATAAAATCCTTTTTAATAACAATGACATGTAGCACAGATATCTTGGCACAAAAAAGGGTCTAAAATCACACAATCCATACACAAATCTCATATCCAGATTAGAAATTTAGAAGTTACAGTGGCAGTAATATCCAGTTACAGGCAGTACGTACAATATAGGTTCCGGAGGTTTATTCTTAAATTGAATTTGTATGCAAGTCGAAACTGTATATTTTATAATTGTAGTTCCAGACAAAAAGTTTTTTCTTCCTTAGTGACAATTGGAGTTTCAAATTTTTTTGCTGTAATGGGACCAAGGATTATCAATAAACCTTAATGATCAACACTTTACAGCTGATAATTGCAATCTGGGTGTCAGGGCCGGAAGTCTGTGGACCCTCTGGACCACCGTGGGAGGTGGTACTAGCCGACCTGGGACCGGAGTCAAAGTGGAACCCCGGTGTTCACCAGAGCCTGCCGCAAAGCGGGATGGACTTGCTGCGGCGGGATTCCACCAGGTCGTTCCACAGGTGCGACTAGCCCGCGGTGGCTGCCAAGGTAGTAATACAGGAGACACCACTCACGTCAGAAATCGCAGGAGCTGGCACACAGCTCGCCCTAGGAGACGGGGCCGTGCGCGCCGAGCCGCGGGAGCTGCGGTGGACGCCGCTGGAGCCGGGAGAGGTGAGTGCCGCCAGGCACCGGAACCTGGAGAGGCACGGGTGCACCCGCGATCCGAGACAGGGATCGCGGGAGCACCCGTGACACTGGGACTATAGAAAAGCATTCAGAGAGCTTCACCAGAGGTCACAGTGGGCAGAGAGGTCCGTCTTTAACTAGGGATCGTCTGTGGGTTGGGTGTCCTTAAGTAGGGGACAGCCTATATTCTAAAAGCTTCATTATTAAACTAAGACATTGAACAAGCAGCCCGGTTTGGCAGCCACAAGAGCAGAAGGAGTTAAGCAGGCAAGATGAAGTGCTAAACTAAGCGTGAAACGATTCGTCCCTGATAAAAGAATGCATCCATTGTTGCTACCCTCCCCTGTTGTGTACGCCAAGTTTTAAATGGACCAATAAGGAAAAGAATTTTACTAAAGGTGGTGAGTGCCAACTCTTTCTTCTCTATTACCATGGCAGAAGGTTATACTATTTGGTAGCGAAATAATTTCTCTATCTAACTTTTTTGATTGCAATCTTTAGGTTAGGTGTCCAGTGGGCAGTGCTACTGAAAGCATAAACATCTCTGTATGTATGTCTCTGTATGTATGTCTATACTGGAAAGGCTGCCAATGATACATAACATAGCATAGCATGATACATATATCAGACTCCTAAACATATAAAGAGATGAGATATGACAAATGACAGTTATTTCAGTGATGAAGTTATATCATATTTCCCTTAAAACAATATATTTTTCAGTCTATCGCCATAGCAGTGCTCATCATTTTCTTCTTAAATTAGAATCTTCCGCTCACATCTGAATGACTTCTCCAGAGCTGCAACATTTCTTTGGAATTCTCTACCCATACTATGAGACTAATAAAGAAACTTTCAAAATTTAGAGTGTACCCTAAAAACACTTCTCTCCAGGCAAGCTTATATAACTGCACACAACTTTCACTGTCCTTTCACTAACCACTCCTGTGTATCCCTCCCATTTATGTTATCACACAGCACCAGATACCATTATATAGGCGACTCTGCAAGCCCTTGTACCATAATATTTATTTATTTATTTAGATACCATATAAAGAATGGCTGGACCATAGTATGAGTACTTTTAGAGCAGGGCCATTGTTCCCATTCTTTCATATGACGTTATTGCTCTGTGTGACAAAGCCCCACTTTCAGGTCTTGTCATGAGGTGCACTTATGCTAGGAAGCCTTATCAGGGAAAACACATGGGATACATTCACAAATTTTTTTAATTTTTTTTTACTCTGGAGGACATTTCCCTAAATACTAAGCTTAAAAACCTCAAAATGTTTTATTGTAACGAATGAGAACTAAACAAAGCAAGAATTGCTACAATTCTCCTGTGAAGGCCATGGAGAGATGGCTCACAAAAATGTGATTTTGCAGCAGTGAGACTGACTGTCAATGAGGGCAAAAAGGTCAGAGGAGGAGAGAAAAATGAGAAAAACGGATTTCTACTCAAATAACTCTGTCAGGTTCTTTTACAACAACAAGATGTTAATAATTTAGAACCATCATTAGACTTGGCTATCTTGCACTTTCCTATCAAATACAGCAAATATATTCATAGGCCCACAATGATATAATACAACATTGTATATCATAGAGTGGAGATTCCTCTTTTTTTCCATTTTAGAAACAAAAACCTATGCTATATTGTGGCATATATATGAGGTAGACATTTGGGAAATCTGCAGGAAGTGCAAAAGTAGAGTTAAAGGGATTGGCCACTAACATTACCAGGATAAGTACAAGTCCCTAGTAGGGTAATTCATATTGCACTTTCCTCGGTAAACTTTGACTATAATCCATGAGAGGAGTGGGTCACATGACTCATCAGCAGCAGGACTTCAGTGTAGGACTGCACTGCACCAGAAATCCATCAGGAGCCAGCAGGACACAAGACATCAAAGCAAGTCGGCATGGACCGACCCTATTAACCCCTTCCCGACGCAGCCCTTTTTTGCTTTTGCATTTTCATTTTTCACTCCCCACCTTCAAAGATCTATAACTTTTTTTATTTTTTCATATACAGAGCTGTGTTACGGCTTATTTTCTGCATAACTAATTACACTTCAAAATTGTGGTATTTAATATTCCATGCCGTGTACTGGGAAGCAGGAAAAAAGTTCCAAAAGCAGTGAAATTGGTAAAAAAACGCATATGTGCCATATTCTTATAGGCTTGGATTTTACGGATTTCACTGTATTCCCCAAATGACATGTCTACTTCATTCTTTGGGTTGGTACGATTACGGGATACCAAATTTGTATAGGTTTTATAATGTTTCCATACAATTACAAAATTAAAATCTCCTGTACAAAAATTTTTGGGGGGATTTTGCCATCTTCTGGCGCTAATAACTTTTTTATACTTTGCTATACAGAGCTTTTGGAGGTGTCATTTTTTGCGGATTTCAATGATGTTTACAATGGTATAATTTTTAGGACTGTACGACCTTTTGATCACTTTTTATAGAATTTAAATTTTTTTTTAAATGGCAAAAAAGTGCCATTTTCGACTTTGGGCGCGATTTTCCGTTACGGGGTCAAATGCAGTAAAAAACGATTAATATATTTTGATAGATCGGGCATTTTCGGACGCATTTTTTTACTCTTTATTTATGTTTATATCACTTCTAGGGAAAGGGGGGTGATTTGAGTTTTAGGTTTTTTATTATATATTTTTTTAACCTATTTTTATTTTTACTATTTTTCAGACACCCTAGTGTGTTTTAATCCTCGAGTGTCTGTACGATCCTATCATATACTACATAGGTTAACCCGAAGCAGCCACGAGTCTTCAAAAGACCCGAGGCTGTCATGGCTGTCAAGAGAGCGACGATCCTCGTAAAGATGGCGGCACCAATGCGCTGCCATCTTTTCGAAGCGGGAAAACAATATGCAGCAAAGACTTACCAGCTATGGAGAGGGCTCAGCCCGTCGGTAAGGTGTTAAGGTCTTTTGTTTAGCCTTGTAAAGTCCCTTTTTAATTTTTCACTTTCCACCTTCAGAAATCTATAACTATTTTTCCATGTAAAAAGCTATGTGAGAGCTTGTTCTCTGCATAACAAAATGCACTTCATAGTGACAGTATTTAATATTCCATGCCCTGTACTGGGAAGCGGGAAGAAAATTCCAAATGCTGTGAAATTGGGGAAAAAACACATTATCTTTTCAATTTTTTTTAATTTGCTTATTTTTACTATTTTTCAAAGCCCTTGGATACCTTAACACTAGGTTGTGTGATTGATCCCACCATATACTACAGTATGGCAGTTTATGGGGATTTCACTGCTCATTTATTAAAATGGTCCTGTCAGGGTTCAGAGGTAGTGGACCCACTGTACCACCGCCAGCGAAGACACAAGCCAACACCTGGGAGCGGAATCTAATTGGCACCTAGTTTTCACTAGAGCCTGCCACAAAGCGGGTTGAGCAGTAGACAATGCAATTGCAGTAACAGGTGGTACCACAGGTACTGGACGCTGGTGCTGGGTAGCCAACAATTGCTGTAGAATGGAGGTGAGTTGTCCAAGTTGCTAGCCTTGTGTGGCAATCTGCTAGGACTGCTGGGTTACGATGGTAGTAAGATTAGTCAGCTCAGATAGTGGAACCTTGGTGGGATTCATGGCCGGATCTTACTGTCAGGGTTCAGGAGTAACATGCAGGGCAATGTCTGCCACCTTAAAACCCCTTTAAATCTTGCCTAAATCAACTCATAGATCCAGGAACTATGACTGTGGTAATCTTCTTATATTTGTTATCCTCCTTCCTTCTAAAATAAACTTTTATAATTAGTGTGGCATACCAGTGCCTCTCCATAGTGTAGATTCACACTGTGCAGTAGAACTTCCCCTCCCAATTTGTGAGATTACAGCAGGCAGAAGTTGGAAGTACTGAGGGAGCAGGAAAGGAGGGTGAGATGAGCTCCTGTACAGTGTAACAGCCTGTGAAGCTACAGCACCGAGGGGCTTTGTAATGTCACCCAGATCACTTCTAAATCATAAGCATACATTGATTTTAGAAAGAAGGAGGACATGGATAATAAATATAAGAAGATTACTACAGTCGCAGTGTCTGGATCTATGAGTAAGTGTCCCTGGTTTATCATGCTGGATTTTGATTGTAAATTTTCTTTAGTGGAAAACTCTGAAAACACACAAATGTCATCCTATGAGGGTTAGAATAACATTTATATATGTAATAGAGAAATAATTACTTTGAAATCAGTTGCAAGAAGCAAAATTAAATTTAAAGGTCATATACAAGTATTAAAATGAAAGACAAATTGAGTACCCGGGGGTCTGAATATTGAATTAAACATCGAGCACCTATATATAGTACACTTATAAAATTCTTATTTGAACATTGCATGGTGGCCTTTTTTTTTATAGATGTTCTCACATCTTAAATATTTGTGGTATATTCACGTGACACATATCCACATCCCACTTTTGGAACCTGCATGTATCTCCATTACCCTGTTCCTAAAGCACAATTCAGGATAAAGTTCACCAAGAGTTTGTCATTCATGGAGTTTTATCTCATTTAAATAGAGCAAGGTTTCTTTTCTAAACCATTTTACTGCAATATTTTTAAATTATACAATAATATGAAATATCCTTTCTTTACTAATTTACTAATCTCTTTACTAGTTTACTAATCTTGAATGTGTAATGCACCCCAAAATCCTGCAAACTTCATAGACCATTAAGGGGGTTGTCCAATTACACCAAATAATTGAATTTTTTTGTGTAATGAAAAGTTATAAAACGTTAAAATATTGATGCAACAATTCCTTACAGTTTTCTAGATCTCTGATGGCTGTCATTATTTAGGAAGCTTACTTCCTGTGAATATACATCGGTCCATGATCATGTGATGTCACACAGGTGCACGGCTTGTTAGTATCATAGAGAATAATTAGAGCTATTTGGTGCACCTGTGTGACATCACATGACCAGGGACTGGTTTTGAAACAATGAAGCTTCCTGTTAAATGAGAGCAAGCAGAGATCTAGAAAACTGTGAAAAATTGATACGGAAAGTATATTGTTAAATTGTTCAACTCTTCATTAAACATAAAATATCAATTCTTTGTTGAACTTGGACAACCCCTTTAAGCCAGCAGACATTTTCCCACTTCCAAAACTTTACCCAAAATTTTTTCTGTTATCATTTATTTTTTTACTATAAAGTCTCCTGGTGTAATTACTTCCCTCCGCACCACTCATCAATGCCGCAATACAAATCTGCACAGTCTCCCCATTGAAGCCTCTATCAGTGCGGCTGGTAGCTCAGGAAACAATATGACAAACCGTGCAGGCACATTGTGTTATGCTGGATTAATCATTGTTTGAGCTTTCATCATGATAGGTGGTGCATTCATTTCCTTCAAATATAATATGCCTACATTTCATTATTTTAAGCGTTTCCAATTTAGAATTCTTGGGTGTCTGACAACTTTCTTTTGTTTGCATTTCCGTATCTCATTTCTGAATTAGAGGTGTTAGTTTAATTTCAAACTTTTCAAAGTTGATGTTATACGTCAAGGTCACCATCTCTATGAAATTGCAGAATGACCTCATGACATCAGCCACGAGTCCATTAATTTCTAACTTTCTGTGTAGAGAATTTCAGGTAAATGGTGATAGATGTTATGTAAGATCATTTATCATACATATTACTCATGGATTAGAGTTTTGTCTCTCTGACAACAAGCAGCACACAAATACATAGATGGTATAGTGAAAAAAAAGATTACATAACAAAGCTTTTCAGTCTTATTTTGCACAGTATGATGGTGGAGAAAACATTTTTTAAAAAATCTATAAATTCCAACCTATCTATAGTCCTACAGTGTCAATCCAAAGAAAGCCAAAAAGACTACAAGGCTTATGCCAATTGGACCATAGTATGGAAATTCTCCTTTCCAACCCCAAAAATGGCAGTCAGAATAATTAATTAATAAATGTCCCAATAACAAGTTTTTTTTTTGCTCCCATAATTATGTATGAAATATCAGCCAACACACCACCCTGTGATCAGTTCTACAGTCTCACCACTCTTAAAGAGGACCTACCACCCAGAAATTGGGCACTAGGAGCTCCTAGTGCTAAAACAAATGCAGCGGTATTACAATGATAGCGTTATAGAAAAGATGGACCGCTCACAAAGCACTGCAGCGTATTCATGAGGGGGTGGTCCAAGGCGCTGCCTCTTTCCCAGACCGCCCCACTCGCTCCATAGCTCGGTGGTGGCTGCCGCGCATCATGCCCCTTCCCCAGACCACACCTAATCAAGCCCCCTCATGAATATGCCGGACCGCTTTGAGAGTGGTGCGGTATTTCTATTGTACTCCGCAGCGGTGTTAGATAGAGTTATCGGAGGTTTCCGATAACACTATAATTGTAACACTGCTGCGTTTGTTTTAGCACTAGGAGCTGCTTACTTTATCCTGTTACCCAATTTCTGGGTGACAGGTCATCTTTAAGGCTCATTTATCCGGGCGATTTTGAGGTCCGTGTGCTATCCTTTTTTTTTTTTTTGCATATGGCATACTGACCCACTGACTCCTATGAGTCTGTTCACACATCCGTTTTATTCACAGATGTGCAGATGTCGAGAAAAAATTGCAGCAAATTTTTTCTCACATACAGATCACATACCTACACGGAAGTAAATGGAGCCACAAAAAAAACCGAAAACGGACTGCACATGAAAGACATCTCTATGTGGTCTGTTTTTTCTCAAATGTTGCTAGGCAACCAACTGGGCAGGGCAAAAAGGAGTTTAGAAACTAATCCACTTTTTTGTGGATGTGAAAAAAAACGGATGACACATGGACATGAATAAAACGGATGAAGATACAATATGGAACACCACACATCGGCATTTTTTGAGATATGGATGTTTTTAAAAATGTATTTGAAATTGATGCATGATGAAGCAGTTTCTGAAGGATGAAGGGGAAACCACTCCTCACTGGCCACTCCCACGGGACTAGGGACACAGCTCTGCCTACAGAAAGGTATTCTTTGATCGAACATCCTTTTTTTTCGGTAAAAGACTAGTTTTACTATGAAATCTCTTTGGCAATGTGTACACTATTCTCTCTGGGGACATGGGGGAGCCAGAAAAAGGGCTCTGATGACAGGTTCCCATTAAGGGGGGTGAGCTTCAGAAAGGGGGAATACGTTTAGGGGGGGCTAAAGAAATGGAGGCATAAGTTAGGAAAGTTACAGAAGCAGGGGCATAAGTTGGGGGTACAACAGAGGGGAAATTTGGGAGGTATTTTAAGTGGTCCAAAGGAAAGAGGGCATTATAATATGTGGGAGCCACTTAGAGGGGCAATAAGCTTTGTGGGCACACTAGTGGGTGGAGTTTGTGTGAATTCATACATCACAACTGGTCTGCTTTACTACACAGATATACTAATGAATTGTGATAAATCTCCTCCCTCACTGTTTCTTTTCATTTATCCAGTTGAGGAGGGGGGTCATTTAACTTTAGTCTAAACATTTGCACCATTTTAAGTAGCAAATTCTTGAGCAACACATTCTAATCTTTTTTCAATGCCAGCAGGGGAGCTTTACTTTTCAGGACTGGAGTAAAATATGGAAAGTGATATTACATATTAATATGATCTAAATCAGTGGTGAGAAGTTGTTAAGCTGCCAAAGCAAATAACCAAAACTAGTGCATCTATATAAAGGTGTCCTATGATGTATTCAAATGTGCAAATATTGTATTTGATGCTGTTGCCTGGGCTCAGGTGCTATTTTACTGGATCTAGTGTAGAAGTATTATACCAAGGCCTATACTATACATAGCCTCAATCATTATTTCTTTTTATATTTTCAGCATCATTCAAGTTTGCTAAAAAAAAAAATCCCCCCAAAATCCATTGTTAATTTTATACACCCCATTCTTGATGTACTTCAATTCAAATTAACTTTCAATCAATTGTGTCTTCAGGACATCTTATTCCATCTCAAGTATCTGCTGTATTCATGTATCAAAAGAGACGACAAAATAAGTGTCAAACCTGAATTGAAAACAACTTGAAAATTACATCTCAAGACCGTAACATTTCATCTCTGCTGAATGCCAGAAGTATATTGGTTTGAAGTAGTAAGAGCCAGCACAGCATACAACATATTTGACCTCCACAAAAAAAAATCTATAAGTTCTCTATTACTTTGTTATGACCCCAGTGTGCCTGTAAATATTTCATAAATTATGCAACTTAACAATCATCCTTTTATTATGAAGAAACATAATAATTTTGTGTGGCCTTGGTTGCTTTTATTACACAATTTAAATAGAACACAATATAAAACTTATACACAGAAGCAGCAGCACTACCCTGCAGCAGCTGTAGTACAGGATTTTGCTAAAAGTTTGTAGACTTAAATCCATCGCACCTAAATGAGGTGTTGGAATTCCCATTGCCAAACCTTTTGCACCTTCTTGCTAAACCTTTTCTGTTTATGTTAATTTACTCACTGCTAAACCTTTTTTTAATTCATTTTTTTTATTTTTAGGCTATTTGCACAAAAGACAGTTGCACCATTTTTGTAATGGTTTGGTTCCTACAGGGTTAACTGTCTAGGTTTCCATAGAATATGATTAAAATGATACCAATACATATTCCTCTTTTCCTTTAGTGTATTTATAAAGAGAGATCTAAAATTTTGAGTATAATTTAATGTATTTAATACATAGTAAAAAGCAAAAAAAAATATATATATATAAAAGTTATAATTGTCAGAATTCAGAAACACAACAATTAATGCCTTTTTTTTTAAACACACACTAATTAAGGGAGATTTATCCGAAGTTTTTAAGGGAAAAGCTGTTACAGTCACCCACAAACCCAGTTTTACACTGTGAATAATTAATAATACAACAAAAATGGTTAATAAAAGTAAATTTTTTAATTATATGTTACATGGTTATGAATGTATCAGTTTAGAATGTTTCATTGAGATGGTAAAAAGTTAATTTGCGAAGCCTAGTATGATGAAGGTTCTAACTTGTGAGAAGAATGTTATTTTGTGTAAAGTTTGAAATAATAATAGTATTTCACTAAATTAGAACACGGACATTAATATTACTTCTGATATTATTTATGTTATTTTTAAGGTATCATTTTCATGATATATGGCCTCTACTACATTATGAGATCACAAAATGACTGATCAGTCAAATGGACCATCTGTTGGACCTCCACCAGGAGGCTCCATTAGCCAATTATAAGAGGGTCTCTGATATGATGGTATAAAATGTAAAGAATTGAGTTAAAGGGAATCAACTAGTTATTTTGTCTGATGTCAACCATTCACGCTCCTAGGTAGCTCCCAGCATCATTAACACAGTACTATGTTTATTAGGAGCTCTACTCCTGTACTTAAAGGGAACCTGTCACCAGGGACCTCATTTTTCACTAATGACAGATTGTAAAAGCCCATGACACCTGCAGTACAAACCTGCCTTTCTGCCTTTTCTAAGCATTTGCATTACAATATAATTGTGTGTTATAACTTACTCTTGCATCCTGACAAAATCCTGGGGTAGTCACAGAGGCTGGACTTTGGTTTGGTTGCATTTCAAAAAACCACATGTGACCTTTATGAGCTGAAGGCTGTCTCCATGTTTGTGCTCCTGTACAGCTTGTCCCTCCCCCACTTATTTCAGGTTGACCAGGCGGTAACCTCTGAGAAGGAGCAGGAGGTGGAGCTGTACAGGAGCACAAAGGTGGGGGCAAAGCTCGGAGGAGTGGGTAACACAGACCAGGAACATGTTGTTTTTTGAAATGCATCCAAACCAAAGTCCAGCCTCTGTGACTACCCAAGGATTTTGTCAGGGAGCAAGGCAAGTTATAACACACAATTATATTATAATGCAAATGCTTATAAAAGGCAGAAAGGCATATTTGCACTGCTGGTGTGAAGGGCTTCTGCAACCTGTCTTTAGTGAAAATTAGGTCCCTGGTGACAGGTTCCCTTTAAGAAGATGTACTTTGGACATTATGCAAGTCGAGCTCTAGGGGGTGTTAAAATAGTTCTGCCGGAATCCAGCTATTACATGTTCCTGCTGTGGCTGTCCCCCTCTTTCTGCCCGAAATACTCCCTGGTGATATTACCGCAGGCAGAGGGAGGAGTTAGGGGTGTGTTACAGCCAAAGCCAGGAGGGACTCTTGAACTGCCCCCCCCCCAGAGCCCTTGCACTTAGTTTGCATCAAGTTCATCAAGTACATTTTTTAACTTAAGTACAGGAGCAATGCTCCTTAGAAACATATGACTGCATTCATGCTGCTGCAAGCTACTCAGCAATGTGAATGGGTGACTGAATGATTTTCTTTGAAGTTGATTGAATTACAATACAGAACTTTCTATCTTACTATGATGAAATATTCCCCACATCTTTATTTCATATTATGACTTATTGAAACATTTCATATTGCTTATTGTTATTTACACCATCTTCTCTATACATGTGACAAAATAATGTTGAGTGTTTGTGCACCTCAATACTGGAGTGTTCTGCTGGATATGAAGAATATAATGAATAAATCATCGTTTCACTTTGGTTTCTGCAATGAAGCTCTTAACTGGAATAACAGCATATAAAATAATATCCCTAGCGGCACATTGGTACGCCAAATAATCGCACTATGTTGGGATATTTTTAAGGAAAGGCCATATGACAATAAAAAGGTTTGAATAATATTCAGTGTTTATGGCAGTGAAGTAGCCATTATAAGAGCCATAATGGAGTAAGCTCTTGTGTCCGCATCATTGTGGAGGCTTCATGTTATTCTGATGATTTGATTATATTGGAGAAGTGAGATTGAATGGCTTTGCAAGGTTATCCACTGGTCTTCTATAAAACCATCCGCTGTATTAAACCACAAAAAATTGGTTAATATCACAGGCAGATATTAATTTGATAGACTTTGTCACCTAGCCTGCGATGTCACCTCAGAAATAAGATTATTTTTAGGCTTCATGCTTATAAAATGATACCTGCAATTCCAAAAACTATACTTTTGACACTAAAAAGATACTTTCAATATATTTTATTCTGCAATATTACTTTGATATTATTGTGTTTTATATTAATCTATTACAGTATATTAAATAATAATTTATACGACCAGTGTTGAATTATGATACTAACGACTCTTTTGTAAAATTCATTATTGAGCCCTACATTTGTACAAAAATTGCATGTGATCCATTCAATAAAAAGAGCCAAAACACAATTTCTTTCAGTAGTAACTTCCCTCCAAGCCCTTTCCTTGGACAGTTATGGTCTTGCCAGCCAGGTCAGTAACCTTTACATTTTTCAGCAAGGAATATCTATAAGTGCCCTGGGGTGGGCGGTGTTCTTACCTTGCTGTAGCTTCACAGGCAGTTACACTGTCTCAACCTCCCCTGCTTAACCTTCCCTGCTGAGGGAGCAGGGGGAAGGGAAACAGTGTAGCAGTCTGTGAAGCCAGAGCATGGATGGGCTCTAGTAACAACCCCCAGAGACCTTCTACCTCATAAGCATAATTTTATTTGATTTTAGAAGGAGGAGGTCATAGGTAACAGACCATTCATAAAGGCAAACCCACAGCGTGTTGTATGTAGATGCTTCTAGCTGTCTTAGCTCATAGCAGAAGAAGGCCACACTGTTATTGGGAACCTCTTGGCTTATCGCCTACCTCATGAATGGGAAGTATTAGGGGGCCTTATCACCCACCAAATTGTAAATGTTGAAAAGATGAATCTTGCATCAATTTACACCTATTCTGAATGCGACATTGGGGAACCTTTTATGAACAGAAGTAGTGAATAATAATGTGCCTGCTCACATGAAAAAATTATAAATATAAAATTGCCTATTTATCATAACATCCAGAATCACAGGGACAAAGTGCATGGATAAATTCAGAACATCTGCAAAGCTGTGAGCAGATCAGCTGTTAGTGCAGTAATGAGCGCAGGTTACAGGGTAACCAACAAGGTCATCATCTCCAGGCATATGTGATTTGTAGGCTAATACAAACCAGTGCATACTTTCAGCATACAGCTTTCATCTGCTCACACTTTCCCGTGCTGTCTAGTTAGGGATAACAATTAGCACATTGATTCTCTAAATACCAAGAAAAACTGAATTCAGCAGCTAATGGAATATTTCATGTTATACAGTAGGGAAGGGCATGATATACAGACTAATAAGAAAGAGGTATTTTCTCATAATATTTATTAGATAGTGTATTCTTATTGTTTTATCTTAAGTTACTGATTTATAGGTTAAATTAGTGAGATTCTCTAGATTTTCATTTGCATAGCCTTTTTGTTAACTAAATTTTTGACAAAATGTTAAAAATCATTAGAACAGATAGTAAAAAAGGTTTAGGTACATATCAATATACTTAAAAGAAATCTGTCCCTGTGTTCTTTATTCCTCATTTAGGCATTTTATGTAAATCAGCTATCTTCCCTGTATCCACTGACAGCTGAGAGATAAAGAAACCTGGATAGTGTCTAATGACTCCACCCTCTAAAGTCACTGGATAATATCCTCACAGAGCTGATTCATCAAGGGAAATATTCTCTAACCATTGGAAGAGTTAAACATTAGCCTTCTAATCTAAGGTGGGTAGACCTCTGAATTCTTTCAGATGCACTGCTCACTGCAGGAGAAAGCAGAAAAAGGTGCACAAAGAAGCTTTACTTAATGAAGTATATTATAAAATGTACTACTATCACCTGTTCTACTTAATTCCGAATTAACAGTTAAAAAATCTTCAAATATAGTATTATTGTCATAGAAAAATTAAGATTCAGGGCACAT
Organism: Engystomops pustulosus; assembly: GCF_040894005.1. Taxonomy (NCBI): domain Eukaryota; kingdom Metazoa; phylum Chordata; class Amphibia; order Anura; family Leptodactylidae; genus Engystomops; species Engystomops pustulosus. Next base: position 78,163,066 of record NC_092418.1, on the reverse strand, counting down.
TCACATGGCCGTCTGCGGGGACATACATGCGGCCGCATGTACGTCCCCATAGACGGCAATAGCGGCGCGGCGCAGATGCGGTGCCACACATGTGTGGCACCGATCCGGCCCGCACACCGCAAAAAGATAGAGCATGCTCTATCTTTTGGCGTGTGTGCGGCCGTGCGCCGCTATTCTCTATGGAGGGAGGAGGGGCTGCCTCCTCCTCCTCTCCAGCACACGGCGGTATGCCCGCACGGCGGGCATACCGCTGTGTGAATGTACCCTAAGGCTACATTCACACAGTATGATTTCTCCAGTCCCGTATTTACGGGCCGTATATACGTGACGTTTTTCATCCGTATGCAGCACGTATGTAAACCGTATTTTATACGTCCCCATAGACTTCTAGGGCATACAGAACTGAAATACGGGAGATAATAGGACATGCTCTATATTTTTATACGGCTAGTATACGGTACGGTACGGAACGGAGTTAACAACGGCAATATAGATGGCCAGACGTATTGTCCATTGAAATGAATGTGGCCGTATGTAATCCGTAAAAAAACGGTACGGTACGGTACGGATACGGCCGTTTTCATACGTCCGTGTGAATGTAGCCTATAGAATTGTTGAACTATAGGACAAATGGTATCCAGACAGCTTTTTATTACATCCTGGAGTTTTTACAGACTGATAAACTCGGACCTGAAGACTGGTTTTTGCAGACCTCAAAAGACACTTGGTCTCCTTGCCCCCCCCCCCCCCGCCCCCTCCCCTTCTGCATCAGGACTTGGAAACAAAGAAACAGTTTAAATATTCCTGGTCTCTCCCCCTCATTAACAATTTCTCAAATCCTGGATGACCCTGTGGATTATTTAATTAATGGAAGGTTCTGAAACCTGAACCAAGCAGAGAACATATAAAACAGTATGATATTGTGGAATACAGGATTCACTCTATGGAGGTGCCCGGATAAGCTGGGGTGTCCCATATTTTTCCCACCTCCAAGGAATCAGGAATTTCTTTAATTTGTAAGTTTCTGTTATTTTCTCCCTTTTTATTATATTACTATTTTGCTGTGTGTCATTTTATTTTTGGAACTTTTTAACATCCTTTGAAAGCAATGAACTCCCACTTGTAATTAAAGCTTTTCACTTCAGTTTGGTCCCTGTATGCTCTGTGAACTCATAGGGCAGATTTACTTACCAGGGCCCTCGGAGTTCTCGAAAGTGCATTGTCCGACGATAATGCACTGTGCCGCCATTCACTAAGATCCATGCGCCTGATATCCTGCATGTGTTGCTTCCCTGCTCAGGTCCGCTGGAGTTCACCTTCTTCTTCCCAGTGTATGTAAATGCATTTGATGTGACACAATTTTGAATGGTAAATCCCGCGCTCAATCCCAATCAGTTGGATTGTCCCACGGCCCGCCCCCCCGATTTCTGTCGCATGAAAGCCGGCAACGCTGCTTCAAAACCCGATCGCGTGCGACACAATCCCCTTCCCCAAAAAGCTGTCCCAGTGGCGCAAATCTCAAAAATGTCGGGAAGTCCGACGGAAAAGCGATCCGCTGACCCTTAGTAAATAAGCCCCATACCCTTGAAAAGTGCAGTTACCTGTGGGATGTCTAGAGTGCCAATTGTGCATGTCTAGTGGTGTGACAAAGTGACTGCTTGAGATTCCATTTGGGTGTAGAGCCCACTCTACTTATGGGTCCCAGTATAAATTCAATAAGTTGTCAAAGGTGAGCACAAGGTTAAGTGGGCTGAATAACTTAACCAGTACAGTCACACCCCAAGTCACATGATGAGGCAGCACGTGATCTCCATAACAATTATAACAAAATCCCCACAGAACTTAATGACACTGAATGTAGAAATCTGTCCATCTGTAATGTAGCTTAATGGAGTTTTACATACCCTACATACATTATCCTCCACCCCATGGTCAACTGTCAAGAATAGGAGTTCCTTTGATCCAGGATGCCCAGCCCTTAAAGGGCACTCTGGTCTTGCAAGAGTATAGAATTCTCCCTCTCCTCTCTCATGGGTTGAGAAGGGAGGTTAAACTGTGCAAAAAATAAAGCTTGCTACTATGTGACAATCTTTATTATGAGACTCTGTAACAACAATATAGCAGAAATCTGTGACCTAAAGACAGACCTATTCATTGTATATAAACGGTAGTGACTAATTTGCTTTAAGCAGTTTAGATTAAATCATAATTGTGATTGTTAAAGAAGTTGTACCTTTCTGTTTATAAAGAACAGATGTAGGAAAGATGGTCATGATATTTTCAGCGTGGCATCTCCACAGTTTTACATCATTGAAATGTGCAACAGAGCCATCTTCACAAGCAAAGAGGAACCCGCTGTGTTGATTTGAAAATGAACATATTTATATTAAAGGTTCAGCCAGCTTGGCTGCCTGCTGCGGAGAATTAATTCGTATGGCAGTAATTATATATTCACAAGCCCCTTCCCCACTGCCTAGAATAATACAAGCAGGAATCATTTTTACTCTAATTTACTTGCTGAAAATGTCTCATCGTTTGTAAAACACATGGTCTGAGATCAGATGTAATACATTTGTTTAAAATAACAATTTTGTCAAACAGATCTGCTGCAAACACAGATCAAGAAATTCACTGTCATTTTGTAATTTTGCTACAGCGAGGGACACGAGTAGTTTAGTGACATGAAGTCTATGGTTAGTTCCATAACGTTGTGATTAAAGTACTACTTTTACCCTAAATATCCAGATAGCAAAATATAGGTTATGTGTTGAATGCTCTTTACAGGTAAAGCTAAGTACTGGTATATATTACATTGATCTTCACAAGTAAAATGCTATTATTAAAGCAAAGTAACATTGTACTATGGTGTTACAGATCGGCTCTACATTTCCAAATGCATCACTGAAAAACAGACATATAATTCTAGAATACAGAACTCATAACAAGTCTGCACAGTACTCTCTGCTACAAGTTACTATACTGGTTATTCATTACCAAGTACTTCCACAGTATAGTCTATACAACAGATGTCAACCATAGTTGGTGTCATTCAGGACTAACATTAAAAGAGATGAGGGGGTGCAGTGAGGGCAAAATAGGCAATTCGCAGTGTTACCAACCCCATCCGGAAAGTTCCCTTTATAACACTCTACCTCATGAAGTGCTGCTTAAACATTGCCTAACCCATAATAAGTAGATACAGTAGTTATGAAGCTCATTGCCCACTCAAGCCTCATCCATCCCAACAGTTTCACGGTTCCCTCCATCCATCACGGCGCTCATTAATATGATCAGAGTATGGAGGAAGCAGGAAGATGTACATGCGGATAGATTTAGAGAGCCTTCAGAGAGGGACAACTGTTCAGTATTTGTAAGAGAGGAGGGCACAGGAACTAATCTGTTTGTCAACAAAGGTCATAGGTTGGAGGGGGCATAGACACTATGTAAGAGAGATGGTGAGCAGAGCTGTGTGAGTGAGGAAGTATAGGGAGCTTTATGTGTTCGATTGGAGACATAGAGACCAATCTGTGTAAAAAAAAGAGCACAGGAGAAGTCTATAGAGAAAGTAGAGCAGGCTGTGAACGAGGTCCCTTGAGAGCAATTGGGAAAAAGAGGGAGCATGAGGAGTAGTCTGTAAAAGAAAGGATGAGGGTGGAGGGTGGAGGTGACTGCATTAGAGATGCATCATAAAGATCTGTGTAAAAAGAGGGAGGTACCATAGGAAAACTATTAACCGTATAAACTAGTAACCGTATAAACTATGATACTATGAAGGAGGCATAGAGGGCAGTCTATGAAGAAGTGGCACATGGTGAGCAATGGGTTGGTAACTATATAACAAAATAAGCACTTTCTACTTGTATATAGATGAAATAACTGATAGGAAGCAGTCTGAGTAACACTAGGGGACAAAGGGAACATACTATGGGAGGCAGTCTGAGTAACACTAGGGGACAAAGGGAACATACTATGGGAGGCAGTCTGAGTAACACTTGGGGACAAAGGGTACATACTATGGGAATCAGTCTGAGTAACAATAGAGGACAAAGGGAACATACCATGGGAGGCAGTCTGAGTAACAGTAGGGGACAAGGGGGAACATACTTTGGGAGGCAGTCTGAGTAACGCTAGGGGACAAAGGGAACATACTATGGGAATCAGTCTGAGTAACAGTAGGGGGCAAAGGGAAAATATTATGGGAATCAGTCTAAGTAACAGTAGGTGACAAAGGGAACATACTATGGGAGGCTGTCTGAGTAACAGTAGGGGACAAAGGGAACATACTATGGGAATCAGTCTGAGTAACAGTAGGGGACAAAGGGAACATACTTTGGGAAGCAGTCTGAAAAACGGAAGGGGGCAAAGGAACCATACAAAGGGAAGCAGTCTGAATAACAGTAGGTGACACGGGAAGCATTCTATGGTAACGAGTCTGAGTAACAGTAGGGGACACAATGAGAATACTATGGGAAGCAGTCTGAGTAACAGTAGGAACACAGGGAGCATATTATGAGATGCAGTCTAAGTAACAGTATGGTACATGGAAGCATTCTATGGGAAGAAGTCTGAGTGACACTGGGGTACATGGAAGCATTCTATGGGAAGAATTCTGACTAACAGTAGGGTACATGGAAGTAAGAGTAGTCTATGTATCATTAATTGCAACCCATAACTGTGTGGAGTACAAAAGGTAGTCCTTTTTCTGCATGCTGCATTATCAATGACATTATCAATGACAATATATATTTTCAGCAGCAACATGTATGAACCATTGTTTTCAGGGGAGCCATCTATGTAACCCTATAATTTTGGGTTGTTTACAGATATTACATTTTATATCTGCAGTTTGCGCTGCTTATACAGTAACAGGAGCAAAGAGTGCACATTAGAAGGGGCAGCAGGAAGGGGAGTTTTCGGAGTTTGGGAAAAGGAACAAAGGTTGCGGTAACCAAACAGTCTACATTAGAGAAAACGCAATGGATGACGCAAGTTACACCTTCTTTTTATTTCAGCCATTATAGGTAACATTGAGTTTACACAATATTGTATAAACCCCTGTAAGCAGTCACTTACCTTCATGTTAAATGTGGCATAATTGCATGAGTGAAGGTGCCCATAAAAGGTCTGAGCGCACACTCCCTAAAACAGAGAACAACATAATAGATTAAAAGTGGTTGTAAATATACCAATAGTTATACTTCAGACTTCACAGAGTTATATAACAGATAGATTGTCAGTGCTCTTAAACCCAGGAAAGTATTTTTATGGTGTGCTGTGAGCTCATGATGGATTTATTGACATGGCAGCATCTACTCAAATGTTACTAGTAAATTCCTATTTAACAACTACGACCAATGCTTGTCAAATCCTGACTATCTTTCTCAGAAAATAAGTTCACGTTCTATAAGTATGTATCATGCAGCACAAAATAATCTTGAAAGCCACATACTGCAGATTTTCAAAGGAAGTACATATATTTCTTGTTGTAAACTGTATAGTATGAAGTATTAGTACACTGTGGTAGCAAACCTGGTGAAGCTGAAAAGAGGAAGGGACATTTAATGAATGCAATACATCATCACAAACTAACAACATTATAAATAACATAAAACTTATTAATAATTTATGTTTCCTTTAAAAACCCATTAATAATATAGAGTGGAATGAAGAAAGTAAAGTTAGAGTCTTCAGTAAAAAAAAAAAAAATTAATAAAGGGGTTTTCCACTTTCAGCAAGTAACTGATATTGTTTGTTTTACAATTTTATAATCTGCTTTCTGTATCTATCCCTCTCTGTTTTTTAGATCTCGTTTTGCTGTTGTTCAAAAGGAATCTTCATGTTTATGTCCAGTGGATGGAAATCTGTCCGTGGTCATGTGATGTCACACAGGTGCACAACTTGTTGGTATCACAGAGAGTAATCAGAACCATAACAGTTTATATCCATAGGAAGTATATTGGAAAATTGTATAACATTGTATAACATTACACAAATATTACTTATGTTCTTAAAGTAAAAGACCCCTTTAACACCTTAAGACATGTGATGTAAAGACTAAAGTATTGCAGTATAAGGTAGGAGCATTCAGATCCCCTATTGTTTATGTTCTCTAGGGAGTCTAAAACTACAGTAAAAAAAATGTAATTTTGTTCAAAAGGTTTTATTTTTCTTTAAAATCTATTAAAACTTAATAAAACCTATTTAGTATCAATGTGATTGTTCTGACCCAAGGAATAGAGGAGATGTGTCAATGGCAGTGTCACTTGTCAATATCAGAATGAGCCCAGGATTTCCTATCGGAAATATTTTTATTTACATCAAGCTGTAATAATCCTTCTAGGTTTTCTGGTTTAGTCTTGTTCTAAGCTTGAAAATGTATACAGTGTACGATTTACAAATCACGGCAGGACTGCTGGGAAATTTCCTTTCAAAGTTCCACAAGAGACCACATCAAATCTAAGTAACCAGCATAACTCTTGAATAAATCTTTTATGAACAAAGAGGTAAACTAAAAAAAGGCCTTTCTTTCCTTTCTGATCCTGTACTTTCAAGATAAAAGTGAGATGTTTCTCTGTAGTGCAGGCACTTGGAATTCCTATCATACACAATGCAATAGCCATTTCACCATGGGCAAGACATAAGAAGAGGGCACTAGTGCTCGGTATTGTCTCTATGGTAAATCCCAGCTATTTTTTGTTTCTTTTGTCAGATGTTGAGTCAATCCCTTAAAGCACGCATGGATCCAATTTATAAGAGAGAATTCAATTTTTAAGGGCAGTGAAGCAAAGGATATCTCAATAAAGACTAAAAAAAATATATAAACCCAGAAGAAATAACATCTCAAAGCAAATAGCATTTTCTTGTTGGTTTTATTTTAATAGGGGAAAAATTCTGAGTAGAGGAAATTCCTTATATATTTTTACAGAGGTCATAGATTCATTTTGAGGGGGGCAATAGCAGCTTATTGTAGATTTCTAAACAAAAAAAAAAGAGACTTCATTTCAGATATAATGTACAGTCCAGGGTCAGTGATAACACCAAACCCTTGCTGTTCATTGGTTTAGATGTTGCGATCAACTGTGACCATGGCATCTAGGTGGTTAGACAGAGGAAGGCGGCTTAGGGAATGCCCATAAGTGATAGCCATATAAGCCACATTTCTACACTTACTAGGTGTACTAAAAATAAAGAACTGGGTTATACTTGTAGTAAATCAAGTAACAAACCAATGTTCCTGGTCAACGAGAAGAAAGGGAGAAGTATCCCCAGTTTATGGAACTTAAAGAGGTTGTCCACTATTAGCAAATAATTGAATAATTGATATGGTTTGTGTAATGAAAAGTTACACATTTTTCCAATATACTTTCTGAATCGATTCCTCAAGGTTTTCTAGATCTCTGCTTGCTGTCCTTCTATAGAAAGCTTCACTGTTTACTTCCAGTGGATAGAATCTGTCCATGGTCTTGTCATGGACAGGCAGCTGCATGAGCCGTTATCAGAGAGAGTAATTAGGGCCGTGTTATACTAAAAGCTCCTGCACCTACCTGTCCATTGTAAAAGTGGACAGTCCTTAAACAGTCCATTACAACAGTAGCCACTAACTGTACCTGTAAGTGATCTTTGTGTTGAAAAGTAGTGATATTTAAAATGAATCAATACATAAAACTAAATCTAAAAGTCTTATGTAACCAAGCAAAAAACAAGTTTTCACACGGCTCAGTGTATTTATTTAAAAAAACTCAAAAAACACAAAAAATTATGTTTTTTTTAATAACTGCAAGGCAACCTGGACATGGGGAAAATTTATTAGCACTGCCTGAGATCAAAACAGGTCTAGTTGCCCATGGCAGCCAATCAAAGGTCAGCTTTGATTTTTCCACAGCTGTTTATAAAATGAAAACTAAGCTCTGAATGGTTTCCATTGGCAACTAGAACAGTTTTGACTGATAAATCTCCCCCATATGTGCAGGTATACGGGATGCAAACAAGGGTCCCATGAGAGCTCTGCTCATTCACCGATGGCCATCGAAAGATACTGCCAGTGAAGCAAAAAGGAGCAGGAATGGGACCTGCCTTATATTAGGTGTCGCGGGCAGTCGTCTCATGTAAAGGGCTGTGAAATGTAAAGCAGTGTGCATGAGCCCATAGAAGAAAATGAGGATGTGTGCTAGCTGTAGAAAATACTTATAAGTATTTTCCCAGCCTAATATACTATGAAACTATGATTATCAGAGAACACAAAGCAGAAGGAGAGTTTATCCTCTTTTTAGACACTGTAAAGTTTTGGGAAGCAGTCCTGGGGAACAATGTAATCAATCCTTTATGTGTGTTGTAAATGGCAGCAGGACTGATTTATGGTTTTATTTTCCTGGTCTGTAGCTGGACTCAGATCACTCACATGATTTCTGCATTGAGCTGTTCAACAGCCCCTCTCCCTGTAGTGACCACTGTAGCAAACTCAAAGTGTTGGGTGCTGTGTAAAAGTTCAGTAGTTAGATCTTACAGCAAAGCCGTGTGAGGTCTTTCCCCAGTGCTCCAAGACCAGCTACAATCCTAGAATATGAATGTATTTTTGTCGTCTTATGAACAAAGTTCTCAAGGACTGTTAATAACACTCTCTGTAGAATATAAAGGCCCTCCTGCGTATGTGATCTTTGTCTCTAATTCTCAGTTGGTGAGGTTTTTTTACGGTGGCTTTGAATTTCATACTTTGTATTATCAGTGAGATCCGCACAGAATATAGGATATTTTTAGAGATGAGCGAGCACTAAAAAGCTCGGGTGCTCGTTATTCGAGACAAACTTTTCCAGATGCTCGAGTGCTCGTCTCGAATAACGAGCCCCATTGAAGTCAATGGGAGACCCGAGCATTTTTTTAATAAAACTGAACAGTAAAAGAACAGTGCAAAAAAAAAAATTCCAGATGTTTGCAGATGTTTTACTTGTAAGAACACATTGAAATAACACTATTCTTCACTTTGCAGGTGTTCGCGCGTGTCTCCCGCTAAGTTAGGAGATGTGCACGAACATCTGGAATGTGAAGAATAGTGTTCTTTCAATGTGTTCTGCACTTAAATGCTCCTGTGTTCACTGTTTTTAATGTTTTAATTCTATTCTTCACATTGCAGGTGTGCGCGCGTGTCTCCCGATAGGTTCGGAGATACGCGCGCACAGCTGCAAAGTGAAGAATAGCATTAAAACATTAAAAACAGTGAATACAGGAGCATTTAAGTGCAGAACACATTGAAAGAACAATATTCTTCACATTCCAGATGTTCCGAACATCTCCGAACCTAGCGGGAGACACGCGCGAACACCTGGAAAGTGAAGAATAGTGTTATTTCAATGTGTTCTTACAAGTAAAACATCTGCAAACATGTGTAATATTTTTTTTTACAATAAAAATACTTTTATTCAATTTATTTTATTAATTTACTGCTCGATCTCGAGCCGGCGAGATACTCGTCCGAGTAACGAGCCGGTCCGAGTATGCTAATACTCGACCGAGCAGTATACTCGGACAAGTATACTCGCTCATCTCTAGATATTTTACTTTATTTTTATTTATGTGGAAAAATACATTTGAGTAAATGGAAGCTGATTTTGACAAAAAAAAATTCTGCAGCAAATTTAAATTCTGTTTGAATTTACACTTGTCACTAACATGTTCTATATTGCTAGCATATGAAGTGTTGCCAATTCTGTATCTCTATTGTTGCAATCTCTTAATAAAGCAGAGATTTCTGAGTGAATGTCAGTTTAGGAGTCGGGGGAGAGAAAACTTAGAGCCTTATAGAGAGGGAATCATTTTTCTTTGAGAAATTATATTACAAATATAAAAATATATTGACCATGTTGGTCTTTACAGTATATCACAGTAATACACATATTATTCACTGAAATAAAACCTAGGAAAAAAAAGACTTGAAAAAGGTTGAAGAGAAACTTATACCCACTCCACTGAATGTATGAGCATGTGGATGGAGGAAAAAGTGTTCTTCTGGAAACACAACACCAAAATATATGTCTCATGAAGACATTGGGGCCATTTATAATAATTTCTTTGTCATTTTTTACCCTTTTGTCACTCTCAAGCCACTTTTTTGAAAGGATGCCCAGCCCTCCAAATTAACTAGAACCTGTACCAGGTTATAGCTGAAATCTACGCCTTACCGGACTGGGCATAGATTTAACATTGGTAAATAATTGTTCGCTGCAATTACTAAGAGACCAGAAGCTCTTAGTAATTTTGGTATTTCGACTGCTGGCATTGGGACTATTAAGATGTACCAGTCTTAAATATATTCCCCCCATTACCTGTTCTTGTACCTCCTGAACATAAAAGAAGGGAAACCACCACATGTATAACATAAGAAACTTTAAATTCATCTGGCCATAACAACTGTTAAGGCCACATTCACACTAGTATTCTTATTTAGTGGGATATGTTCTCCTATTAAATCCCCATTTTCCCCTGGAAATTGGAAGATGAATAAACATCGGTCAGTGATTGGATGCTACCGATGCTCAACGTGTGATGTCACTTACCTCATATTGGGACCTCCAAGAGTGTACACTTAGCAGAATCCAGGGGTGGATGCAATACTGTTGCATCCCCCCATAGGCCATTATGTCCTCAGCTGAGCATATATGCCGCTCAACAGGAGGAATCAAGATGGAAAGATGCAGCCAGCTATGTCCTTTTGCAGGACAGAGGGAGGCAAAAAGGATGACTCCTTCTATATGTCTGCAAGTATACGCCGGGAGCTTGTAGCCATAATTATTTCTATATAAGAAGATGTAATCCCTTTAGAGGGAGATCACAGACAAGTATGCAATAATCGCAAGATATTGCTCTAAATGTATAAAGGATAGATCTCCCAAATGGGATCTGCACCAATATAAAAAGTTAGAATCCTCCTTTACAAAATGATTAAAAAATTCCTGGAGAATTCTATCCAACGAGAAAGAGATTCTATCTATTGAGAAATCAATTATTGAGGCAAAAATAATTTCTAAAAATAGAAAAAGAAATACCCCTAGTAACAAATATGTAGCTGGAAGATTCTATATAAAAATCAAAAACAATGAGAAGCAGTGAACACAAGTGCCGTAAATGGAAATGCGTCAGGAATGTGAGTATACAACAGGAAATCAATAGGAGTGCAGCGAGTCAGCGGAGCTGTTATTAGTCATTGCAGACCACAGGATTGTTCCCTTCAAGAAGGGAAAGAGTTTAATCTACACTTAAACATGAGAGTGATGAGACACGCGGGCAAAAGAACACATAGGATCATTCATTACAAAATCATGAGGGGGAAAAACAGCCTTAAAAAAATCACCACCGGTAGCGCTCACTTAATGAAAGCTTTTATATTTCACTGTCCAGGGGGGGAAGCTTTCATATTCACGCTTCCTTCCTTCCAGTTATCTCTCCTCTATCTCACATATTTTATGTATATATTCATTTTTCCATTTCCTTATAAATATTGGATGATAACAATAACTGCACTTCACAGCTGGTTTGGGAATGTCAGCAAATGGGCATCGGTTTCCCTGGAGCACAGATATTTTACAGGTTTCATTGTCTGCTTTGATATCACTGCAGGCACAATACACACTATCGCAGGCCGGTAGTCATAAGTACCAGCCCATCAGAGGGATGCCATATTTGGCATAACATACCCACTACTTCATGGATAATAAGCAAAGTACAGCTAGACAAGCTGCCATCAAACCAGGCTGTAGTTTGTAGGTCACTAGCCATAAGAACTGCTTAGTGAGGGGGGGGCCTAAATGCCTGTCTGCCATATCACAGCATTATAAGTGGGATCTTGTAGTAGGTGAGGGACAAATTAGGGCTTGGGGCATCATAACTCATGTTAACAATTCAAGTCACGCGACTGCAAAAGCCGGGTTATGTATAGCCCCATGGAATGACACAAGCAGATATACTGTGCCTTCTCTGCCTGTTTTCCTGCAGAGAAGGTATGTGAAAAGCGCCATTTCCTCCTGTTTTGAGGCTTTTCTACCCCATACACCACTTTAAGGAGATCTATCACCAGGATTAAGAATTGTACACCAAGCACAATAACAATCCAGTGTGTGCCCCCTCCGGCAGGATCTGCTCTTCTTCTACCTTAAAAAATATATGCAAAAAATTATGCAAACGAGCCTGAGTGGCTCCAGGCTCCATAGGTGTTAATGGTGTGTGGAGCTCCTCAGGCTCATTTGCACAATTTTTAAAGCCTTTTTTTTCATAAAAAGCAGAGCATAAGAAGCTAAAAGAATAGCAGATCCTGTCAGAGGTAGCACACACCAGTATGTCAGTGTGCTTGACTTATAATCCTTCACCCTGGTGGTAGATGTCCATTAAGTGTGGTGGGGCAGGGAGTGGGACGGGTAGATGAGTGAACATCCAAAACCGCCTTATTTACTATAGTGTCCACTGGAAAACCAAAAAAGACTATAGCTGAAATCTCTGCCAAATCACACTCAGTCTAAACTGGTCTGACCCGAAGGAGATTCATTCTGTTTGCTGGCCGATAAGAATACTGCTGTACGGTCCTAATACATTCTCCCATTGACTTGCAAAGAATGAGATCCTCTTCAATACAACAGGGGAAATAAAATCCTAGTAAGTTGTTGATCACTTTGCATACTGTATTTTAGGCACTGTGCCTCATAAAATTAAAGAAATTGTCTGGTCACTGTTGATCCAGTTTGGACACGTTAGGGAGCCCCTGCTAAACTCAGTGACTGGCTCAGAGGGTAGAAAAGGAGTGCAGAAAAATAGGGCCAATCCTGCATGAAGGACAAATCCTAAGTACTATCTTTAAGTGGTTTTCCAGTTGTTTCGTGAAATATTGATTTGGTCTACAGATGCATTTGTAGGCAGTATTAGCATGAAAAGATTAATTAGTTACTATAGTTTTTTTTCCTAATGGCTTAGCATTCCTCCTTGGCCAAGGTGGAGGTTATCCATTTACAGTAGTTCACAGGTTATATAGTGTTCATACAGTGCGGAAAATAAGTATCTGACATGCTGCCGATCTTGCAAGTTTTCCCATCTACAAAGAATGGAGAGGTCTGTACTTTGTATTGTAGGTATACTAGCAGAATCTAAAAAAATTACATTGTATGATTTTTAAACAAGTTAAAGTGCATGTTATATTGCAAGAAATAACCTTAGTCTCTCAGTGTTTTTTTAAGAATCTCCTCCAACACTCATTACCTGTATTAATTGCATCTGCTTGATCCACACATTCAATCACACTCCAAACTTTCCATCATGGTCAAGGCCAAATAGTTGGATACCAGGGACATGATTGTAGACCTGCTCAGAGCTGAAATGGGCTTCAGGACAACAGGTAAGCGGCTTGGTGATAACTGTTGGTGCAATTATCAGAAAATGGAAGAAACACAAAATGACTTCCTCCATCTGAGGCTTCATGCAATATCTCACCTCGTTAGGTAAGGATGATTCTGCGAAAGGTCAGGAATTAGCCCAGAACTACTGGCAGCAAGCTGGGACCACAGTCTCAAAGATTACCATTAGTAACACACTACAATGTCATGGATTAAAATCCTGCAGGGCATTCAAGATCCCCATACTCACACCAGCACATTTCCAGGCCCATTTGAAGTACACCAATGACCATCTTTGTGATCCAGTTCAGGCATGGGAGGAGTCTTATGGTCAGATTCGACCAAAATAGAACTTATAGGTATCAACTACACTTGCCATGTTTGGATGAGGAAGAAGGAATACAACCCCAAGAACATTTCCCTATATAGCCTTTCGTCCTACAGCAGAATTTGAATAGATCTGTAGTTTAGAGCGGATGGTTTGTCGGTCTTTTCAAAGTCTAAAGGTTATGATGAACCTAACAACAGAGCCTGGTCCACTCGATCACATTAAAATTTCTCATGTAGCTGCGGACCACAGTCTCTCTTTTATGCTATTAGTGGTCTGTGTTTTGACCTCCCCTATCTCCCATTTATAACAAAGCCAGTAAAATATGCTTCAGGCTGGAATCCCTCTATAGGTGATCATCTGCTGGAAACAATTATGGAATTGTGATGTGATGTGATGTAGATAAGTTTTACTACTGAATCCCCTCATCATAATCTACTATTGTATAATCAGTAACATACCATATCATCTCTGAAATCTGGAATATAATACTTGTACATAGGCAAAGCCCACACACTACTGGTAAAACATACCAACATACTTAGTATAATATTTGAAGGCAGGGAGTGACATAACCCTTTATTATTTTCTATAAAACCTATTGCTGCGCTGGTATATGATTAACTGTGAAACCCGAGTATGGAGAACTGAATGGATCCTGTCAAACAGATGATATATGGTGTGTGCTGATTTGGTAAAAGCTTCCACCATGTATGAACTCTTAAGAATTGATCGCATAAACAGGTTTCCATATGATTTATCATTTGCAGTCAAAATGTTGCTCAATGTTGCATAAAATCTGGTTAAAACAATGCAAGTTTGGCTGCTTTTCTGAGCATAATATCTAATGTGCATTTCACAGCAGACTGTTCTTCCCTGGGGGAGGATGGCGGTCGTACGGTATAATGGAAACACAACTACCTGCCTTTAGTACTTACAATAATAGGCTACTACCTATAGTAGATTGCTAATGCAGGACACTCCTTAGGTTACAGACCAACACATGCAGAAACCTTACAGTCTCATAGAAAGGCAGCAGGATGTCAGCGAGGCCTTAACTTTAACCGAAGCTTTCAACTGAGGAAGACATTGTCCTGCTGTGATCATACTGCTCCAGCTAGCATGCAGAATGCATTGATTGCAAAGGCTGAGACTGCTTTCTGGCAATTGTAGTCAAAAACTCAGTGTTTTATCTTTTATCAAAAGCTGAAATCCTCGGAATAAATGAACACAGCTCAAAAAAGATCGAACAAAAGGATATGACCCGCCATAGACTCGCACCTCCCTTCAGTTCATAGTTTCTGCCCGTGTCAATTTGTTGCATTAGCAGATACAGTTACTGTACATTCACCTTAGTTGATATTTTACAAAACAAACATTCTCAGGCAGTTTTGTTAGTAATGATTTGGCATATTCTATCATTCTGCTTAATGAGAAGGAGGATTAATGAAATATTTTCGCATTTTTATTTCCACATTGAATTAACCTCAAGCTTTTCAAGCATATTTAGACACAAAACAGAAGAAATCTGATTAAATGGATCATAGTCTTCTTCAAATTTCTCCATCAACTTTTAGGTTCCTTAATATAGTAAATGTAATTTGTTGGTGGTAATGGCTTTTGTATTTTTACCAGTTGTTATTACAGCATGTCATTATATTGTTATCTGCTCAAAAACCCTAAAAATAATAATTCCTTTATTTATATAGCGCACACAGATTATGCAGCGCTGCAGAGTTTGCCAAATCAGTCTCTGTCCCCAACGAGGCTCACAATCTAATCAACCTACCAGTATGTTTTGGAGTGTGGGAGGAAACCAAAGGACCCGGAGGAAACCCATGCAAACACGGAGAGAACATACAAACTCTTTGCAGATGTTGACCTGGATGGGATTTGAACCCAGGACCCCAGCGATGCAAGGCTGTAGTGCTAACCACTAAGCCACCATGCCGCCCTAACATAAGAAAAATCATGACTAGGTAAGAGGAATAAAAGTAACTCACTAATACATAATACCAAGAACATCTGTGCCACTCTCTAGTACTGTGAAGCAGTACCTGTCCCCAGGTCTTGGCCAAGGACAGCCCTACATCTCCTAGTCTTGAAAATGGTCAATAAAAGAGGGATATATGAGGAGGGATATGGGGATGTAATAGCTATAAATCATTTTTTCTCAGTGACACAAAATGGGAAGAATTACACTGGGTTTTGCTGGTAACTTGTCCTGAGAGGTTTCTCAACTATTCCAAACCACAAAATATAAAAACTGGAGTAGGGCAAAAATGAAATGGTGCCAAATTCTGCAGTGCAAAGTTTAATGCACTAATCCACTAGTATGCAAATGCTAGATGAAATACTTTACTCTGTGTTTGCACACCAGAGAACTTTTAATAGGAAATGCTGATAGATCATGATGCATCATGTGCCATCCCAGTGACAGCCATTTTCAGGATGGGATTGCTGGGGGTTTCAAGGATAACAAAACATCTCATGTAACTAGTAAAAGGACTGCAGAACAGCACAAGATGAAATGAAACTCCACATATTGGGGCAGATTTACTTACCCGGTCCATTCGCGATCCAGCGTCGCGTTCTCTGCGGTGGATTTGGGTCTTCCGGTGATTCACTAAGGCAGTTCCTCCGACGTCCACCAGGTGTCGCTGCTGCGCTGAAGTCCGCCGAGGTCCGCCGGAGTTCACGATCCATTGCCGGGTGAAGGTAAGCCTGTGTCCAGCGACACGTTTTTTTAAAAATGCGGCGGTTTCTCCGAATCCGTCAGGTTTTCGTACGGCCACGCCCCCCGATTTCTGTCACTTGCACGCTGGCGCCAATGCGGCACAATCCGATCGTGTACGCCGAAATCCCGGGCAATACAGGGAAAATCGAAAATTGAAAATCGAAAACCCGAATTGGGCCCTTAGTAAATGACCCCCGTTGTTTTATTCACCACACAGCACTGTTTTGACTACAACATAGTCTTTGTCCAGCGTAAGTGCTGTAAACAAACACTTTGGAGTGTGGGAGATGTGCAGAACGTCCCCTTAATGTACCTGGTCTCAGTATTATAGGGACTGTGTTTATGTTAACTGGACTTTAGCTCCGTGATTTAGATGTTGCAGGAGTCCTGGCTTGATAGCTCATTTCCATACTTCATTACATGTGTTATATACAGTGGGTACAGAAAGCATTCCGATCCATTTACATTTTTAACTCTGTTTCATTGCAGCCAATGGGTAAGATTATACTTTTCTAAAATTCTATTTTTTTTGCTCATTTATGTACCGTCTGCACCCAATCTTGATAGAAAAAACAGAAATGTAAACATTTTTGCTGATTTATAAAACAAAAAAACTGAAATAGCACATGGTCATAAGTATTAAAGACACATATTATAAAGACTACTCATCCATCCTTCTGTGTTTAATTAAACTGATTGGACTTGATTAGAAAGTGCATGTCAGAGAACATGAGAATCATGAGGTCGAAGGAACTGCCCAAGAAGCTCAGAGACTTGTGGCAAGGCACGGATTGGGACAAGGTTACAAAAGAATTTCTGCAGCACTCAAAGTCCCTAAGAGACACAATGGCCTCCATGATCCTTAAATGGTAGAAGTTTAGGACAACCACAACTGTTCCTCGAACTGGCCGGGCCAGCCAAACTAAGCAATTGTGGGAGAAGAGCAATAGTGAGAGAAGAGTCTTGAGATCACTGTGGCTAAGCTCCAGAGATGCAGCAGGGAGTAGGGAGAAAGTTCCATAAAATCAACTATCACTGCAGCCTCCACCAGTAAAATTGTACTGATGGAGCTTCTCCACAGTTCAAGAAATGAAAGCCTGCATACAGTTTGGAAGAAAACACCTGAAGTACTCACAGACTAAGATGTAAAATTCTCTGTTTTGAAAAGACAAAGATTGAACTTTTGGTGTTTATTCTAAGCAGTATGTGTGTTTTTCAGCTGCAGGGACAGGGTGACTGGTTGCAATTGAAATAAAGATGAATGCAGCCAAGTACAGAGATATCCTGGATGAAAACCTCTTCCAGGGTGCTCTGGACCTCAGACTGGGCCAAAGGTTCACCATCCAACAAGTCAATGACCCTAAGCATAGAGCTAAAATAACAAAACAGAGGCTTCAGAACAACTCTGTGATCATTCCTGACTGGCCCAGCCAGAGTCCAGGTGTGAAAAATATGTTGCATCACTCTCAAACAGACTCATGGCTGCACCGGATCCACAGTTGCTTCTTCTCAATACTGAGCAAAGGGTCTGATTACTTATGGCCATGAGATATTTCAGTTTTTCTTGTTTAATACGCAATCTTTTTTTTTTTCTACCAAGATCGGGTACATTAATGAACAAAAAATCTTACTATTTGGCTGCAATGAAACAAAGAGTAAAAAATGTAAAGTGATCTGAATACTTTCCATACTCACTGTACCTGAACCTTAACTGCAGATGATGCTGATTAATGAGAAGGAAACGGACAGAGATGAGAGTTCCCGTGAGCTGCTGGTCTGGAGAAAGACCAACTGCAGAGGTCCAAGCTTTGACTTACACAGAGGTACATAAATGGGGCTTGGGGATGTAGAATGGTACAACAGATGCAGGTGCCTGCTATAGCCTTGTGATACATCTGGCATGGGGGGCGGGGGGAATTACATCATACAATGGTGCACCAGTGTATGATAAATCTCCCCATGTGTTCTTCCCAACACGGAGCCCATTTAGATGTAGGAAAATAGATTTCAGTTGAAGAAATTATGATAACAAATCTGTTAAAAGTGAACTGACTCTCAAACAGTTCCATGCCATAAATGACCATGTTGGGTCCTTTAAAGCATTTAATGTTTTTATGATTGATCTCTCTTAGCTTCTTAGCTTCTAAATGTGCCATGTAGAAATTGTTTTCTAAACTTATCAACACCTACAAGGAATCATGGATATTTAAAAACAAGTTTCATCAGTGAATCAGCACTAAAAACCCCTGAAAACATAATCTACCATAAAATATTCTGGTTACATCACGTTTATAAAACGATATGATAATCTTGCTAGGTTATTCATGTTTTCATCTAAAACTTAAGTATGATTTCATGTTCCACCGAAAGAAAATCTGAAATAAAGTGTAAGAAATATAAGGAAAAAAACCCCTCAAATATTCATCTTCCGTTGAGTTTTCTTTAAAAAAAATAAAAGCTCCATTAGACTTCTACATGACGGACTCCATTAGTTAGGGTGTCAACATTGCCGGATTTTGTTCGTACTTGATGAACATTCAGCTTTATAATTGTCAGCCATCATCCACACAGCCCATGCTGTTCCAAAATGCTCTAATTATGCTCCTCATTAACATCTTGGTGCGTACATGAGTGATGTGGGATGGGACCTAGCATTAGTGAACATTAGGAATTCCTCCTAGACTCCGGTTCTGATGCATAGCTGTAATCACTGGCGTACTGGAGCAGTATGTCTACAAGAGACATATAATCAGTGTTCATTTTGAGTCAGGACTTCTGTGATTTGCGGCTGCTCAATGACTTCTCCCTGTTGAGCGATAGTTCTTAGTCATGTGAGCGATGCTGGAGTCTTACATAATCAATGTGATTTATTGGGTTAATCTAATTGAATAGATAGAATATCATTTACTATACAAAAAGTATCTATTTCTCTTCTTTCCATTTGTACCTGAAATTTCGGTTTCTAAAACGTCTCAACCATCCATATTTTTTTTTAGATAATACTGCAATGGATTTGTCAGATAAAGAATAAAGTTTCTCAAAGAGTCGTTAGTTTTGTTTTAGCCAAAGTAATGAATGGTGCCTATTAGAAATAGCGGAAAAAAACTTTAGGTTCAGCTCTGCCAAACCCGGACACGTTGTTTGATGGGCTTCAGGGCAGCCAATCAGGCAGCTTTATGCCCCCTAGCAACTAGGTATGGCTGTGATTGGCCAGGTGGACACCTGGGAGACAAACCTGGCCAATCACAGGCATTCTAAGTTGCTGGGGGCATAATGCTACCTGATTGTCTGCTCTGCAGCCCTTCAGGAACCTTCAATTCCTTCAACTAGCAAATGGTGGACATCAAACCAAAAATTTGGGTGCACTCATCTCTAGTGCCTAATACAAAGGTTCTGGAAACTTTAGGGCACATATTTAATCTCCTTTTCGTGTTTTGTGCAATATAAATGTAAAGGGTTTATCTTAAATATGAAAGGTGAATAACATCAAATCAGCAAATGTCCAAAAGTAGCTATGCCACTACTCATGGTTTTAAGCGACCACTGCTGTTTTACAGTACTGTGACATTGGGGCAGATTTACTTACCTGGTCCATTCGCGATCCAGCGGCGCGTTCTCTGCAGAGGATTCGGGTCTTCCAGCGATTCACTAAGGCAGTTCCTCCGATGTCCACCAGGTGTCGCTGCTGTGCTGAAGTTCATTGGAATGCCCTGAACTTCACCAAGCCGGGCCAAGTGCAGGTAAGCGCGTGTCCAGCAATTTCCGTTGCGTGCTCGCGGGCGCCGATGCGCCACAATCCGATTGCGTGCACCAAAATCCTGCGGCAATTCATGGAAAATTGGCGCAAAACGGAAAAATTTGGGTAACCCGCAGTAAAAACGCGATTTGGGCCCTTAGTAAGTGACCCCCATTATGTCCACTCATCACATGACCTGAACTATAATACCAAACACAGCCACTATAATATGTATGTTTCTATGTTTGGTAGACTGCAAAGAGCCTGTAACACGTGTCTGAAAACTACAATATCTTTAGGTGTCAAACCGATGCCAATTGGATATTGATGAGAATGGGTGATTCAAAAAAGAATACTGGAAAATCCCTCTAATTGCAGCACAATGTAAAATTAGATGACTTACTCATATAGTCCATAGTCAAACAATTTTCGCATAAGAATAACTAACTTATCCATAAACTAATAACCAATAGACTTCTATGGAGCCCTGTTGTACCCCCATACCTCCTTTGTCTAGTTTGGGTAGTTTTACATTGGTACGGAGGATAGTTTGCTTTCTTGTATCATTTGGAATACAATAGAATTGTATTGTACAATAGAATCCTGGAAGCATTGCAGTAGGATGGAGCGATGGGCACTTTGTGTTCCACCTTACGGTCTTCATGTATAAGGTTCTGCTATAGATATTAACTTCATGCTGAAAAGAATCAAAGCACTTTCTGCCCTACCCTGCACAATCCTGCCTGGGAGTATTCCTTTATAGGGTGTGGAGTTCAAAAACCGTGTTTTTTTTTTTAAATTTCTGCTTAGAGAAGCCTGAACTCAACATTAATAATAATAATAATAATTCTTTATTTATATAGCGCACACAGATTACGCAGCGCTGCACAAGCATGACAAATTGGTCCCTGTCCCCATGGGGCTCACAATCTAAACAACCTAACAGTATGTTTTGGAGTGTGGGAGGAAACCGGAGTACCCAGAGGAAACCCACGCAAACACGGAGAGAACATACAAACTCTTTGCAGATGTTGACCTGGGTGGGATTCGAACCCAGGACCCCAGCACTGCAAGGCAGAAGTGCTATTCACTCAGGCACCGTGCCGCCCAGCATCTACCAACATTTATTGCAAAATTTTAAGTTCACTTTTTTATTATCTATCATCAACCTATACAGTATGTACCATATTATAGAGAAAAAGCTGTAATGAAATTATAAATCATACACATAAGAAGCTTTAGGTCTTTTTGCTGAAAATTTCTGTATACTGCATGATGTTTTCCTCTGATTCACAGACTTTTTCATGTGCGACATGTGACGCCTTCACACCACATTACATGTAGAGATATGGCCCATTTTGTGCTCAATGACTCTCATATTTGTGTGGTCTTTGTGCCATTTTGGTCTTTGCAATATTTTTTTTTTTATCACTGCTTTCTCTATAAAAATCAATGGAGAAAAATATTTGCAAGTAGATATATCCTTTTAACAAAGACCATAAGTATCCATTTATGAAAAAATGACATTCACTGTATTATAAGGATGCATGAAGTGATCATCTGAAAAATTAGCTATACATATCAGTGATGGAGCGCTTATTCTCTCCTCTGAGAATGTATGGGAAAGGGACGACAGATGCTTTACAAGTACATGGTGTTTTTGCAAGAACCAATATATAACAGTGCTGTACAGAATAGGGTTTTCAAAGCAGGGCTCCCTGGAATCTAGCCAGAAGTTCTCCAGCCTAAAGCTGCTTGGCAAGAAAAGCAAGCAAGAAATCTTGACTAGAATGTAGAATTGTAGAAGTAAATCAAGCTTTTTGTGGTTGGATTGTGGTTAGAAGTTCTTCAGGAGTTGCAAGAAATTTTAATGCTAAAAGTGCTTAAATATCTTAAAGGGAACCTGTCAGCAGAAATATAACTAAAAAAACCACTATCAGTATGTTGTGAAGCAGCTGAACACTTTCCACATCATGTTTCTATCATGGCCCAGTGTGGTGGCATCATACAGAAAATCAACTTTGAAGTGAGTATAAATTTTTTGTATAAAGTCAAGGAGGTGGAGAGTTTAACTCTTAATTCAAGCTTCCCCTGTATTAGAATTCCCCCTTCACTGTAATTGATGGTCCTGCATCCAGAGACATCACTAACCAGATCTCCTGAAGTCTGGTGCATGATGTAAGGATGTGTTCAGTGGAAGTGTTCATAGGCAGGGAGAGCTTGACTTCACTGTTAAACTTTCCGCCTCCTTGACTCTATGCTACCAGTTTATATTTCACTTCAACGATTTTCTGGGTGATGGAACCACGATGGGCTATAAAAGAAAAATGATCCGTAAGGTGTAAAACTGCTAGACAACATTCTGGTAGTTTCTGATGACAGGTTCCCTTTAAATTGTACCAACTTTTTCACACTTTTGTCTTATGCCCTTGCAGTTTCTTTCTTTCATTCTGTCTGATGGCTAAATAGACATGAATGATGGACGGCAGAAGTATGTGAGTCACACAAGATTGTGCGGAATATCAGAAAAAAAAAGCCTCGATCCTTACAGTAGCTAATTTCTTTTTCATTTCAGAAGCCAGAAAAGCTCTTCCTTGGCAGCCAGCCACTCGCTACTTGCTTAATTTTTGCAATTTTTATGCCACTCCACTCGACAGATGTTTATCTAAATCATCGAAATCTTTGTCTTTTCCATTTTGGACACTTTTAGTATTAAGTGTGACTAGCAGAATAACAATGTAGATTAAACGTTAATGAAACTTGTAAGGTATTATAACTGCTTCCAGATGTTCATCTGCTCCATTATAAATTTAGAATATTTCCCTTTTACTGCTTTTTCTATCAGTTTGACTTTTTTTATTCTGTAGAAAAGTATAAGCTTTATAAAATGTTATATATAAAAGTAATATCAAAATAATAATAATAATGATGTAGAGATTAACATTAAAGGGAATGGAAAAATAATGTACAGTACATTTTACTTTCCTTGTCAGTCTAGATGAAAAAATTATAACTAAAACCCAGCTCCCTGAAGGCTCTGGTTCATCTCTCAACCACAAAGTTTTTGGTGATGTAAGTTTGTACAATTTTTTTTTCTTTTTTCAAAGCTCAATAGGTTGAGTCTATGGGGCAGATTTATCAAGCAGTCTGAAGGTCAGAATATTTCCAATTGCCCATGGCAACCAATCACAGCTCCCCTTTAAAATATTCATGAGCATTGGTGAAATGAAAGCTGAGCTGTGATTGGTTGCCATGGGCAACTGGAAATATTCTGACTTTCAGACTGCTTGATAAATCTGCCCCTATGTGTCTATGTGCCAACGACCCATGGGAAACTTCTTCTAAAGACGGGTAATTACAACATAAAGTGAACATACTGTAGCTATGGTTCCAAAGAGAACTAAAAGGGTGAATGAAGCTCTGATTTGAAACTATGAAATTTTCCCAAAGCAGAGCCCTATGCCCCCGCCAGTTGGTAACCCTGCCTTTTGTATTGGCTTTATGGGCCAATGACTTCATGGAAAGGTCTGTGTGGGATCCGTTGGTATAGATCATTCACTACCTCCCCTTCCCACATTTCCAATTATGGTCCTTTGTGGCTACCTTGAAGCCCCTTGAAGTCCTCTGTAGCACACAGATGTGTGTCATACCTGTGTCGGCATCATCCTCTGTTCATGGTATGTGGCTGAGGAGGCACATATTTTACCTTAGTGCCTTTCTGAAGTACTGCAGTATGACACAGCTTCAGCTGGCTCTGCTGTTTGGATTGTTTAGCACCACACCTGTATTTTTTTCTGCAGAATAAGCTCTGGTTCATAGCTAGTTAACCAGTTGTGATTGACAGCTCCTTATACTAAATACCTCTCTGTTATGTCTGTGAGTTATATCTCAATCATTATTGAGGCAGGGGCTCTGATATCATGTAAGAGTCCTGCCCACCTCTCCTAGGTTGCTGACTATAAGGTTCTTCCTGTTAGTTACTATCCTTGCTCATTGTTTTCCTGGTTTTCTGATCCTTGGCTCTTGCTCAGAGTACTCTACTACCTTTGTGATTTTATACTTTGTTTGCTCTCTCTGTTGTAAACTGTCTCTGGCAACCATTATTATCCGTTTGTATTGTTTTGTACTAGTCTACGTGTTTTGCACTTTGGCATAAGGAGGGATTGTCGACCAGTTTCTCTGTCGACCTCTGTTACGTAGGGGGAAATTGGTGGGTTGAGATTTAGGGCTCACTGTCTTGTGGGTGTTGCTGTATCTGGTCCCTGAATTACAAGGTAGTCTTATATAGCATATTAGGCTGATATTTTTATGATACAATATTGATGAATTGTGTTGTTGTATTGAGTATGTTTTATATATTTTATATGGCAGAATGCAGATGACCTTGTTAGTTACTGAGTCACAGTAAAATCGTGTTAAAAAGCTTCAAGACATGCATCTGTTTCTATGTATGCATGAATTTATCCATTAACCATTATGTTGTTTGCTAAATAAAATGTTGCTCATTGACGTCCTCAGAACCTCACCTAAATTACCACTGTCAGGGAAATGCAATTTCAATAGAGCAATTCTCAAAACAAGTACTCCATTATCGCAGCAAGAAATTTTAAGACCTCAGAATGCATTATAGGCTGTAGGACTATAAAGGGCCCTTTAATATATTAAGGATTACAAAAGCCAAACACATTTACGTAAACCCAAGTGAAAATAATAATTTTCCGAATCACATAGACAGGGTGCGTATCCAGCTGCACGCACTGTAATTCTAACCCTAGCCCTTGAGATGATGAGTCACAACATCGACCATTTACCTTCACGAGCCCACAATAACATCAATTAAATCATGAGTGGGCTGATGTCAGCAACGCATTGATGAATATGCTCCAAGAAAGAATCTTCATTGGACCAGAATAAGGCATATGTTTAATCACTATATCACAACTGAAGCCATTACTTCTATCCAATCATGCATGCTATTTCCTAATGCCAACTATAATTATTGTATCTTAATACTCATCCATTACCTGAAGAGCGTCACTGACAAGCGCTCTATTCAATTCCGCACTTCTCCTTGTTACAAACCAAAGAAGAAAAGAATGGCTTACTGATTGGTTGCGTCTGCTAAATGGCACAGAATGGGTCAATGGCGCTTGCCATGTCCTAACACAGATCACAACTCTGGTGCTCTCTTCTAGACACAATTTCTAATTAAGGAAGCTGATTAAAAAGTTGGCCACAAGTTCGATAACTATTAACGAGGCAATTAAAACAAGGATGGTAATTAGAGACAAAGAAGAGTGATTTGAGAATTTGATCTTTCCCAATTGCATTTTGGGTCAATTACTTAGAATTAGTACCTCAATGATACAGCAAAAGTAAGTACAGTATTTGGAGGTATGTGTCCTCCCTGCATACTACTCTGTACATGGCCATTAATTAGGCATGGGATTATAATTACATTTGCAGGTTCACTAAAAGAAGCCAATAGGTTTTAGAGAATTTCATATTAAACCACCATATCCATTTACAGAAGATTTAATGAAACCTCTTCAAGGATTGGAGTATATAGACGGTGAACTACGCAATAAAGTTTTCAACAAAATAGAATGTAGAGCCATAATGTCAGCTTATTCCAAGTGTCTTTAATTATTATAAGTTGTAGGGCATTATATCACAAATTCTTAATATGACCTGACAAAAAATATGTGAGCTATTTTAAACTAAGTTTAAAGGGACACTGTCACCAGCTTTTACCCCAGTAAACTACCCCACACTGGGTATGAAATATCCTTTATAGAATTACCTATTTGATATGAAATCTCACCTTTTTTTCCCCAATTTAAAAAATGATGCAAATGAGCAGAGAAGAGAAGACTTTTGTACCTGAGATCAGTCACTTTTAGAGCCTGTAGGGGGGAGAGTGAATTCAGATGTTTCTATCTTGAGCTCTCTAGTGATGAGAACCATAGTTTTTCTATCATTGATCATTAATCTCATCTTTCAGACTACTTGCTTTGTGTTTTATTAGCTATAGGATAAGAGATACAGGCTGTTAAAGGAATAGTGGGGAGCTGATTCTTATCTTTGATAAACCATGTTTCCAGGTATTACAGACTCCAGGATGGGGCATCTTGGC
Source organism: Engystomops pustulosus (assembly GCF_040894005.1). Lineage (NCBI taxonomy): Eukaryota > Metazoa > Chordata > Amphibia > Anura > Leptodactylidae > Engystomops > Engystomops pustulosus. Next base: position 78,136,762 of record NC_092418.1, on the reverse strand, counting down.
AATTTATCTCAGGCAAATTATGATTCTGGTCTGCTCTTTTTTTTCAAACAACTTTGGAGTCAAGCCTTTATAGGAAAAGATTCGACTTGTCGCATAAAAAGTGAGAATTCTACAAAGGAAACTTCATACCTGGCCTGACTTCATTCCTGGCCAGTTTCGGCAGTTTGGTGCGGTAAAAGTTGGTGATGTGTTCCTTTAAAAGGGCAGACATTACATTTCTTTCTGTTTTATTTCTTTTCTGAAGTTTCCCAAGACTGTTTTGTTTTAGTATTTTTTCCAAATAGATAATAATTCAGGTTTAAAATAAATAATAGTCATAAATATTATCTGTTCTTATTTGTTCATCAAATCAATACTCTTTAATAGGCTAGAAGGTCATGTAGCCTATGGGAAGTTCAATCCTAAGGTCAATAGTGGATTATAAGCAGCTTGGGCAGTAGCCCAGTATCCATGACTTCTAGGGGGCCCATTGCTTCCTGTTCCTGCTCTTAATACACATGTCCACAAGAGCCATTCAAAAACTTTTGAAGGGTCTCCAAAGGTCCTGAAACTGCAGATTGAGAGCAGGCAGAAGAAACACATCCTCTATACCTTAAGAAGCTTCATTCTAGAACCATATATTGGAAACGAATCCCAGAATTGTAGGGGCTAGAATAGTCATACAGCCCAGGGTGCAGGGCAGTCTTAATCCTCCCCTGAGCACAGTACCATGTATGGCAGTGTGTTTACTAGTAAATCCACATCATTTCCAATTCAGATCCAGGGCTATGCCTCTTAGAATGCATGACATATCCCTAAACAAGAACTGCCAAGGCACATTCCCCAAAAACTGTACCCAAATTCACAATATTTACTTTCTTTCATCATAAAAGTACAGCAGGAAATTTGTCTTGAAAAACTCCTTTGTAAGTGAATAGTCTGGATAGTCAATAGTAATATTACCTTCAGTACAATAAACATCATGTAACACCTCACCATCACCATCATCTACTCAGGTGCTTTATTAAATACAGATACTGACTGCATTTAAGAAAAAAACAGCTCTTCTGGTTGTAAGTTCATGCAAATGAAATCTTCCTTTCTCTACTTCCTTGGTAGACATATTTGGCTCTCTCCTAAATAGCTGCAGCAGGCTAAAATCTATGGCTAGCAAAGACTGATGGTGGGGGAGAAGACAACATGGCCATTGCAGCAGCCGCTGTGCCCGTTCTTTGCCCAGCAGCAGTAATATTTGCTTGTGCTAGGAGTAAGATGTGAGTGGAAGTATGATGCATTCTGCATTCAGAAAGCAAATATGGGTGGCCATCGATGGCTATCTACTGGCCATGACACAGAAAGCTGGTGAGCCATCGCAAATATGAGTAAAGAATGTATTACAGATTCCCACTCTGCCAAGGGGGTTGTAACCCTTTATGGATGTCTCTGCATGAAAATACAAGGTTACTGTCCTATTAGCTAAGACACATAATAAATTCCAGGGGGCACAGTGGTAATAACAGGCCAATTTTACCTTTGTGATCCAAGTTTAAAAACAAAATCTTAACAATAAAATTTGAGATTTTACTATCTCTCCTGGAATTCTAATTAATTTACATCACACACTGCAGTATTTAAGGTAGTTTAATAAAGTGTAACATATTCGTAGATCAGTGAATTCCCCAGAACAGAGGCAGATGTACAGACGCTTTCTACTGTCCAATGAACAGAATGTTGCATCTTACAGCCTACAGTGGAATAGATCAGTTGCCATATGCTGACCTTTATATAAGCCACATATCTTCACACAGTGGAATAACACAAGGAAAACAAGTCAGTGATGAAAGTAACAAAAAGAACCAAATGTCTTCATATGGGACACTATACACAAACTAGTATTTGATCTCCATAGTTTTGCAATGAAAGCACCAGCAGTTTCCTTACATTACATTAGGGGGGGCATGTTTTTTGTCTAAATACATGAATGGTCCATACAAAAAATATGGTGGAAAGTTAAATTAAAGTCAAAAATCAAAAGACAAGGGGGCACTGTCTCTGTTTGGAGAAAACAAGATTTAAATCAACAGAGGTGACAAGGCTTCTTTACTGTAAGAACTGTGAATCTGTGGAATAGCCCGCCTCGGGCACTGGCCACGGTGGGGATAGTAGGTGTAGATGACTTTTTGCATCAAAATAACATTGATGGTTTGGTTATGATATAGCGTTATTACCTTTAAATCCCTTCCTCATCCAATCCCTTTCTTGGTTGAACTTTATAGACATATGTCTTGTTTCAATCCATTATAATATAAATCATAGAACTGAATCGGTATTACAGTTATTTCAAGTTATTCTTTACACAGCTTGGGCTTTAACTTGCGGCTTAAGGGGGTTTTACCATCTTTGCCACTTAGGAAAGGCTGATCCTGCATGTGTGACGGTCCATATAATCTCTATGACCAGTGTCGGACTGCAATGCCAACAGGACCAACAACTAAAATCTCTTTATGGGGTTAACAACTGTACAGTTACATGAAAATATTATTTGATATCCATAGAGAATTTCTGACACATCAATGAGTCTTGAGTTCTTATGACCTTGTTGCCGGTTCACTAGTTGAACCTTTTTGGACCACTCTTGGTAAGCATTAAAGAAAATCTACCATCAAAACCAAGAAGGATAAACCAGGGACACTTACATCCAGCCACTGTGACTGTGGTAATCTTCTTATATCCTTTATACACCCCCTCAGAATATAAAAGTTACATTTACAAAGAAGGAAGGAGGCCATGGATAAGAAATAAGAAGATTACCTCAGTCACAGTGCCTGGATCTATAAGTAAGTGTCCCTGGTTTATTACTCTTTATTTTGATGGCAGATTTCCTTTAATACTTACCAAGAGTGGTCCAAAAAGGTTCAACTAGTGAACCGGCAACAAGGTCATAAGCACTCAAGACTCATTGATGCGTATGACTGCACAGAAGAGCTACTGTAGCATATATTGCTGACAAATGTAGCTGCTGTGTTATAGAAAAGTGTCAGAACCAACAATGCAGTTGTATATGTGACTGGTCAAAATGTCCAACGTATCAATATTTTGACCATTTTGGCCTACCTCAACGGAAGATGTATTTTTGCATGTGTCAAGCTTTGGAAGCAGAAAGACATAACATATGACTGACTTACCATTCTAGCATCCCACAGGGACAAGGTCTTATCAGCCGAGCTAGTGAGCACAATGTTCGAATACGGCAGGAACTCAATGCTATTAACAGAATCCACATGACCTCTCATGGTGTACCTGCACCTTTCACTGTGAATAAAAACAGATATATCCAGTTATGGCCATCTCTCAGAAAACTTTCCATGAATAACTTTCCCTGTAAATCTGATAATGTAAGCAGTCCATTAATATTTGAAGAGACTGGATAAAACAATGAATACTCAACAGTGAAAATAGTCTTCCATTACTGTTGAGAACCAGCAATTTCATTTGCTTTCCCAAATTTGCATTACAATACAAAAGGAATGTTCCAAATGTTAAGTAAAGTACTGAATTTCCCATAATTATCTTAATATATTCAACACACGAAGCGGATAACATTTGGAGAGCAATAGAAAAAAACAAGGGTAACATTTGGATAGACAAGAGAACTTAAAGTCTGATAAGTGAGCTACAAAGAACGCATGGAGTTAATACGCTTAGTTTGCAAGTCAATATATCAAGTAATTACTATTCTATTGCACAGCACAAGACAGATTTGGAATAGTCAGGTTGCCCTCTCTCTGGGCTGCTTATCACTCAATCTCCGCAGAAACCTATATTGCTGCTTTAAATAACACGTCCCAGATGAATTTCCTGCAGAGCCATGAGATGTAATTATAACTCACACCCTTGTATGTCAACAGGGAAAGCAGGCAGACTATACAGGAGTCCAGAGCACACTGTGCGTATAGCATCAGCTTATGGTGATTGACACAAAGAAGAGACAAGTGGGCTGCCGGAGGAATCGGGTGAGATTAATTAGCTGCCACGAGATGAGGAGCCTGGTCCAGATATGTTCCAATGTGTAAATGGACTGAGGTGACAGAGCCTGACAGGTGGCATGTGGAAGAGACAATGCACACATATTCATACACATATATTACATTCAGCTGACGGGTTCTCAATACCTTATTTGTGGGAAAAATAAAATATGTGTCAAATATTGAAGTACCATTTAGAAAGATAGGTTTAAAGAAGAATGTACAGTATGTGTGATTCATGATATGCAGAATATAAAGCTATTACATTTTGCATATGGGCACACAACATCTTAATCTACGCTTCCCTGTCCTGTGATGCTTCCAGGTATTACGTAGTTTCCAGCATTATATCTTGGATTATGGTACAAACTCTATCATAGTTAAGGACATAATGACAGGAACCAGATATTGCGCTTGGGGGATAGTAACTGTAATGTCAATGTTAAAAAAAACACATATAAAACTAATAAATTACCTTTTAGAACTCTAATATTTAGGTTTATTCATGTGCAGGCATTAGCATGGTTACACGTAGGAGGAGACTTGAATTTCTGCTGCTATTTTATAGCGCGGTAGGGAGGTAAACAGAAAAAACCTTTCCTAACTTACATGGTCACTAACCTTTTAATGAACATTGCATAATTTAAAAGTATTCATAGTATCATAGTATATAAGGCTGGAAGGAGACACAAGTCCATCAAGTCCAACCTTTAAGAATTAAATAAATGTTTTATCCCCATAACCCGTGATATTTTTTCTCTCCAGAAAGGTATCCAGGCCACTTTTGAACATGTACATAGAGTCCGCCATAACAACCTCCTGCGGCAGAGAGTTCCATAGTCTCACTGCTCTTACAGTAAAGAACCTTTGTCTATGTTGATGGTAAAATCGCCTCTCCTCTAGGCGTAGAGGATGCCCCCTTGTCCTGGTCACAGGCCTAGCTATAAAGAGATCTTTGGAGAGATCCTTGGACTGTCCCGTTCAGGTATTTGTACATTGTAATAAGGTCTCCCCTCAGTCGTCTTTTTTCTAAACTGAAAAATCCCAAATTTTGTAATCTGTCAGTGTATTCTAATCCCTCCATTCCCCTAATAATCCTTGTTGCTCTCCTCTGCACCCGTTCCAGCTCTACTATATCCTTTTTATACACTGGTGCCCAAAACTGGACCCAATATTCCATGCGTGGTCTGACCATGGATTTGTATAAGGGCAAAACTATGTCTTTATCATGAAAATCTATTCCTCTCTTGATACATCCCATAATTTTATTTTCTTTAGCAGCAGCCACCTGACTCTGGTCACTAAAATTAAGTTTACCATCCACCAATACCCCCAAGTCCTTTTCAGCTCCAGTTTTACTAAGTAATTGACCGTTTAGAACATAATTATACTTTTTGTTTCCATGGCCCAAGTGCATAACTTTACATTTATCTACATTAAACCTCATCAACCATTTCTCTGCCCACTCCTCAAGCTTCCACAAATCCCTCTATAATGCTAAACTATCGACCTCAGTATTAATTACTTTACACAGCTTAGTATCATCTGCAAATATTGAAACTTGACTGTGTAAACCCACTACAAGGTCATTAATAAAAATATTAAAAAGAAGTGACCCCAATACTGACCCCTGTGGCACTCCACTGGTAACGTCAACCCAATCTGAGAATGTGCCATTAATGACCACCCTCTGTTTTCTATCACTAAGCCAATTACTTACCCAAATACACAGATTTTCTCCTATTCCCAGCAGTCTCATTTTATATACCAACCTTTTATGTGGCATGGTGTCAAATGCCTTTGAAAAGTCCAGATATCCAACATCCACAGCATCCCCCAGATCCAGTCTTGAACTTACCTCCTCGTAGGAACCAATCAGATTAGTCTGACAGGACCGATCTCTCATAAACCCATGCTGATGCTGGGTTATAAGGTTGTGCACAGTGAGATACTCCAGGATAGCATCTCTAACAAACCCCTCAAATATTTTCCCCACCACAGAAGTTAGACTCATGGGTCTGTAGTTTCCAGGACCGCTATTTGATCCTTTTTTGCATATTGGTACCACATTTGCTATGCGCCAGTCCTGTGGAACATAACCAGTCCTCAGTGAATCTTCAAATATTAAAAATAACGGTCTGTCTATCACCGTACATAGCTCATGCAGAAACCGGGGGTGTATGCCATCTGGCCCCGGTGATTTATCTATCTTAGTGGTTGCGAGGCGGCGCCATACCTCTTCCTGGGTTAAACTGTTGACATTCCAAAAAGAATTTACATTATTCCTCATTGCGTCTTCCACCAGGGGATTTTCCTGGGTACAGACAGTTGAGAAGGCGACGTTCAGTAGATTGGCCCTTTCCTCATCTCCTTCCACCATGACCCCCATGTTATTTCTGAGGGGACCCACACACTTCTATTAGTGGATAGAAGAAATTTTAGAATATATCAGAGGACAATGCTTCTTTCCCTATCTATCAGGCCTATTCCTCCTCTGCTCTCTCCTAATTTTATATTCTCAGTGAAGTTGAAATCTCAAAAATTTTTTGACTTTTAGAAATTCCCTCAAAATTCAACTCAAAACTTCAACGTCAAAAACTGTCAGTGTTTATCTCACCGCAATTACATATTACATCTTTATAATGTCCTGTAAGATGATGTTAAAGCTTTTTAGTAAGTGAGAGATATAGAGAAGCAGTGTCCTGGGGACACAATAAGGCCACTGCTATTAGCTATCAGCTTGAGTGTGTTTCTATCTACTCCCAAAAACTGTATACAGGCAGTCCACTACTTAAGGACACCCAACTTACAGACAACCCATCTGACCTCTGGTGTAGCTCTCTGAATGCTTTACTATAGTTCCAGGCTGCAGTGATCAGCTGTAAGGTGTCTGTAATGAAGCTTTATTGATAATCCTTGGTCGCATTACAGCAAAAAATGTTTAAACTCCAATTGTCACTGGGGAAAAAAATTCTACAATGATAAAATATACAGTTTCGGCTTCCATACAAATTCAACTTAAGAAAAAACCTCCGGACCCTATCTTGTACCTAATCCGGGGACTGTCTGTATAGCGTCTTCTCACACTAGTGACTACTAACTTGTGCCAGTTAAAGGGAATCTGTCACCACATTTTTCACATATACAGCTAGTGATTTTTTCCCTTAGAGCCCTATTAACTAAATGCCACCTTCTTTTAGCTAACAGTTGTTTCCCCCCCAAAAAAATATTAATAAATTAATAAATACATTAATAAATACTATTGTCCAAACCTTAGGATATAAGTTGCTGCCATGGAGGAAATATTTTTTTTCCCCTGCTTGCATCTGACATCCACAGGTGATCCTGGCTCAGCCCGCCGATGTCAACAGACAGAGAACAGCCCCACTGCAAATCCGGGAAGGAATAGGACTGCGCCATACTCATGTTTGCATGCACAATCTACGTGTGCGGTAAGTTATCCGCAATTTTTTGTGGCAAGCTCATGGCACACATATACAGTCATGTGCATGTAGCCTAAAAAAAAAGTGCTAAAAGCTGAACACCGATATTTAACCAGATATCTATAAAAGTTTCTTTTTTAAAAAAACAGATGCAGATAATTAAAGGGGTATTCCGGGAATATGAACGTCTGACACAAAAACCCATGATGATATAACTAAATGAATACAACAATACTCAATGTCATTAGTCACAAAATGGAGCTTAAATAATTAGATTTTATGATTTACAAAGTTTATGGCCTCTCTAAAGTAGGTGGAGTTATCACTAAGATGGCCGCCACTGGTAACTACAAGTTCCATGATCCTTTGGTTCTCAGTAACTCCTCCTACCACTTATGCTCTGCTAGCAGTGATGATATAACAGACTTGCTTGCTCTGTTACCATAGTAATGATGTGTAACTGCCATCACCACAACACTGGCCATACTGGATGCACTGCAACCAACCGACAACAGCCAAAAGTAGTGGTGATCACATGACCTGCCCAGGCAGGTGATGGACATGTGATGTGAACATGTGACCGGCGGCCATCTTCTGTTCTGCAACGGACCGCGCGGAGGAAATTAACGGACTGATTAAAGGGCCAGTAACATTTTAATTCTTCATTACAGTCTATGTCACCAGCATTTTCTGCTAAGGGGAGCAAAATATTAAATAACAACTAATTAAATATTAGCTTATATTTTGAGTGCCCATTTGTATATGAATTATGCTGATTCCTGGAATACCCCTTTAAGGTGTATATTGTAAAGAGCTGAACTTTACAGTCCTAAGACCTATTGATTGATTTATAAATATAACATTTCCAAGAAACCAAAACCTTGTAATATATGAGAATAAACCTACATCCTGTTTCTCAGTATATATATATACATACAGAATATACACATCATATATACAGCACATAAATGTTATTTATATAATATGCTTTAGTGTGACAGGTCAGATGATGGGGCCCCCCTCCCGACACTGTGGGCTCCATAGCAGCTGCTATGGCTGCTACCACTGTAGTTACGCCCCTGCCCCATAACCAATGACTATGGCATGAATTCTTTTAGTATAAGTAAAAATAATATAAGTATACCAAGATGGGACACTGCAAATATCCTTAACCTAGAATGCACTTTGTTCTGAATGTTCTAGAAATCAAAATATCTTCTTTATGACACAACATCTGCAGTTATATCTTCATTGAATCGCACACTAGAGCACGTCAAGTCCTACATTTAAGGATTGGACTGTGCAGCTTTAAAGAAATGACCATTACTCTTGTCTCCACTGAGGTGTAACTCTCCGTATTTAGAGGAAAATGATCATAGAATGAAAATAATGTATCTTAACTGGGCACTGATGCTTTTGGGAAGGGTGATGCATTATCTATAGTCAGGCACAAGCATCAAATAACCATTACTTCCCTCCTGGTCTATAGCACTTTATCCTGCCTTACTCTACAAGATGTAATATCCAAGTCCTTGCCGAACAATAGAAGGTGCTTTTAGAAGATGCAAAAAAAAAAATGAAATTTACAAATAAAGTGAAGAAAATATGTATGTGATCATTTCCAGTAAAACTCTTTCACTGAAGTGGTGACCTGCATATTGGAAGGTTAGAAAAGTGGGAAGACTGAATATAATGTTGCATGGGAAATATATACATATACTTCTCCTACATCAAAAGGAAAAACAGAAATTCCTGCCGTTTCTTAATTTAAATTTTCTTAAAAGAATGAATGATATCTCAATTCATAGGCAACTGGTGCACTGAGAACAAGAGAAACATTTAGTCACAATTTCTACACGTAATAAATACGCAGGATAAGGATAGTAGGATAATAGATAAAGGATGGAGGATTTTTAAAAATAATTTTAGAAAGAGATGTACCCTTTAAAGGTAAGTCGTCATACAGTTTGGGACCACTAAACCTCTGCCTATATGTAGAGCTGAGGTCACTGTGCAGTCCCCATTTTCCAGAGCATGAGAAATAAAAGACAAAGCACTGCCCGGAGCAATGACTGTTCACGTGCTGGAGGATTATGTGGACCCATTTACAGCACCTTTCCATCCGGATATTTCTGCATAGCGCCACTTGGCAGAAGTAAGCTGAATATTCTCTGGACCCTAAAGCTACTTGCACAAAATGTCTTTCCTCTGCCCACAAACCACAGATCACTTGTCAGTTTTTGTAGTCAGTGGCCTAAATATATTAAAACTGGTGCACTGTGCATTAGTTTTCTGTGCAATTGCTTTTTGCCACATTATTTAACAGTGTCAAATGCTCTTAGTCAGTTATCAGGATGTGTAAATAGTTGATGTATTTTTTATATATGCACTTGGCTTCATGCTGTTCCGATGAATAAGATAAAATAAGATAGTACTTTATTGATCCCCTATGAGGAAATTATTTTGTACATAGTGACCTAACAATTGATACAAACATTAGAGATAAATTTTAACGTTACAGTTACATACAAACACTGTCTTTATTGTGTGTTGCTCGTTCTTGGTTACAATTTCTTAGTTGCATACAAACATTATTACATTGTTACATAGTTCCAGGGCAAATACAATGCAGCCCAATTGTATGCAGTTGCAGTATACTGCATTTACAGTTACATTTGACATAACCACATTTTATTGAATATAGGGGAAAGATTACGTACAAAATACAGTAGCGAATATAACAATATGCTACATGCATGGGGGTTTCTACAATAACGCACGGCAATAACGGTGTTGTGGTGAACAGACATATGTTATAGTTTGCTTTTTGCAGAATGGACACTGCCCATAGCTCTGCTTCCAGCAGGTACCGATGCTTAAGCTGCCTGCTGCTGGCTACCGCTGAAGCCTGGTACAGTATTCATCCTTCCTGGCAGTAAAGTACTGAATCACTTACATTTCAGGTGCTCCTATGGCACTGTAGCCGGTGCTCTGTTGCACTCAGCCCTGCACCATGGAGCTCTGCTGCCAATGATTTGCTTGTTGCTGATGAAGGGGATGCCACAGGGAAGGGGGGGGGGGGTCTACAGAGGGTTGCAGGTCAAATATATATTGCCTGCAAAGACAATGGCCACAGGGGATGCAAGGGCCAGGTGGGCCTAAACTACTAAGGATGATGGTGGACCACAATATATGTGAAATTATATCACATATCACATATCGCTGGTGGAATATCGGGTGTGAGTCTCGCTGCACGCCAGAGTATATTTGTTACACCTGCTATACTCTGGCGTGCAGCGAGACTCACACTCCATATTCTACCAGTGATCGGCCTCTCTTCTGGCTCACTACAGTGCCATAGCCCTTCTAACCGGCTCACCCACTACTTAAGGCATTTTTTCCAAGACCACAGGACTAGGTCTATTAGATCCCACCCCAGCCGAGCATATGTGAGTCTCTACATTGCATCCAGTGTATGTTGCTTTTTGGACCTGAGGAAGGGGACAATTCATCCACGAAACGCGTCGTCCATAAAAATAAAGCCTTTAACACACATCTTGGACTTTACTATTACATTTTAGCTCTAGGGGCAGCGCCCACCTATATATCTGTGTTTTTTGCACTTACTTTTCTATTATTTCTAAGGGGAGGCAGGAATAGGATCTCATCTGAGTTTTTCCTTAGGGTCACTAGGTTCATACAGGAATCTTCAGCTGTGTGTATGAACCCATAGAAATACATAGGGATGTGAGCTAGCTGAAAAAACAACGGCTAGAAGACATGAGAAAAATATTTGTTACACCTGTGTCTCAGTCTTTGTTTGGGGGTCTCAGCTTTAAGTCTCACTGTCTTGTCTTCCTGTTGTGTGCGTGAGGAGTGAAACCCAGCTGTATAAAGACATGCAGGCATTTTAGTGGCCCCAAACTGCCTGACAGGTTCCCTTTAAGGTAGGCAGCTGATTTTATTAAATTGGTATACACTGAGTACATTTCTTGGTTATCTCTAGTGGTTACATATAGAATTTAGCAGCAGTGCAAATGCTCATCCTGTTACTCCATCCATTCCCAGGGATTGGTCAGCCCTACTGGTTAAACACCAACTGGCCAGTAAGTTTTCATTCAACCTTGGGGGATATTTAAGTCCAACCTATTTTTACTAAGGTCATGACTGGCCCAGGAATGAAAAATCCCAAACCATTGTGGAAATATTATACATGTACCATATTTCGCAGCATTGGGCAAATAGCTTGTTCCATCTCATTTGATATGTCTGCAGTTACTGATTCTTGTATGATAAAACCTTTACATGCCTGGTCCTTTTAGAATATTTCAGAGTTATCAGTCTGTCACAGGAGCAGATATTGATGCTGATCCCGTGTTCAGCACAAACAGTATTGTTTTTTTTTTTTTTTGCAGACACATAAATCCCTTAAATAGAGACCCTTCAAAGGAAACTTCAGAAACATTTACTCCCAGACAGTGATACAAGTTAATGAATGTTGACACCCGCGGATTATTTGTTGCCTGGGCACATTATTATTACGCTTTGAAACCACTGCAGACGTTGGGTTCAATATTTGTATTTGATAATCTGGTTTCTTCTTATTGCTTTGTTCATTTCTGTGTATCCTGCTATAAACTTTCCTCAGATCAGGTCTGTGATTAAATAGCTGATCCACCACATGACTTGACCTATATAAACTATTCTGAGGAGAATATTACAGGAGTGACAGGGTATGATGTGCCAGGAAAGAATGTGTTACTCCCTCCCATTGTCTTTTCTAGTATAGTTACCACATTGGCAGGAAAGGAAATTACATTTTTTACAAATGTTAAAAGGTGGAACATTCTCTGAAGTTTCATGTGTTGTCAAGGCGCTGCCTGTTTTGTTTTTATTCAGTTTGCATAAGACATTCTTAAAAGTTTTCTCTTAAAAAGTTAAACAAATAGGAAATCATTTTACTCTTTTGGCCTCCAATAGTGCAATAGTACTATTACATTGCAGAGGATAAACTTTGCACCCTGAATCTGCAGCAACTCAAGGTTTTACACCTTCCTAACTTTTGTTGGATCGCCACTATTGTTGGGCAGACCTTAAAATACAGAAGTTCAGGTTTTACCCGTAAAATCTAGTTGATGGGCTGGACCTGTGACATCAATTGGCACAAGGATCCCGTTGCAGTCATTATGATCTCTATATTACAGTCTGCTAAAGGCAAACTATAATATAGAAGCTGTATATTCTCAATATACTGCAATACCGTTGTACAGAGTAATCAGACCCTAAATTAAATGAAAAATTATGAATATAAAATTCAGATCACCTCCTTTTCCTAGAACACATATAAAAATAAACAAGTAAAATCATAAACATGCTAGGTATTTATGTGGCTCAAAATGTCCAGTCTATCAAAATATAAAAACAATTAAACTCCATATCAGAAAATAGCACCCAAATTGTTTGCCACTTTGCAACACATAACATTTGAAGTAAAACATTTGAATAAGTCCTCAAAATAGGATTTATTGTCCCACAAAAAATGACATCTTGCACAAAAGATTTTAATTTATTTTTAATTACAACAATATAAAACCTACATAAATATCTCCGCAATCATACCGAACCAATGAATCAAGGGGTAGTGATATTTGGACCACACAGAAAAAGATATAAAAACAAAGCCGGTTGGAAAAAGGTACAATTGTGCGTTTTTGGCAATTCTACCACATTTGGAATTTTTTTCCAGCTTCCCTGTACACTGAACAAAACATAGAATGATGCCACTAGAAAGTACAATTTATCCAGTAGATAATAAGCACTTATACATCTCTGTAAATGGTGAAATAAATAAAAAATACACAGCTTGTTGAAAGAGGAAAGTTAAAAATAAAAATGCAAAAATGAAAAATGCCTCAGTACAGAAAGGGTTAAATGACTTTTTTGACAACATATAAGAAAACCACAGCCAATAAGTTTGTGGACAGAGCTTCCCGACTATTTCTGAAGTTCTTATTCATAAATGGCTATTCATTCTGCTGTTGGGGAAAAGTTTGGACAAAATAAAATAGGTGGTCAGCAGTTGTGCCAAAATAAGTAAGTCCAGACTAAGAAAATGTGGTTGTTGAAACATAAAAAGAGAAAAAGACTAAACTTAGTATTAGATTTCTCTGATAATTTCCCACTTTTCCAACAATGTTTTACCTATACATGCTCCAATAAAATGGCTAAAAAAACTTGCATCTCAAAGAATAACTAAACAGTTAAGGGATTACATAAATAAATCATAGAGATAACTAGTTTACTTTGTAATATACTTTATTAAAGCAAATGTGACTTTGTCCCTTTCTTACTCAGCCTGGCATTTTCAGTAAATCAAAAGTTTTTGTAATGCTGGTCGGCACTCGGTGACTCGTTCCTCGTGCTCGTGGATAGGAATGTAATTCAAAGGAAACAAGGATCCCGGCACTTCGAGGTAAGTCAAATTCAAGAAAGGTTTTTTAATTAGATAAGCTTTTCAAGTACAAGCAAAAAGTATCGCAAACGCGTTACCACTAGAGATGAGCGAACATGCTCGTCCGAGCTTGATGCTCGGTCGAGCATTAGGGTACTCGAAACTGCTCGTTACTCGGACGAATACTTCGCCCGCTCGAGAAAATGGCAGCTCCCGCCGTTTTGCTTTTTGGCGGCCAGAAACAGAGCCAATCACAAGCCAGGAGACTCTGCACTCCACCCAGCATGACGTGGTACCCTTACACGTCGATAGCAGTGGTTGGCTGGCCAGATCAGGTGACCCTGGGATAGACTAGCCGCTGGCCGCGCTGCTCGGATCATTCTGTCTCTGGATGCCGCTAGGGAGAGAGCTGCTGCTGGTCAGGGAAAGCGTTAGGGTGTTCTATTAGCTTACTGTTAGGCAGGAGTGATTCTCAAAGAACCCAACAGCCCTTCTTAGGGCTACAATAACGTTCTACTTTTTTTATTTTAATTTGCATCTTTTACCATTTTGTGAGGAATTAGCAGGGGGACTTGCTACCGTTGTGTTTAGCTCTTAGTGGCACACATATCCATAGCAAAGACCGAAGTGGGAAAATTCAGTAGGGGTTGGATTTCTATTAGGCAATAACTCAGTGTCATCTCATCTGGCATAGTAGTGTGCTTCCTTTGATACTTGGCTAGAAAATAGCCATAGGAGAATACAAACAGCTTCTTGAAGCCTACAGTAGCGTTCTATATATTTGATTTCTGGTTGATCTGCTGGTGGCTGTAGTTTCTGCAGTGCATGTACTTGCCAATTCTGAGCAATTTGTAGTGAGACTTGCGACCGCTGTGTTCTGCGCTTAGTGGCGCACATATCCATAGCAAAGGCCGAAGTGGCAAAATTCAGTAGGGGTTGGATTTCTATTAGGCAATAACTCAGTGTCATCTCATCTGGCATAGTAGTGTGCTTCCTTTGATACTTGGCTAGAAAATAGCCATAGGAGAATACAAACAGCTTCTTGAAGCCTACAGTAGCGTTCTATATATTTGATTTCTGGTTGATCTGCTGGTGGCTGTAGTTTCTGCAGTGCATGTACTTGCCAATTCTGAGCAATTTGTAGTGAGACTTGCGACCGCTGTGTTCTGCGCTTAGTGGCGCACATATCCATAGCAAAGGCCGAAGTGGCAAAATTCAGTAGGGGTTGGATTTCTATTAGGCAATAACTCAGTGTCATCTCATCTGGCATAGTAGTGTGCTTCCTTTGATACTTGGCTAGAAAATAGCCATAGGAGAATACAAACAGCTTCTTGAAGCCTACAGTAGCGTTCTATATATTTGATTTCTGGTTGATCTGCTGGTGGCTGTAGTTTCTGCAGTGCATGTACTTGCCAATTCTGAGCAATTTGTAGTGAGACTTGCGACCGCTGTGTTCTGCGCTTAGTGGCGCACATATCCATAGCAAAGGCCGAAGTGGGAAAATTCAGTAGGGGTTGGATTTCTATTAGGCAATAACTCAGTGTCATCTCATCTGGCATAGTAGTGTGCTTCCTTTGATACTTGGCTAGAAAATAGCCATAGGAGAATACAAACAGCTTCTTGAAGCCTACAGTAGCGTTCTATATATTTGATTTCTGGTTGATCTGCTGGTGGCTGTAGTTTCTGCAGTGCATGTACTTGCCAATTCTGAGCAATTTGTAGTGAGACTTGCGACCGCTGTGTTCTGCGCTTAGTGGCGCACATATCCATAGCAAAGGCCGAAGTGGCAAAATTCAGTAGGGGTTGGATTTCTATTAGGCAATAACTCAGTGTCATCTCATCTGGCATAGTAGTGTGCTTCCTTTGATACTTGGCTAGAAAATAGCCATAGGAGAATACAAACAGCTTCTTGAAGCCTACAGTAGCGTTCTATATATTTGATTTCTGGTTGATCTGCTGGTGGCTGTAGTTTCTGCAGTGCATGTACTTGCCAATTCTGAGCAATTTGTAGTGAGACTTGCGACCGCTGTGTTCTGCGCTTAGTGGCGCACATATCCATAGCAAAGGCCGAAGTGGGAAAATTCAGTAGGGGTTGGATTTCTATTAGGCAATAACTCAGTGTCATCTCATCTGGCATAGTAGTGTGCTTCCTTTGATACTTGGCTAGAAAATAGCCATAGGAGAATACAAACAGCTTCTTGAAGCCTACAGTAGCGTTCTATATATTTGATTTCTGGTTGATCTGCTGGTGGCTGTAGTTTCTGCAGTGCATGTACTTGCCAATTCTGAGCAATTTGTAGTGAGACTTGCGACCGCTGTGTTCTGCGCTTAGTGGCGCACATATCCATAGCAAAGGCCGAAGTGGCAAAATTCAGTAGGGGTTGGATTTCTATTAGGCAATAACTCAGTGTCATCTCATCTGGCATAGTAGTGTGCTTCCTTTGATACTTGGCTAGAAAATAGCCATAGGAGAATACAAACAGCTTCTTGAAGCCTACAGTAGCGTTCTATATATTTGATTTCTGGTTGATCTGCTGGTGGCTGTAGTTTCTGCAGTGCATGTACTTGCCAATTCTGAGCAATTTGTAGTGAGACTTGCGACCGCTGTGTTCTGCGCTTAGTGGCGCACATATCCATAGCAAAGGCCGAAGTGGCAAAATTCAGTAGGGGTTGGATTTCTATTAGGCAATAACTCAGTGTCATCTCATCTGGCATAGTAGTGTGCTTCCTTTGATACTTGGCTAGAAAATAGCCATAGGAGAATACAAACAGCTTCTTGAAGCCTACAGTAGCGTTCTATATATTTGATTTCTGGTTGATCTGCTGGTGGCTGTAGTTTCTGCAGTGCATGTACTTGCCAATTCTGAGCAATTTGTAGTGAGACTTGCGACCGCTGTGTTCTGCGCTTAGTGGCGCACATATCCATAGCAAAGGCCGAAGTGGCAAAATTCAGTAGGGGTTGGATTTCTATTAGGCAATAACTCAGTGTCATCTCATCTGGCATAGTAGTGTGCTTCCTTTGATACTTGGCTAGAAAATAGCCATAGGAGAATACAAACAGCTTCTTGAAGCCTACAGTAGCGTTCTATATATTTGATTTCTGGTTGATCTGCTGGTGGCTGTAGTTTCTGCAGTGCATGTACTTGCCAATTCTGAGCAATTTGTAGTGAGACTTGCGACCGCTGTGTTCTGCGCTTAGTGGCGCACATATCCATAGCAAAGGCCGAAGTGGCAAAATTCAGTAGGGGTTGGATTTCTATTAGGCAATAACTCAGTGTCATCTCATCTGGCATAGTAGTGTGCTTCCTTTGATACTTGGCTAGAAAATAGCCATAGGAGAATACAAACAGCTTCTTGAAGCCTACAGTAGCGTTCTATATATTTGATTTCTGGTTGATCTGCTGGTGGCTGTAGTTTCTGCAGTGCATGTACTTGCCAATTCTGAGCAATTTGTAGTGAGACTTGCGACCGCTGTGTTCTGCGCTTAGTGGCGCACATATCCATAGCAAAGGCCGAAGTGGCAAAATTCAGTAGGGGTTGGATTTCTATTAGGCAATAACTCAGTGTCATCTCATCTGGCATAGTAGTGTGCTTCCTTTGATACTTGGCTAGAAAATAGCCATAGGAGAATACAAACAGCTTCTTGAAGCCTACAGTAGCGTTCTATATATTTGATTTCTGGTTGATCTGCTGGTGGCTGTAGTTTCTGCAGTGCATGTACTTGCCAATTCTGAGCAATTTGTAGTGAGACTTGCGACCGCTGTGTTCTGCGCTTAGTGGCGCACATATCCATAGCAAAGGCCGAAGTGGCAAAATTCAGTAGGGGTTGGATTTCTATTAGGCAATAACTCAGTGTCATCTCATCTGGCATAGTAGTGTGCTTCCTTTGATACTTGGCTAGAAAATAGCCATAGGAGAATACAAACAGCTTCTTGAAGCCTACAGTAGCGTTCTATATATTTGATTTCTGGTTGATCTGCTGGTGGCTGTAGTTTCTGCAGTGCATGTACTTGCCAATTCTGAGCAATTTGTAGTGAGACTTGCGACCGCTGTGTTCTGCGCTTAGTGGCGCACATATCCATAGCAAAGGCCGAAGTGGCAAAATTCAGTAGGGGTTGGATTTCTATTAGGCAATAACTCAGTGTCATCTCATCTGGCATAGTAGTGTGCTTCCTTTGATACTTGGCTAGAAAATAGCCATAGGAGAATACAAACAGCTTCTTGAAGCCTACAGTAGCGTTCTATATATTTGATTTCTGGTTGATCTGCTGGTGGCTGTAGTTTCTGCAGTGCATGTACTTGCCAATTCTGAGCAATTTGTAGTGAGACTTGCGACCGCTGTGTTCTGCGCTTAGTGGCGCACATATCCATAGCAAAGGCCGAAGTGGCAAAATTCAGTAGGGGTTGGATTTCTATTAGGCAATAACTCAGTGTCATCTCATCTGGCATAGTAGTGTGCTTCCTTTGATACTTGGCTAGAAAATAGCCATAGGAGAATACAAACAGCTTCTTGAAGCCTACAGTAGCGTTCTATATATTTGATTTCTGGTTGATCTGCTGGTGGCTGTAGTTTCTGCAGTGCATGTACTTGCCAATTCTGAGCAATTTGTAGTGAGACTTGCGACCGCTGTGTTCTGCGCTTAGTGGCGCACATATCCATAGCAAAGGCCGAAGTGGGAAAATTCAGTAGGGGTTGGATTTCTATTAGGCAATAACTCAGTGTCATCTCATCTGGCATAGTAGTGTGCTTCCTTTGATACTTGGCTAGAAAATAGCCATAGGAGAATACAAACAGCTTCTTGAAGCCTACAGTAGCGTTCTATATATTTGATTTCTGGTTGATCTGCTGGTGGCTGTAGTTTCTGCAGTGCATGTACTTGCCAATTCTGAGCAATTTGTAGTGAGACTTGCGACCGCTGTGTTCTGCGCTTAGTGGCGCACATATCCATAGCAAAGGCCGAAGTGGCAAAATTCAGTAGGGGTTGGATTTCTATTAGGCAATAACTCAGTGTCATCTCATCTGGCATAGTAGTGTGCTTCCTTTGATACTTGGCTAGAAAATAGCCATAGGAGAATACAAACAGCTTCTTGAAGCCTACAGTAGCGTTCTATATATTTGATTTCTGGTTGATCTGCTGGTGGCTGTAGTTTCTGCAGTGCATGTACTTGCCAATTCTGAGCAATTTGTAGTGAGACTTGCGACCGCTGTGTTCTGCGCTTAGTGGCGCACATATCCATAGCAAAGGCCGAAGTGGGAAAATTCAGTAGGGGTTGGATTTCTATTAGGCAATAACTCAGTGTCATCTCATCTGGCATAGTAGTGTGCTTCCTTTGATACTTGGCTAGAAAATAGCCATAGGAGAATACAAACAGCTTCTTGAAGCCTACAGTAGCGTTCTATATATTTGATTTCTGGTTGATCTGCTGGTGGCTGTAGTTTCTGCAGTGCATGTACTTGCCAATTCTGAGCAATTTGTAGTGAGACTTGCGACCGCTGTGTTCTGCGCTTAGTGGCGCACATATCCATAGCAAAGGCCGAAGTGGCAAAATTCAGTAGGGGTTGGATTTCTATTAGGCAATAACTCAGTGTCATCTCATCTGGCATAGTAGTGTGCTTCCTTTGATACTTGGCTAGAAAATAGCCATAGGAGAATACAAACAGCTTCTTGAAGCCTACAGTAGCGTTCTATATATTTGATTTCTGGTTGATCTGCTGGTGGCTGTAGTTTCTGCAGTGCATGTACTTGCCAATTCTGAGCAATTTGTAGTGAGACTTGCGACCGCTGTGTTCTGCGCTTAGTGGCGCACATATCCATAGCAAAGGCCGAAGTGGCAAAATTCAGTAGGGGTTGGATTTCTATTAGGCAATAACTCAGTGTCATCTCATCTGGCATAGTAGTGTGCTTCCTTTGATACTTGGCTAGAAAATAGCCATAGGAGAATACAAACAGCTTCTTGAAGCCTACAGTAGCGTTCTATATATTTGATTTCTGGTTGATCTGCTGGTGGCTGTAGTTTCTGCAGTGCATGTACTTGCCAATTCTGAGCAATTTGTAGTGAGACTTGCGACCGCTGTGTTCTGCGCTTAGTGGCGCACATATCCATAGCAAAGGCCGAAGTGGCAAAATTCAGTAGGGGTTGGATTTCTATTAGGCAATAACTCAGTGTCATCTCATCTGGCATAGTAGTGTGCTTCCTTTGATACTTGGCTAGAAAATAGCCATAGGAGAATACAAACAGCTTCTTGAAGCCTACAGTAGCGTTCTATATATTTGATTTCTGGTTGATCTGCTGGTGGCTGTAGTTTCTGCAGTGCATGTACTTGCCAATTCTGAGCAATTTGTAGTGAGACTTGCGACCGCTGTGTTCTGCGCTTAGTGGCGCACATATCCATAGCAAAGGCCGAAGTGGCAAAATTCAGTAGGGGTTGGATTTCTATTAGGCAATAACTCAGTGTCATCTCATCTGGCATAGTAGTGTGCTTCCTTTGATACTTGGCTAGAAAATAGCCATAGGAGAATACAAACAGCTTCTTGAAGCCTACAGTAGCGTTCTATATATTTGATTTCTGGTTGATCTGCTGGTGGCTGTAGTTTCTGCAGTGCATGTACTTGCCAATTCTGAGCAATTTGTAGTGAGACTTGCGACCGCTGTGTTCTGCGCTTAGTGGCGCACATATCCATAGCAAAGGCCGAAGTGGCAAAATTCAGTAGGGGTTGGATTTCTATTAGGCAATAACTCAGTGTCATCTCATCTGGCATAGTAGTGTGCTTCCTTTGATACTTGGCTAGAAAATAGCCATAGGAGAATACAAACAGCTTCTTGAAGCCTACAGTAGCGTTCTATATATTTGATTTCTGGTTGATCTGCTGGTGGCTGTAGTTTCTGCAGTGCATGTACTTGCCAATTCTGAGCAATTTGTAGTGAGACTTGCGACCGCTGTGTTCTGCGCTTAGTGGCGCACATATCCATAGCAAAGGCCGAAGTGGCAAAATTCAGTAGGGGTTGGATTTCTATTAGGCAATAACTCAGTGTCATCTCATCTGGCATAGTAGTGTGCTTCCTTTGATACTTGGCTAGAAAATAGCCATAGGAGAATACAAACAGCTTCTTGAAGCCTACAGTAGCGTTCTATATATTTGATTTCTGGTTGATCTGCTGGTGGCTGTAGTTTCTGCAGTGCATGTACTTGCCAATTCTGAGCAATTTGTAGTGAGACTTGCGACCGCTGTGTTCTGCGCTTAGTGGCGCACATATCCATAGCAAAGGCCGAAGTGGCAAAATTCAGTAGGGGTTGGATTTCTATTAGGCAATAACTCAGTGTCATCTCATCTGGCATAGTAGTGTGCTTCCTTTGATACTTGGCTAGAAAATAGCCATAGGAGAATACAAACAGCTTCTTGAAGCCTACAGTAGCGTTCTATATATTTGATTTCTGGTTGATCTGCTGGTGGCTGTAGTTTCTGCAGTGCATGTACTTGCCAATTCTGAGCAATTTGTAGTGAGACTTGCGACCGCTGTGTTCTGCGCTTAGTGGCGCACATATCCATAGCAAAGGCCGAAGTGGCAAAATTCAGTAGGGGTTGGATTTCTATTAGGCAATAACTCAGTGTCATCTCATCTGGCATAGTAGTGTGCTTCCTTTGATACTTGGCTAGAAAATAGCCATAGGAGAATACAAACAGCTTCTTGAAGCCTACAGTAGCGTTCTATATATTTGATTTCTGGTTGATCTGCTGGTGGCTGTAGTTTCTGCAGTGCATGTACTTGCCAATTCTGAGCAATTTGTAGTGAGACTTGCGACCGCTGTGTTCTGCGCTTAGTGGCGCACATATCCATAGCAAAGGCCGAAGTGGCAAAATTCAGTAGGGGTTGGATTTCTATTAGGCAATAACTCAGTGTCATCTCATCTGGCATAGTAGTGTGCTTCCTTTGATACTTGGCTAGAAAATAGCCATAGGAGAATACAAACAGCTTCTTGAAGCCTACAGTAGCGTTCTATATATTTGATTTCTGGTTGATCTGCTGGTGGCTGTAGTTTCTGCAGTGCATGTACTTGCCAATTCTGAGCAATTTGTAGTGAGACTTGCGACCGCTGTGTTCTGCGCTTAGTGGCGCACATATCCATAGCAAAGGCCGAAGTGGCAAAATTCAGTAGGGGTTGGATTTCTATTAGGCAATAACTCAGTGTCATCTCATCTGGCATAGTAGTGTGCTTCCTTTGATACTTGGCTAGAAAATAGCCATAGGAGAATACAAACAGCTTCTTGAAGCCTACAGTAGCGTTCTATATATTTGATTTCTGGTTGATCTGCTGGTGGCTGTAGTTTCTGCAGTGCATGTACTTGCCAATTCTGAGCAATTTGTAGTGAGACTTGCGACCGCTGTGTTCTGCGCTTAGTGGCGCACATATCCATAGCAAAGGCCGAAGTGGCAAAATTCAGTAGGGGTTGGATTTCTATTAGGCAATAACTCAGTGTCATCTCATCTGGCATAGTAGTGTGCTTCCTTTGATACTTGGCTAGAAAATAGCCATAGGAGAATACAAACAGCTTCTTGAAGCCTACAGTAGCGTTCTATATATTTGATTTCTGGTTGATCTGCTGGTGGCTGTAGTTTCTGCAGTGCATGTACTTGCCAATTCTGAGCAATTTGTAGTGAGACTTGCGACCGCTGTGTTCTGCGCTTAGTGGCGCACATATCCATAGCAAAGGCCGAAGTGGCAAAATTCAGTAGGGGTTGGATTTCTATTAGGCAATAACTCAGTGTCATCTCATCTGGCATAGTAGTGTGCTTCCTTTGATACTTGGCTAGAAAATAGCCATAGGAGAATACAAACAGCTTCTTGAAGCCTACAGTAGCGTTCTATATATTTGATTTCTGGTTGATCTGCTGGTGGCTGTAGTTTCTGCAGTGCATGTACTTGCCAATTCTGAGCAATTTGTAGTGAGACTTGCGACCGCTGTGTTCTGCGCTTAGTGGCGCACATATCCATAGCAAAGGCCGAAGTGGCAAAATTCAGTAGGGGTTGGATTTCTATTAGGCAATAACTCAGTGTCATCTCATCTGGCATAGTAGTGTGCTTCCTTTGATACTTGGCTAGAAAATAGCCATAGGAGAATACAAACAGCTTCTTGAAGCCTACAGTAGCGTTCTATATATTTGATTTCTGGTTGATCTGCTGGTGGCTGTAGTTTCTGCAGTGCATGTACTTGCCAATTCTGAGCAATTTGTAGTGAGACTTGCGACCGCTGTGTTCTGCGCTTAGTGGCGCACATATCCATAGCAAAGGCCGAAGTGGCAAAATTCAGTAGGGGTTGGATTTCTATTAGGCAATAACTCAGTGTCATCTCATCTGGCATAGTAGTGTGCTTCCTTTGATACTTGGCTAGAAAATAGCCATAGGAGAATACAAACAGCTTCTTGAAGCCTACAGTAGCGTTCTATATATTTGATTTCTGGTTGATCTGCTGGTGGCTGTAGTTTCTGCAGTGCATGTACTTGCCAATTCTGAGCAATTTGTAGTGAGACTTGCGACCGCTGTGTTCTGCGCTTAGTGGCGCACATATCCATAGCAAAGGCCGAAGTGGCAAAATTCAGTAGGGGTTGGATTTCTATTAGGCAATAACTCAGTGTCATCTCATCTGGCATAGTAGTGTGCTTCCTTTGATACTTGGCTAGAAAATAGCCATAGGAGAATACAAACAGCTTCTTGAAGCCTACAGTAGCGTTCTATATATTTGATTTCTGGTTGATCTGCTGGTGGCTGTAGTTTCTGCAGTGCATGTACTTGCCAATTCTGAGCAATTTGTAGTGAGACTTGCGACCGCTGTGTTCTGCGCTTAGTGGCGCACATATCCATAGCAAAGGCCGAAGTGGCAAAATTCAGTAGGGGTTGGATTTCTATTAGGCAATAACTCAGTGTCATCTCATCTGGCATAGTAGTGTGCTTCCTTTGATACTTGGCTAGAAAATAGCCATAGGAGAATACAAACAGCTTCTTGAAGCCTACAGTAGCGTTCTATATATTTGATTTCTGGTTGATCTGCTGGTGGCTGTAGTTTCTGCAGTGCATGTACTTGCCAATTCTGAGCAATTTGTAGTGAGACTTGCGACCGCTGTGTTCTGCGCTTAGTGGCGCACATATCCATAGCAAAGGCCGAAGTGGCAAAATTCAGTAGGGGTTGGATTTCTATTAGGCAATAACTCAGTGTCATCTCATCTGGCATAGTAGTGTGCTTCCTTTGATACTTGGCTAGAAAATAGCCATAGGAGAATACAAACAGCTTCTTGAAGCCTACAGTAGCGTTCTATATATTTGATTTCTGGTTGATCTGCTGGTGGCTGTAGTTTCTGCAGTGCATGTACTTGCCAATTCTGAGCAATTTGTAGTGAGACTTGCGACCGCTGTGTTCTGCGCTTAGTGGCGCACATATCCATAGCAAAGGCCGAAGTGGCAAAATTCAGTAGGGGTTGGATTTCTATTAGGCAATAACTCAGTGTCATCTCATCTGGCATAGTAGTGTGCTTCCTTTGATACTTGGCTAGAAAATAGCCATAGGAGAATACAAACAGCTTCTTGAAGCCTACAGTAGCGTTCTATATATTTGATTTCTGGTTGATCTGCTGGTGGCTGTAGTTTCTGCAGTGCATGTACTTGCCAATTCTGAGCAATTTGTAGTGAGACTTGCGACCGCTGTGTTCTGCGCTTAGTGGCGCACATATCCATAGCAAAGGCCGAAGTGGCAAAATTCAGTAGGGGTTGGATTTCTATTAGGCAATAACTCAGTGTCATCTCATCTGGCATAGTAGTGTGCTTCCTTTGATACTTGGCTAGAAAATAGCCATAGGAGAATACAAGCAGCTTCTTGAAGCCTACAGTAGCGTTCTATATATTTGATTTCTGGTTGATCTGCTGGTGGCTGTAGTTTCTGCAGTGCATGTACTTGCCAATTCTGAGCAATTTGTAGTGAGACTTGCGACCGCTGTGTTCTGCGCTTAGTGGCGCACATATCCATAGCAAAGGCCGAAGTGGCAAAATTCAGTAGGGGTTGGATTTCTATTAGGCAATAACTCAGTGTCATCTCATCTGGCATAGTAGTGTGCTTCCTTTGATACTTGGCTAGAAAATAGCCATAGGAGAATACAAACAGCTTCTTGAAGCCTACAGTAGCGTTCTATATATTTGATTTCTGGTTGATCTGCTGGTGGCTGTAGTTTCTGCAGTGCATGTACTTGCCAATTCTGAGCAATTTGTAGTGAGACTTGCGACCGCTGTGTTCTGCGCTTAGTGGCGCACATATCCATAGCAAAGGCCGAAGTGGCAAAATTCAGTAGGGGTTGGATTTCTATTAGGCAATAACTCAGTGTCATCTCATCTGGCATAGTAGTGTGCTTCCTTTGATACTTGGCTAGAAAATAGCCATAGGAGAATACAAACAGCTTCTTGAAGCCTACAGTAGCGTTCTATATATTTGATTTCTGGTTGATCTGCTGGTGGCTGTAGTTTCTGCAGTGCATGTACTTGCCAATTCTGAGCAATTTGTAGTGAGACTTGCGACCGCTGTGTTCTGCGCTTAGTGGCGCACATATCCATAGCAAAGGCCGAAGTGGCAAAATTCAGTAGGGGTTGGATTTCTATTAGGCAATAACTCAGTGTCATCTCATCTGGCATAGTAGTGTGCTTCCTTTGATACTTGGCTAGAAAATAGCCATAGGAGAATACAAACAGCTTCTTGAAGCCTACAGTAGCGTTCTATATATTTGATTTCTGGTTGATCTGCTGGTGGCTGTAGTTTCTGCAGTGCATGTACTTGCCAATTCTGAGCAATTTGTAGTGAGACTTGCGACCGCTGTGTTCTGCGCTTAGTGGCGCACATATCCATAGCAAAGGCCGAAGTGGCAAAATTCAGTAGGGGTTGGATTTCTATTAGGCAATAACTCAGTGTCATCTCATCTGGCATAGTAGTGTGCTTCCTTTGATACTTGGCTAGAAAATAGCCATAGGAGAATACAAACAGCTTCTTGAAGCCTACAGTAGCGTTCTATATATTTGATTTCTGGTTGATCTGCTGGTGGCTGTAGTTTCTGCAGTGCATGTACTTGCCAATTCTGAGCAATTTGTAGTGAGACTTGCGACCGCTGTGTTCTGCGCTTAGTGGCGCACATATCCATAGCAAAGGCCGAAGTGGCAAAATTCAGTAGGGGTTGGATTTCTATTAGGCACTAACTCAGTGTCATCTCATCTGGCATAGTAGTGTGCTTCCTTTGATACTTGGCTAGAAAATAGCCATAGCAATAGGATAGGATTGTTTGGTTTTAAAAACTCAAAAAAAAACAAAAAACACAAAAAAAAAAAAAAAAACACAAAAAAACACAAAAAAAAACAAAAAGAAGTAAAAAAAAAAAAAAAGTTATAACTCTCATTTTAAAAATGTTTAACCCGAGGGCTAGGGGTAGAGGACGAGGGCGGGGACGTGGGCGTCCAACTACTGCAGGGGTCAGAGGCCGTGGTCCTGGGCGGGGTGAGACACCACCTGCTGATGAGGGAGCAGGGGAACGCCGCAGAGCTACACTCCCTAGGTTCATGTCTGAAGTTACTGGGACTCGTGGTAGAGCACTGTTGAGGCCAGAACAGTGCGAACAGGTGATGTCGTGGATTGCTGACAATGCTTCGAGCAATTTGTCCACCACCAGTCAGTCTTCCACGCAGTCCACCCATGTCACCGAAATCCCCACTCCTCCAGCTCCTGCACCTCAGCCTCCTCCCCCCCAGTCTGCCCCCTCCCAGGAAAATTTGGCATTTGAACCGGCATACTCTGAGGAACTGTTTTCTGGACCCTTCCCACAGTCACAAACCACTTGTCCGGTTGCTGCTGAGCAATTTTCCGATGCCCAGGTTTTCCACCAGTCACAGTCTGTGGGTGATGATGACCTTCTTGACGTAGTGGAAGTGTGTAAAGAGGTGTCCGACGATGAGGAGACACGGTTGTCAGACAGTGGGGAAGTTGTTGTCAGGGCAGGAAGTCCGAGGGGGGAGCAGACTGAGGGATCGGAGGATGATGAGGTGACAGACCCAAGCTGGGTTGAGAGGCCGGGTGAACACAGTGCTTCTGAGACGGAGGAGAGTCCTCGACCTGAACAGGTTGGAAGAGGCAGTGGTGGGGCCAGACGGAGAGGCAGGGCCAGAGCTGGTGCATCAGCGCCACTGTCAACTAGTGAAGCTCCCGTGGTGAGGGCTCTTGCGGCGAGGGCTAGATCTTCAGAAGTGTGGAGGTTCTTTAAGGAAACACCGGATGACCGACGGACTGTGGTGTGCAACATTTGCCAAACCAGGCTCAGCAGGGGTTCCACCACTACTAGCTTAACTACCACCAGTATGCGCAGGCATATGAATGCTAAGCACCCCACTCAGTGGCAACAAGCCCGTTCACCTCCGGCCGTGCACACCACTGCTCCTTCCCCTGTGTCAGCTGCTAGTCAGCCCCCTGCCCAGGACCCTGGCACAAAAACCCCATCGTCGCCTCCACGATCCTCCACAGCATCCACCAGCGTTCAGCTCTCCATACCCCAGACGCTGGAGCGGAAACGCAAATATAGTGCAACCCACCCGCACGCCCAAGCCCTTAATGTGCACATCTCCAGATTGCTTAGCCTGGAGATGCTGCCCTATAGGCTAGTAGAGACCGAGGCCTTTCGCAACCTCATGGCGGCGGCCGCCCCTCGGTATTCGGTCCCCAGCCGCCACTACTTTTCCCGATGTGCCGTCCCAGCCCTGCACCAGCACGTGTCAGACAACATCATCCGTGCCCTGACCAACGCCGTTTCTGACAAGGTCCACCTGACCACGGACACGTGGACGAGTGCTGCCGGGCAGGGCCACTATATATCGCTGACGGCACATTGGGTTAACTTGGTGGAGGCTGGGACCGAGTCTGACCCTGGGGCTGCTCATATACTGCCGACGCCGAGGATTGCGGGGCCTACCTCGGTCCAGGTGTTTCAGGCCTACTATGCCTCCTCCTCCTCCCACCCCTCCTCCACCTCCTCCTCCGAACTACCATCCGTGGGCACGGCGCCATCAGTCGGTAGCTCTAGGCACAGCAGCAGTGCCGTCGCTAAGCGACAGCAGGCGGTGCTCAAACTGCTGAGCCTAGGCGACAAAAGGAACACCGCCCAAGAGCTATTACAGGGCATCACGGCGCAGACTGATCTGTGGCTGGCACCGCTGAACCTCAAGCCGGGAATGGTTGTGTGTGACAACGGCCGTAACCTGGTGGCGGCTCTGCAACTCGGCAGACTGACACATGTGCCATGCCTGGCCCATGTGTTAAATCTGATAGTGCAGCGTTTCCTCAAGACATACCCCAATCTGTCTGATTTGCTCACGAAGGTGCGCCGCATCTGTGCGCATTTCAGGAAGTCCAGCCCAGATGCTGCCACTCTCAGGGCAGCGCAGCGCCGCCTCCAACTGCCCGCTCACCGACTGTTGTGCGACGTGCCCACGAGGTGGAATTCAACACTGACCATGTTATCCAGAGTTTACCAGCAGCGCAGAGCGATTGTAGACTGCCAGATGTCAACTTCCACCAGAACTGGTAGTCAGGTCAGTCAGCTTCCTCAAGTCTACAATGAGGAGTGGACGTGGATGTCTGATATCTGTCAGGTGCTGAGTAACTTTGAGGAGTCAACACAGATGGTCAGTGGCGATGCCGCCATCATCAGCCTCACCATCCCGCTGCTTGGCCTGTTGAAAAACTCTCTGGTCAGCATGAAGTCGGAAGCTTTGCGCTCGTCACAAGAGACGGGGGAAGAATATTCCCTTGTTGATAGCCAAAGCACCCTGAGGTCTGTTTCTCAGCGCATACCGGAGGAGGTGGAGGTGGAGGAGGATGAGGAGGAAGAGGAGGAGAATGTTGGCGAGACACAAGAGGGAACCATTGTTGAGTCCTTCACTGTTCAGCGTGTATGGGCAGAAGAAGAGGAGTTGGAGGAGTTGGAGGAGGAGGAAATGGACAGTCAGGCCAGTGAGGGGAGTGAATTCTTACGCGTTGGTACTCTGGCGCATATGGCAGATTTCATGCTAGGCTGCCTATCCCGTGACCCTCGCGTTCAAAGAATTTATTCCAGCACCGATTACTGGGTGTTCACTCTCCTGGACCCACGGTACAAGCAAAATCTTCCCACTCTCATCCCTGGAGAGGAA
Organism: Engystomops pustulosus; assembly: GCF_040894005.1. Lineage (NCBI taxonomy): Eukaryota > Metazoa > Chordata > Amphibia > Anura > Leptodactylidae > Engystomops > Engystomops pustulosus. Next base: position 78,107,659 of record NC_092418.1, on the reverse strand, counting down.
AGGAGTGTGAGAATGCATGAATACCAGCAGGCCCTGGTGCACAAGCTGAAACAGTATTTCCCTTCTGACAGCGCTAGCGGCAGAGTGCGTAGTTCTGCGGGACAAGTAGCGAGGGAGAGTAGGTGAGCAGGCAGCTTGTCCAGCACTGGCAAGGGTACGCTTTACAAGGCTTTTGCCAGCTTTATGTCACCCCAGCAAGACACTGTCACCTGTCCCCAGTCTCGGCAGAGTAGGGCTGATCTTTACAGAAAGATGGTGAGGGAGTACGTAGCTGACCATACCATCGTCCTAAATGATCACACAGCTCCCTACAACTACTGGGTTTCAGAGCTGGACATGTGGCACGAACTGGCGCTGTACGCCTTGGAGGTTCTTGCCTGCCCTGCCGCTAGCGTCTTGTCCGAGCGGGTTTTCAGTGCAGCTGGTGGCATCATCACCGATAAGCGTACACGCCTGTCGACTGACAGCGCTGACAGGCTGACGCTTATTAAAATGAATAAAGGCTGGATTTCTCAGAATTTCCAATCTCCACCAGGTGAAGGAAGCTCAACCTGAATAATTGATCCACTCCTCCTCCTCCTCCTCATTTTCCTCCTTCTCCTCCTCTTTGTACAGTAAAGCAGAGGAAAATGGCTATTTTTTGACAGGGCCCACTGGCTCTTGCTATAGTACTTCATGCATTTAATTTTTCTGGAGGGCCACCTACCCGGTCCTCTGTTTGAAACAATTTTTGTGAGTGCCACATACAGGCACTCAATCTATTCCATTTTTCTGGAGGGCCACCTACCCGGTCCTCTGTTTTAAAAAAATTTTGGGACTGCCACATACAGGCACTCAATCTATTCCATTTTACTGGAGGGCCACCTACCTGCTCCTCTGGTTTGAAACATTTTTGGGACTGCCACATACAGGCACTCAATCTATTCCATTTTACTGCAGGGCCACCTACCTGCTCCTCTGGTTTGAACAATTTTTGGGACTGCCACATACAGGCACTCAATCTATTCCATTTTACTGGAGGGCCACCTACCTGCTCCTCTGGTTTGAAACATTTTTGGGACTGCCACATACAGGCACTCAATCTATTCCATTTTACTGGAGGGCCACCTACCTGCTCCTCTGGTTTGAAGAATTTTTGGGACTGCCACATACAGGCACTCAATCTATTCCATTTTACTGGAGGGCCACCTACCTGCTCCTCTGGTTTGAAACATTTTTGGGACTGCCACATACAGGCACTCAATCTATTCCATTTTACTGCAGGGCCACCTACCTGCTCCTCTGGTTTGAACAATTTTTGGGACTGCCACATACAGGCACTCAATCTATTCCATTTTACTGGAGGGCCACCTACCTGCTCCTCTGGTTTGAAACATTTTTGGGACTGCCACATACAGGCACTCAATCTATTCCATTTTACTGCAGGGCCACCTACCTGCTCCTCTGGTTTGAACAATTTTTGGGACTGCCACATACAGGCACTCAATCTATTCCATTTTACTGGAGGGCCACCTACCTGCTCCTCTGGTTTGAAACATTTTTGGGACTGCCACATACAGGCACTCAATCTATTCCATTTTACTGCAGGGCCACCTACCTGCTCCTCTGGTTTGAACAATTTTTGGGACTGCCACATACAGGCACTCAATCTATTCCATTTTACTGGAGGGCCACCTACCTGCTCCTCTGGTTTGAAACATTTTTGGGACTGCCACATACAGGCACTCAATCTATTCCATTTTACTGCAGGGCCACCTACCTGCTCCTCTGGTTTGAACAATTTTTGGGACTGCCACATACAGGCACTCAATCTATTCCATTTTACTGGAGGGCCACCTACCTGCTCCTCTGGTTTGAAACATTTTTGGGACTGCCACATACAGGCACTCAATCTATTCCATTTTACTGCAGGGCCACCTACCTGCTCCTCTGGTTTGAACAATTTTTGGGACTGCCACATACAGGCACTCAATCTATTCCATTTTACTGCAGGGCCACCTACCTGCTCCTCTGGTTTGAAGAATTTTTGGGACTGCCACATACAGGCACTCAATCTATTCCATTTTACTGGAGGGCCACCTACCTGCTCCTCTGGTTTGAAGAATTTTTGGGACTGCCACATACAGGCACTCAATCTATTCCATTTTACTGGAGGGCCACCTACCTGCTCCTCTGGTTTGAAACATTTTTGGGACTGCCACATACAGGCACTCAATCTATCCCATTTTACTGGAGGGCCACCTACCTGCTCCTCTGGTTTGAAAAATGTTTGGGACTGCCACATACAGGCACTATCCAAATTAAATTGTCTCCATAGCAGCCTCCACACGTTGTCTCCATTGCTACCTCCAAAAGTCGTCCATATAGCTGCCTCCATACATCGTCCCTTTATCAAACGAGGTGTGTCAGGCAGAAATTTGGGTTGTTTTCATGGATTCCACATCAAAGTTGTTAACTTTGTCGCCACCCTGCTGTGTTATCCACAAAATATACTGGCAAACTTTTACCATTTAGGGATATTATTTCAGCGCTTCTTGCGCATCTGTTTACATTCCCCTCACCCGGCATATCCTAAACTTATAAGAACGCTACTACACTTGATCTTATACAAAAGGTTCTTAGAAGTGCTGTTTGGGGAGTAGCCTAGAGACAGGGGCTTGGATTGGCGAAAGCTCGCCTGGCAGCGGAACGCCAGCTCCATGCGCATCATGCGCTTCTTGCGCATCTGTTTACATTCCCCTCACCCGCCATATCCCAAACTTATAAGAACGCTACTACACTTAACTTGGTGCAGGCTGGGACCGAGTCTGACCCTGGGGCTGGTCATATACTGCCGACGCAGAGAATTGCGGGGCCTACCTCGGTCCAGGTCTCAAAGGCCTACTATACCTCCTCCCACCCCTCCTCCACCTCCTCCTCCTCCGAATTACCATCCGTGGGCATGGCGCCATCAGTCGGTAGCTCTAGGCACAGCAGCAGTGCCGTCGCTAAGCGACAGCAGGCGGTGCTGAAACTGCTGAGCCTAGGCGATAAAAGGCACACCGCCCAAGAGCTATTACAGGGCATTCCACATCAAAGTTGTTAACTTTGTCGCCACCCTGCTGTGTAATCCACAAAATATACTTGCAAACTTTTACCATTTAGGGATATTATTTCAGCGCTTCTTGCGCATCTGTTTACATTCCCCTCACCCGCCATATCCTAAACTTATAAGAACGCTACTACACTTGATCTTATACAAAAGGTTCTTAGAAGTGCTGTTTGGGGAGTAGCCTATAGACAGGGGCTTGGATTGGCGAAAGCAGCGGAGCGCCAGCTCCATGCCAAGATCCAACTAACATAGTTTTAACTGCAGCACCTTTAATCTACTACTAGTTCACTGCCTCCATACATGGTCCCCTTATCAAACGAGCTGTGTCAGGCAGAATTTTGGGTTGTTTTCATGGCTTCCATGTTAACTTTGTCGCCACCCTGCTGTGTAATCCACAAAATATACTGGCAAACTTTTATCATGTACCGATATTATTTGAGCGCTTCTTGCTCACCTCCTTTGGTTCCTCTCTGCCACCCATTGGTTTGAAGCCTGAGTCCATTTAGGGTATGTCGCCATGACACTCTCTAGCCTGCTGCCGCTGCCTCTGCATGCCGTCCCCTATAGTGTCAGGGTCAATTATTGGATGTTTTAGATGCTATCTAGCTTCATTCTGTCACTCTGTCATGGCCATGCTGTTGCCCATAATTTTGGCATAATGGTGCGATTAGGCAGCCTCAGAGGCATCCATGCATGCTGCCCCTGCTGTTTCCTGTCCATTTCCGTGGTGTTTCCATCCTTTTCTGAGGTTCCCAGGTGTTTGGCCAAGCTTCCCTGTGCAGAGCCTTGGTCCCCTTGAAAAATGCTCGAGTCTCCCATTGACTTCAATGGGGTTCGTTATTCGAGACGAGCACTCGAGCATCGGGAAAAGTTCGTCTCGAATAACGAGTACCCGAGCATTTTAGTGTTCGCTCATCTCTAGTTACCACCATCAGGAGAGAAAACCTGTTGTTACCGGTACCCGCACATTTTAAGAAGTGTAACCACTCTTTACCACAATTAAAATATCAGGTTATTGATAAAATCAATCCCCCAAGGAGAGGTGGATACATCACCAAAATGCTCTTACAGAAAGAGGCATTCTGGATACATGAGTTAAAAACCCTTGAACCATATGGTCTCAACAGGGACTATGAGATTGGTCACTTTTGAATTGATTCCATATTATTCTATTACAGACACAGAATATTTGAGCTCTACTGATTTGGGGCGAAGATATGGTATGAAACATATTATTTTCTGATGTAAATTATTTTCAAATGTAAATATGTCCTTGATATCAAATAATTCTAGCTAAAATATGATTGTACAGATCAGTGATTTCCTATAATTGCGTTAGTATCCATTGTCTCTTAATTTTCCTTCCTTAGTATATTTTTGGACAAATTATTGACTAGTGTTTAAGTCATTCTTCCCTATACAGAAATACATGTATAGTTGTTATGTACCTACCAGTGAAAATCCATCTGCATACCGAAAGGAAACGGGCTTGACGATCGCATCACGGAGAATGAATCACATGACACAATCACGTGACGGGTGATTGATCACAAGACCCGGAAACCACATGACGGATGACGCAGTTAATGACGTGTCATTTATTCATTGGACGTTTATTTTCTTTATATAGTCTGTTAGAACGTTAGCAAAACAGCTGATGAAGGCTCGGGAAGAGCCGAAAAACGCGTTTGCGATACTTTTTGCTTGTACTTGAAAAGCTTATCTAATTAAAAAACCTTTCTTGAATTTGACTTACCTCGAAGTGCCGGGATCCTTGTTTCCTTTGAATTACATTCCTATCCACGAGCACGAGGAACGAGTCACCGAGTGCCGACCAGCATTACAAAAACTTTTGATAATTAATAGGCACGTGCACCGGCTCCAATGATATCAAACACTTTGAGCTTCAATGACGAAGAAGCCGAACGGATCATCTCACAAGCCACCGCGTCAACTGACTTTTTACAAGTCCCGACTAGTGAGTATAAAAGAAGAGATTGGGAACGAGCAGCGAAAAGGCTGACGGCCTACGAGCTTCATGCTACTACCCTCGCAGAATATTTCCGGGTAGGCAGAATTCCCAGGGGATTGCGAGTACAACTCCGTCCCACTTTCTTTGCAGAAGATCCGGAATACACTAAGAAATTTGAAGGCATACTTAATAAATGTTCAATGGACATTATTCTATTGACGGTTGATCATTTACAACAGTCAATTGCAAAGTTGAAGGAAGAAACTAAAACTACCGAACAACAACTGGAGGATTCCCTTCCAAAAGAGGAATTTGAGACCTTGAAAACCACGGTGAACAAATACCTGGAGGAATTTAGAGTTGAAACACAGGAGAAAAAGAAGAAAAAATTTATTCGTGACTCCGAGGATTATTCGTTAAAAAGAATTTATAAATGGCAGGAATCGCCAGGTTCCTCTTACCCTACATGGAGAGCGATAAGGAGCGGGTACGAATCATCAAGCTCCGGCAGCGATCGCCAATATTTAAGAAAAGATGGCCGTCCTTTTTCCAGGAGGGGCCGACCACCAGGACGCACAAGAGGACGAGGAGAGCGGGGCGACACTTTCCGAGAAAATCCGGTGTTAACAAGATCACAGGTACACAACTACAACCCCCCTCCCTTGTGATTAACATTTCTTCTGAAAACCTCTCCCCAGATGAAATTGGAGTATTACAGAAGGGTTTATCCCTCAGTCCAATAGAGACACTGGATACATTTAACCTGGACATAGACTTACATAAATTATTTCGTAACATAAGGTTAAAAACACACTTTTCGATGGAACCAATCCCTCAATGACTTGAGGTTATGACCGACCCCAAAAAAACAATTACTTTATCCCAACTGGGTTTCACCCTTAAGAGCCGATACAACCCACCTAAATCACACCATCCAGTGGAAACCTTTGTTCAACTGGTCAATAGAGATATAGAAAAGATCACCACGGAAATAAAAAAAGGTACCTATCGTGTCAGTCAGAATTTGTCCATATCAGAGAGAAGGGCGCTCAATGATCTGTTACATAAAGAGAATACCATTATAAAGCCCGCGGATAAGGGCGGTTCCATAGTGGTAATGGATAAATCTACTTACAAAAATGAGATCATTCGCCAACTCTCTGATCAGGACACATACGAAAAATTATCCAGAAATCCTACTACAGACATCAAAATGAAAATTGATGATTTAATAACTAGAAGTAGAAATGAAAATGTAATCGATGACAAACTTGCTAAATTTTTGCATAAGGAGTCACCAATTATTCCTGTATTTTATATATTACCTAAAGTACACAAATCTCTTCAAAACCCACCCGGGAGACCAATTGTGTCCTCCATGGAATCCTTATTATCTCCACTTGCAAAAGTACTGGAGAAATTGTTGACTCCTTTAACAAAAAAAACACCCTCTTTCCTTTTAGACACAGGTGCCTTCCTAGAAACTATACGGGGATTTTCCGATGTTTCACTAGAAAGTTGGCTAGTCACTATCGATGTAACAAGTTTGTATACTTCCATAGACCATAAGAGAGGTATTGAGGCTATTGAATGGATACTACAAGAAAGTGACTATGATGCTGAACAAAAAAAGTTCATTTTGGATTGTTTAGAGTTAACCTTATATAACAACTTTTTTATGTTTCAGGAAGAATTTTATTTACAGAAACGAGGTACGGCCATGGGGTCGAATGTGGCCCCCCCATATGCAAATTCGTTTATGGCCCACTTTGAAAATCAATTCGTCTATCCGAATGTGTTATTTAGGAATCATGTTAAAACTTGGAAACGCTTCATAGACGATATCTTTTGCATATGGGAGGGGCCACTCGACACTCTTCTAAGTTTTCAGGAACATCTAAATTCCGTATGGGAAGAATTAAAATTTACCTTGACATACAGTCAACATGAGATAAGCTTCCTTGACACTAAAATCATCAAACAAGGGAATGGCACATTATCCTCTGATATCTTTAGGAAAGACACAGACCGCAATAGTCTTTTACATCTTCAAAGTGCCCATCCCCTTGCGGTCAAGAGATCAATTCCTAAGTCTCAGTTTCAACGAGTTGACCGTATAGTTTCAGACCCCATCCTCAAACAAACTAGACTTGAAGAAATGGAAAATAGGTTTTTACAAAGGGGGTACCCAGTTAAGATACTCAATGAATCAAGACAATTACCATACAATAGAAGACCCATAATCACACCACGTCTCCCATTTGTGAGACAGTTCCATCCACTAATACATAAGATAGATAACACTATTAGGAAACATTGGCACTTATTGAAAGATACGTATCAAAACATACCGGAATTTCAAGAACCCCCGTTAATATGCAATAAAAGACTTCCTACATTACGGAATAGATTAGTCAGGGCTGACTTTGGAAGTGGAAAAAGGTCCACTATACAAACTTTACTTCGAAGAAAAATGGCACTTTTCCTTGCCTAAGCTGCCAACAATGCAGCAATGTTAACAAAAGTGACACTTTTTTTCATCCCCACTCAGGACGTGCTTATAAGATTAAAGGGTTTTTTACCTGCCATTCTAAGGACGTAATTTATACAATCAAGTGTCCTTGCGGCCTTCTGTACGTTGGAGAGACACGCCAGCGTGTAGGTGACCGCATAGGACAACACAAATCCACCATCAGGAGAGAAAACCTGTTGTTACCGGTACCCGCACATTTTAAGAAGTGTAACCACTCTTTACCACAATTAAAATATCAGGTTATTGATAAAATCAATCCCCCAAGGAGAGGTGGAAACATCACCAAAATGCTCTTACAGAAAGAGGCATTCTGGATACATGAGTTAAAAACCCTTGAACCATATGGTCTCAACAGGGACTATGAGATTGGTCACTTTTGAATTGATTCCATATTATTCTATTACAGACACAGAATATTTGAGCTCTACTGATTTGGGGCGAAGATATGGTATGAAACATATTATTTTCTGATGTAAATTATTTTCAAATGTAAATATGTCCTTGATATCAAATAATTCTAGCTAAAATATGATTGTACAGATCAGTGATTTCCTATAATTGCGTTAGTATCCATTGTCTCTTAATTTTCCTTCCTTAGTATATTTTTGGACAAATTATTGACTAGTGTTTAAGTCATTCTTCCCTATACAGAAATACATGTATAGTTGTTATGTACCTACCAGTGAAAATCCATCTGCATACCGAAAGGAAACGGGCTTGACGATCGCATCACGGAGAATGAATCACATGACACAATCACGTGACGGGTGATTGATCACAAGACCCGGAAACCACATGACGGATGACGCAGTTAATGACGTGTCATTTATTCATTGGACGTTTATTTTCTTTATATAGTCTGTTAGAACGTTAGCAAAACAGCTGATGAAGGCTCGGGAAGAGCCGAAAAACGCGTTTGCGATACTTTTTGCTTGTACTTGAAAAGCTTATCTAATTAAAAAACCCTTCTTGAATTTGACTTACCTCGAAGTGCCGGGATCCTCATTTTCAGTAAATCAGTTTTCCCTCCCGTACTCCACTGGTAGCTGATAGATAAGAAGCTGATAAAGTTTCTAATAACTCTTTACAGACAATCACTGAATAGGCTTATCTTATTAAAAAGCCGCCCTCTCCTCTTCTGTTCAAGAACTCTATCAGCAACATTGCTCTCTGCAGGAGAAGAAAGAAGCAAACTGAAAATGGAATGGAAGCGTTTCTTTCTTAATAAAGTATACAACATGTTTGCTTTTATCACTTGCACTATTCACTTCTTAAATAAAAAAAAACACCCCTAGTCCCTCGTATATAAAAATATAAGAATTTGTTTCTCCCCATCTCAAAATTCCTGGGACTAGTCCTTTCAATTTGGTTATGTGATCTCCCCAAAAGTTTATTAAAATTACATACATTTTCGTCCGATATCTGACTAGAGGTCTCTTCCTGCTGATGAACTATACTATGCAAGCTATCCAAAAAGGGGCGGACATCAGCCTACTGTAGCTACAAATGATAAAGGTTGCTTCTGTCAGAAAGATCTAATGATGGAGATGACACTGCAGCCTACTGATGGTCCCTACGGTCTCTTACATATTGTAGGGGAATACATCACAAGCATGTAGAAGTGGTACAATTTGAGGCTTTGAATGTGATTATATGCTAATCAATTATGTAATGCTGGTGATGGGTTCCACCCCTTGTCGCGTTTCCTGTCGTAGGCTTATCTTCAGCCGCCATGTTTGGTCATTTTTCAGCTCTCTTAGGGCACAGGCGGCGCCTCTCTCTCCTTCTCAAAGGAGCAGGGCATTTCCCAGCTAGTCTATGCTAGCCTATTACCATGCACCTCCAGTCATATAGTGCAGCATGCCCTATTCTCCATGCTTGAGAAAGGTTGTTCGTTAGGTCTCACTTGTTGTATGGTATCTGAATCTGCTTGTCTTCCCGTGTATGACCCCGGCTTGTATTCTGAACCTGTGCAGCCTGCCACGACCCCCGGCTTGTTCACATTTCTGATTGTACGCACCATGCCTCGACTCAGACTGACTGACTGACTACCCGCTCTGTCTGACCACTTAGTACCCCGTACCGGTGTCTCTTTGCCCGCTGGGCCACCTGCTATCTGCACTGGAACCACCACAAGAGGTAGAGGCCTTAAAATCTCCATGCAGCAAAGTCTAGATCCCTGTGTAGGGGTGAATGGGTGAATACCAGAGAGGTCCAGGGATAATGCCCTTACTGTGTGGTCCAAAGTCAAACCAGTTGGGAAGGACAGTGGGTTCGCAACCCGCTGCTTGTTACAGATTATAGGATAGATAACTAACAGTACGGTGATGTAGAATTCTAACAATGAAGATGGTGTCTTACAGGTTGTTTCATATAGAAAATAGCCTCTCTCTCACAATCTGCACTTCCTGTAATGGTAGAAGAAGTAAAATTATTTTTAGAGCATCTCTTAAAGTACAATTTTGCTGAACTGCATAAAGTATAGCACAAATTTCTTGTGAAAGCTACAAAATGGAAAAAAAACACTGCAAACTGAGCAAAGGTTTGTGAAACCATGTGAAATATTCCACACTAAAGAGCTGAAAATCAATGAGCAATTTTAGCACTCGTGTTGACTAATCTTCTCTTGGACTTATCAGCTGGTTTATATCTAAATTGTTCCACAGCATAAAGCAGAAGACATTTCTGTAAGCTCTGGGATTTAAGTTGTACTTGGTGAGGTACAAAAACATCTATGCTTTCCTGGGCAAAACATCTTGTCAAATATTAATCCAAAAATTTCTTCCTGGTGGCATTTCATACAACAAAGTATTAGACACAGTACAAGACATTAAAAAACATAAAACTATCTAGATAAAAACAAGTGTAAATAGAAAAAAAAATCAATTTTGTCACTACACATATGTCTATTTCCTTCCACAATTCTGGGGAAAGCCTCATGCAGACGATTGTGAAATAGGGGGTCACATTTCACCATTTACTTCTATGGGCTCATGTGTACTGCCGTGGAATCACTTTCATCATGTTCACAATTTTTTATCCTGATTTTTTTTTCCTTTTACAGACTTTTAGCTTGTTTCCAAAATTACCCACAACTCTCAGGCAGAACCATTTACATGTGGGAAATATTCCACTGTGAGACTCCATTTGTTTACTTGGGAGGGTTGGAGATTTTGGCAAGACAACGAGGTCTTGTCTTTGCAAAATTTAATACCTATTTTTTGTCAATTCAGGACAGGATTGAGATTCCCATATTTGGATAGTTTGCAGATGATGTTCCTGGGGCCAGGCAGCCCCATTTCTAACTTTCATTGATTGGAATTTTGAGGATTCAGGGCCGCAGAGACTTTATTTCCACTTTATATACCCATATACTGCCAAGCTCAAAGGGGTATTCTCGTCTGGGCATTCACATTCAGTTTGATAAATCTGCCATATATAAACATTTCTTCAATAGGATGTTATTAAAAAAAATGTTCCTGTGTGAAGATAATTTCTCATAAATGTAGTCATTTTGTCCCTTAGAAACGAGATAGCTTCCTCGGTTATGGCCACCTCTGCTGGAGGAATCGCACAAATAAACAAAAAGTTTTTGTATATGAAATGTCCAGGAGTTACTGCATGTCCCACAGCCGTCCTGTGGTAATGGATACTGAATCCAGGAGGTCAGGCAGGACTCATTAGCACATGTCTGGCCACCACTACCAAAATGTGAGGTGGTCGTAACCGAGGAAACCATCTCGTTTCTAAGGGACAACATGGCTATGTTTATGGGAAATTATCCTCACACAGGAACATTTTTTTTAATAACATCCAATTGAAGAAATGTTTATATATGGAAGATTAGTGAAACTGAATGTGAGTGCCCAGACGAGAATACCCCTTCAAGTATAAACAGCTATGTGTAGAAGCATGGCGGAGGAGATGTGTTCTCACATTGTCAAATAAGCATTTGAGCAAGGCCTTAAAAGGCCTGTATTATGTCTCTTCAACAGCCATTAATAAAATTACACAGCTTTTTATCCTATACCGATTATCTAACTCCTTACACAAGATGGGTCACTTTAGCTTAGCAATTGGTGGCTGGGTTTTACTTATATAAACTCATTCTTGGGCAAAGTGCGGGACCTTTTGTCTGAAATACTCTTTGCACCTGTCCCCTGAGATCTGTTTGCTGGGAGTCCTAGATGAAGAGGTATGGCCATACCATGTCCTAATCTTCCTTCGGGATGCCTGTTAATGGCTAAAAAGGCAGTTGCTCTGAGGTGGATCGTCCTTCCTATCCCAGTAACGCTATTGGTAAAATGTTAACTCTAGTTAATATTGTATATAAACACTGTGGCTGCTCACAGTAATTTCGGAAGATCTGGGACGTGATTAGATCTTCCCCATCTCACTTTTGCAGGGTCTCATAGCTACACCTCTGTTCTTCTATACTGTGTATTTTATGCTATAATGTGTGATGGTTTTTTTTGAACATTTTTATTAATTTTTCTTCCCACAAGTAAAAACAATACAATATAATGCACATACAAACAAACATACATAAAACATAAAAAAAGAATGACATGTGATGTGTGATGTATTATGCAATGTGTGTATTTTCTTAAAAACGAGCTAAAAAGAAAAATATTTTGGGTCATGACTATGAAGATTACTAATATGAGTAAAATGACTAATTGTCAATTATTCATAAGGCTGTGATTATTCTAAACCGGATTTTATGGCTCTGAAATGTATAGCTGTAACTTTCTTACCATTAATTTCTTGTATAAACATATTTCACATAATAGTTGCTGCTTGCACAGCATGAATTTACAATATTGTATCCAAAGCGCTAGGATCCAGTAAAGGTCTCGGCTAGCTTCTCCAAATTTGTACTGAATTAGTTTTAGGAGTCTTTATGCAAAGTTAAGGGTAGTCACATGTGTGATGCGGGTACATAGTAAAAAGTTGTACTTTTAAAAAATATTTAGAGCAAAATGTCATAAATATCCCAGACCTGATTTTTATAAAAAAATATTTACTTTTTTTGGGATTTTAGATCAGGTCACTTTTATTGTTTGTTGCAAAGAGTTTCACAAATGCAACCATCCTCCATGATACAGAGAGAATAATCCATAATAAAAGCTACATGCTGAGAAGTGTGGATTATGTGGGTCACAGCTGACATATTTATATACTTAAGTATAACCTAGTCTTATCTCAGGTCAACCTCATACTGTTTGGTGTATGGGTGTAGTGGGGACTAGGAGCATGAGACACCAATCGGACATACTAGAGATTTTTACGTGTGTCCAGTTGGCGCGGAGTATGTGACATGCATCTCGGTACTGCTAAATCTTCAATTGCTGGAGTGTAATAGAATTTCCTGACTCAAATGTCATCTTCTCTTGTCACATCTCTAAGCCTCTTATCAGAGAATACAGCTCACTTTTGATGGAATTACCAGATGAACTTGTAAGATGGATTTCAGGTTGTTCCAAATGTCTAAACTTTGGCGTCTCTGGTGTCTCAAGAAGCCAGAAAGGACAACTCATTAATAAAACGTCAGCAGAGCCTCACGCCAGGCATAGTCAAATAGACAAGCTTTGCTGAGTGTGGGGAAAATGGCAGATGTGTTCATGAACTGACATCATATCGCAAATGAGTAAAAAATTATTTTAGGCCAAGCGCAACATATTATCATTTATACATTGTTAATGCTTGAAAATGGCTGCATAGAGACAGCTGAAACGTTGCATCTGCCCACTGGCGAAATAAACACCAGTTTTTTTCACGGAGTGCTGCTTTCCTGTGTTTTATCCTGATTACCCATGGGATTTGGAGTCGGATCCTTTTGAAGCTTGCACCCACTACGAATCATAATTCGCTTTTTTCATTGTGCTGCTCCCCATCTACAATTTTTTTCCTGCTATACATTGTTACTAAATATTATGCCAGACTTCATAGTAATTTATGATAAAATCGCATGGGAAAAAACACAGACCCCAATGAATTATAAAGTATTTATGTAGGTACTATACATGTAGGATTAGATATACAGGTGGATAGATGTGATAGTAAGAAAAAAACAGGGCCCCAGGTAGCTGATTGAAGCTACTATAAGCTTCTAGTAAGAAGAACTAAAGTAATTGGTCCCTACAGTAACCTACAGATTGATCAAATCATGACTCCCATAAAAACAATTCAACACAATGGGGCTCATTTACTTACTCGGTCCAGTCGCGATCCAGCGTCTCGTTCTCCGACGAGGATTTGGGTTCTGCCGGATTTTACTAAGCTCCATGCACCCGATATCCAGCAGGTGTCGTTGCTGCGCCGAGATCAGACGGAGTTCACCTGCTTCTTCCCGGTGCATGTGAGTGCTTGATCTTGCGACACTTTTCGTTTTTTAAATTCCAATCTTTTTCCGAATCCGTCGGGTTGTCCAACGGCCACGCCCCCCGATTTATGTCGTGTGAAAGCCGGCGCAAGCTGCCGAAAACCGATAGCATGCGCCAAAATCCCGGCGGAATTCGTCGCAAAACAGAAAAATTCGGGAAACCTGACAAAAGTGCGGCCGCGGAGCCCTTAGTAAATGAGCCCCAATGAGAGAGATGTAAGAATGTGGCGCAGGCTCTGCCAGCGCAAAGACAGACAGTTTTTACTGCGCCACATTTATCACTGTGATGTTAAATTCTGGCGCAGTTGAAAACTGTTGTATTCTACATTACAACCTCTTAGAATTGTTCTAAACTGTACGTCATAATCTGGTGCAAAGTCAGAAAGAATTTCCTCGCACAAATTAACAAAAAACCTTAATGACTGCAGTTCACAACACAATGAGAAGTGGTTGTTATCAATGGGTAGTGATTCAATGATACAAAACTATGTTTTCTCAATAAGCTGTTCATCTTATAACAAACATTTTAAAACAAAAGATAAGGGTTCCCTGCAGCACATTTGCCCCTGGAACAGTCAAGACACCCCCCATGTGTATGAGCCAGTATGTACCTCCAAAAAAGGGTGGAATGCGCGGTTGTTACTAATGCAAGTAAATGTTTACACTCAGACTTTACACTCAATAACTAAACTATTAACATGAAAAAACAGTTGCAGAAAGCTCATAATTTATTTTTCAGTGTGCCAGCGCGATCCGCAGCAGGAGACCGGCTGTTGCATACAGCCTGTCCCTAAGACGTCTGCCCAACATGGAGATCGCTCTGTGCCATTCAACTCCTTAACTGCCGCGATCGACAACGAACGCAGCAGCTAAGGAGAGAGGCTCTCCCGGCCCCCTGCAGCGCGATCACGGGTTGTCATGGCAACCGAAGGTCTGACAAAGACCACTATGTCTGCCATGTATGGTGGCCTATGAGATTCAGTGCAAGACTGGGCAAAATGTCAGTAAAACACTGACAAGCACAATACATTGCAGTACAGAAGTACTGCAATGTATTATAAAAGGGATCAATGTATCCCCAGTGTAAGTTCCCTAGTGGGACAGTAAAAAAAAGTTAAATAAAGTAAACTCCATTCCCTATTACTTATATATAAAATAAAATAATCAAAATGACCCCCTAAACA
The DNA here is from genome assembly GCF_040894005.1 of Engystomops pustulosus. NCBI lineage: Eukaryota > Metazoa > Chordata > Amphibia > Anura > Leptodactylidae > Engystomops > Engystomops pustulosus. Next base: position 78,092,494 of record NC_092418.1, on the reverse strand, counting down.
CAAAATTGGCATTGCCGCATCCATAGCGACCTTGGCCAAGCATCTATAACATTATTATACCCGTATTGTCAGGTGTATAAAAAATAAAAAACTAACTAAAAATTGCAATTTTAGTGCTTCCTACCTCCCAAAAGCATGTAATAGAAAGCAATCAAAAGGTCAAATGTACTCTATAATAGGATCAATCTAACTGTTACCTTTTCCCAAAATAAACGAGCCCTAATAACTCTCTTTTGATAGAGAAATAAAAAAGTTATAGCTCTCAGAATATGGTGACAATTAGGAAAAGGCGGTTTCCAGTAAAAAAAAACGTTTTTATTTCCTCAAGTAGTAAAATATAAGAGAAACTGTGCATGTTTGATATCTCCTTAACCGTAATAACCTATAGAATAATTATATCATGTTTACTCTACTGCACAGTGAATTGAGTAAATGTTTAAATTAAATAAAGAGCAAGCAAAACAGTTGTTTTATTCTGTACGGTTGCAGGAAAGAGTTAAGAAATTTGCTCTTAAAAATTAAGCATCATCATGCTATTTTTACCATGAAAATAAACCCATTGGAAAATATGAATCTTCCTTCAAAAAACAAGCCCTTATATGCCCGTGTCAGAAAAAAAATAAAAAGTTATACCTTTTGGAATTTGGACAAGAAATAAAAGTATGGCAAGTCTGTGTCCTGAAGGCCATTTTAGGTTTTGTCCTTAAGTTGTTAAGAAGTGTGTGTGTTCATATACTCTAAGTCTGTAAATGGTACTGTATGTATGTGTGTGTGTATACGATGTGTTAAAAATATGTATATGCTGGATGTGTAATTGTATAATTATATATTCTATATTTGTGTGCCTTTGGTATGTATTTGTGTATAAGATTTTTATATACCGTACGTAAGTATTAATGTTTATGTGTATGCATAAAAGTATATATACTCGAGTATAAGCCTAGTTTTTCAGCACAAAAAATGTGCTGAAAAAGCCTAACTCGGCTTATACTCGAGTCAAGGGGAAAAAACATAAAGTGAACTCTCCTTCTGATGCTCCCCGGCATCCATCTCGGCTCCGACATTGGGTCCTGGCACGTCACAGTCTTCGTGGCTGATGTCATGGTGCCTGCGATGGACCGGGAGGGGCTGGCAGGCTATATACTCGAGGGGGCAGGCAGGCTATATACTCGAGGGGGCAGGCAGGCAGGCTATATACTCGAGGGGGCAGGCAGGCTATATACTCGAGGGGGCAGGCAGGCTATATACATGAGGGGGCAGGCAGGCTATATACTCCAGGGGGCTGGCAGGCTATACACTACAGGGGCCTTTCAGGCTATATACTCCAGGGGGTTGGCAGGCTATATACTGGGGGGGCTGTGACCAATGCATTTTCCACCCTCGGCTTATACTCGAGTCAATAGGTTTTTCAAGTTTTTTGTGTCAAAATTAGGGGTCTCGGCTTATACTCGGGTATATACGGTAAATGTGTGTATGTGTATATAAATGTGTGTGATTGCATAAACAAGTGTGAGTGTAACGATATGCATGATTTTTTTTTAAGAGAAAGAGTGGGGTTCCATTCAGATGTCTGCTATGGGGCCCAGTCTCTCCTAGTTATGCCCTTGAAAGTGGCATCAATATACAAGTAAGATCTAAAGAGCCTATGCATAACAACAGTATGGAAAGTATGTCATTGTTACAAAACTCAATCTTTTTTCTGGATCTCTGGTATCCTAGTAAGTCTGCATACCAATACATCATTTATCACTAAGTGAGGCGCCAGCATCCTCACTAGTGCACAGCATGGAGGGTACAGGTGCATTTGGAATATCCTGCAGCTTTTTGCCACTACAATAAAGCATGTCTTAGGCCGGGAACACGCATATTGATTCCACTGCCAAGTAAGCATTTTTTAAGGGTGTTTAAACAATTACTGCGCCTACATCATGTACCTTTACTTTTAATAGATTCTTAAAGGTCAATGAATTCTAGATTCGTTTTTATAGAATTTTGCTGTGAATCAATGATTTTTACTGAAGGTCTTTTCTGATACTATACTGTGACACAGGGAATAGCCGAACTGTATTTTCAAGAAGTTAAAGGAAAATATAGACCCAGCGTAATAAAAAATCCAACCTAGGCACAAAACTTTGTAAGATCAATGGGTACACCAGCCGGCTTAAGACATTAAAATGCCAGCTTGTTTTATGTGGTGATAAATACACCCTATCATGTCTTTATATTTTATTACAGCTACTTTATTCCCGGGTAGCCTTACATATGACACATCTAATCATTCATGTCATGAATATAAACCCAGCTGTATTCTACAAAAAATGGCTTTCTACAATAATGTCATGATGGGGTTTTTTTCTTCTGCCTTTAGCTGTTATTTCTATAAAACAAGTGGGTAGCAAATGTTCATCTCTATTGGCAGGGGATTGTGGACAGGTTGGAAGTAAAGGGATCATTTTTATAGGGCAATAAATTTCACTTTATCACTTTTATAAACACTTTTTATTCTGTAAAATATGGCTGTAAAAAAACTAATGAGCTGACACGCCACACTAAAATGTAAAGGTCTATTTAGGAGACACTTTAACTACAATATTAGGGAAATACATAAACTTTTCTGTAATATCAGGATATCCAAAGAGTTCCCCAAAGGCAGCAAAAAGACCCAAAAAAATGAAAACGCAATTAGTTTGAGGACAGGCAATGTGGGCAAATGCAATATGTACTATACCTAGAAGGTTCTTTCATGTATCTAGAGGGTTCCCGAATACATAGTAAATGTCAAGCAACAAGAATTGGGAATTACTGCCCTATAATATGTTCCCCTTAACAAGCCAAGAAGATTCGGTAGTCACAGCAAAGTCCCAATCCCTCGCCCAATAGTGTAGACTATTTTCAAAGACAAGTGACCTGTCAACAGAGTGCTCTAAGGAGTACTGCATCCATAAACCAAGGATTTATAACTCTATTTTAGCTTTTAATATTAATATTTGAATATACACTCACCGGCCACTTTATTAGGTACACCATGCTAGTAATGGGTTGGACCCCCTTTTGCCTTCAGAACTGCCTCAATTCTTCGTGGCACAGATTCAACAAGGTGCTGGAAGCATTCCTCAGAGATTTTGGTCCATATTGACATGATGGCATCACACAGTTGCCGCAGATTTGTCGGCTGCACATCCATGATGCGAATCTCCCGTTCCACCACATCCCAAAGATGCTCTATTGGATTGAGATCTGGTGACTGTGGAGGCCATTTGAGTACAGCAAACTCATTGTCATGTTCAAGAAACCAGTCTGAGATGATTCCAGCTTTATGACATGGCGCATTATCCTGCTGAAAGTAGCCATCAGATGTTGGGTACATTGTGGTCATAAAGGGATGGACTTGGTCAGCAACAATACTCAGGTAGGCTGTGACGTTGCAACGATGCTCAATTGGTACCAAGGGGCCCAAAGAGTGCCAAGAAAATATTCCCCACACCATGACACCACCACCACCAGCCTGAACCGTTGATACAAGGCAGGATGGATCCATGCTTTCATGTTGTTGACGCCAAATTCTGACCCTACCATCCGAATGTCACAGGCAACGTTTTTCCAATCTTCTACTGTCCAATTTCTTGTGCAAATTGTAGCCTCAGTTTCCTGTTCTTAGCTGAAAGGAGTGGCACCCGGTCTGGTCTTCTGCTGCTGTAGCCCATCTGCCTCAAAGTTCGACGTACTGTGCGTTCAGAGATGCTCTTCTACCTACCTTGGTTGTAACGGGTGGCGATTTGAGTCACTGTTGCCTTTCTATCAGCTCGAACCAGTCTGCCCATTCTCCTCTGACCTCTGCCATCAACAAGGCATTTCCGCCCACAGAACTGCCGCTCACTGGATGTTTTTTCTTTTTCGGACCATTCTCTGTAAACCCTAGAGATGGTTGTGCGTGAAAATCCCAGTAGATCAGCAGTTTCTGAAATACTCAGACCAGCCCTTCTGGCACCAACAACCATGCCACGTTCAAAGGCACTCAAATCACCTTTCTTCCCCATACTGATGCTCGGTTTGAACTGAAGGAGATTGTCTTGACCATGTCTACATGCCTAAATGCACTGAGTTGCCGCCACGTGATTGGCTGATTAGAAATTAAGTGTTAACGAGCAGTTGGATAGGTGTACCTAATAAAGTGGCCGGTGAGTGTATGGTATAAAATTACATAAAGTTCAAAAAATGGTGTTGAAGAAATACAATACATTTCCTTGCCCAGGATTAATAGCCCCAATAATTCTTTTCTACAAATAGCTATTTTTGGAACCTAACATGAATACTTCTCAGGAATCAATCTGTGGTAGGGATCAGGGATGGTGGGGGGGCTATTTAGGTGAAAGAACCTCTCACCTAAATATAGGCAGGAGAAGTTGAAGGGGTTGTCTGTGTTTATTAACGAGATGACTGGGGGGAGGGTTGTAAAAACAAAAATAACTTGTATGTATTTACCTTCTCCACTGCTCCCAGTGTCCCACACCGTAGTCTGATGGAATCTTACCCTTATATGAATACAGAGGTAGCACCTCAGCTCCGACAGCTTGCACCGGTCTGCCACGCCAACACCCATTCCCTGTCTCTGCACCTGATATAGCATTGCTTTTAATGTTTATAAGGCACTGGGACAGCTGGGTGTGCGACACAGGTGGGTGTGCAACGCAAGTGGAACTAGTTGGAGCCGAGCATACCTGACCCTGTAAATGAACAGAGGCACAGCACTGACAGATGGCAGAGCAGGACATCAGGAGCACCAGAGAAGGTGTGCACAAGTTCTTTTTTTTACGGCTTCCTGCAGGCCACCTCTAGATTTTTTAATAAACTTTGTCAACCCCTTTACGGTGTGCAAAAAATGAGCTCTCATACTCCTGTACAGAAATTTGGAGTCCATCTGTCAAAGGTTAAAGCTTGTTTATGTAAACTCCAGTTTCTCAGTAGGTAACAGGACTGCCAAAAATGTAATCCATGCAGAGAATCCTGGTAATAAACCAAGGTCACTAGCACAGCACCCCAAAACACATAAGGCATGGCAATTCACCTTATTTGCATTGGCTCCTTATAGCCTGCTTCTTCCACAGGTTGGAGCAGCTATGGGGAGAGTCTGCCCAGTGATTTATGGAGCTCTTGCAGCTGACTTATTAATACTCTTCATTAAGCAGCCATGTGTCTGCAGGGGGTTCAGAGAGAAAGGCCTAACCTCCTCATGCTTGTTCTTTTCCATGGGGTTGATACACATTTACAGCACAAATATGACACACTGGCTATATTAGATTAGCTGAAACCACCAAATTAAGTGGTAGCTGTTGACTACTTCCTAAAGTGGCCCCCGTAGAGATGCATCAGGTATGTTAAACCCTCATAAACATGTGCACTTTTCCAAGCTGAGCGTGCATTGGTGTGGGTCTCAGAGAGATCTAATGTGTGTTGGCTGCCTTAGTGACAACAGTATCTACAACTATACAACCGTGCCTGCCTTTTGGCTAGGCTTAGACTGGCATTCACTGCTTGCCCTTGGCGACAATTACATCTGAAAAGGCCAGATACAAGATGCCAGGAAATGTGTTAGAGAAAAGCATCTTATTAAGACCAATTTACTTTCTTTTATAGATATACTCTCTTATATTGTAGCTTCACCCAAATTCTAATTTCGAAAGACATTCTTTTTTTTTTTACGTGGAATATGTAACACTTCATATCAGGCTTGTTGTCTTTAAATCAGCATCTTTCTATGAAAGACTTTCTTTTCCGATATACAGTAATTAGCAATTGAAAGATGTGTTTAATTTAGTCAGGTTAATGAGCTAAGAAGGTGTGAAATGTAGACAAATGTATGATCACTCAAAGTCCTCCACATATACATTACTAAGCCAAGATTGTGTCACATAATAGAGCATTGCACGTATTAATGGTCTTCTTACCAATGAAAACAAAATGGTTATAAGCATTTGTTTTTATTTTCTTTCTTATTGCTTGTTTTCTGCATAAGAAACTGCACTTCATAGTGACGGTATTTAATTTTCCATGCCGTGTACTGGGACAAGTTAAAACAATTCCAAATGGAGTGCAATTGGTAAAAAACACATTTGCGCCATTTCCCTGTGGGCCCGGTTTTTACGGCTTTCACTGTGCGCCCCAAATGACATGTCTCCTTTTCCATGAGTCGGTATGATCCTAGAGATACCAAATTTATATAGGTTTTATAATGTTTTCATACATTTACAGAAATTAAAACCTCCTGCACAAAAAGAAAAATTCTTTATTTTGCCATATGTCTGGTGCCATATGACTTTTTCATACTTCACTGTACAGGACAGGACTGTACAGGCTTTTGAAAATTTTTATAAAATTATTTCTATGTGTCATTTTTGACTTTGAGGGCTATTTTCCGTTATGGGGTTAAACATAGGGAATAATGGTTATTCCCGTAGGCTAATTAGCATCATTATAAAAGTTGATTTTAGAGCAAAGAAGGCCATGGATAACAAATATAAGATTATTACCACTTTTACGGTACCTGGATCTATGAGTAACTGTCCCTGATTTATCATGCTTGATTTTGAAGGTAGATTTTCTTAAAGCCTCTTTTTCTTAACCTGGCATCATGGCAGTATGGTTTACTTTGGTTGCACATTTTCTATTGACTTGTAGAAATGAAATCCCAAAGTATAATAGTTATTGAATCAAAATCCCAAGCATATAGCCAAAAGTAGGGCAACGTCAGCAGCTATGAAGAGTTGTCCATTAGTTGAGTGCTGAATGTTTCCTTGCAGTGACTCCTTTATCTCTCTATTTAATAGCCCCAATATATGATTGTGTCTGTGCCAGTTTTTTGTCTTTCTTTGAATTAAAAAAGGTCTTTTGAGCTGGCCCATGTATTTATGAAGTGTTTGTGCCACTTTGGTGTTGCAGTTGCACTTTAGAACAGCAACATTCTTTCATTGTCCCTCCTCCCTTGATAGGTGGGGGGAGATTGAACTAAACTCATGAATAGAACTGTACTCATGAGCTCCGGTAGTCTCTAGCTGGACTCAAAAAATACTCATTACAATATCAATTTTGTACAGCCATTCTAATTTGGATTTTGAAATTAAGCTTTCAGAGATCTATTTAATAATGTATGTGGTTTATATTGTGAAAGCTGCTGATAGACTCTCATTACATAGAGGACGTTCTGGAGAGATGTAAAAGATTGCCTAGAATATTACTTTTCCATCCTTATTAGAATACTGCTTTTATGGGCGTTTGTATTAGAAAACGAATGATGGACCGAAACAAAATTATTTTATATTTTTTTCTAATAATAAGTAGTAGTATCAAGCCACTAGGTAAAAACATCAGACAATCCCCTTAAGTTTCAGTTTTGGATAATGTGTTTATTAGAATGAATTTGGAAAGATCGGATAACAGTTGAACCCGTATAAAGCTCTATCAGGCCTAATGATCTGTCCATTTGGTTAAAAAAAAACATCACCACTTTGTATTTTAAAATTCTTGATTCTTTGTTCAGTCAGATGATAAGTGTGGTCAAAGGTATTCGGTAGCTTATCACTCTCTATGTGCCTTAAAGAGGACCTGTCACCACCCCAGACTTCCCAAACTGAACATACCGGCATGTAGGCGCTTGTATCATGATTCTGGGGCACTTGGAATTTTCGTTCTAGCCCCCTCCGTTCCCGAGATATGCTTCCCGTGATCTGACGATTCCGAGGTCTGTATCGTCAGAAAGGAGGAGCTGCAGCACGGGTGGGGGGGGTGTGAGTATTCTAAAATATTCTGACACCATCCAATCAGCGTCGGATGGTGTCAGCTAAGAGTGAGGGCGCGCTGAGCAGCGGCTGCGTGCTCCCGGCATCATGTGTCTGCAGTGCCGGGAGCGCGCAGCCGCTGCTCAGCGCGCCCTCACTCTTAGCTGACACCATCCGACGCTGATTGGATGGTGTCAGAATATTTTAGCATACTCACACCCCCCACCCGTGCTGCAGCTCCTCCTTTCTGACGATACAGACCTCGGAATCGACAGATCACGGGGGGCATATCTCGGGAACGGAGGGGGCTAGAACGAAAATTCCAAGTGCCCCAGAATCATGATACATGTGCCTACATGCCGGTATGTTCAGTTTGGGAAGTCTGGGGTGGTGACAGGTCCTCTTTAACTACTGTTTTGTTCTACTAAAGCCCAACTTAGATTTACTTATTAGTATAATCTTCCTTATCACCATTTCTGATACACATTCTTAAAATAGTAAAAATAGAGGGAAAGAGCCGTGTGGTCTCAGCATGTCTGTCATCAGGAATACTTGACATGAACCATTCTGGAGTTTCGTCTTAGAGTACAACGTTCCTCTGTGATTCCTATAAGAAATATATAAACAGGCCAGGCTGCATACAGCTGCTCTATAGTCACCACTCAAACCTGATTGGCTGCAGCACAATAGAGACTGGAAGTCAGTTCAATGCAAATGTCTAACAAAAGATGCTAAAAAATTGTTGTTTTATATGGAAGTAGGTACTAAAACACTTACATTGGAGATCCATTTATGATCACTTGATTTTTTTCAGAAATAAAGTAATCTCCATTGTTCAACATATATTTTACACAATCAGCAAATTATAGCAATGTACCGTATATGCTCAAGTATAAGCCAAGTTTTTCAGCAAAATTTTTGTGCTGAAAAAGCACCACTCTGAGAGTTTATTATTTTTATGTGCTGGGCAGGGGGGCTGTCATTTTTTGCGACTTTTGATGGCGTTTTCATTGCTTTAATTTTTAGGACTGTGCGACCTTTTGATCATTTTTTATTAATTTTTTTTTGTTTTTCAAGATGGCAAAAAATGCCATTTTCAACTTTGGATGCTATTTTCCATTACGGGGTTAAACGGAGTGAAAAAACGTTATTATATTTTGATAAATCGGGCATTTTTGGACCTGGCAATACCTAATGTGTTTATGATTTTTACTGTTTATTAATATTTATATCAGTTCTAGAGAAAGGGCGGTGATTTGAATTTTTAGGTTTTTTTATTATAATTGTTTTTAAAAGTTTTTTTAATTTTTACTTTTACTATTTTTCAGACTCCCTAGGTTACTTTAACCCTAGGTTTTCTGAAAGATCCTACCATATACTGCCATACTACAGTATGGCAGTATATGGGGATTTTACTCCCCATACATTACAATGTGCTGGTAGCTGTTACCGGTAAACAATGTGCTGCAATATGCAGCAAAGACTTACCGGCTATGGAGAGGGCTCGGCTTGCAAGCCCTCTCCATGCACCAGGACCCGGCGTGCGCCGTACTAGTACGACGCGCGTCGGGAAGGGGGTAATGAAAGAACCATGTGTTGTTGGAGAAAGTTCTGATACACACTTGCATTTACTCTGCCATGTAAGCTGTGTGAGAGGTCCAACTCCTGTTGCAGAAAACATTCCCCAAACCATGACACTTCACTACCTTTCACTGATTTCTTTAAACACTTTGCGTGTATTCTTTCCCCAGTTTGTCGATGAACATAATGTTTCCCATCAGATAAATAAATTAAACTTGCTTTCATCACCAAAATGAACTGTGAACCACTTTTCCTCTGTCCGCACAACATACTCACAGCAAAGGAAAGTCTAGTCTTTTAAATTCTTTCTGCTAAAGAAAGGTTTGCTCACTGCAGAGTGGGCTTTCAGTCTCAAACGTTGTGACATAGTAGGAGGAGATGGATCCTTACCCTCTTCAATGCTGAACTAACTGGGAACTGCAATGTATTTCAGAGACAACCAGCCTTCCGTGGGAGACTTGAATGAGTTTGTGATGTGGTATTCATTGTTCTAGAATTCACAGACAACCAACCTCTTGCTATGGCTGATAGGGCCACCCCCTTGGCCTTTATCTGAAAAACCTGCTCCCGGAATGTTTTAATCATTTTGGTACGGCACACCATTCTTGCAAGTCAGAGAAAAATGAAAAGTTAGGCTGTCAGTTAAATAGGGTTTGTCAAAATGTGGACAGAGCCAGGGGTATTTGAGGTAACCCATACAGTTTGGCTGGCTATGGGGCTGACAAGTTCCATGAAAATCTCCTCTTGATTCTAGGAGGGCTTCATGAATCTGGCTTGTAGTTACCCTCCATTATTAGACCTTTTGCTTTCTCTATAAACCATTTCAATCATTTGAGCATAGATATACAGTAAATACAGGAAGAATGTGTTTAGTTTTTGCTTTGCCTGCATTCTTTTTTGCCAGTTTTATAGATCTCTCTCTAGCAAGTGATAAAGGCCTAAGTGGTATCCAGATATTTTACTGACTTGTCATAACTTTGCTGAGTATTGAATGACAGGGTCTTAATAAAGTTTTCAATCTTCTGTATCCCAAGATTAGAATTTACACTGCACAACTTTCAACATGATTCATTGGCATTCAGCGTCTGATTCATAGTGGAAGAGCTGTTACAAGAAGACAGTCGTTTATTTTGCCAGAAGAGGAGTCACGTGGTTGCTGCGGGACTCGGTTCTATCTGCAGGTGGAAAATATGCCAAAACAGCAGAGCAGTATGAGCTGTAAGTTGACTTATTCCTTATGTATAATGTCTATGTTATCAGACTTCTCCAGACCTTCCTTACTCCAGAATTCCATGGTAAATGTAGCTGTCTAATTAAACCCCGTCAAGAAATCACCGACAAATGGAAGTCACATCCGGCTTATATATAATGCAATTTGTATGCCACAACTTGTCACGTAATATAATACAAAAAGGCAAAACTCTTGCTACCCAAACACAGCATAAAGTTTCCAGGTCTAACTAACCCAGATTACATTGTTTTGATGACCATGCTAACAAGGAAACGGCATTAGTGTTATACTAGATCCAATTTGTTTGCAGCAAACAGTAATGCAATGCTACAATGCCAGCGGCTCTTTTTCAGATAACCCCACTGTTTCCCAGAAAATGTCTATTTGTCTTAGCTCAGGAAGACGCTTGTTAAACACTTACAAGAGACACATAAGAAGAAGAACAAAGCTCCTACGCGTCATGTAATGGAGGAGATTTGGAGCAGAGCGGGCAGCTTGTAAGCCGCTAACATTAAATATGCGTTCTAAGGAGCCATGTTTTAGCCTCATGTACAACACTTCTGATTAGCGCTGATTGGCTACGCTTGTCCACAGCAGGCTCCTAATGAACAGCAGTTACAATGATCATGATTTCTATTAGCAGAAGCCTGCGAGATACCGTCCTCAGCCTCCCAATATGCATTATGGCTTCATCTATTCATCTGTTTAAACTTGAATAAAACTGTTAAATGGGCAACACCAAACTTTCCATGTGATGAGACTACCTGGTAAATCATAGAACTATAAATCACTTCATGTCATTTCCAGGATTCTAAGTAAAATGACACAATGATATTCCTCCAGTGCTCCCTATAAATCACTGCCCCACTTTCAGGATGCCTTGAGTCATGAGGTGTTTACCGGGACATAACAACAGTGGTAGCAGCCATAGCAGTGGCAGGGGGCCCCATCACCTGACCTAACACAATAAAAGTGGAAGATGTGCACCTTTATTTACATATTATGCTGCATTACGTATATAACATATATGTGATGTATATATGCTGTATCTGTGATCTGCATATGCTGTATGGTGTTTGTTATACTGTAATTGTGTATATTTGCTGTACGTTTGTATATGGCAAGTTATCAGTGTGTATATGCACTATATGAGTACGCATGAGTGCATAAATTGATTATTTTTATAATTTGAAATTGTAACTAGCATGAGTGAGTATAGAAATAAGTATATTTTTAAGTGTTAAGGGGGGGGGGGGTCCCCATTTAGAAGACTGTTATGGGTCCCTGACTCTTGTAGTTATGCCCCTGGGTGTTTAGTTTATTCTCCATAAGGAGAATAATTCCCTTACTGACCTATGTCTATCCAAACCAGATCCCTAAACTAAAAAGATGGAATACCAATAAAATAGTGCTTTCTACAGTAGGGTTTCTATTCCTTTTGCAAGAGACTTACTTGTTTGGATATTTTTCCACATCACCTTACAAGTCTTTCTGAAAGTTGATTTTATATGGAAGCAAACAGCATTTGGGTGAATCAAGACACCTTATTGTTCACATTGCAAACCAGTGATGTTGCTTTTCTACTTGCAATTGTTGACATAGCACTGGAGAAATAGTTTTCCTTTTCCCAACCTGAAAAACTTTTTGCATATTCTTTACCCATATTTCTCATGAGAGGATGCATAGACTTTAAGACTGTGCTCCTGGCTAGTAAAATAAACAGAATATACACAAACACCCTTTCTTAGATTGTCGATTTCCTTTAACTGGGTATTCCCACGAAGACAAGATTCTTAAATGGCATCTACCACCAAGATGAAGGACTGTAGGGCTCCATAGGTGTTAGTGGAGTCTGGAGCCCCAGAGGCTCATTTGCATACAGTATTTCATCCTGGTGGTAGATGTTCTTTTAATATAATCAGGATAACAACAAAACACACATTCTCTAATTCACAGTTATTAACAAAAATACGGCATTTGACAGATATAATTGCAACCTGTCTAAATCAGTTCTGGTGTTTACAATTTTGGTTGCTCTCGGATCTTATCATTAATCTTCTAACTTGTATGTCTGGACATGGCAGATCTTTTCATATACAGCTTCTCCTGTCTGCACACTGCAGTGTGATCTCTGGCCCTCCCCCTCATTACAAGACAAGCTCACACACAGATACTCACAGAAACTTGCTGCCGACAAGCAGCAGCATGCACAAACTTACTCTACAAGCTACAGGCAAAATAGGGTCTTTACAGCAGGGGAAGGAGGCATATAACAGAGATGACAGTGTGTGTTATAGGTGAATTATTGTGTTATAGGTGAGTGTCATTGTGTGTTTCTATCTCATGGATCTTATTTCTCATTTCTGATGTGTCTCATCTCTTTGTGTCAGATACTTGCAAATGTTCAGAAGCTAAATGAAAGTGTATATAAACCTGTACCCTGATAACCTAAGCACATTTTCAGCAAACAGGGATCATAATCTGTCTGCTTAGATAGTCCCCGTCCACATGGGAATTTTACCCTAACCATCACTGATTTAAGGAGCTAAAACATCAATAAAACTGAGTAAAATTGTAAAGTAAAAGGGTTAAAAATTATCTTTATTGTGTAAACATCACTAGGGGGTTATAATTTGGGAACTTTCTTTCATGGACAAACCCCTCTAAATAACATGTCAACACCTGCCTTCTGTGGACTCCAGCTGCCATCAAAATCCATTATGATAAACCAAAGGCATGTACTCATAGATCCAGGCACCAAGACTGTGGCAATATTTTTATATTTGTTATCCATGGGCTTTTTCCTTCTTGAACCAACTTTTAAAATTATGGTAATGAGCCTTAAGGGCTACTAAGGCAGTTCCCAGAGGCCCTCCACACTCCCCCTCTGCTCCTGTTTGGCGCTTCCTCGTCCCTCTGCCTGATGTAATTTTACTGCAGCAGAGGAAATTTCAGAATACAGTGGGAGGATAGAAGTGCTCCGGCACATTGTAACAGCCTGTGAATCTGTAGCACAGAGACGCAGCAGTATTTTAAAAGCAATACTGCTATTTTATTAGCAGTATTTTAAAAGTAGATGTAAGAAGGAAGGAGGCCATGGATAAAAATATAAGATTACCGATTACAGTCACGGTGCCTGAATCTATGAGTAAATGTTCCTGGTTTATCCATGCTTGATTTGATGGAAGATTTCCTTTAATGCATTAAAAAATGCTACCCTTTAAGAACAGGCAGCATAATTCTCAATGTAGGGAATATTAACCAGACCACTATCATTGCAATCATCCTAAGTGAACCACAACTGATTGGAAACAATGGAATGCAAAATGCATACTGGAAAGCTTTATGAGTTGTAATTTTATAGAAAATGATGGTACATTGTGTACCATGCTCAAAAGAGCAGCGCAGAATAGAGGGTGACTCCTTACCTGCCATTCACTCCAACTGCCCGGATGGCACGAAAGTCCAAGCGTCAAATTGTCGAGCATATTTTGTTCCATCTCTAACAAAGGGTTTCCAAAAAGTGGACCAGAGAGCCAGGGCCGGCTCCAGGTTTAAGGAGGCCCCTGGGCGACAGAGCCTCAGCGGGCACCTGTGCTCCTTACCTCCCGAAATTTGCATAAAATTTCCTTCCAACATAGTATAATAACCCCATTAGTGCCCCCACCTCCCCCTCACATTGTGATACCAGCTCTGTGTTTAGGCTTGCTGTAGCATGTGAATTACACATGCTGTACTGCGCAGGCAGCAGAGCCATGTCCTGCTTTCTGAGGATGCTCAACCTCCTGCTGATGGCCCTTGATCCTCCACCCACCTCTGTAAACTAGATTCCAGCACGGTGATGTGTCACCTCCTCTAAGCCAATCCTATGGCCTGTGTCGGGGCATTGACATCGCTTTGCTGGTTAACAGGTGTGGGGGGCTATGGAATCATTGGCACAGAAGTGGCAGGGCACTGATATTTGATTATTGCTACTTCTATTACTTTCTATGATTATCATTATCTGCTATTTATAGAAGTCTTATAGTGCTAGATCACCCCTTTAAATATCAGCAATATTGGAAGCTAGGTATTAGAAAAGATGGCATTCTAGCAACATTGATGCCTCTATACCATTGGTGATGAAAGAATGACCCCGGATGGTTTTATAGGAGATAAATATTGCGACTACATTTGGAGACTATTACAATAATAAACAAGGAAGTTATGAAATGAATAATTACTTCATGGAACTTGTTAAGAAATGTAAAAATGATTTTGCCTGGTCCTGAGGCCCTCAGACATCCGTAATTCCTCTAATGGAATAATGAGATGACAAGTCTTCATCTCTTGCTCCAGATGGTTTAAAAGTGACTTAGAGTATTACATTATGACAGTAAGTATTTATTAGGCACGTCTGTAGGTATTTTCCTTTATTGCTCTCTTTCCATATGAGATTTTTATTCCAGTTCAGAACCCTGAACTCCTATTTTACAGAAGAGACATGGAGCACACACGACTTACTCCCCTCTGTGCTAATTGTATACCGCTCAATGGAGAACTGACGGCATTCTACAGCGGATGTAAATTAGCTTAAATACTTAATTCCGCAATCTGCAGTCGTCTTAACAAAAGCTTGTTTGCATATTCTGCCTGGCAGTAATCTGAAAATGCATGTCTGTAATTAAACGGTCAGGCTTTCATGTCAATGTGCAGCATTTGCGGTTTTTATTTACCTCATTACCCAACTTATTAAACTGCTGCTAGTCATCATGCCACTTACCTACTGTATTCTACCTATGCTGTCTTCTACATTGAGTGGTGTACATGGTGTGTACAGTGGTGTACATGCTGTACAGGTCCAGATAATGAGGTTGTAAATGCACTGGAATAGTGTATATGTGCAACATCCCCCACCAGGGCATAGCCTTTTCTTTGGTGGCTGTAGACAGCGGGCAAAGAATACCTGAGTGGCTAGCTAGTGAGGCCTTGGGGATGCTGTGGTCACAGTGCTTGGTATGGGAGCCGGAGGGCTGTCTTACAGCCTGGCAAGTCTACAGCAGGTGGTGTGAACAAGAAATATGGAGGGAGAGGCTGATGCAATGGTTTCTCCCTGGGGCAACCACTCAGGCATGTAGATAAATCCCTGGATGATGGAGGTTGGGGAGATTACACAGAGGGACGTTGTGCAAATCAACTCACAGTTCTTTATTCAACTTTAAACAGCAGGCAGTGGCCAAACAGTAGCAGGAGATTCAGCAAGCTGGAATGTTGAGGGAGGTAGCTGGTCCACAGAAAGGTTGCTTTCAGCCTGGTAGTAGCTTCATACTGGGCTGGAAGAGATGGATCTGAGTCCAGATGGTGGATCTCGGCTCTGGGACTTAAATCTCCTGATTTGCCCTAATGTGTCAGGCAGCTGGCCTTGACACTCCTGCTTCCTGGTATCAAGACACTGACTGGTGCTTCTCTGCAGGAGCTGCACTCTCCTCTGGTTGCTTTGCTGGCAAGAGTCTCCCTCTCTCCTAGTTCTGACTCTGCAGACTGACTTCTGAACAAGGACCATGTGCTCCCGCCCACCAGGTGTATATATACTCCCTTGGTCAGGATTTGTCAGCGATTGAATACTTCTGCCTGTCAGAGACAACACAGTGATTACATCATTCTCTGTAGCAGTCCATAATAAGGGGAAAGCGCTGGGGCAAGCACAGGATTGACAGAGCCTCATTATGATAATTTTATAATGGTTTTTCAGCAAAACCACTCAGTTCAAGGATTAAACAAGATATGTTTCTGCATCAGTGTAGATACAGCATTTTCAAGGCATGCTGTTCATAATGCATAAAAGCAAATAGTAGATTTCCTTTAACGTTCATGTTCAAGAGGTCTAAGAAGCATTTTTTTTCCTCTAAATTCTGAATACATTTCTAAATTTCATCCCAGTTTGATCCATTTGATTACCATCAATTAATTTTTAAGTATACACTGGTAAGGAATCTTTGAGATTTCACAAAAAGATTCATATCTTTTGCATGGCTAAAATGAAGGGGTGACAAATTTCCATCTCTCTGATGATATATTGAAGAGCATAGCCAAAGTTTGCCCACGTACCAAAACACCTTGCACAGCTACCTTCCCGCTTGCGGAGGAAGATGCCCACTACAAATGTCTGTAGTTACCCACAATAAAATTTTGACCTTTAGTTACAGCTTTCCCTATTCAATATGGTAATGTGGGCTTGTAACATAATATGAGATAGTACAGGGACCTGAACTAATAGAGATTATGAAATGAAAAAGAGATATGTTACCCATGTGATGTCATAATAAAAATGTCTTCATAAAAAAAAGCTGCATAAAAATAACCAACTGTGCAGAAACCAAAATAGAGAGTGCTTTTCTTCATAAACACATGCGTCTGTGATGATTGCATAGGCTGCAGTCAACCAATAATTCATTACAATCTGAAGCCTGACCAATACATCTGCTTGAGACCACCTTAAGGCTTCATTCCCACGACCAACCAGATCCCGGACGAACACAGGGGCAGGAGGAGGAGGTGAATTGGGTGAGCGCTCTTCATCCATACATAGGTAGATGAGTGGCCAGGCAGCAAATCTGCCCAAATATAGGAAAAGTCCTATAATTTACTGTGCAACCACCCAACTTGGTGGTGGTGCAGTGACGCACCATGTACTCACTGTCTCCTGGAGCCATAGAAGTTTATGGTGGCTGTGATGTGGTTACAAATCATACAACCAGATGACAGCCCCCAAAATGGGTGTGTGAATGCACCCTTACATGTGTATAAGTTTTCTTATCAAACCCTACTGCTAACATACTGCCCTTGTACAATATCCATAGGCCCACTCCATGCCGCATATTTCCTGCAAGTGTTAATCAGTAACCATTCTGTAAAAGAGGAATTAGGTATCCTCCCTGATATATGTCTAGTAATGGTCCAGCATTTATGCCCCATTCTCTTGTCAGTCTGTAACAACACAAAGCAGTATTTGTATGAGCAATCTATTAGACTCTGTGCCCTGCAGGATAATGGCATCTTCAAAGACCACACATAGGGGCAGGTACTTGTATCCTGATGATGGCTCAGCACTTAATGCTCTCACACTGTCCTTCCCGCAGAAAGGTATTGCTTCATCACCTTTGTAGTTAGGACAGATCACAGTAGTTGTTTTTTTGATGAGGTTACTGCTTTCATGCAAAAAAAAAAAGGTTGACTTGAAAGCAGAAAAATAAAAAAAAGGAAACAGTAACAAAGTCAAACAGAAGCCAAATGTACCACTTTGTCCAGATTGTGATCCTTCATCCTGGGTATGAGTCATCCTATCATTATTTTTATCAGGGTATAAAGAGGTTGGTGGTTTTAGGCAATCTAGGTCTTCAGAAAACAAACAGATTCATGGCCCTGGTGATAATTCTGTCTTTAGGAGTCCATTGGGAGGACCTACTCTATAAATTACAGCTATTACTGCAAGAACACTTTTTCAAAGAAAGTTGTCAATCACTTAGTAAGACCTTCTAGTTCCCTTGAAAACTAGACATTTAGTTTTAAATAAATGTTTCTGAAATTAGAGGAGACAATTATTCAGATTTTAAGTGAAATTACTGTGTTTGGAGTTCATTAATTTGTCTTTAATAACACATTCAGGAATTATTAAACCTTGGACTTGCAGACAATTGGTTTTCAAAAACGAAAATGCAATTAAAAGATCACTAAAATATGGTGTCTAGAAATAAAACATACATGAATCTGAGCCTACACATATACACTCACCGGCCACTTTATTAGGTACACCTGTCCAACTGCTCCTTAACACTTAATTTCTAATCAGCCAATCACATGGCGGCAACTCAAGGTGATTTGAGTGCCTTTGAATGTGGCATGGTTGTTGGTGCCAGAAGGGCTGAACTGAGTATTTCAGAAACTGCTGATCTACTGGGATTTTCACGCACAACCATCTCTAGGGTTTACAGAGAATGGTCCGAAAAAGAAAAAACATCCAGTGAGCGGCAGTTCTGTGGGCGGAAATGCCGTGTTGATGCCAGAGGTCAGAGGAGAATGGGCAGACTGGTTTGAGCTGATAGAAAGGCAACAGTGACTCAAATCGCCACCCGTTACAACCAAGGTAGGCAGAAGAGCATTGTTGCTGATGATGTCCATCCCTTTATGACCACTATGTACCCAACATCTGATGGCTACTTTCAGCAGGATAATGCGCCATGTCATAAAGCTGGAATCATCTCAGACTGGTTTCTTGAACATGATAATGAGTTCACTGTACTCAAATGGCCTCCACAGTCACCAGATCTCAATCCAATAGAGCATCTTTGGGATGTGGTGGAACGGGAGATTCGCATCATGGATGTGCAGCCGACAAATCTGCGGCAACTGTGTGATGCCATCATGTCAATATGGACCAAAATCTCTGAGGAATGCTTCCAGCACCTTGTTGAATCTATGCCACGAAGAATTGAGGCAGTTCTGTAGGCAAAAGGGGGTCCAACCCGTAACTAGCATGGTGTACCTAATAAAGTGGCCGGTGAGTGTAGTATGGCTAATGGTACTTCGCCGTAAAAATTTGGGCTTATTCACACAGGGGTTTTTGTTTTACTCCGTATGCTATCCTGACAGCACACTGACAGTTTATTTTCTATGTGCTTCTTCACACTTCAGTTTTTCTCCACTGATCCATGTTGCCTTGAAAAATTTTTAGAACCTGTGGAATTTTTTTCACATTTGCAGATGACAGAAAATAGAAGTCTATGGGGTGGATTCATTAATCTCCTACACCAGATTTGTGCAAAAATTAAAAAAACGCCTTACGACACATTTATTAAGGCTTTTAAACAATTTTTGGCACTTTCCCAAGCCCTAAGTGGTCTCTAAAAAGGAGTACCAATCATAATCAGTTCTCCATCATAAAAAGGACTGTGCAAAACAGACATGTTTATCCATTGTCATAGTTTATCCTTCATACCCCTTTATGCCCCCTATGGAATAATAATGCCATCTTGGTTCACCCCTGACTCATATGTTTAGTGCACCCCATGCCCTTTTGTTACTGTAGTGCCCCCTACCTTTAAGCTAAATGGACACTTGTTCCCTATTCAGGTTAGTTCCCTCCTTTACATTTTTGTTTTATTCTGCTTCCCCTCCACCCCCACTCATATTTCGGCCACATGCCTTTCCCTAATAACTCCATTCACCCCTCAGCTGTTACTGTGTCATAGGCAAACAAATGGTCCCTCAGCAGCAAGTATCAATTAAATAGATACCAAAATATTATGATGTTTCATGAATTAATTGATTTATTCACAAGTGTAATACAGCATTTGGGCATAATCTATGCAAGGTGTCTTGTCAGCCTATATATGATGAGCAGGGGCAGCTAAAATGAACTCTTCTGGAGGGCAGAGAGGTGTCATAGGGCGGTCCATCATCACCCGATAGTCTCTCTTCCTTAACCTAAGTCCGTGGTCATACAGATTTAAAAGAAGTAAACAAATAATTATACTCACCCTTTCATTGATCTGCTAGTGGTGTTTCTCCTATGCACTTGGTGCTAAGGTACAGTAAGGTGCCCAGCACTAATGACGCTGATGCTGAGAGCACTTATGTGAATAGTGGCAAAACAGGGAGTGTATTACTCGCTCCTCTGCCACAGCCCAAGCACAAACAGGGCTTGGAGCTCCCCAGCAGCTTCCATGGGGCCCTTTCACTAGTGGGGCTTGAGTCTAGTCAGCTGTCAGCCTACTTCTGGCTTGTGCAGTGTGTCAGAGGACCCGTGGCAGTCTGCAGAAATCGGCAGATCAGGAACTGTGACAACCACTGGTCCACCCTGTGGCCTGGTCACGTTACGCCACTGCCCAGTGGATTATTAACATGTGAAACATGCTGTATACACCCCTTTCTGTTAGACCGATTCAGCACATAAACACTACATTTGTCAACAGCAAGGTTCCAGCTACAGGAGCAGTTGCAGGTTGTAATGGGTATACAAACAAAAGGCTAGGAGGGGGTGAGCAGATTAACCTGAGTGCTGGAACCCAACCAAGGATCACATGAACAGGACACCCTTTACAAAAAAAGGTAAAATCTGCTATATCAAGTGATATCACAGAACAGGCACAGCTCAGACCGGTGACCTGTGAAGCAGTTAATTAACCTATGGCAATGTCATACTAGCTGTAACATTGACAAAAAAGGAACTAGAAGCTACACTTAAGCACAAGTTGGAAGAGGTTAGAGCGTTTTCAGTGCCTAGCGCTTAGGACACATTACTGCTGGGGACAATCTGGACTGTGCTGTGAGACAGATTTAAACTTGTTTTTCTTGTTTAACCACTAGTTGTGGACATAGGACATTTGTGTATTTCTCCTAAATTACAATAGTGTATTTTACACTTATATTTTAAACATAAAGAAATGCTTTCAAATACTTGAAATGAAGTCGATTTCCAATCTAGAGCTGTCATGGAGATCTCATCATGGCACCATGGCATGAATAGGACTTTAGGAGTTAAATTATCAGAGGCAGCGGAGACATAAACAGCGCCAATGAATGGGGCCTATGTTAATATTCGCCAAGGATAACCTGTTTCCTCATCAATCGTGAAAGGCAGCTTTAAAGTCACGCCGCAATATGTATTGGTGAGATGCAGCCCTGGCAAGAAATGGCATATTTGTTGTGAAGGAGCTGTGCGTTATCATACTATGAAATGAGCTCCTTGATGAAATACGACATTCTTTTCAGCTGCTGAGGAGAGAGATTACGCTCACTAAGGCAGTTATTTAGTGGCGATTTCTTATTTACTGTTTATCACTGCCTGTTGGAAGAGAGACAGTTGCCGGTATGGCGGTGATATGCTGCCGAGCATCTCTGGTATTTTAAAGTTTTATTATGTTTTCTCACAATCTTCCATTTGATGGATGACACTTACAAGCTCCCTCCTGAACGTCTTACTGAGAAGAGGCAAGAGGAGAAAAAGGTCATTGCGGATTTGAGCCATTTTAACCTTTGCTGTCAGAAAGCATGACACAGACTTGCTACTTATGAGTGAGGCTGTGACTGCATTATCTAAAGATAAGAATCCGGAGAGTTATCATGAACTAAGAACCATTATACTAGTTGGGCGCAAACTGCAAAAATAAGTTCAGTAGCTAAATAGGACCGACCATTAGAGTTTACTCGGAAACAGGCAATTGAGAGATTAAAGGGGGCAACTCACCTGTATTAGAAACAACCGCATGGTCTGTGACAAGAGGAGATACCGGGGCTCATTTACTTAGGGTAGGGCGCTGCACTTTACTCAGAATGTGCACCTTTTTCAGGGCTAAAATCGCTTGCACAGGTATTTAATAAGTGTCTGCGCAGGTGTCTTCTTGTGGCGCAGCTGCGCTGGCTTCCATGCAACACAAATTAGAGTGTGTGCCGTTGAACGGTCCAAGTGATTTGGACTGAGCGTGTTTTTTAACTTGCACGCTGCATTATAGACTCCGGTGACCTTCTAAGTAAATGTGCCCCACGATTTACCGATTGTGTGGTCTCTTTTCCAATCTCCCCCACCATTGAGGCCAGTGTCGGGTGGAAGGGGGTTGACATATATTGACTGTATTTCCCAGACTGAACACTGCCCTGGGACCCAGGCTCATGACATCAAAGTTACCTATGGTTGTGATCATGCAGTCGGTACAGGTAAGAAGTCACCCAAATTTGACTCACCAAATTTGGCTCTAAATCTGGATTCCAACATAACATTCAGTTCTAGAAATATGGCCAACATACGTTTCATATTTCATGCCTATCTAAAGCCTACCCATGGATTTGTCACAAATGAACTCTTCCTGTTCAAGTCACTGTCAAGTACAACAATTAAAAATTGAATGTCATACTCCAATTATTAATTAATTGAGTAGATGACCCCTTCAATGTTACGATTCATTGTTCTACAGAACACAAACCATACCGGTCTAACAAATGCTCCTTGAAATACAGGAATATGTAATAACCTAGTTCAGTTTACTTGCGTATATTAAGAAGATCCTGTTGCTTAACCCCCTGTTGTTTGTTTACATTCATTAATGGACCAAATTTACAGGATGTTTAAATAAAGTTGGTTCAGCGTGGATGACATGCATGCAGTGATGATCACCTAAAACATGAGGAAAACATAAACACTTTATTATTTGTCAGAAAATACCTGTTTAGATCCCAGATTTTGCTGTTGTTATCCAGGGAACAGGAAGCCAGGAAATCTCCGCACGTGTGCCAGGAGCAGCCCCACACTGCATGTGTATGTCCTTCCAATGTCAGGATACATTCAGACTTGGCAAAGTCCCATATACGAACTGTCGAATCACCAGAACATGTTGCCAGCTTTGTGCCACTGAATGTCAAAGAATATAACGGACAAAATGTGAATATATAAAACAAAAAAAAGCACACTATAGTTATTTATCTGGCAGAGTACTGTAAAACATGAGGTTCTTCATTGTTATAAGTACAGAATATAGATAAGGAACTCATATAGTACTGAACTATACTTTATGCATAGTCTACACAAAAAGCAAATAAACAATAAATAAATCCTGTATTCGTACAACTATATACCTTCATAAGAGTGATATGCAAATCTATACAGGACCACATGGTATGAATTTGTTAGACTAACATATACAAGAAACCTAAAGATGCTCATCTGTACTTCATCCGCTCCTTAGATACATAAGTGCAAACTTCTTGGCTCTGTTTTATAACTTTACTTGAGTCCTCACCAACCTTTTAGGGCTTTATATATATTCAAATGTATTTGACATATAAAATGAGATGTTGAGAATCTTCTACAGCTTTATTATCACGGGCTGGACGAAATTACTATCTATCATATCTATGCAGACCAGTAACTCATCTTACTAGTTTATGCATGGGATCAAAATTAAAAGCAAGTCTTATTGTGCAGTTGAGAATAAATGGAGTTGCCAAACAATGACCCAGTATTTCTGTTCCCTTCTATCTAAACATTTTGGCTTGGATTACATAAAAACATGTACCACTTATGCCCACTGGGAAGCAAAAAGTCCTTCCTCTGTCAAGTTTGGGGATTTTATTGCGGATCCATTACTAAAGTTATCTTTTTTGAGGTTATCAGTACAAGGAAAATTGGGTTACTCTCGGGACACATATTCCAACATTTGCAATCCAACACTCCTCATAGTGTTCGGCTATCTTTGTCAGTTTAGTAGAGCTTAAAGGGGTTGTCCGAGTTTAAAAAAAATATATATATGTGGCCGGGAGCGGGCTGCCTAAAATAATAAAGCTGTACTTACCTTCCGGTGCCCTCCCCTATGCAGCGCTGCTGTCGCTCCGGTCCGGGTGCCATGTAAACAAACATGGTCGCCGGAGCAGCGCTGCATTCAGCTTCCGGCCGGCCGTGGCCGGGTACGCCTATCCGTCCCTATACACAGCATTGTGTATGGGGGCCGGAAGGTTGTCGTGTCCAGTCGAAAGCTGAATGCAGCGCTGCTCCGGCGGCCATGTTTGTTTACATGGCGTCCGGACCGGAGCGACAGCAGCGATGGATACGGGAGGGCACCGGAAGGTAAGTACAGCTTTATTGTTTTAGGCAGCCCGCTCCCGGCCACATATATTTTTTTTTCAAAACTCGGACAACCCCTTTAATACATTTTTATAAATGCACCTTTAAATATTCTCCCGTACACAACTGCTTTACTGTAAATTAAATTTGCTTTAAAGAGTACCTGTCAACCCCGAAAAATACCCCTACCAAATATGTTCCCCCTAAACCTGTCCCCAGCCCCTTTATATTTATTAAATTTTTATTACAATGTGTGTGTGCTAACATAGTTTTAATCGATCCAAACTCTTACCAAAGAAGAGGTTGGATCGTCGTACAGGTCCCCGGGCAGTCGGCAGTATTCATGAGGAGGCTGAACATTCAACCAGTGATGTGAATAAGTTCCACTGCGGCCGCTGTCAGTGCGCCGCATCTTATAGAGCCGACAGCGATTGCGCAATACATGCAATGCTGCCGGCGATTCTTACATTTCCCTGACTGACAGGGGCGTAGAAGGGGTGTGTCGGCCGCCCCCCTCATGAATACGGCCTACTGCCCGGGGACCTGTACGACGATCCGACCTCTTATTTGGATGGATCAAAACTATGTTAGCACACACAAATTGTAAAAAAAATTTAATAAATATAAAGGGGCTGGGGACAGGATTAGGGGGAACACATTTGGTGGGGGTATTTTTCGGGGGTGACAGATCCTCTTTAAGCTAAAATAATAAGATTAAAGAGGATATAAACCTATGTTAAATCAGCAAAAATAAAATGCAAGACAAAAATCCTCTTCTTCCTGGTTCAAGCAAACTTAATTTTATATTCATCTATTGTTGCTTCTATTTGATGTGTTTTATTACAAAAGAAACATTGATTCATTTTACTTACAGGGAAGCAGATGGCCATGGAAGTCAAGCATCTCTGCAACATTTATTTTAGCTGTAATGTGATTGTTCTGCCTCATTCTTCTGGCAGAGCTGAACTTCCCATTAAATGCACAACAGCTCACATGCCCCTCTCTGCATCATCAAATACGTCAAGTCATGTCCTTCTCTTTTGTGTAACAATAGAAACTTAATTGTCGAGACCTTTCTTAATTAAAATGTTTCAAATCTCAATAAAATATATCATCCTAGTTACGTCACGCTTCTAATTTCTGTCATTATCTAAATCCTGTCACTCAAGTCCTAATACAAACCGATCGTTTCATGTACATTGTACAGGTCCAACTGAATGGATCACATCAATAGTGGTAAGAGAGGGTTTTGCTTTCCTATGAATAGCTCCTGCCCAGTCACTACTATGCAAAGAACTTAAAGGGAACCTGTCACCAGGAGAAACTGGTATTAAAAAAATAGGATTTACAGAAAAAAAAGATATGTTATATAGTACCTTTCAATGCCATGTGCTCTGTGACTAGGCACTTGTCACCTGGGAGTGGCAATAGAGGAGCATTTACCCCCCACCCTTGGGAAACCACTCCTACATGTGTCTTTTTCAAATATATGAAAAACTCCCATCACTAGGGAGCGGGTGTAGAGGAGCAGGGGGCGTTTCTAAGCCAGGTGATGGGCATTTTCATATATTTGGAAAAAAAAGTTCACAAGGGTGGAGGGGAAACTAGCCACGCCCAGGTGACAAGTGCCTAGTGCCAAAAATCAATTGTGTGGTCAACATGTATAAACATAGCTCTACATAACAAAGCAGTAAGTTCAGGTAGGTAAATTGTGGTGATGGACACCCTATTAGATAAACAGTGTTTGAAACAGCCCCCCTCCCTTTCTTCCACTTTCTACTTGCAGCAGAAGTTTGATGCCTCCCCTTTTCTGGGTTACTGTTCAGCTGAACTAAAAATATGTGCTAATTTGCTGATTGCTGATTTTGACTGTATGGAATTAGAACCAGCAGTGAATTATTAATGACTGAATAGACTACAGGAAATTTAGAATTTCAGCTAAAATGGTAGCACAAGCACCTGAGGTTGGCAATTGTTAAGACTGACAAATATGAATGCAAGATCATAACTAGAGAAAAAGCTCTGGCAAGACACCACGCTGGGACTGTAAGGATTAATATGGCTAACACAAATACTACACGCATTGCTCTCCATGGGCATTTTCCTCTATGCATAAAAAACATTAAATATGCAGGTAAAATGATACTTTAAGGGCAAAGGTAGTGTAGAGAGAAAGGCACTCACCAAAATCCGGTAAACGGGATTATTCTTCTTTATTGAACATATAAAGGATACTCACAAAAAAATCGGACATGCAAGGGAGGGAGTGGAGAGTGATGCTATAACAGGGCAACGGCCGTTTCGCGCAGTCTGTGCTTCTTCCGGCCTCCGTGCATAGTGACTGTGCATTCACGAGGGGTATAAATGTTGTGTCGGACAACCAAATTACTCAAAACACCTGTGGTTCAAGAGGCATATCTTGCCTCACATAACATATCCCACCAATAGCACATCTCCCAAGGCTAAAACTCACCCTGGTGCGTGGAGCTCAGCCAATCCTGTGGTGCGATCAATCCCGTGTAGCGGCACGCTCGGCGAGGCGACTTGTGCCTCCAGCCGGAAGCCAACTGCCGTACCGCCCCTTGCATGCTCAGCTGTTTGGGATGCATCACGTGACTCCCCTTCCGTCTGCCGCGCCTCCCGATCACATGACGCGTTACCCTGGATACGGGTGCGGCGTCATCACATCCGCGGATTCGCGGCAAGAACAGAGGGGGGAGGGAGGCGAGCTATAACCACCAGCCAATGGGTGATACGAAGCCTATATGAGAACATTCTCGTTGGCATAAAAAAGGTGGGTATGATTACAAGTGTAAGATCAGAGGCTGTGACTTGTACATACCCCGTGACAATTAAAAACAGAGATGGTGAGAGCAATCGATCATACACCTAAATAAGTCACTAAAACCACACAGTATAACCTTATCTTTTCATATGGGAATAATATTGCAAGTATCATAAAAATATCATAGGAAGACTCCAAAGTCGATTTTATCATTAAGACCCACAGGTCCCATAGCGTTCGAACGCAGAATCCACCTGCTTTCCGCTTGTAGCAGGAGGCGCTGTCTGTCCCCTCCCTTGGCCGGGTTTTTTACCACTTCTATGCCTGAGAAACTGAGCGTCCTAATGTCCCCTCCATGCTCCTCTCTAATGTGCTGTATGAGACGTGGGGCCCCTGTACCAGTTTCGATCGATCTGAGGTGCTCCTTCACTCTTAGATATAGATTCCTGATTGTCTTCCCGACATAGTATCTCTGGCAAGCGCATTTCAAAACGTATACCACAAAAGTGGTTTTGCAGTTAATAAAACTTCCCACTTTAACTTTCAGACCTCCAAACTCAACCGTTTTTTCTCCTGAGTTGTACGGGCAACACCTACATCTTCCACATCTAAAATTCCCCACTGGTGGGTTCTTATCCAACCATGAACCACTCTGTGCTGATCTATAAGCACTACTGACCAGTTCTGATCTGATAGTCCTTCCCCTTCTGAAGCTCAC
Source organism: Engystomops pustulosus (assembly GCF_040894005.1). NCBI lineage: Eukaryota > Metazoa > Chordata > Amphibia > Anura > Leptodactylidae > Engystomops > Engystomops pustulosus. The sequence goes on along the minus strand of NC_092418.1, from coordinate 78,064,816 downwards.
CACTGGACCGCCTTCTGCTACCTTAGCTAAGTCCCTATCATTTTCTATCACGTGCCAGTTGTCTCTGACTGCTTTCTTTATGAGGTTGGCCATAGGGGAGAATTCAAAAGTAAAGGAGAATTTATTGGGTTCCCTTCTTTTCCCCCTATTATTCTTCTTATTGTTTCTTAATAGGTCCTGTTGTCTCTTTTCTCTAACCTTTTGATAAGCCTCATCCACCAATCTAGCGGGGTATCCTCTTCTAGCAAATCTCTCCTTCAGTTCCCCTGCCTGTCTTATGAATCCCTCCTCGGTGTTGTTAATACGCCTAAGTCTGAGGAACTGCCCATAGGGAATGGCCCGTTTAACATGCATAGGGTGGTAGCTATCGAAATGGAGGAGGGCGTTAGTAGCTGTCTTTTTCCTATGTACAGAGGTGATGATCCTCCCATCTTGTATCTCAACTAGTACGTCCAGGAACTCCAGTGCTTTGTCACTTGTTGTGTGTGTAAAGAACATATTCATATTATTCTCTACATTGAGGGAGTCCACCATCTCCCTAAATTCATTTTTCGTGCCAGACCACAATATGAAGACATCATCCACGTACCTTCGGTACATCTGGATGAACTTAGCATAAGGGTTCCTATCACTGTATATGTAAATATTCTCAAAAACTGCAAGGAATATGTTTGCGTATGTGCAGGAGACGGGAGTGCCCATCGCAGTCCCGTCCCTCTGCACAAACCAGTCTCCATCAAAAACGAATGCATTGTGGGATAAGATGAAATATAAAGCCCCACAAACAAAATTGGTATAATCTTCTCCTTTCTCTGCCTTTTGGACCACGTCTCGGACTGCCTGTACTCCTTCCTTGTGGGGTATTCTCGTGTATAGGCTTTCAACATCAATAGATGCTAAAAGCCACGTGTCTTGCCAGGTTTGCTCACTTAGGGCGGACAGGAAATCGTTCGTGTCCTTAAGGTACGAGGGGATGTCTCTCAGTGTCGGTCTCAGCAACCAGTCTATGTACTGAGACAGCGGCTCAGTCACCGAGCCAATGCCCGCCACGATCGGTCTACCGGGGGGTCTCTCTAGGCTTTTATGGACTTTAGGTAGGAAGTACCAATCTGGCTTCTTAGGGTACAGGGGCAACAATCTCTCCGCCATTTTTTTGGATAGAATACCCTTCTCTACCTGTGCTCTCAGGAACGTTTTTAATTGTTCTCTATACTTATATGTGGGGTCCCCGTCCAGTTTACGGTACGTCCGCTCGTCGCCCAGCAATCTATTGGCTTCCGTCCTATAATATGCACTGTCCATAAACACTATGTTGCCCCCTTTATCCGCTGGTTTCACTGTCAGCCCCCCGTTCTTCTTCAGGTCTTCTAATGCCCTGCGTTCTTGTTCTGTCATATTCTGGCTCTCTTTCCTGTATATTAGCGCATCTATGTCTTTCATAACTAGTTTGCGGAAGATGTCAATCGTGCCCCCTTGTTGCAATTGAGGGTTAAACCTAGATCTATTACCCCCCTTGAAGGGTTCTACTTCCCCCTCTGGTCTCCTCTCCTCCTCACTAGCTAGAAATAAAATACATTCTTTTTCCACCTCAGAAAGTTCCCCTGTCACAAAGAAGCCCAATGGTCCTATCTCTAGTGGGACTTCTGCCTCCTTAATACCCCCATCCTTGTCTCTTTTCTCTTTCTGTGCAAAATACTTTTTGAGATTCATTTTTCTCAACCCCTTAAATAAATCTATTTGAAACTCCACTCTATCAAATTGTTTAGAAAGACAAAAACCCAAACCCTTTTGTAATGCCGTAAGACAAACTTTATCTAGAACTGTATCAGTCAAGTTTATGACTAAAGTGTCCTCTTTCTCTATTGTTGTTTCTTCCATGTGACTTGTTTCCTTTTTTGTCTCCTGGTTCTTCCCGTTCTTTCTTCTTCGCCTTCCTCCTCTCCTTGTGCGCTTCCTAAAGGGACGACCTCGTTCACGGTTTTTTGTTCTTTCTCTTTTCCATTTCCAGCTCGTGGGGTGTCATCCGACACACTAGAATCCGAGTCAGTGGTCCAGTAATCCTTACCCGGACGTTTGGGGTCAAATTTTCTTTGTGGGTGGTTCTTTTTCCTTAGCCCTTTTTGTGGTCTCCAACTAAAAATCTTGCCATTCATGAAGTCGTGTTTATCTCTCAGGAACTTATCTTTTTTCCTTTCTTTTATGTCGGTTTGGACGGGCACCAGTCGTTTCTCCAGATTTTTCAAAAAGGAGTTGTAATCTTGTGTTGTAGACCTTTTACTCAATTCTCTTTTCGCCTTACAGAGCTCTTCTACCACCACTTCATACTCTTCCTCGTTTCTCTTCAGTACTATTCTCAACAGGGTCAAAGAATGCTCCAGATGCGCATCATCCCACATCTTCCTGAAAGCTGGATCATTTTCGAACTGGGACGGCTCTTTGTAAGATCTTAGGCCTCTGGGTACCCTTCTACATTCGTTGTAGGACCTTAGGGAATTAATCGACCAAAATAGCCTTATTTCCTTCTCGGCCAGATTCCTGACCTTAAATTCTAGACTCTTTTTGCTTATCAAACTTAGCTCATCCCTTACGTTACACTGTGTGAAAAAAGCATCAGCATCCTCCCTCCCTTGTCTGATTAGACCTTCTTCCATTGAACCTGTTACATCCATTTGTTCCATAATAAATTCGTGTCAAACTGAAAAAAAGTCCAAAGTGGTGTGCTCAGCGGTCTATGTACGAGAGGTGTTGTAGAACCACAAAAACAAAAAGCAGGAAAAATGATCACGGCACTACCACCCACTGATCAGCAGTCTGGTTTATCCACATGATATATTGCAGGAACGTGGGTGTGTCATCAGGTACTGTGAGTCCCAATAAAGTAGTGGTGCTCCATATCTTGTAGGCGAGATAAACAATAAGGGCAAAGGTAGTGTAGAGAGAAAGGCACTCACCAAAATCCGGTAAACGGGATTATTCTTCTTTATTGAACATATAAAGGATACTCACAAAAAAATCGGACATGCAAGGGAGGGAGTGGAGAGTGATGCTATAACAGGGCAACGGCCGTTTCGCGCAGTCTGTGCTTCTTCCGGCCTCCGTGCATAGTGACTGTGCATTCACGAGGGGTATAAATGTTGTGTCGGACAACCAAATTACTCAAAACACCTGTGGTTCAAGAGGCATATCTTGCCTCACATAACATATCCCACCAATAGCACATCTCCCAAGGCTAAAACTCACCCTGGTGCGTGGAGCTCAGCCAATCCTGTGGTGCGATCAATCCCGTGTAGCGGCACGCTCGGCGAGGCGACTTGTGCCTCCAGCCGGAAGCCAACTGCCGTACCGCCCCTTGCATGCTCAGCTGTTTGGGATGCATCACGTGACTCCCCTTCCGTCTGCCGCGCCTCCCGATCACATGACGCGTTACCCTGGATACGGGTGCGGCGTCATCACATCCGCGGATTCGCGGCAAGAACAGAGGGGGGAGGGAGGCGAGCTATAACCACCAGCCAATGGGTGATACGAAGCCTATATGAGAACATTCTCGTTGGCATAAAAAAGGTGGGTATGATTACAAGTGTAAGATCAGAGGCTGTGACTTGTACATACCCCGTGACAATTAAAAACAGAGATGGTGAGAGCAATCGATCATACACCTAAATAAGTCACTAAAACCACACAGTATAACCTTATCTTTTCATATGGGAATAATATTGCAAGTATCATAAAAATATCATAGGAAGACTCCAAAGTCGATTTTATCATTAAGACCCACAGGTCCCATAGCGTTCGAACGCAGAATCCACCTGCTTTCCGCTTGTAGCAGGAGGCGCTGTCTGTCCCCTCCCTTGGCCGGGTTTTTTACCACTTCTATGCCTGAGAAACTGAGCGTCCTAATGTCCCCTCCATGCTCCTCTCTAATGTGCTGTATGAGACGTGGGGCCCCTGTACCAGTTTCGATCGATCTGAGGTGCTCCTTCACTCTTAGATATAGATTCCTGATTGTCTTCCCGACATAGTATCTCTGGCAAGCGCATTTCAAAACGTATACCACAAAAGTGGTTTTGCAGTTAATAAAACTTCCCACTTTAACTTTCAGACCTCCAAACTCAACCGTTTTTTCTCCTGAGTTGTACGGGCAACACCTACATCTTCCACATCTAAAATTCCCCACTGGTGGGTTCTTATCCAACCATGAACCACTCTGTGCTGATCTATAAGCACTACTGACCAGTTCTGATCTGATAGTCCTTCCCCTTCTGAAGCTCACCACTGGACCGCCTTCTGCTACCTTAGCTAAGTCCCTATCATTTTCTATCACGTGCCAGTTGTCTCTGACTGCTTTCTTTATGAGGTTGGCCATAGGGGAGAATTCAAAAGTAAAGGAGAATTTATTGGGTTCCCTTCTTTTCCCCCTATTATTCTTCTTATTGTTTCTTAATAGGTCCTGTTGTCTCTTTTCTCTAACCTTTTGATAAGCCTCATCCACCAATCTAGCGGGGTATCCTCTTCTAGCAAATCTCTCCTTCAGTTCCCCTGCCTGTCTTATGAATCCCTCCTCGGTGTTGTTAATACGCCTAAGTCTGAGGAACTGCCCATAGGGAATGGCCCGTTTAACATGCATAGGGTGGTAGCTATCGAAATGGAGGAGGGCGTTAGTAGCTGTCTTTTTCCTATGTACAGAGGTGATGATCCTCCCATCTTGTATCTCAACTAGTACGTCCAGGAACTCCAGTGCTTTGTCACTTGTTGTGTGTGTAAAGAACATATTCATATTATTCTCTACATTGAGGGAGTCCACCATCTCCCTAAATTCATTTTTCGTGCCAGACCACAATATGAAGACATCATCCACGTACCTTCGGTACATCTGGATGAACTTAGCATAAGGGTTCCTATCACTGTATATGTAAATATTCTCAAAAACTGCAAGGAATATGTTTGCGTATGTGCAGGAGACGGGAGTGCCCATCGCAGTCCCGTCCCTCTGCACAAACCAGTCTCCATCAAAAACGAATGCATTGTGGGATAAGATGAAATATAAAGCCCCACAAACAAAATTGGTATAATCTTCTCCTTTCTCTGCCTTTTGGACCACGTCTCGGACTGCCTGTACTCCTTCCTTGTGGGGTATTCTCGTGTATAGGCTTTCAACATCAATAGATGCTAAAAGCCACGTGTCTTGCCAGGTTTGCTCACTTAGGGCGGACAGGAAATCGTTCGTGTCCTTAAGGTACGAGGGGATGTCTCTCAGTGTCGGTCTCAGCAACCAGTCTATGTACTGAGACAGCGGCTCAGTCACCGAGCCAATGCCCGCCACGATCGGTCTACCGGGGGGTCTCTCTAGGCTTTTATGGACTTTAGGTAGGAAGTACCAATCTGGCTTCTTAGGGTACAGGGGCAACAATCTCTCCGCCATTTTTTTGGATAGAATACCCTTCTCTACCTGTGCTCTCAGGAACGTTTTTAATTGTTCTCTATACTTATATGTGGGGTCCCCGTCCACCCTATGCATGTTAAACGGGCCATTCCCTATGGGCAGTTCCTCAGACTTAGGCGTATTAACAACACCGAGGAGGGATTCATAAGACAGGCAGGGGAACTGAAGGAGAGATTTGCTAGAAGAGGATACCCCGCTAGATTGGTGGATGAGGCTTATCAAAAGGTTAGAGAAAAGAGACAACAGGACCTATTAAGAAACAATAAGAAGAATAATAGGGGGAAAAGAAGGGAACCCAATAAATTCTCCTTTACTTTTGAATTCTCCCCTATGGCCAACCTCATAAAGAAAGCAGTCAGAGACAACTGGCACGTGATAGAAAATGATAGGGACTTAGCTAAGGTAGCAGAAGGCGGTCCAGTGGTGAGCTTCAGAAGGGGAAGGACTATCAGATCAGAACTGGTCAGTAGTGCTTATAGATCAGCACAGAGTGGTTCATGGTTGGATAAGAACCCACCAGTGGGGAATTTTAGATGTGGAAGATGTAGGTGTTGCCCGTACAACTCAGGAGAAAAAACGGTTGAGTTTGGAGGTCTGAAAGTTAAAGTGGGAAGTTTTATTAACTGCAAAACCACTTTTGTGGTATACGTTTTGAAATGCGCTTGCCAGAGATACTATGTCGGGAAGACAATCAGGAATCTATATCTAAGAGTGAAGGAGCACCTCAGATCGATCGAAACTGGTACAGGGGCCCCACGTCTCATACAGCACATTAGAGAGGAGCATGGAGGGGACATTAGGACGCTCAGTTTCTCAGGCATAGAAGTGGTAAAAAACCCGGCCAAGGGAGGGGACAGACAGCGCCTCCTGCTACAAGCGGAAAGCAGGTGGATTCTGCGTTCGAACGCTATGGGACCTGTGGGTCTTAATGATAAAATCGACTTTGGAGTCTTCCTATGATATTTTTATGATACTTGCAATATTATTCCCATATGAAAAGATAAGGTTATACTGTGTGGTTTTAGTGACTTATTTAGGTGTATGATCGATTGCTCTCACCATCTCTGTTTTTAATTGTCACGGGGTATGTACAAGTCACAGCCTCTGATCTTACACTTGTAATCATACCCACCTTTTTTATGCCAACGAGAATGTTCTCATATAGGCTTCGTATCACCCATTGGCTGGTGGTTATAGCTCGCCTCCCTCCCCCCTCTGTTCTTGCCGCGAATCCGCGGATGTGATGACGCCGCACCCGTATCCAGGGTAACGCGTCATGTGATCGGGAGGCGCGGCAGACGGAAGGGGAGTCACGTGATGCATCCCAAACAGCTGAGCATGCAAGGGGCGGTACGGCAGTTGGCTTCCGGCTGGAGGCACAAGTCGCCTCGCCGAGCGTGCCGCTACACGGGATTGATCGCACCACAGGATTGGCTGAGCTCCACGCACCAGGGTGAGTTTTAGCCTTGGGAGATGTGCTATTGGTGGGATATGTTATGTGAGGCAAGATATGCCTCTTGAACCACAGGTGTTTTGAGTAATTTGGTTGTCCGACACAACATTTATACCCCTCGTGAATGCACAGTCACTATGCACGGAGGCCGGAAGAAGCACAGACTGCGCGAAACGGCCGTTGCCCTGTTATAGCATCACTCTCCACTCCCTCCCTTGCATGTCCGATTTTTTTGTGAGTATCCTTTATATGTTCAATAAAGAAGAATAATCCCGTTTACCGGATTTTGGTGAGTGCCTTTCTCTCTACACTACCTTTGCCCTTATTGTTTATCTCGCCTACAAGATATGGAGCACCACTACTTTATTGGGACTCACAGTACCTGATGACACACCCACGTTCCTGCAATATATCATGTGGATAAACCAGACTGCTGATCAGTGGGTGGTAGTGCCGTGATCATTTTTCCTGCTTTTTGTTTTTGTGGTTCTAAAATGATACTTTCTTCATCACTATTTCATGTATTTGCTTCTATTATCGTTTCTTTTGGCGTCTCTAAGGATTGTGTTCACTTGATATCATCAATGCTATTGTCTTGTTTTTAATAAACAAATTGCATTGTGTGGACACATTTTAGTGTCTGTTTTTTACCTGGACAGAACATTTCCTTTCTGATAAATGGAGGTTCTCTTTTGCACAACAATCTACATAAAACTAGCACAGACTCAAGTTTTAATATTATCTGCTATTTGGTAGGATAGAGAAACTTTTTTGGAATAATGATAATGAGAATGTGGACCCATTTCCCAAAAGAATTTAGATATACAATCCTGCTTCAAACACTATAATACAGCTGAAGTTAGCCAAGTACAGAACCTTGACAAATCTAATGATCCCAAAAAGAGTGGACAGAAGAGAAGTGTGCAAGCTCAATCTGCCTCCCCATTCCAATGAGCAAATATTGGGAAGTAGATGTATCGTTGGATGTTTCAGGAGGCTCTGACTTCCAGTTATTTTCAACATGTGGTGGTAACTGCACTGTATTATGCTCCAAATCCTGGTGCACACTATCGGTAGTGAGCCGGAGCTGGGTAGAACCCAACTTGACATGGACGTGGCTTAAGGGGGAAAAGTGTGCAATACCTAGCAATGCAAAGGACTGTTGCCTATTTCAGGGGTTGTAAGACACAAAACTGGCGTACAAGCCCTGGTAGCCCATCGTTTTCTCTTACCAATGCTTATTCAAAGCAACCAATCAGAGAAGACAGAGCGGCAAGCACAAACAAGAGAACCCGTGTCTGAACCAATGATGAGATTGGGGATGTGTCCTAGACTACAGTGTTTCAGTGGACATCAAGGATCACAGCTATAAAAGGAAATAGAAATTCACTCTCAGGTTCATTTCAGTGTCTAAAGAAAAAAAAATACACCCTTAAAACTTTTATTTTTAAGCTGCTGCCTGAACAGTATTTTCAAGTAAGTCATAGTCAAGTAATTGTTTTAAAGATAGCTAGTAGAATGGATTAACGCTCAAAGAAGCACAATCTTCTAGAAATTGACGTTCCTTGAACCAATTAAGCAATTTCAAGCTCAGGAAAACATTGCAGAGGTCAATGGAATGGACAGTTTTATTGAATTTGAGCTTAATGGCTGCAACCGGGTCTATTTGTTAAATATCTCCACAAGTGGCAGCGTTGTGATCCTCCACCATTAAATAAAGGTCCTGTGGAGTACATAGAGTTTGTCATGCTATATAGATACCAATGTATCCCCCAATGAGCAAGTGTTTGTCTGTATGCATAAAATCAAAAGGAACAAATATGATCCAAGCCGACAATACATTCCTATATTTTCAAGAATTAATTGAGCTCTCTGCTACTCAAAACTTGGACAGTTTTACAAACCTTGGTTTGTACATAGAGTTAATGTTATAGAGCCAAAGCTTCTGCCTGGTTCCAGTGACAAATCTGTATACTACCCCTCTTAGGCCCCTTGCACAAACGTATGGGGGGCATTGCTAAAGCTGAATCATGGCCGACTATGGTACCAGGTTACGGTGCGGTAACCCAGAAAATATAGGACATATCCTATATTTTGCCTTGTTTTCAGTGCAGCCACTCAGCTTTCAATTGAGAAGCGCTCAACCCTCCTCTCTCCAGTACAAGGCTGTTTGCTCTCCCAGGCCGTATCTTATTCATGTGAAATGGGCCTTATAATGTATCCTTTATTGTACTGGTCTCATGGGCCAAGTGTGTCAGCAAACTCTCATCATACATCGTCTAAGGTTCAAATCCTCAGCCGCATGGTGCAAATTTTCACTGTATTTTTTCTGTATACCCTACAACATGAAGCCAATACTAGTACAGAAGACTGTACTTTGGCCCAGTTCACATTGAATTTAGACATCCATTAATAACTTAATGGAGGGCATTTTAATAGATGGCCATTTTAAAGGAACCGTTAGTGTTATTATGCTTTTATTGACAAATGTCCCAACGAACTATGAACTGGACATTTCTATGAAATACAAGAGCAGGTGGAGTTACGAACATCCATATAAAGGGAGTCAAGTAGCAGTTTTGTCCATACAAAGCTACAACCAGTGTTGGGTAACAGCAGCCATAGAGATATGTATCCATAGCTTTGAGGGTTTTGTTAGTAACAGCACTAATGTAAAAAACTTATTTATATCCCAGGATTGTAGCTGGACTTAGATCTGAAAGAAGACCATAGTCCCAGCACACCATTGAAAATCAATTTGGAGGCTAGGTTCACATAGAAAGCATTAAATCAGCCATTGTCCAATCAGTGGCACCTTCCTGTGATCTACCATAACAACATGGATGTGATTTAAAGGGAACCTGTCCCACTTAACGTCTAACTCATCAGGTAGGTGTCCTTTCTAGAATTCCCTCTTTCATAGGAAATATCAACCGTTTCTCTATAAAAATCACAAAGGGAAATCTAATAGAAACACAAATGAAACTAATAAAATAGCAATGTTTATTAAAGTGATTAAAAATGTACATGATAAAATAAAAGCAACAGTGTAGCCACAGCAGAAGTCACACTCCACAATACAGTATCAAACATGTCAGATGACGAGCAGCATAACATGTATAGGGTTAAGGCACAAAATTGTGTAAATAATGAATGTAATAATTAAATAGCTGAATATGGCAAGAGTATTATTTCTCTGCTCTGGGGGTCCTCAATATTATAATTGTCCGCTTTGGGGTCTCCAGTACGATTATTATCTGCCTTGGGGTCTACACTATTATTGTCTGCTCTGAATGCAGTATTTGGTTCCTGGGACGGTATTTATTGCTGTACTATAGTATTTATAATTTCTGTGGTGGCATTTTGTGCTGTACTTTGGTTGTTAGTGCATCACGGTGCTGGTTACTAATGCGGCCCCTAAAATTGAGCAGTATGACAATGTGACCCATGGACCAATAATTGTTGCTTACCCCAGGCTTAAATTCCTTTAGTAAAGGAATTTTCATAATTTTTATCTATTATTATAAGTTTGTGGAGTCAGACCATTCTATCACAATTCCAGCTCCACCAAAACGATCACCGACTCCAACTCCACAGCCCTGACAGGTAAATAACATGGTTCTCCTATTCTTTTTGCCACGGTGAGGTATTTCATATGTAGCCTAAATGTAAATAAAAGCTATATATATAACTATTATATCTGTAAGGTTGCTTGATAAGGACATGATGCCTTGCTCCTTTTGCCCTTCAACATAACTTATCTCAACTATTCCAGCAACCACCATGTCACAGCATCACTCGTGAGATTGAATCATCCAGCCGGCATCCATATTCATGATGGCGTCAATCATTGTGAGTGAGGAGGCGCCAAATTAATAGAAAATTCTGCAACAACACAAGCAAATAAACAATCTTCGTGTGCCATCTGTGGGTAATTAGTTAGCAGCAAGCCATCTCTTCTCTGGAGTTGGTATTATAGATCTTTTTCCCTTAATTTATGTAAATTCCAAAATTTTTAGGCAAAACAAATTATAGAAACTGTTGCTTTCTAATGAAAAGTAAACTTTGTTTACAGTTCAGTGAATAGAATTCTTTTTATCATGAAACAGTTGGTCGCTCTTGCAGGGAAAATCGTGTTTTTTTTATTTACGGTTATAGGTAATCTTTTAATGTGTGCAATAAAGGAAGCACTGGCCTTGTGCCGCTCCTAAAACTCTATCTTTTCAACTGTTAAATAGGATTTCAAGTCTGTCAGCAAAGCTTGCTTTATTGATAATTGTCAAGGTTCCCACTTTCCACCTTTTACTGAAAAAAAGCAAACCTGGCTTAGTAGTATTTAGAATTTAAAAATAAAATGGGAAACAAATTCCCAATGATCTATTCATTTGCTCTATTTGCATAAAGCATTAAGTCAATCTTGAAAGGAATGTGGAAAACAGAAGGTACTACAAATATTGCAAATCTGTAGCTAAATCCTCATCATAATCCACAACTAATTCTCATGTTTTACTTGAGGATTTTTAATAGATTTAGTTTTGTTGCAGATTTTTCCTTAAACCATCAGTTTAAAAAAAACAATAAAACCTCCACATGCTCTGCTGTTCTATTTTGCAATGTATGAACGTCACTTTCAATAAATTGTACTATGTAGTTTTCTATTTTTCAGGTGGCAGAAGCCGTAAAAGAAACACATTAGGGCTTATTCACACATAAGGCACTACTCTGGGGATGGGAGTCCAAGCATCATAGTTCCACACATGATTTCAAAATGGTACGGTGGTCCTGCGGGAACTCCTTGCATTATATAACTATGGTGTTTGGACTCTTGTACTTGCCCCAGTGTTCGGTCTGTGAATAGGGCAAACATACAGTCCTTGTTTCATAAGTTCATACAAATAAGCTCGATGATACTCAGAAAAGAAAAATAAACAGACACAAGGTAACGCTACCTACACGTAGTGCAAGATTATCTTCAGATAAATAAATTGTGTTAATGTGATAGGTTAATACTAAACTTACAGAGTTTTGCTGTATTTCAGGCAAAACTCTGTTAAGAACATGTGGGGTATGTACCACTGCCACGCCTTTTTAGGCGCTAGCGGTGCACCTTGGGTGTGGTATTATACATAGGTATAGGGTACAATCCAATTGGACAGGATTACCTAAGCCTAGGCTATACACCATAACTCACGGGTGCAACATATTAGACCTGATGAAGCACCCTTGTAGGTGCGAAATGCGTTGTCAAATAAAGGATCAAATACGTTAAAACTGTACCTGTGCCTTCCAAATGTCCATTTTTATGGGGTAACATCCAATTGGATTTTACCCTATACCTACATACAAATAAGCTGTTGCCTCTCAAGGTGTAAGGCTATTAGAAGCCCCTGGTCTCAGGCTGTCCAGAGTATTGGTTATGAGGCCATCTAGTGTACCAAACTGTTTGGTCCTGGCACTAGTACATGTGGAATAATTTGCATGATAATTACAGAAAGTAGGTTTTATTTGAATTTCCAAATCATTTTCTGCCCACAAAGACTGTGAGCTGACCAGGTTTAAAAATTACAAGCTGTTCCCCACATTAAAGGGGTATTCCCACAATTACAACATTCCTAAATATACTCAGGATAACAAAATAACACATTATCTAATTCACAGCTAGTAACAAAAATGCAACATTTCACAGATATAATTACAACCTGTCTTTAACAGTCATGTTGTACACAATTTTGGTTGTTCCTGGATATCTTCTGATTATGGTCAGATACTTCTCATGAATAGAATCTCTTGTCTGCAGGGCTGCAGTGCTCTCTGCCTCCTGCCCCTCCCTCCATTACAAGACCAGCTCAGACACAGGCACTTCCTGCCCAGAAGCAGTAGTGTGCAGAGACTTACTCTACAAGCTACATACAGACAGATAAGGTCTTCATACCAGAGCGGACCATTTGTTTTTTTGATTAGGTGAGCTAGCAGAGCTGAAAGTGTCATGTTTTATATCCATGTCATGGATTTCATCATCTCTCATCTCTGATCAGTCTAATCTCTCTTTTTCTATGTGTCAGATGCTAGAATAATGTTAAGAAGTTAAATAAAAGTATAGATAAACCTTGTTCCATGATAATCTGAGCACATTGTCGGAAAACAGCATCTCATAGCACAGAATGTCTGCTTAGAGAGTCCCCGCCCACATCCTGGAATCTTACATGGACCATAAATGAGTGATAGGAGCTAAAGCAGCAATAAAACTAACAAAAATTGTAAAGTAAGGGGTTAAAATGAAATTTATTGTGTAAACATCACTAGGGGATTAAAATGTGAGAACTTTCTTTCATACACATGACTTACTGTGGCCAGTGGTCAAGCTGGTAATTTACTAAATTTTGGCTACAGGCTGCAATTGTCAAAATAAGAGTTATGAATGGTGTCTGCAAAAGCGTTATTGCTAATCCTGTTTACCATGACAGCTCAAAATTATGAAAATCCAATTGTCTCAGGAAAGAAAAAAATACTTTGTCTGGAGTTACACTTACAAAATATACAGATATATATATAGTTTCGACTTACATACAAATGAAACTTAAGAACAAATGTACAGCATATGCACATCAGTTTTAGTTAATTAAGATGAATTCAGAACCACGCAAAATTGGGTCAAAAATTGTAGTAACCCATATATAATAACATCAATTTAATGGGAACAAATGTGTAAGATATTGACAGACAGTCGATATTATGGATAGAGAACATCTGCTTCTAATTTCACAACAACAAGATAAGGAGCTATAATTGAAGACCACCATGAAATCAGTCACATTATTCCCATGTTAGTCAACCTGTCGTAAAAAAGTCCCTACACAGAAAAAATATCAATCACACTTAATCATCAAATGACTGTAATTGCGTCCATTGTGCAGGATCACTAATCTCATCAATTGTACAAATTCACTAATTTGTAGCAAAATCAAACCTGACTTTGTGCTCCTGCTCTGGTTACAGTAAATAGACATCCATCAAATGATGATGATTAACAAATAATTGAGTTATGCAACTATTTCAACAAACTCCAGGTAAAAGCTGACTAGACAGAAGTACCTATGTGTAGGTGAAATTACCACAAAAAATATAAAAACAGGACAAAGCTATAAATCATCTACATTCTGAACAAAAAAAAATCCATATAGCCACAGAGAATTTTCCTGAGCATAAACCAAATTACACATTCTATGGTCACCACATTTGCTGTTCTTGGGCCACGAACAATAGATCCATGGTCCATTTTTGTGTCCTGCTTGTCTTTAGTCTGCAGCCGTGAGTATTTTGGTATTAATTAACATTTTGTAAGCACAATTCCTTTCAGGAAAAAACTTACAACTAAGTTTTTTTTTTTTTTCGTATTTCCTGGATATATCACTGTGGAATAAATTAAAGGGGCTATACTGAATTTTCAAAACTGCAACAAGTAGCTACCCAACACTCAAGAACAATTGCTCTGTTGATGCCCACCGATCCTGCAGTGTATTACATATATATCACATGGCCTCAGTGGATGTAAACAGTAGAATAAATGCCCTGCACTACCCCTTGAGGACGCTCTCCCCCGTGTGTACTTCTCCAGTAAGGAGTCTGGGCTGCACTAAGGTGGTGCTCAGCTTGCAGATAAGTCAAAGAAACAATAGCACTATTTCAGAGAAACATGGAGCGGCACTCACCAAGTACGTGCAGAAGTTTATTGAGATCAACAGAGTGAAGAAGTGGACATGATGCAGACCGCGGCAAGCGACGGGCCGTTTCGTGCCTGTGTGGTGCTTTCTCAAGCCTCAGTGGACACTTGTCACCCTTAGGCCTGCAAGTGGCTGCAGTGTCATCATGTGACCTATCTATGTGACATCAATGATTCAGGAGCAATAAAGTGGCAGTACCACAGAAGTTGGTTTATTTTTTAGATCAAAGGGCCCGGGGTCAGCTAGATCACTGATTTCTTATACAGAATAAGTGAAACAATTTATACAATATTTTTATCATATTACTTCTTTCCACTTTCCTTTTAACTATCTCCTGCTGTCTACTCCAGCCTAGAAGACCTGTCAACTTCCTGACACAAGTGCTTGGGAATTTAACTTCTATCTTCATATTCAATGAAGTTCTCCAACGCTTAAATTGCACGTCCTTGGCTCTCTTTATACATGAATAAGACCTTTAAATAGCGAGGTCAGGCCATACTGGGAATCTTTCTTCTCAGTTCAGATGCTGCTTTGTTTAACTGGGGCTAAGGAAACATAGCCTCATGATGACATTTCGCAGCGTTTGAAGTCTTTATGTTCATAGTGACTGCTGTGACCCCAAGGGCTTCTAATCCACAACAAAATATATATATTTTTTTATTCATGATATGGAACTATTTTGGAAACTGTCCATCATTTTTGAGACAGATAAACTGAGAATAAGAAAAGGAAAAGTATGCCATACTATATGGAATGTATATTATATGTACTTTACAGAGAGGGTACAATCAAGGAACGGTAGTACAGTAGTGGCAAAAGTGACTTTAGAAAATAAAGTACACTGCATATTGAGGTTATATATAATATATCACTGGCTCATAGGTTACATATATTTCTAGTAAACACTGTTAAATATTAATTTGAGGGTACCAATCTATCGCTGTGTCCTATACAACAGATCTACATGATGAGGATTATTTTGGACTTGATGGACCTGGGTCTTTTTTCCAAAATTGTCTTATATGATACTGATTAGAGATGAGCAAGCACTAAAATGCTCGGGTACTCGTTATTCGAGACGAACTTTTCCCGATGCTCGAGTGCTCGTTTCGAGTAACGAGCCCCATTGAAGTCAATGGGAGACTCGAGCATTTTTCAAGGGGACCAAGGCTCTGCACAGGGAAGCTTGGCCAAACACCTGGGAACCTCAGAAAAGGATGGAAACACCACGGAAATGGACAGGAAACAGCAGGGGCAGCATGCATGGATGCCTCTGAGGCTGCTTAATCGCACCATTATGCCAAAATTATGGGCAACAGCATGGCCATGACAGAGTGACAGAATGAAGCTAGATAGCATCTAAAACATCCAATAATTGACCCTGACACTATAGGGGACGGCATGCAGAGGCAGCGGCAGCAGCGGAAGGCTAGAGAGTGGCATGGCGACATACCCTAAATGGACTCAGGCTTCAAACCAATGGGTAGCAGAGAGGAACCAAAGAAGGTGAGCAAGAAGCGCTCAAATAATATTGGTACATGATAAAAGTTTGCCAGTATATTTTGTGGATTACACAGCAGGGTGGCGACAAAGTTAACATGGAAGCCATGAAAACAATCCAAAATTCTGCCTGACACAGCTCGTTTGATAAGGGGACGATGTATGGAGGCAGTGAACTAGTAGTAGATTAAAGGTACTGCAGTTAAAACTATGTTAGTTGGTTCTTGGCATGGAGCTGGCGCTCCGCTGCCAGGCGAGCTTTCGCCAATCCAAGCCCCTGTCTCTAGGCTACTCCCCAAACAGCACTTCTAAGAACCTTTCGGATAAGATCAAGTGTAGTAGCGTTCTTATAAGTTTGGGATATGGCGGGTGAGGGGAATGTAAACATCTGCGCAAGAAGCGCTGAAATAATATCCGTAAATGAAAAAAGTTTTCCAGTATATTTTGTGGCTTACACAGCAGGGTGGCGACAAAGTTAACAAGTTTGATGTGGAATGCCCTGCAATAGCTCTTGGGCGGTGTGCCTTTTATCACCTAGGCTCAGCAGTTTGAGCACCGCCTGCTGTCGCTTAGCAACGGCACTGCTGCTGTGCCTAGAGCTACCGACTGATGGCGCCATGCCCACGGATGGTAATTCGGAGGAGGAGGAGGTGGAGGAGGGGTGGGAGGATTTGGAGGTATAGTAGGCCTTTGAGACCTGGACCGAGGTAGGCCCCGCAATCCTCTGCGTCGGCAGTATATGACCAGCCCCAGGGTTAGACTCGGTCCCAGCCTGCACCAAGTTAAGTGTAGTAGCGTTCTTATAAGTTTGGAATATGGCGGGTGAGGGGAATGTAAACAGATGCGCAAGAAGCGCATGATGCGCATGGAGCTGGCGCTCCGCTGCTAGGCGAGCTTTCGCCAATCCAAGCCCCTGTCTCTAGGCTACTCCCCAAACAGCACTTCTAAGAACCTTTTGTATAAGATCAAGTGTAGTAGCGTTCTTATAAGTTTGGAATATGGCGGGTGAGGGGAATGTAAACAGATGCGCAAGAAGCGCATGATGCGCATGGAGCTGGCGCTCCGCTGCTAGGCGAGCTTTCGCCAATCCAAGCCCCTGTCTCTAGGCTACTCCCCAAACAGCACTTCTAAGAACCTTTTGTATAAGATCAAGTGTAGTAGCGTTCTTATAAGTTTAGGATATGGCGGGTGAGGGGAATGTAAACAGATGCGCAAGAAGCGCTGAAATAATATCCGTAAATGGTAAAAGTTTGCCAGTGTATTTTGTGGATAACACAGCAGGGTGGCGACAAAGTTAACAACTTTGATGTGGAATCCATGAAAACAACCCAAATTTCGGCCTGACAAACCTCGTTTGATAAAGGGACGATGTATGGAGGCAGCTATATGGACGACTTTTGGAGGTAGCAATGGAGACAACGTGTGGAGGCTGCTATGGAGACAATTCAATTTGGATAGTGCCTGTATGTGGCAGTCCAAAAATTTTTTCAAACCAGAGGAGCAGGTAGGTGGCCCTCCAGAAAAATGGAATAGATTGAGTGCCTGTATGTGGCAGTCCAAAAAATTTTTCAAACCAGAGGAGCAGGTAGGTGGCCCTCCAGAAAAATGGAATAGATTGAGTGCCTGTATGTGGCAGTCCAAAAAAGTTTTCAAACCAGAGGAGCAGGTAGGTGGCCCTCCAGAAAAATGGAATAGATTGAGTGCCTGTATGTGGCAGTCCAAAAAAGTTTTTAAACCAGAGGAGCAGGTAGGTGGCCCTCCAGAAAAATGGAATAGATTGAGTGCCTGTATGTGGCAGTCCCAAAAAATTGTTTAAAACAGAGGACCGGAAAGGTGGCCCTCCAGAAAAATTGAATAGATTGAGTGCCTGTATGTGGCACTCCCAAAAATTGTTTAAAACAGAGGACCGTGTCGGTGGCCCTCCAGAAAAATTAAATGCATAAAGTACTATACCTAGAGCCAGTGGGCCCTGTCAAAAAACAGCCAGTTTCCTCTGCTTTACTGTAGAAAGAGGAGGAGAAGGAGGAAAATGAGGAGGAGGAGGAGTGGATAAATTATTCAGGTTGAGCTTCCTTCACCTGCTGGAGATTTGAAATTAGGAGAAATCCATGCTTTATTCATCTTGATAAGCGTCAGCCTGTCAGCGCTGTCAGTCGACAGGCGTGTACGCTTATCGGTGATGATGCCACCAGCTGCACTGAAAACCCGCTCTGACAAGACGCTAGCGGCAGGGCAGGCAAGAACCTCCAAGGCGTAGAGCGCCAGTTCGTGCCACATGTCCAGCTTTGAAACCCAGTAGTTGTAGGGAGCTGTGTGATCATTTAGGACGATGGTATGGTCAGCTACGTACTCCCTCACCATCTTTCTGTAAAGATCAGCCCTACTCTGCCGAGACTGGGGACAGGTGACAGTGTCTTGCTGGGGTGACATAAAGCTGGCAAAAGCCTTGTAAAGCGTACCCTTGCCAGTGCTGGACAAGCTGCCTGCTCGCCTACTCTCCCTCGCTACTTGTCCCGCAGAACTACGCACTCTGCCGCTAGCGCTGTCAGAAGGGAAATACTGTTTCAGCTTGTGCACCAGGGCCTGCTGGTATTCATGCATTCTCACACTCCTTTCCTCTCCAGGGATGAGAGTGGAAAGATTTTGCTTGTACCGTGGGTCCAGGAGAGTGAACACCCAGTAATCGGTGCTGGAATAAATTCTTTGAACGCGAGGGTCACGGGATAGGCAGCCTAGCATGAAATCTGCCATATGCGCCAGAGTACCAACGCGTAAGAATTCACTCCCCTCACTGGCCTGACTGTCCATTTCCTCCTCCTCCAACTCCTCCAACTCCTCTTCTTCTGCCCATACACGCTCAACAGTGTAGGACTCAACAATGGTCCCCTCTTGTGTCTCGCCAACATTCTCCTCCTCTTCCTCCTCATCCTCCTCCACCTCCACCTCCTCCGATATGCGCTGAGAAACAGACCTAAGGGTGCTTTGGCTATCAACAAGGGAATCTTCTTCCCCTGTCTCTTGTGAGGAGCGCAAAGCTTCCGACTTCATGCTGACCAGAGAGTTTTTCAACAGGCCAAGCAGCGGGATGGTGAGGCTGATGATGGCGGCATCGCCACTGACCATCTGTGTTGACTCCTCAAAGTTACTCAGCACCTGACAGATATCAGACATCCACGTCCACTCCTCATTGTAGACTTGAGGAAGCTGACTGACCTGACTACCAGTTCTGGTGGAAGTTGACATCTGGCAGTCTACAATCGCTCGGCGCTGCTGGTAAACTCTGGATAACATGGTCAGTGTTGAATTCCACCTCGTGGGCACGTCGCACAACAGTCGGTGAGCGGGCAGTTGGAGGCGGCGCTGCGCTGCCCTGAGAGTGGCAGCATCTGGGCTGGACTTCCTGAAATGCGCACAGATGCGGCGCACCTTCGTGAGCAAATCAGACAGATTGGGGTATGTCTTGAGGAAACGCTGAACTATCAGATTTAACACATGGGCCAGGCATGGCACATGTGTCAGTCTGCCGAGTTGCAGAGCCGCCACCAGGTTACGGCCGTTGTCACACACAACCATGCCTGGCTTCAGGTTCAGCGGTGCCAGCCACAGATCAGTCTGCACCGTGATGCCCTGTAATAGTTCTTGGGCGGTGTGCCTTTTATCGCCTAGGCTCAGCAGTTTGAGCACCGCCTGCTGTCACTTAGCGACGGCACTGCTGCTGTGCCTAGAGCTACCGACTGATGGCGCCATGCCCACGGATGGTCGTTCGGAGGAGGAGGTGGAGGAGGGGTGGGAGGAGGAGGAGGCATAGTAGGCCTCAAACACCTGGACCGAGGTAGGCCCCGCAATCCTCGGCGTCGGCAGTATATGACCAGCCGCAGGGTCACACTCGGTCCCAGCCTCCACCAAGTTAACCCAATGTGCCGTCAGAGATATATAGTGGCCCTGCCCGGCAGCACTCGTCCACGTGTCCGTGGTCAGGTGGACCTTGTCAGAAACGGCGTTGGTCAGGGCACGGATTATGTTGTCTGACACGTGCTGGTGCAGGGCTGGGACGGCACATCGGGAAAAGTAGTGGCGGCTGGGGACCGAATACCGAGGGGCGGCCGCCGCCATGAGGCTGCGAAAGGCCTCGGTCTCTACTAGCCTATAGGGCAGCATCTCCAGGCTTAGCAATCTGGAAATGTGCACATTAAGGGCTTGGGCGTGCGGGTGGGTTGCACTATATTTGCGTTTCCGCTCCAGCGTCTGGGGTATGGAGAGCTGAACGCTGGTGGATGCTGTGGAGGATCGTGGAGGTGACGATGGGGTTTTTGTGGCAGGGTCCTGGGCAGGAGGCTGACTATCAGCTGACACAGGGGAAGGAGCAGTGGTGTGCACGGCCGGAGGTGAACGCGCTTGTTGCCACTGAGTGGGGTGTTTAGCATTCATATGCCTGCGCATACTGGTGGTAGTTAAGCTAGTAGTGGTGGAACCCCTGCTGATCCTGGTTTGGCAAATGTGGCACACCACAGTCCGTCGGTCATCCGGTGTTTCCTTAAAGAACCTCCAGACTTCTGAAAATCTAGCCCTCGCCGCAGGAGCCCTCGCCACGGGAGCTTCACTAGTTGACACATTTGGCGCTGATGCACCAGCTCTGGCCCTGCCTCTCCGTCTGGCCCCACCACTGCCTCTTCCAACCTGTTCTGGTCGAGGACTCTCCTCCGTCTCAGAAGCACTGTGTTCACCCGGCCTCTCAACCCAGCTTGGGTCTGTCACCTCATCATCCTCCGATCCCTCAGTCTGCTCCCCCCTATTGCTATGCTATCCTATTGCTATGGCTATTTTCTAGCCAAGTATTACAGCACACTACTATGCCAGATGAGATGACGCTGAGTTATGAAAAAAATAAACGTAAAATAAAAAAGGAAATGGCAGACTGTGCCTAGTTGAAATACAACCCCGGGCCCTAATAAATTTTCCCACTTCGGTCTTTGCGATGGATATGTGCGTCACTAAAACACAGTGGTCGCAAGTCTGACTCCAAATTGCTCCCAATTTGATAGTAGATGCACTGCAGCAAGTACAGCCACCAGCAGATCAACCAGAAATCAAATATATATAACGCTACTGTAGGCGTAATTAAGACGTTTGTATTCTCCTATGGCTATTTTCTAGCCAAGTATTACAGCACACTACTATGCCAGATGAGATGACGCTGAGTTATGAAAAAAATAAACGTAAAATAAAAAAGGAAATGGCAGACTGTGCCTAGTTGAAATACAACCCCGGGCCCTAATAAATTTTCCCACTTCGGTCTTTGCGATGGATATGTGCGTCACTAAAACACAGTGGTCGCAAGTCTGACTCCAAATTGCTCCCAATTTGATAGTAGATGCACTGCAGCAAGTACAGCCACCAGCAGATCAACCAGAAATCAAATATATATAACGCTACTGTAGGCGTAATTAAGACGTTTGTATTCTCCTATGGCTATTTTCTAGCCAAGTATTACAGCACACTACTATGCCAGATGAGATGACGCTGAGTTATGAAAAAAATAAACGTAAAATAAAAAGAAACTGGCAGACTGTGCCTAATTGAAATACAACCCCGGGCCCTAATAAATTTTCCCACTTCGGTCTTTGCGATGGATATGTGCGTCACTAAAACACAGTGGTCGCAAGTCTGACTCCAAATTGCTCCCAATTTGATAGTAGATGCACTGCAGCAAGTACAGCCACCAGCAGATCAACCAGAAATCAAATATATATAACGCTACTGTAGGCGTAATTAAGACGTTTGTATTCTCCTATGGCTATTTTCTAGCCAAGTATAACAGCACACTACTATGCCAGATGAGATGACGCTGAGTTATGAAAAAAATAAACGTAAAATAAAAAGAAACTGGCAGACTGTGCCTAATTGAAATACAACCCCGGGCCCTAATAAATTTTCCCACTTCGGTCTTTGCGATGGATATGTGCGTCACTAAAACACAGTGGTCGCAAGTCTGACTCCAAATTGCTCCCAATTTGATAGTAGATGCACTGCAGCAAGTACAGCCACCAGCAGATCAACCAGAAATCAAATATATATAACGCTACTGTAGGCGTAATTAAGACGTTTGTATTCTCCTATGGCTATTTTCTAGCCAAGTATAACAGCACACTACTATGCCAGATGAGATGACGCTGAGTTATGAAAAAAATAAACGTAAAATAAAAAGAAACTGGCAGACTGTGCCTAATTGAAATACAACCCCGGGCCCTAATAAATTTTCCCACTTCGGTCTTTGCGATGGATATGTGCGTCACTAAAACACAGTGGTCGCAAGTCTGACTCCAAATTGCTCTCAATTTGATAGTAGATGCACTGCAGCAAGTACAGCCACCAGCAGATCAACCAGAAATCAAATATATATAACGCTACTGCAGGCGTAATTAAGACGTTTGTATTCTCCTATGGCTATTTTCTAGCCAAGTATTACAGCACACTACTATGCCAGATGAGATGACGCTGAGTTATGAAAAAAATAAACGTAAAATAAAAAGAAACTGGCAGACTGTGCCTAATTCTACTCAAACCCCTAATAAATTTTCCCACTTTGGTGTTTGAGGTGGATATGTGTGTCACTAAGAGCTAAACACAACGGTAGCAAGTCTCCCTGCTAATTCCTCACAATATGGTACTAGCTGCAAATAAAAAAAAAAAAAAATTATAACGTTATTGTAGCCCTAAGAAGGGCTGTTGGGTTCTTTAACCCCTTAAGGACGGAGGGTTTTCCGGCTCATTTCTCGCTCTCCAACTTCAAAAATCCATAACTTTTTCATTTTTCCGTGTACAGACCTGTGTGAGGGCTTATTTTGTGCGTAACAAATTTTACTTTCCCGTAATGTTATTTATTTTAACACGCCGTGTACTGCGAAGCTGAAAAAAAATTCCAAATGTGGAAAAATTGAAAAAAAACCGCACGTGCGTCACGTTCTTGTGGGCTCAGTTTTTACGACTTTCACTCTTCGCTCCAAATAACACGCCTACTTTATTCTTTGGTTCGGTGCGATCGCGGTGATACCAAATTTATATAGGTTTTATTGTGTTTTAATACATTTTCAAAAATTAAACGAATGTGTACAAAAAAGAAAAAAAAATTTTTGCCATCTTCTGACGCTAATAACTTTTTCATACTTTGGCGCACGGAGATGTGTGAGGGGTCATTTTTTGTGAAATGAGGCGACGTTTTCATTGCTACCATTTTGAGGTCTGTGCGACATTTTGATCATTTTTTATTTCATTTTTTATGTTATGTAAAAAGGTGTAAAAGTCGCATTTCGGACATTTGGGCGCCATTTCCCGCCTCGGAGGTCACCGCCGCCCGTAACCGTTTTTATATTTTGATAGATCGGGCATTTTGGGACGCGGCGATACCTAATATGTCTGTGATTTTTACTGTTTGTTATGTTTTATATCCGTTCTAGGGAAAGGGGGGTGATTTGAACTTTTAATATTTTATTAATTTTTTTTATTTTTTAAACTTTTTTTTTTCTTTTTTTTTTCACTATTTTTTAGACCATCTAGGGTACAATAACCCTAGATGATCAGATCGCTCCTACCATATACTGCAATACTACAGTATTGCAATATATGGCGTTTTTGCAGGTCTTACATTACAATGAGCCACTGGCTCATTGTAACGAACCTGCATAAACCATGTAGCCTCGTGTCAAGAGAAGACCCGAGGCTACCATGGTAACCGATCGCCGCCCCCCGATGACGTTCGGGGGCGTGGCGATCGAAAAAAAGATGGCGGCGCCCGCGCGCCGCCGTCTTTTAAACGCCGCCCGCGACTTTGCGGGCGGCGTTTAGAGGGTTAATAGCCGCGATCGGTGCAAGCACCGACCGCGGTTATTAGCGGTGGGGGTTTTGTGCAAAATGCAAAAACCCCCACCTCTGTATGAAGAGGACTCAGCCCGTGAGCCCTCTTCATACTTCCCTTATACCTCTGCGCCGTAGAGCTACGGCGCAGAGCGTTAAGGAGTTAAGAATCACTCCTGCCTAACAGTAAGCTAATAGAACACCCTAACGCTTTCCCTGAGCAGCAGCAGCTCTCTCCCTAGCAGCATCCAGACAGAGAATGATCCGAGCAGCGCGGGCAGCGGCTAGTCTATCCCAGGGTCACCTGATCTGGCCAGCCAACCACTGCTATCTACGTGTAAGGGTACCACGTCATGCTGGGTGGAGTGCAGAGTCTCCTGGCTTGTGATTGGCTCTGTTTCTGGCCGCCAAAAAGCAAAACGGCGGGAGCTGCCATTTTCTCGAGCGGGCGAAATACTCGTCCGAGCAACGAGCAGTTACGAGTACGCTAATGCTCGATCGAGCATCAAGCTCGGACGAGTATGTTCGCTCATCTCTAATACTGATCTTACTTGTGGGCATCTTCGTCCGGATCCCGGCACTTATCTTAATTAGTCTTGAAGCACATGGATTCCGTAAAAAAAAAACTTTTAAAAAGATGTTACTTAGCCTCCGGGGCTCTGGGATAATTATGCACGCCTCCTCCAAAGCCTGGTGACATCATGCAGGGGGAGTGCATAATTATTAGCTGAGAGCACTTGTGCAATGTACACAGAGCATCCAAGGCTTAGGAACATCTTTTTAAAAGTCCTTTTTTTTTCAGAAATCCAGGTGTTTCAAGACTAACGAAAATAAGTCCTGGGATCTACATGAAGGCACCGACAGGTCAAGATATTTAGTTTAAATGGCTACAGCGCAAGGGGTAGATTTCCTTCAATTAATTGAAATCAATGAGATTAGGAAAATAAATTGAGTGAATTTTTTGATGCACACTTCTTCTAGAATAGGATTGATCAAATCAACGGACTGTGAAAAAAAGCTGACGTGTATATAGCACAATAGAGGAATAAAGAGTTCTGTTTGAGCGTTGTCTCGGATAGAACTCGGATAGAGACTCGGATAGAACTTGTACGAGAAAGTTCTTCATGGGCAAGAGACTTAAAAAATTCCTGATAAAGTTTTTGCATCCAAAAGCAGGTGTGGATCTTAAGGGGTGAGAACATAGTACTAAAAGATGCTGCTCCTCTGTTATTTAACATTAGTTAGACTGAGGTGCAGCAACTAAGAAGCCTCCTTGTTTTTATCCATTGTCCACTGTAAGGATGCTGCAAGAATGTTTGGACTTTCTCTGCAGAATAGTCACCATTCAGAGAGAGTTTAGCAAAAATAAAAGCTATTATAAAATTAGGAATGCAGTTGGGTGTTGTAAACTACATAGCAATAATGAGGAAGCGAGCCTGATTATGAGCCATAGTCAGAAGACAACAGGCCAGTGCCGAATACTGAGTGTTGAAGAAGTAATTTTCTTAGCATGTTAGAAATCCACAGTACGAGAAAGCAGCATGTTTTAGGATTAAGGCCAAGGCCAAAATCATACAAAGGAACAATAAAAAGCCAGCAATTAAAAGTTGCAGAAATCGAAATGAATATGTAAATGTTTCTAAAAGAACATGTAAATGATTGCCATCACTAAAATTGGTACAACATGTAAAGATGCCAAAAGTGATCACCTGTAGAAGAGTTTTCTCTCAAACTCAAACAATGACAAACTAAAACCTGCTTCATGGTAGTATTTTAACCTTCTACAGATCAAGAGGCAAGTTAAAAAATCCCAAACCATGTCACGATGAGTTCAGGGCCTTGTGTCACCCAAGGTTGCCAGCGACCTTGGTATATGTACACATGAGAAGGGTGTGTAGAGCTGGACCCCAATTCAGTATGGCCATGGTGAAGCATCAGAGGTAGCCTGCCTCCTTGTAACTAGATATGGTTGAAGCAGCAGTCCGAACTGGAAACTGCTGCAGGAATTATTTAAAGGGAACCTGTTATTTACTTTGACCCCACTAAACTAGCAGAACCTCCAGGTAGAGTACTAAATGTCCTTTATACTAGCCGACCAAAAACATACCTCCGGCAATCCTCTTCACCTTCTCGGCACTACACCTATGCTCTCTGCCCGCGTGTACCCATAAGGATGTAATCAGACAATGACACAGCTGTGTCATAGCAGGTGCACATGGACAGAGAGCATAGGCGTACCTCTGCCTGCTTGCTTACTTTATTATTTTTATGAGGCCATCGCTGTGGGCATTTCATTAGTGTGGGGGGGGGGGGACTCACAGCTGGGTGCAATTTATTAGTGTGGGTTTTGGGGGGGGGGGCACTGCCAGGGGCATTTCATTAAGTGGGGAGTACTGCTAGGGACATTTCATTAGGTGGGGAGCACTGCTGGGGTCATTTCATTAGGGTAGGAGCATTTTATGGGGAGGCACTGCTGGGGACATTTCGTTAAGGAAGAGCACTGCTAAGGACTTTTTATGGGGAGGGCACTAGTACTGGAATTTCATTAATGGGGGGAGCACTGCTGGGGACATTGCATTGGGTGGTTCTGCTGTGGACATTTCATTAATGATGGGGAGGCACACCATTTTGGGTGCAGCTGGTCCCCAGATACAAAAAGATTGGGGAACACTGCTTTGTAGACTTCCCAGTTTGAGGGGAAATCTCACCCTTATACATATAAAAAAAATCTCCTCCTGAATCATGTGAAAATAAGCAAAAATCATTTACCTGATCCGAGTCAGGCTTAGGTTAGTAGCTAGAACCTTTGTTCTGGTATCAGATTAAAGAGGAGAATTTTATCTTTCAAATCAGACATGTATTTTTTTGAGCTTAAGAACTGGAGATAATAGCAGTTATAGAAAATAACGGGAATTGGATCTTTATTTGTAGCTTGCATTTGCTTGCCCATAGCTCTGGTTATGTATCTGGTTCAGAAGAGACACACCTTACAGCCTCTCATGTAGACTCATCTCTGGAAAAAGGTGAGTTTTTTGCTCTTTTTCAAATGACTTTGGAGGAAATTCTTTTGAATTTTTTTTTAAGATTTGTATCATGATTGAGATAAAATAGGACTGAAGTTGTGTAATTAGATGCTTTTGGAGGAATGAAAAATGATTGCAAAAGCAAATAAATTTTCCTTTCCAAAACAGCAACTATCGGAAAAACATAATAGTATTTTCAGTAAAGCCATTATGTAAAGATATTTTCAAGAGATGGGAGCATTTTTTTATTGTATTATGTATATAGACATAGAAATATTTATGTAGAATTTTTATTATAATTAAAGAGCATAGTATGAGGATTATGCAGTGTCCACTAATGAGAAATTCCTCCTCGTCTCTTGGTGTACTGTGGTCCTAGACACCATGGAAACTATGTATTAGCAAAATCTTATTAACATTCTCTTCAACAAGCTGTGCTATACTCTCCAACTGTTCTCAAACACAGTATTTAATCTCATTGCTAAAGGAATGGACGGGTGGTAAGAACACGTTTAGACACCGAGAAATTGTTCTTTACCTTAGTATATTTTACACTGGCTGAGTCAATATAGGTGGTAAATACCTCTGTGAGATGATAGTAAGACTATGTGGCATCAAGGTTACCAGGGATTATTGAGGGCAGAAAGGACTGAAAGCGTTACAACTGGTTGCTAATGGATCATGTCTGTGTTGATCTCCTGATATATCATCTGCTAGAAAACCCAATTATCATGACAATACTGCCAGCATCTCACACTGATAGACCCTGGAAAAAAAAATTTCATATTACCATCATTAATCCCTAAACTGGGTTTAGGGTTACCAAGGAAGAAAGTCATTGGATGCTGTAATGTTTTCATCCGCTTATGTTCAAAGCATTCGCAAGACAGTCATCAAACACAAAGCTTTGGCTAACCTTGAAAGGAACTGAATTGTCGGAGAGACCATCCGGGAACAGTGAACTATGCAGATGAAATTTACTGCTTTCCTCGACCATTACTAACAGTATTCAGCTGTAAATAGATTTCAACTTGTTGCCTATATTTCACAAGCTGCCTGACTTCTAAAGCACTTTCTCATTTGCTCAATACTTTCAACCTCATGGCACTACATTACATTGTGTTGAGCACTGAAAATTGCATTTTGGCTTCTCCTGTAGAGTACAAAACATAAATATCATTGAGATGTTGCCACCATTCATTAGGATAAACAGATTTGCTTACTTTGGATGGAAGCAGCAGCCAGAAAGCCAATCAGAATGTCCTTCACCAGTCATGATGATCTCTCCACTGGGAATGGACCACATTTTCCAAAGACGATCATCACTAGCAGTCACCAGGATTTCTTTACGAGGGTGCAGGGCCAAACTATAGAAAAAGATAATAAAAGTAAAGTGTAATTTTATCAAATAAAAGCAGTACACTTCAAGGCATTATAGTATTTACACACATATCACACATACATCTCCCCAAATCCTTTTTTAAGCTGTTCATCTTGGGCCACACATATCAAACCAAGAAGGAACATAAGAAATACAGTTTGGGAAACCTTTGGCAACTCACAAGTTTTTGTCACACCAAGGTATCAATATGGCTAGTATTATTTTGTTATATTAAAAGTGAAAGTTACCAGGTACCACCTTCAATGCTTCATTAAAGCCTGTTTTAATCCAATATACAAACCATGTGTTTTTGCGGGAATTCATATTTTTATTAATGACTTCATAGAGCAGTGATGGAGAGTCTTTCAGGGACTAAGTGCCCAAATTGCAACCCAAACCCATATATTTATCGCAAAGTGCTGACACAGGAATTTAAGCAGTAACTTATTGCTCCAGGTTTTTAACAATCACCCACTTGTGGACACCAAGAGAATTAAAAGAAAGAAGACAAATTTGGACTATCATTATAGCTTCTCTACAGGCTCCCTCTGTACAGGAAGAATTGTGGGATTAGCAGGAGGACCTTCAAGATAATTCAGCCCTGTCCAAAATTTCTCACGCTTCCTGTAGTCCCAAACAGTCAAGGAAGTGTCACTTTAAAGTAGCACTGAAAGCAGCATCTCTTAAATTGCCTGGAACTGCAGGAAGATGCTTTGAGTCCTGTATGGTGCACTCTTTGATGTGGCACTGGCCTTGGTGCCCACAGAGAGTACCACTTCTGGTAGCTCTGCCATAGGTTTTCCACCACTGTCATAGAAAGTTTACACAGTGAAGTTTTAATATTTGCAGATAATACTAAGCTGTGTAATGAATACTGAGTATGACATTACAGAGGGATTTGTGGAAGCTGAAGGAATGGACAGAGAAATGGCTGAGGTTTAATGTGGATAATTGAAAGGTTATGCACTTGGGCCATGGAAACAGTAAAATTATGTTCCAAACAGTTAAATATTTGATAAAACTTCAACAGAAAAAGATTTTGGGGCATTGGTGGATGGTAAACTTAAATTTAGTGAAAAGAGTCAGGCATCTGCTATTAATGCAAATAAAATTATGGGATGTATAAAGAGAAGAATAGATTTTTATGATTGGGACATAGTTTTGCCCTTACAAAATCAGTGGTCAGAACACACATGGAATATTGTGTATAGTTTTGGGCACCAGTTTATAGACAGAAAATAGATGAACAGGTGAAGAAGAAAGAAACCAATTTAAAGGAAAAGGCGGACTAGAATACAAGGACAGATTACAAACCTTGTAGTTATTCAAGATGGCTAAGCGGAGACCTCATTACAATGTACAAACACCAGAACAGGCAGTACAAGGATCTCTCCAAAGATCTTTTTATACCTAGGCCTGTGACCAGTATGTGACCTACTCCTAGAGGAGAGGCGATTCTACCACTGCCATAGACAAAGGTTCTTTACTGTAAGAGCAGTGAGACTATGGAATGGTCTGCCGCAGAAGGTTGTAATTGCGGCTACTTTGTACATGTTCAGAAAGGCCTGGATGCCTTTCTGGAGAGAAAAATTTTAAGGGAAAAAAAACACATTTGTTTAAACTTATAGGTTGGATTTAATGGACCTTCGTCATTTTCTAAACTTGTCTACTATAATATCCTACGATACTATGATTTACTGGACCAAACCTATTATCACTAAACTGAACTCACCTGCTGGTTTCCTCCTACCCTAGATCAGTGCATAATTACATTTTTTAAGTAGAATGTCTGCCAATTACCACTATTTTTTAGAAATAGAAACACGTCCACCTTTAATTTACTTTGAAACCCTGTGAACTACTGTAAAGAAGTACAGCTGTATATTTGTAAGAGTTAAATATTAATCATAAGCAATAGTCCATCAAAGCTACACACCCTTTTTGAAACCACTCTCCACTTTGGCTAAAGAAAAATGAATCCTGAAAAGGGCCCAATATATTTACTTAGAATTTTCTGAAGGGGTAAATGAAAACGGGTTCGACAACCATTTACATTTACTAAAATGTGATAATGACACAGCTGCATAAAAAAAAAGTTTCTTGCACAGTAATCACAAAACAGTACAATATAATTGAACTTTTTACAGGAAAGAAACACTACATAGAAGACCTAAATAGAAGAGTTGTTTGGATAGCTTCAACAAAAAAATTCTCAACATTTCATGACTGATGTGGTCCCTAGGTTATTGGCTCCTTAGTATTCTAATTAAGTACAAATACAACTAGAAAATATGTAAAAGAAAATATAAAACAATTCTTAATGTGACTTTACAAAGTAAAGCAAGAAACTTTACAAAGTATAAGGAGATAGGTTTGAAAAAAAACTTCATTTATCTGATCATATTCGTCTGATCTTAACTATCAAGATCACCTTTCGCTATGCAAAGAACAAGCCAGAGCTTAAGTTGTCTCCACCTTAAAAAGGAGTTTTTGACCACAAAACACTTTGTATTTCTTGACTAACAGTATGAAAATAAAGAATCACCTGTTCCTTAAAGTGGTTGTCCACTTTCAGCAAATAATACAGAAAGTATATTGTAAAATTGGATAACTTTTTCTTACACAAACCACATCCAATATTTGCTGAAAGTCAACAACCCTTTTAAGTTCCTACATCCATGGCCTCCTATTCCACAAATCGTGACCAGTCTCGTTCTAAGGATTCCCATGCTGGCAGCACCCTTGAAGGCTACATAACCTTATTAGAGTTGTGCCTAAAGTTTAGCACAACCTCATCTGGTGAGCTCATTTAATTTATCTCCTTCTTTTGGCTTTAGTTCTATGAGCACCCTCACTCTTTTTACTTTTCTACAAGATACAAAAGAAAAACATTTTAGATTGATTGTTTATCTCTATCTAAGACGACAATCATCTTTACAATAAAAGGTTGATAATACACGGTAAACTGGACTGTGGAAAGTAAGATGTCCACAAACGCACAAAGAGTTAAAATGACTGCAGCTACTTTTCTGCAGTTAAAATATGCCCCAATCATGGTCATTTTCACAATTTGCTGCTGTTTGGTATGAGTTCCTATTGAAAGAATTATGAATTGTATTCCTTTTCTAGTCAATTTTCTCCCTGGTGATTCCATATCGCTGAATGTCCTCATCATTTTGTTCCCTCAGGTCTCTCCCCATGACAACAATAACTTCTAAACTCAAGGCTCGTCTGACTTCGGGCACTAAAATGCATCCGATCCCTTGGTGCAAATTGCCTTGCGTCTGCCTTTTCAACAGAGATATCAGAATAGGGAATCGTGCAGAGATTCCCTGAGAGTGTCTCCGGCTGACGAGAGCTATCTAGCCGAGACACCTGGCTGGTTTCTGTATGCTTTATCATAGCCATTCATCAGGCTCCATTACAGAGCTATCTATACGTCTGTAACAGAGACGAGAAGAAGTGAAAATTAGAATGTGCCGTAGAAGAAAAAAAAAAAGGTACTTCACATCAAAACTTGTCACCTATCAATGAAAATAGCATGGAATGATATATACATGGAGTAGCTGGAATATTTCCACAAGACTCACAGAATTATGTGAAAAGATTTTTTTAATAGAAACCTCTAAAATCAGGTAATGGTCAGTAAATTTTATTAAAGGATCAAAAAAAAAAGAAAAAACATCCTTAGAAGCGTTGTCTCATTTGAAAAAATTATTGCCAAACTCTCCTGAGGATACGGCACGTCCGTATCTTACATTGACAGGCACTTATTTGAATAGGAGCTATTTAATGCCTCATTTGGCACGGCGACTTAGCACTAGGTGCCAGGATTCCCTAATCACAGGAGCCCCCAAAGAGTAAAATATACAGTGTGATCAACTTAGCGCTCACAAAATAAGGGTATGTTCCCAAGAGGGAAAAAATTTGCACATTTTATCTCAACTCCACTCACAATACACATGGAAAATTGTGGTGTTAATATTAAAATACAGAGAAAATTTCATCATGGATGTAGTGAAATCTGCAGTGAAATACACCACTAATTCTACAATAAAAGTTGTATATTGTACAGCGGATGTCAGTCATGCTGAGAGATGCCTAGAGAATCCAAACACGAGCTGACCAGTGGAAACCGCTTTTTGTGTAAACCAGGCAACTCCCCTCCACTTTATAACAGACGGATTTGGCTCAATTATGTATGCAAAGAAGAAGAACCCAGTCTATCAACCTGTCGTGAAAAAAGTCAAGCCAACCTGGGCAAAAAAAAGCCCCTTCAAAAAGCAAATACTCGACAGAAATATCTTCTTGTGTCCAACTCTTTGAAAAAATGTTCTCTGCAATGAGTAAAATGTTCAATAATCCTTTACATAGAGGGGGGCCTTTGGTTAGGACTAGAGATGAGCGAGTATACTCGTCCGAGTATACTGCTCGGTCGAGTATTAGCATACTCGGACCGGCTCGTTACTCGGACGAGTATCTCGCCGGCTCGAGATCGAGCAGTAAATTAATAAAATAAATTGAATAAAAGTATTATTATTGTAAAAAAAAAATATTACACATGTTTGCAGATGTTTTACTTGTAAGAACACATTGAAATAACACTATTCTTCACTTTCCAGGTGTTCGCGCGTGTCTCCCGCTAGGTTCAGAGATGTTCGGAACATCTGGAATGTGAAGAATATTGTTCTTTCAATGTGTTCTGCACTTAAATGCTCCTGTATTCACTGTTGTTAATGTTTTAATTCTATTCTTCACTTTGCAGCTGTGCGCGCGTATCTCCGAACCTATCGGGAGACACGCGCGCACACCTGCAATGTGAAGAATAGAATTAAAACATTAAAAACAGTGAACACAGGAGCATTTAAGTGCAGAACACATTGAAAGAACACTATTCTTCACATTCCAGATGTTCGTGCACATCTCCTAACTTAGCGGGAGACACGCGCGAACACCTGCAAAGTGAAGAATAGTGTTATTTCAATGTGTTCTTACAAGCAAAACATCTGCAAACATCTGGAATTTTTTTTTTTGCACTGTTCTTTTACTGTTCAGTTTTATTAAAAAAATGCTCGGGTCTCCCATTGACTTCAATGGGGCTCGTTATTCGAGACGAGCACTCGAGCATCGGGAAAAGTTCGTCTCGAATAACGAGCACCCGAGCATTTTAGTGCTCGCTCATCTCTAGTTAGGACCAATGCTTATCTAAACTTACACTTGCCGATTATATCCCTGCTAACAGATGTAGTTTAGATGCACAATATCTAAAAGCTTCCATGTTCCATCAGGGGGCGAGAAATGGCCTCTGTACTATTTGTATATGAGTCATATCATTACCAAAAGAGTTATCTTTGCTGATCTATTAGAGTTTCTAAAGATTTCAGATTTCAGATACCGTAAACATTCACTGTGGTTTCTGGAGGAAAATAATGAACTCAGAAAAGTTACAAAGACTGAAGACCGGCATGTTTGCTGAGTTGAATATATTGCGAGATGCCCCCCACCTCCGTAGAACCTCATTACACAATTCTTTCAAAACCCAAGAACTTTGAGACTAATCAAACAGCATGTGGCTTGTTGATGAATATTTGTTTAGCCGCTTCATCTCCACGCAGTCTACTGTAACATAAATGCCATTATTATTTGTAATGCATTGCCACAGAGTCCAATTAGTTTAACTCAGTAGATGCCAAAATCTCATCACGAGGCTTCGCTTCAGTGCACTGTGTGACATACACTATAGCTGGTTACATTATTTTGAAGAAATCCAGTAGAAATCCAATAGGGCTCTATAAAGCTTCAAGTCATGGAGTTCCTATGTACAAACCAGTATTACAGTTTATTAATTAAATTGTATTTCATCCTTTGTATCACAAACCGACCATAAAAACAGTAAAGACACATTTTAGTACCCTAGGTCGTCTCAAACTAAAAAACATTGGAGTAACACACGTTCTTGAGCCATCATTTCTAACGTATCAATGGAAAATTCTTGCCTAAATACAATGACATCCCTTTGGAAGAAACTTACTGTAGGAAACTTAGAGAAGAAAAGTTTAGGATGAGAAAGAAACTCTTCTTTTCAACATCACACCTGTCCCTGCGCATTGATATTACAATTTTGTTCAATTGAACTGCATATTTTTGAGCTGCTGCTTATACAAGTGTGGTACTGAATTCTTATAAACTAATATGGGTTGACTTTTTGAGAAATTTTTTTTAAGAAACTTTTTTTGAGCAGATTTTCTGCACTTTTCTGAGCAAAATGCCAGAAATATTCTGTTTACCCACTCCTTGCTTTGGATAAAAATAAGCACCAAAACATAAACTAAAATACATCATCAGCCACAAGGCAGTTTCACAAGGCCTAGTTAAGTAAATCTGCCCCACAGTGTCAGAATATGCACGTGCATAGGCTGACACTGCTAAAACCCTGCAATACATCAGTATTGCAGGGTATCATCATGAACAAGCAATCAGGTGAAATCTTGTTCCTGTCCCATGGTGGAAATAGTAAAAAAAAATGTTATGCAATAAAAAATAAAGTAATAAATAAATAAAAATGTCCATAAGCCCCATAACATATAAATACACATATAACAGAAAAAAGTCTAAATCATAACACAAACCCCACATATATAGTATCACCACGTCCATAACAACCCGTATAATAAAAGTAAATAATTATTGAACCTGCAAAATGAACGCCGTTAAAAAAAAAACTGTTAAAAACCTGCCAAAAATTATGATTTTTACCTATTCAATCCCACAAAAAATGCAACAAAAAGTAATAAAAAACATATTTACTCCAGAATGATACTGTTGCAAAGTGCAACATGTCCTGCAAAAAGCCATCAACCAGCTCCATAGCCAAAAAAATAAAAATGTTATACCACTTGGAAGACGGCAATACAAAAATGATAGATTTTTCCCACATTAGGTTTTATTTGCCAAATTTTGTAAAACGTAAGAAAAAATATTCATGTATGGTATCCCCATAATCGTATTGACACATAGAATAAAGAGAACATGATTATTTGGCTATAATACAATTTTTCTTTCACTGGGGAATGGATAAATTATGGTGTTTTTAAGACTCAAATTGATGAAATGATAGTTTATGTATTTTGTTTTTACACAATTACACTGAAATCCACAAAAATCTATTAAATATGTCAACCTCTAATCCAGGAAAGGATGTTCTCTACATAACAGATATTTCTGCAGCTTCAACTAGAGAGAAGGAAATCGGCCAAATCACAGGCTTATGTATTCCGACACACTAACTTGCCTTCCAAGTTGATCTGCCAGTTGCACCCTTTTTCCTGGCGTCTCGGACTGTGTTGTCTCAGGGAAGCCTGTCCAGATGGAAGATTACCATGATAGATAAAGTACTTCACATGTAAAGTCCATTTATTTTTATACTCTATAAAATATATACTTTTTAGCAAGGAAAATAACTTAGAATCTAATATGGGTTGACTTTTTAAGAAACTTTTTTTGAGCAGATTTCCTGCACTTTTCTGAGCAAAATGCCAGAAATATTCTGTTTACCCACTCCTTGCTTTGGATAAAAATAAGCACCAAAACATAAACTAAAATACATCATCAGCCACAATGCAGTTTTACAAGGCCTAGTTCACTACATGAAAATCTGTCTGTGTAGTGGACAAATTAAACAGTCCAAATCTTGATCAAACTGACTAAGATGCCAAGTTCAACAGATAAAGGTTCATGCCATTAACCAATTTCCCCCTTTTGGGCTTTATGCAATGACATTGCCTGAGGTGGGGGCAATGAACACGACCACAATGGGGCGCTTCACCTGCACACTCAGACTTGGCATCTTTTTATTTTCATATATGTCAATTGTCAGCCTGTAACCTGACCCTTCTGTGAGTTTGCTCTCCAAAATTGATTTAGTATAGCATTCTGAATAAGCAATCAAGGGGGGAGGCCTTGTAATGGCCTCTAAATTGAATCTATTCTCTCCCACCCAACAACACCAATAAAAGTCAAAAACAAACCCTTTCTTTTAGGTAACCAGCTACTCTCCCATTTTATTTTTGGTAAAGAAAACTAAATGAAATATTTATTTTTTTTAAAAATCTGCCAAGGTATTGTTCTATAGAACGGGAGAAAGGTGGTCATCTATGTAATGGCAGCCCTCGAGATAGTAGCACTTCTGCTGCAAGGTTTTGGTCAAACCCCAAATCAGAACCGGTAAGGTAGTTACTGACTCATCGGTCAACCGGTACAATGAACATCAAACTCTGCTGACAGAATTAATTTATTAGGATTAATACCACATACATTGGCTACACCCTAGAAGAATATTTTTTCAGTGCCTGAATAAAGACCGAAAACTACCTGCATGTTACATATCTACTAAAATCATTCAAATTCAGGTCTAACGTTTGTTAACAAGCTGCACCCACTGCAGCATTTCTACCATAGCATTAACCTTGGCATGTTGTCAGCTCAAGATTCCTGGAGAGGCCTATTTAGCATGGAATAATGTCCCTTCCATCAAAGTGTCAGAGAACTATAAGATATTAGTTTACCGCCAAGCAGAGAACATCTATCCCTCCTTCTGACAGTGATGGGGCCATTGTGTTTTGATTTAGATTGACACTGCTAATCTGCATGGGAGATAGTGGGAAATAGAAAGATTTGGCGTTATCCTAGCTCAATTACAATGATAACAACCTACCGTAATCAAATATTATATATTTACCTCTGTGACCCTAGAGAAAAGTGACATCTCCTCCCTTAGATAAAATTCCATTTAGGAAACTATGAAATTTGCAGAAAAAACAAGTAAACTCATTTGTGCCATGGATAAAAATAAGAATTTGAATTTGGAAGACATCACAGGTTATTCTAGCAGCTTGTGAGTATAGAAAAATACTGTAAAAAAAATTATCAAATCTGAGACATTTTGTTTCTTTATCACTAAGCACAGGAAAAAATTTCTCACTAAAAATAACATTTGCTATTAACTCATTAATTCTCAAAATTAAGTTTCAAGAGTTTGGAATGATTTGGCAAAATTCAAAGTACATTCACAGGGTGTGAAAAAAAGAAAATAATTAAAGGTAGGGTGGTAGCTGTGAGCTGTCATGAAACCCATGTCCTTCTATTAAGCTATGATGTAGCACAGTGAATGTGCCATTTTCAGATGCACAACTCTGCCCAAAACTACACTAGGTTGGTAGATACAGATTTTAAAAATTAAATATTTATACAAGACTTTTTTGCATATTTTTGGATTCTCCTGATATATAATGTTGTATTATAATAATTATTTCCTATTATCATAAGGCCATACGGCCCATACTAACTGTACAACCTTATACAGGAGGTCCCCTACTTAAGAACACCCGACTTACAGATGACCCCTAGTGAAAGACGGACCCCTACGCCCATTGTGAACCCTGGTGAAGCTCTCTGGATGCTTTACTATAGTCCCAGGCTGCAATGATCAGCTGTAATGTGTCTTTAATGAAGCTTTATTGATAATCCTTGGTCAAATCACAGCAAAAAATTTTAAACTCCAATTGTCACTGGGGCAAATTTTTTTTGTCTGGATCTACAATATATTTCTACTATATATTTTACAATATATAGTTTCAACTACAAATTCAACTTAAAAACAAACCTATGGAACCTATCTTTTATGTAACCTGAGGATTGCCTGTAATGTATTTTAATAAGGGTGTTATAACACCATACTATATGCCAGCCATAGGAATGGGTCCAAAAATTGTTGTTCATTCGACATTGACCGAGGTTATTATTTTGTCATATTTGGGGTTGGAAAGGAATTTTTCTCTGGCATCAGCCTTGTAGGGTTTTCCCTCCTTCCTCTGCATCAACACTGTTGGATTTGGACCTATGTCTTTTTTCAACCTTATCTGCTGTGATGTCATTATTTGATGTGGCTATCAGGCATGGCACTCCTTTTATTTGGGTTGAAATACTGGTAACCAAAACTTAATGACAGCAGTTCATACAACAAGCTGGGCAAGAAGACCTCCAGTCAAATTTTATTTCTTTTTAGCAGGTAGCAGATATTGGGACACATTTACTAAGGGTCGCATGGTGCACGTTCTTCATGGCTAAAACAGCTTTCACAATTATTTAAGAGGTGCCTGCGCTGCGATTGTGTCACACGTGACCCTTTTGTGCCGCGGTTGTGCTGCTTCCATGCAACACAAATTAATGGGCGTCGGATGGTCCGACTGATTCGACCGAGCACGGTATTTAACTTTCAAATTGTGTTGCACGCCTTATGTTAAAGGTACACCACAAAATAGATGGTGCATTGTCTGACCATTGCAGGGAAGCACAATCTTAGTGAATCGCCACACAAAGCATTATAGATGGACAATGCACTTTCAGTAAACTGTGCGAATTTGTATGTAAATGTTCCCCATTTTCCTTTAATTACCAATGCAGTATTCAAACCTCTATTAGGTTATGCTTTCAGCACTTGTCATATGGAGAACATGTAGTACTATCTTATGCACTTATAATAAAATATACTATACTTAAATCTAATCTAATATCTAAACAACAGAGTTTGGCAAACATGGTGCAAATGTATAATCATAGATGTGTTTTCTCTAGTTTTCCCAGTGATAATATAGACAAATAAGTCTATAGGGGGAGATTTATCAGATGTGTCTGAGGTAAATCTGTTCTAGTTGACCATGGAACCCAATCAGAGCTCAGCTTTCATTTTATAAATAGCTGGTGGAAAATGAAAGCTCAGCTCTGATTTGCTATCAGACAATTCTGCTAAATCGACCTCTATATATATGTCATACCTACAATACTCCAGCACATAGCTTTGGAATATCTGATTATTAGAGATGAGCGAACATGCTTGTCCGAGCTTGATGCTCGTTCGAGCATTAGCGTACTCGAAACTGCTCGTTGCTCGGACGAATACTTCGCCCGCTCGAGAAAATGGCAGCTCCCGCCGTTTTGCTTTTTGGCGGCCAGAAACAGAGCCAATCACAAGCCAGGAGACTCTGCACTCCACCCAGCATGACGTGGTACCCTTACACGTCGATAGCAGTGGTTGGCTGGCCAGATCAGGTGACCCTGGGATAGACTAGCCGCTGCCCGCGCTGCTCGGATCATTCTGTGTCTGGATGCCGCTAGGGAGAGAGCTGCTGCTGGTCAGGGAAAGCGTTAGGCTGTTCTATTAGAATAGTGTTAGGCAGGAGTGATTCTCCAAGAACCCAACAGCCCTTCTTAGGGCTACAATAACGTTCTACTTTTTTTTTTTTTTATTTGCATCTAGTACCATTTTGTGAGGAATTAGCAGGGGGACTTGCTACCGTTGTGTTTAGCTCTTAGTGGCACACATATCCACCTCAAACACCAAAGTGGGAAAATTTAGTAGGGGTTGGATTTCAATTAGGCACAGTCGGCCATTTTTCCTTTTTTATTTTACGTTTATTTTGTTTAATAACTCAGTGTCATCTCATCTGGCATAGTAGTGTGCTTTCATACTTGGCTAGAAAATAGCCATAGGAGAATCCAAACGGCTTACTTACGCCTACAGTAGCGTTATATATTTGATTTCTGGTTGATCTGCTGGTGGCTGTACTTGCTGCAGTGCATCTACTAGCCAATTGTGAGCAATTTGTAGTGAGACTTGCGACCGCTGTGTTTTGCGCTTAGTGACGCACATATCCATTCAAAGACCGAAGTGGGAAAATTTAGTAGGGGTTGCATTTCAATTAGGCACAGTCTGCCATTTGTCCTTTTTTATTTTACGTTTATTTTGTTTAATAACTCAGCGTCATCTCATCTGGCATAGTAGTGTGCTTTCATACTTGGCTAGAAAATAGCCATAGGAGAATCCAAACGGCTTACTTACGCCTACAGTAGCGTTATATATTTGATTTCTGGTTGATCTGCTGGTGGCTGTACTTGCTGCAGTGCATCTACTAGCCAATTGTGAGCAATTTGTAGTGAAACTTGCGACCGCTGTGTTTTGCGCTTAGTGACGCACATATCCATTGCAAAGACCGAAGTGGGAAAATTTAGTAGGGGTTGGATTTCAATTAGGCACAGTCTGCCATTTGTCCTTTTTTATTTTACGTTTATTTTGTTTAATAACTCAGTGTCATCTCATCTGGCATAGTAGTGTGCTTTCATACTTGGCTAGAAAATAGCCATAGCAATAGGATAGCATCGTTTGGTTTTAAAAACTCAAAAACACAAAAAAAAAAAAAAAACACAAAAAAAAGTTAAAAAAAAATTAAAGCTATAACTCTCATTTTAAAAATGTTTAACCCGAGGGCTAGGGGTAGAGGACGAGGGCGGGGACGTGGGCGTCCAACTACTGCAGGGGTCAGAGGCCGTGGTCCTGGCCGGGGTGAGACACCACCTGCTTATGAGGGAGCAGGGGAACGCCGCAGAGCTACACTCCCTAGGTTCATGTCTGAAGTTACTGGGACTCGTGGTAGAGCACTGTTGAGGCCAGAACAGTGCGAACAGGTGATGTCGTGGATTGCTGACAATGCTTCGAGCAATTTGTCCACCAGTCAGTCTTCCACGCAGTCCACCCATGTCACCGAAATCGCCACTCCTCCAGCTCCTGCACCTCAGCCTCCTCCCCCCCAGTCTGCCCCCTCCCAGGAAAATTTGGCATTTGAACCGGCATACTCTGAGGAACTGTTTTCTGGACCCTTCCCACAGTCACAAACCACTTGTCCGGTTGCTGCTGAGCAATTTTCCGATGCCCAGGTTTTCCACCAGTCACAGTCTGTGGGTGATGATGACCTTCTTGACGTAGTGGAAGTGTGTAAAGAGGTGTCCGACGATGAGGAGACACGGTTGTCAGACAGTGGGGAAGTTGTTGTCAGGGCAGGAAGTCCGAGGGGGGAGCAGACTGAGGGATCGGAGGATGATGAGGTGACAGACCGAAGCTGGGTTGAGAGGCCGGGTGAACACAGTGCTTCTGAGACGGAGGAGAGTCCTCGACCAGAACAGGTTGGAAGAGGCAGTGGTGGGGCCAGACGGAGAGGCAGGGCCAGAGCTGGTGCATCAGCGCCAAATGTGTCAACTAGTGAAGCTCCCGTGGCGAGGGCTCTTGCGGCGAGGGCTAGATCTTCAGAAGTCTGGAGGTTCTTTAAGGAAACACCGGATGACCGACGGACTGTGGTGTGCAACATTTGCCAAACCAGGCTCAGCAGGGGTTCCACCACTACTAGCTTAACTACCACCAGTATGCGCAGGCATATGAATGCTAAACACCCCACTCAGTGGCAACAAGCCCGTTCACCTCCGGCCGTGCACACCACTGCTCCTTCCCCTGTGTCAGCTGATAGTCAGCCCCCTGCCCAGGACCCTGCCACAAAAACCCCATCGTCGCCTCCACGATCCTCCACAGCATCCACCAGCGTTCAGCTCTCCATACCCCAGACGCTGGAGCGGAAACGCAAATATAGTGCAACCCACCCGCACGCCCAAGCCCTTAATGTGCACATCTCCAGATTGCTTAGCCTGGAGATGCTGCCCTATAGGCTAGTAGAGACCGAGGCCTTTCGCAACCTCATGGCGGCGGCCGCCCCTCGGTATTCGGTCCCCAGCCGCCACTACTTTTCCCGATGTGCCGTCCCAGCCCTGCACCAGCACGTGTCAGACAACATCACCCGTGCCCTGACCAACGCCGTTTCTGACAAGGTCCACCTGACCACGGACACGTGGACGAGTGCTGCCGGGCAGGGCTACTATATATCGCTGACGGCACATTGGGTTAACTTGGTGGAGGCTGGGAGCGAGTCTGACCCTGCGGCTGGTCATATACTGCCGACGCCGAGGATTGCGGGGCCTACCTCGGTCCAGGTGTTTCAGGCCTACTATGCCTCCTCCTCCTCCCACCCCTCCTCCACCTCCTCCTCCGAACTACCATCCGTGGGCACGGCGCCATCAGTCGGTAGCTCTAGGCACAGCAGCAGTGCCGTCGCTAAGCGACAGCAGGCGGTGCTCAAACTGCTGAGCCTAGGCGATAAAAGGCACACCGCCCAAGAGCTATTACAGGGCATCACGGCGCAGACTGATCTGTGGCTGGCACCGCTGAACCTGAAGCCAGGCATGGTTGTGTGTGACAACGGCCGTAACCTGGTGGCGGCTCTGCAACTCGGCAGACTGACACATGTGCCATGCCTGGCCCATGTGTTAAATCTGATAGTTCAGCGTTTCCTCAAGACATACCCCAATCTGTCTGATTTGCTCACGAAGGTGCGCCGCATCTGTGCGCATTTCAGGAAGTCCAGCACAGATGCTGCCACTCTCAGGGCAGCGCAGCGCCGCCTCCAACTGCCCGCTCACCGACTGTTGTGCGACGTGCCCACGAGGTGGAATTCAACACTGACCATGTTATCCAGAGTTTACCAGCAGCGCCGAGCGATTGTAGACTGCCAGATGTCAACTTCCACCAGAACTGGTAGTCAGGTCAGTCAGCTTCCTCAAGTCTACAATGAGGAGTGGACGTGGATGTCTGATATCTGTCAGGTGCTGAGTAACTTTGAGGAGTCAACACAGATGGTCAGTGGCGATGCCGCCATCATCAGCCTCACCATCCCGCTGCTTGGCCTGTTGAAAAACTCTCTGATCAGCATGAAGTCGGAAGCTTTGCGCTCGTCACAAGAGACGGGGGAAGAAGATTCCCTTGTTGATAGCCAAAGCACCCTCAGGTCTGTTTCTCAGCGCATATCGGAGGAGGTGGAGGTGGAGGAGGATGAGGAGGAAGAGGAGGAGAATGTTGGCGAGACACAAGAGGGGACCATTGTTGAGTCCTTCACTGTTCAGCGTGTATAGGCAGAAGAAGAGGAGTTGGAGGAGTTGGAGGAGGAGGAAATGGACAGTCAGGCCAGTGAGGGGAGTGAATTCTTACGCGTTGGTACTCTGGCGCATATGGCAGATTTCATGCTAGGCTGCCTATCCCGTGACCCTCGCGTTCAAAGAATTTATTCCAGCACCGATTACTGGGTGTTCACTCTCCTGGACCCACGGTACAAGCAAAATCTTTCCACTCTCATCCCTGCAGAGGAAAGGAGTGTGAGAATGCATGAATACCAGCAGGCCCTGGTGCACAAGCTGAAACAGTATTTCCCTTCTGACAGCGCTAGCGGCAGAGTGCGTAGTTCTGCGAGGGAGCGAGGGAGAGTAGGCGAGCAGGCAGCTTGTCCAGCACTGGCAAGGGTACGCTTTACAAGGCTTTTGCCAGCTTTATGTCACCCCAGCAAGACACTGTCACCTGTCCCCAGTCTCGGCAGAGTAGGGCTGATCTTTACAGAAAGATGGTGAGGGAGTACGTAGCTGACCATACCATTGTCCTAAATGATCACACAGCTCCCTACAACTACTGGGTTTCAAAGCTGGACATGTGGCACGAACTGGCGCTGTACGCCTTGGAGGTTCTTGCCTGCCCTGCCGCTAGCGTCTTGTCCGAGCGGGTTTTCAGTGCAGCTGGTGGCATCATCACCGATAAGCGTACACGCCTGTCGACTGACAGCGCTGACAGGCTGACGCTTATTAAGATGAATAAAGCCTGGATTTCTCATAATTTCCAATCTCCACCAGGTGAAGGAAGCTCAACCTGAATAATTGATCCACTCCTCCTCCTCCTCATTTTCCTCCTTCTCCTCCTCTTTGTACAGTAAAGCAGAGGAAACTGGCTATTTTTTGACAGGGCCCACTGGCTCTAGCTATAGTACTTTATGCATTTAATTTTTCTGGAGGGCCACCTACCCGGTCCTCTGTTTTAAACAATTTTTGGGAGTGCCACATACAGGCACTCAATCTATTCAATTTTTCTGGAGGGCCACCTACCCGGTCCTCTGTTTTAAACAATTTTTGGGAGTGCCACATACAGGCACTCAATCTATTAAATTTTTCTGGAGGGCCACCTACCTGCTCCTCTGGTTTGAAAATTTTTTTGGACTGCCACATACAGGCACTCAATCTATTCCATTTTACTGGAGGGCCACCTACCTGCTCCTCTGGTTTGAAACATTTTTGGGACTGCCACATACAGGCACTATCCAAATTAAATTGTCTCCATAGCAGCCTCCACACGTTGTCTCCATTGCTACCTCCAAAAGTCGTCCATATAGCTGCCTCCATACATCGTCCCTTTATCAAACGAGGTGTGTCAGGCAGAAATTTGGGTTGTTTTCATGGATTCCACATCAAAGTTGTTAACTTTGTCG
Source organism: Engystomops pustulosus (assembly GCF_040894005.1). Taxonomy (NCBI): domain Eukaryota; kingdom Metazoa; phylum Chordata; class Amphibia; order Anura; family Leptodactylidae; genus Engystomops; species Engystomops pustulosus. Next base: position 78,020,209 of record NC_092418.1, on the reverse strand, counting down.
CCACCCTGCTGTGTTATCCACAAAATATACTGGCAAACTTTTATCATTTACCAATATTATTTCAGCGCTTCTTGCGCATCTGTTTACATTCCCCTCACCCGGCATATCCTAAACTTATAAGAACGCTACTACACTTGATCTTATACAAAAGGTTCTTAGAAGTGCTGTTTGGGGAGTAGCCTAGAGACAGGGGCTTGGATTGGCGAAAGCTCGCCTGGCAGCGGAGCGCCAGCTCCATGCGCATCAGCCGCTTCTTGCGCATCTGTTTACATTCCCCTCACCCGCCATATCCCAAACTTATAAGAACGCTACTACACTTAACTTGGTGCAGGCTGGGACAGAGTCTGACCCTGGGGCTGGTCATATACTGCCGACGCAGAGAATTGCGGGGCCTACCTCGGTCCAGGTCTCAAAGGCCTACTATACCTCCTCCCAACCCTCCTCCACCTCCTCCTCCTCCGAATTACCATCCGTGGGCATGGCGCCATCAGTCGGTAGCTCTAGGCACAGCAGCAGTGCCGTCGCTAAGCGACAGCAGGCGGTGCTCAAACTGCTGAGCCTAGGCGATAAAAGGCACACCGCCCAAGAGCTATTACAGGGCATTCCACATCAAACTTGTTAACTTTGTCGCCACCCTGCTGTGTAATCCACAAAATATACTTGCAAACTTTTATCATTTACCGATATTATTTCAGCGCTTCTTGCGCATCTGTTTACATTCCCCTCACCCGGCATATCCTAAACTTATAAGAACGCTACTACACTTGATCTTATACAAAAGGTTCTTAGAAGTGCTGTTTGGGGAGTAGCCTAGAGACAGGGGCTTGGATTGGCGAAAGCTCGCCTGGCAGCGGAGCGCCAGCTCCATGCCAAGATCCAACTAACATAGTTTTAACTGCAGCACCTTTAATCTACTACTAGTTCACTGCCTCCATACATGGTCCCCTTATCAAACGAGCTGTGTCAGGCAGAATTTTGGGTTGTTTTCATGGCTTCCATGTTAACTTTGTCGCCACCCTGCTGTGTAATCCACAAAATATACTGGCAAACTTTTATCATGTACCGATATTATTTGAGCGCTTCTTGCTCACCTCCTTTGGTTCCTCTCTGCCACCCATTGGTTTGAAGCCTGAGTCCATTTAGGGTATGTCACCATGCCACTCTCTAGCCTGCTGCCGCTGCCTCTGCATGCCGTCCCCTATAGTGTCAGGGTCAATTATTGCATGTTTTAGATGCTATCTAGCTTCATTCTGTCACTCTGTCATGGCCATGCTGTTGCCCATAATTTTGGCATAATGGTGCGATTATGCAGCCTCAGAGGCATCCATGCATGCTGCCTCTGCTGTTTCCTGTCCATTTCCGTGGTGTTTCCATCCTTTTCTGAGGTTCCCAGGTGTTTGGCCAAGCTTCCCTGTGCAGAGCCTTGGTCCCCTTGAAAAATGCTCGAGTCTCCCATTGACTTCAATGGGGTTCGTTATTCGAGACGAGCACTCGAGCATCGGGAAAAGTTCGTCTCGAATAACGAGTACCCGAGCATTTTAGTGCTCGCTCATCTCTACTGATTATTAATACTATAATTTTTTCAAATGAAATGGTCAGAACTGTGATTGTATAGAATCAAAATAGAAAAAAACTTTCAAGTTAAATGTGCAGAAAAGCCTTTATTATCCCTGGTTTTTATCTTAGCAGTGCAGAGTATGGCTGAGAATGAAAGGCTTTCCATGCATCCATGCACCGTGGGCTCTACAGCCATGTGTTCAGGAGACAGCTCATTTTACAATACATGACAAGCATTATGGAAATGGATAGTGACAGAAGAAAGAAATGTGTTCTCCAGCAGCGGCTCCTATTTCCTCACCTCTGCTCCCTGCTCAATGAGTGCATTTTGGAGGGGTCACATCAGGCTTAGACTACCTGTCTTAATAATAAAAGACCCATTTTCTGGCAATACGCTGCCTCAGCTAACAGCCCACACAGCGGTTACACCTACCGGACAAACCATTTATTTTTTATGTAGCAGCCAAAAGCTTGGTGCTCAAACAAAATAATTTACTACGGTTAAATAGAAAACACAGAGACAACCGCGTTTTTAAGAAAGCATAAAAATAATGCTAAAAAAAAACCATCTGTTCAATAATACATTAGAGGATATAACAATAACACATGGAGCTGGGGTTCAATAAGAGGGTGAAGGTGTTGACTCCACAAACAATACAGTCAAAAACTGTATAAATGGTATATCAGCTTGGTAAAATGTTCCGGGAGGAGGTTGTGACTACAGTCTCTATGGAATAAGACAATCATACAAGTTGGCTGCAGTGACTCAACCATTGATTATAAGGATACAAAAATATAGATGGGAGAGAATTTATCATGTGCAGTACCGTAATTTAGAAGTCAATTCTGGGAGGGTGGGGTATTTATCATGTGTGGGAATTTTGGAGACAATAGGGGAGATTTATCATAAGCATGATATATATATATAACATGTATGTTTCTAACCCTCCAGTGCAGCCAGATACATGAAGAGGCTAAGGTTGGTATCTGGTGGGGCGGCCGGGCAGCATTTCTACACCAGGTCCTACCTTGGTGTGGAAGTGGTATAAAGGGGATAGTAATTGCACTGCCTGGTGGTTTGGAAGGCATTTCAGGGCTTCTACAATTATTTTAGTGTTTCTTTCCGTCATAGAAGCCCTGATAAATTACCCCCATTGTTGCCATTATTAGCAATAATTTTATACAGATTTTGAAATGTTTATTTTACATGGAAAATAGAAAGTGTGCTTTCCACATGTGAGGAATCAAAAGAAAACCATAGGTAACACTGGGACCTAATTAGAGGGGTTATACTGGCTTTTAAAAAATAAAACTGATGAAATAACCAAGATGTGAACTTGTTTAAATTATTTTGGTTATTGTTAAATATCTTTAAATAAATAAAAAGTAGAAAAATTGAATAGAAAGGTTTGCAGCAATCACAAGCCCCGTTCATATCTGTAAGAATTCAATGTAACACTTATCATATACATAAGATTGATTGACTTCCCAATACATAAAATTTGAGGCTCTGTATTTTTCACATTTGCCATGGATTTTGTATAAAGGCAGCCAAGATTATAGGCTATAATAAGCCTTTGAGCAAGCATTGTCTTGCAACCTGTAATCAGGGCCGGATTAAAGGAGGGGCTCCTGGGGCTCGAGCCCCAGGGCCCCCACCACTTTCACTTTTTAAGGGGCCCCCACCAGTTTCCAACAGTCAGCGACTCAGCTCAGCATCGCACATAGGGGACTAGGATGTCAGCTGTGTCAGTGAGACACAGCTGCCATCACTGGGGGAGATCGCCGATGCACTGTTTTGGCGGCAGCAGGTTGTGATGGGACGCCGGCGGTGAGTGATGATGTCACACTGTCAGCGTCCGATCACTACATGCTGCCGCCAAAACAGTGGTTCGTCGATCTCCCCTAGCGATGGCAGCTGTGTCTTCAGTGGCCGAAGAGCGAGGAAGAGTCTGCAGCGTCGTGGGATCACTGGAAGGGAAGGTGAGGTAAGTATGAAGTTTATTATTTTGTGGCCATTTTCTACAGGGGACTAGTGGCTAAATTCTACAGGGGGCTGGTAGCTGTATTCTACAGGGGGCTGGTGGCTGTATACTACAGGGTCTGGCAGGCTATATACTACAGGGGGCTGGCAGGCTATATACTACAGGGGTCTGGCAGGCTATAAACTACAGGGGTCTGGCAGACTATATACTTCCAAAAACACTGTTGGAATGGCCCCCACCAATTTGCGCCCAGGGGCCCCCACCACCCTTAATCCGGCCCTGCCTGTAATAAGCAATACATAAGTGAAAACAGAAGAGGGGTCTGAATATAATGAAAAAATCCTACATTCACAACCAAATGAAGTGGTGTTTGAGGTAGAATATAGGACATTACTTCTGCTATCTAATATGTGCATGCATTCAATGTCACTAATCTAAAAATAAGCCAACATTGCTGTTTCGTTTGCTATGAACATACGTCTTGCCTCAAGAGGTCTTGGCATCTGGCTCCACAGTGCAACTGTGCAAACCTTATCACAGCACTAAAAATATCATAAAATATTTGGTTTTATTAATTTTCATTTGAAGATTGAATCGGCAACATCTACAATCTGATAGGAGACCTAGCCTTGGGCTCAACTCACCGGAACATACAGTATATGAGAATTCACGATAGGTAAACACAGTTCTTGCTGTGTACATGAAAGGCGCTGTGGCCATGCTTGGTTTAACAGAACTGTGTATATAACTAGGTGCCAGTCAGACAGAAGAGATGCCAATGTTATTGTTTGCAGCAAATGTCGGCTGACTAAATCCATACAAAGCACCACATGGCATCCGAGACAGTATGAGCTGCATGAAGAAATAATGGGTAGTTTGCTTGTTTTTTTCCTTTTCTGCTGCTTAGTAACTGAACCAAATGATTAAAACTCTGTCCAGAAGACAGCGACTTCAAAGTACACTGGCATCAAGAAGACAGCAATGGTCACCGGGTGGAAAAGAAGGAAAAATCAGCCATTGTCACATAAAAATATGGGCAGGTGCTATATCCAGAGACTGCTGGGCCAACGCAGTTGGAACAATAAACGGGAACAATCACGTTGTGTGAAAATAAATAGAATGAAGCATGCAACTTATAATTCAATAAAGTGGAGGCCGCGCAAATTCAGGTACTTGGTTGTTGACATCAAAATCAAGCATGATAAACCAGGAACACTTACTTATAGTTGCAGGCACTGTGACTGTGGTAATCTTCTTATGTTTGTTATTCATGGCCTCCTACCTGCTGAAATCCACTTGCTAATGAGCCTGAAATGCTCTGGGGGGCATTACCAGATCCCCTCCATGCTGTAACTTACACTGTGCAGGGAGAGCTTCCCCCCTCCCACTGTGTGCTGAAACTTCTTCTGCTGCAGTGAGATTATAACAGGCAGAGAGAGGAGGGAAGTGCTGAGGGAGCAGAGGTTAGACAGTGAAACAGCCTGTGAAGCTGCAGCACGGATGCGTTCTGGTAACAACTCCCAGAGCCCTACTTGTACAGTAGTACAATTTTAAAGGAAGGATAACAAATAACAAGAAGATTACCGCAGTCATGGAGCCTGGATCTAAGAGTAAGTGTCCCTGGTTTATCATGCTTGATTTTGACAGTAGAATTTCCTTTAGGTGGAATTAGCACAAAAAGATTGTACTTTTCCCGGTAATTGTGTATTTGAATGCCAGCAAAGGAATTTGACAGAACTACATGTACATCCAGGACATCTACAACCAGGATGAACAATTGTAAACCAAGCACACTTACATGCTAGTGTGTGCATCCTCTAGCACAGTGGTGGCGAACCTATGGCACGGGTGCCAGAGGTGGCACTCAGATCCATTTCTGTGGGCACTCAGACTATCACTTCAGGACAGAGTTCACCATGTAGAACCAAATCCTGCAATCCCAGGCAACTTTAGAGATACTGTTTGAAAGCGACATTTCATTCACAAAGTGAGAGACTGTTGACAGAACTGCAATGTCTTTGGAGGTCCTCCTGCTGGACCCACCATTCTCCTTCTACAGAGAGATCCCAGAGAGAAGCTACAATGAGAATCTGCATTTGCCCTTCTTTCAACTGTAAAACTTGAAAATTGAGGAAGAACAGGTAGCAATAAGTTACTCCTTAAAATGCCATTTTGGCACTTCACGGTAAATAAGTGGATTTTAGTTGTAGCTTGGGCACTCGGTGTGTAAAAGGTTCGCCATCACTGCTCTAGCAGGATCTGCTCTTCTTTTAGCTTCTAATGTACTGTTTTTTTTTTTTAAAGGCTTTTAAAATTACGCAAATGAGTCTGTGGGGTTCAAGGCGCCATTAACATCTAATGAGCCTGGAGCCCCTCAGGCTCATTGCATAATTTTTAAAGCCTTTTTATCATAAAAACAAGGGCTTAAGAATCTGAAAGAAAAGAGGACCTGTCAGAGGGGGCACACACCAGCATATTGGTGTTTACAATTCTTCATCCTGGTGGTAAATGTCCTTTAACTAACTTGACCCCATAATGCACATTGTACTAAACAGTATTAAAAACTGTATTAAATATTTTATTAATTGTCCCTTGTAAAGCCACACTTCAGGAATTGCATCTGTTATTCTGAGCCAAAACCAGGCCAGATACTACTGGGAGAAAACTTACAATAGTAAGATCTGAAGTCAAATGACAATGGTTGTTCCAGCAACTAAGTAACTATTAGATAAAAGAAAAAGAGGCACCAAGCAAGGGTTCCCAGAGACCTTTCTAGGTCCAAATTATTTAGGACCTATCCATAGGATATCAATTCCAAAATAGAATGGATACTAGTAATTGAAAGGTATTAGACCCTTATGTGAGCACTTCATCCTCTTCATCGTCTACACAGCACTATCTATATAAACTATTTTAAATAGCGGTGGATGTCTGATGTATTGTATCTTCATTCCATTCAATTAAAGCCAGTTGCCCACAAGCTGGTCTGGTCAGACCGGACTCCTCCTTGATTCTGGGAAATAGTCTTAAAAAGGTTGCAATATCAGATACAGAAACATTGAAGAACCCTTTCAATGAGCTGATTGGTGAAAGTGCCAAGAGCTGGACCCCCACTGGTTTGACACTAATAGCCTACCCTGATTCTTTTCCTCAGAAATAAAAGAGTGGGGCACCCTATGTTTCTATGATTTAATTTGCGGAATCATGTGTACATTGCTCACCTGCATGCAGAACCTTGACTTTCTGCCCAGGATGACGGGGTGTCCTTTTTGGATTTCCAAATTTTGAGTCTTATGACTGGCACATTTGTGCATCTCACCTACTAAGTGTGCTAGGGCAACTGCATTGGAGGCTCCATTAGGATTCTATTATAATTCACAGATGAAAAAGCCATGGTATTGCAGCCTATTTACCAAGTAAATTGGATAAAAGCAGAACTTTTTGTCAAGAAAAATAACAGAACCTCCAAGAGAAATCCAATATGCCCAGGGATTTTGGGAGGCACTATCTGTTTTTGTTACGGCCCCCATCTGGGGTTCCGCTTTTAAAGTATTATGTTCTTTAAAGGAGAAGAAGAACAAAGAGGTTGGTCACATATAACAAACTTTAATGGGGTAAGTAGGGTCACCCATTTTAAACTTGCCACGTTAAAGTTTGTTGTAAACCGGCAAAAAGGACACAACTATTTCTGTAACGCACCATGTCCTAGTGGCTGGCAGTGGATGGAAGGTGCCATGCATGGGGAACCGAGCCTTTCTGCTGCTTGAGGCAAATTATAGGAAGGCGTCCCATCCCACTGTCATAGAGTTATATATTATTGTTTAATAAAATGTCAACTGCAGAGACCCCCCACCCCTCAGCTAATGAAATGTCTACAGCAGAGCCCCCCAAAAAACTCTATACATACCTCTGGCTTTTTCGCCCTGTGGCTCCGTCTCTCTCCTCCTGGCAGTACCTTACAGGTACACACAGACTATGTCATACGGCCGCGACACTGCGTGACACGGGAAGAATATGTCGGAGGTAAGTATAGAGTTGTTTTTTTTAATTTAATTTAAGTTCTTTGGCTGCGGCCCAGGACCTGGTTTTCCATGCCCTGGTCTTGAGCTGCAGCCATGCAGTGTTTTACCGAGGGGAGGCAGCACTGCCCCAAGATGCCTCCCATCATTGAGCAACAAGTTGCCTCATAGGTAGTGCTCCTCTGGAGCTGTGCAATCATTACGGTACGCACAGCATAACCCCTCCCAAAGCCGTGGTTGGAGGGGCTTGTGAATATACCCTGTGGCCATGGTCACACATGGTGTTTTCATATGCAATGTTGAGGTATCATTACTTTTACTAAATGTGATAGTAACACAATTTTACCAATATTACCTTAACACGTGACGTGTCATTGCATTACAAACACCATCTATGAACAGGCCCTGAAGGTCGTACATGTAGATTTTGTACTATAATCTCTTAAAGTAAAAACACCATCTTGCATATATCCATTAACTACATTTCATTCCTTGCAGCAATAGTGAATTAGTAGCACAGAAAACACAAACATTTTCTTCATATTTTTGTGAACTAAAATTAAACAGCTTTTTTTGGCAGCACGTCTCCTGGAAGTGTCTGGACTGAAGCATTTAAGGATGTTTACTAATGCTTATCGAAAGCAGCCCGAAATGGACTCTTCCAGCGTCAACTGGAAATGGCATTTTGGAGTTTGATAAATTGAGTCCTATTAATGTTAATCTGCTTTTCCCAGCTAAAACGTCATTCACTGAAGGCAGAGATGCTTTAGCTTTGTCAGTTCAGGAATGTTTCATGGTGAAGAAAATGCATTAAGCCAACTAAAAGTGCAGGATTGACCCTTATAAATAGTGAGGAGAATAGGTGGAGAAGGGTTGTACTGAATTTCCAGGGGTCAAAGGTTAAAGGCATCCAGAAAAAAAATCCATAATTTACTGCAAGTCATTAGTGTAACACTTAATTGTTCTGCTGTAAACCTTATGTAAAAGATTTGCCATTTATGCAGTGGCATAGAAATCCATAAAATATAACTAAGAAAACCTGTCTTTACCAAATGGTAGCAACCCTTTAGCCGTAGAATATAACTGTATAATTTTATATCAAAGGGGATCCACCAGGTTGAAAAGGCCTCTTAAACCAATAGCAGTAATTTATAAAAACCTTTCAAAGAAATGGAAATAAAAGCTGCTTAAAAAGATTTGTTCCTCAAAACTTTAAGTGCACGGGGGGAGGGTCCGATTTGCCAGTCATACTGTAGTCAGAGGGCAGAGGTTTTACTTTTGGCTTACTTGTGGCTAATATAAAATAAACCTGTCACCAGGAATGTAATTCTTAGCTGGTGACAGGTTTCAATAGCCTCTGCTATACTGATTTTAAGAATGTCTTTATCAGTATTCTGAATCATTTCAGTACTTTATATAAGTTTAATTTACATTACCTGGTTCCCTGCCACAAGCATGTCGTAAGTTCCAGGGGAGGGGTAGCTGCAACCTGTGTCAGTCTCCTCTTCTCAACACTAATGGGGGGATGATGTGGTGGAGAGCAAGAGTGCATGAGGAGATACAGGTTGCAGCTGTCCCCACCTTGGGGGCTTACTACACACTTCTGGCAGGGAGCCAGGTAATGTAAAACACTGAAATGATTTTGAATGCTGACAGAGACACTAATAGTTCTGCACCTCTTTTTTAAAATGTAAAATAAAGCCCCTAGCTCAGAAATGTCTTTTACCTCATACCGCATACATTCCTGTCCTTAAATTGGGCAGAGATGGAGGTCCTGTGACCCTAACTGTCCATGACTAATCTTCCTTCCTGGACCGTATGATAATATTCATGAATAAAAGTTTAAGGTCCTGGAAGGTCGGTTAGTCATGGACACTTAGGATCACATGACCCTCCATCTCTTGCCATTTTATGGACAGAAATTGATGATAATGAGGTAAAAAAAAAGCATCTCCGAAACAGGGGCTTAACTTTACATCGCAATGAAGCGGTATAAAACTAGTATTAGAAGTACATTGATAAATTACTTGATATCCTGCCCCACATACTTATACACACATTACAAAAACATGAAGTGGCCAAGTGCTTTCCTGGCTTAAGGGCAGAATTATTCAGCAATTAATGAAGAGAGCCACAGCAATTGTGCCTATAGGTAAGTCAGTCCCACTCTGATTGCACTTGCAGACTGATTTGCATATTCATAAAAAGATGATTATTTCTGGATTGCTTCATAGTTTGTGGCCACAAAGTTATGTTACTGCTCTTATAATTAGCCCCTATGTGGCACTGTTATTGGTTTAGTATGTATTTTGGACCCTGTAGTTCTCTTTGTGCTGTGTTAATGATCTAAATATAAGAAATAAATTTAGTGCCAAGAGAGAACAACAGAGTTCCCCAAAGCTCTCCAATGCAACCAAAATGTATCTAATTTGCAGTAATCAAATGCCCCCAGTGCTTCATAATATGCAGTCTCAAGAGAAAGTATAGCCCACAAACCAGTGAAAATAGAATTTAATCATCTGACATTTAGAAATCTATAAATGCTTCCTGCATTGATCGGTGAAGCCAAGGAACACCTGTGCTAAAGTCACTGTCCAGACATTAAACTGATGGATAGCCAATGTGTTTTGAGACATTTGGCTGTCAAAATTAATTCTGACCTCCTCTCATGCCTTCATTAATCCGTGTGCAATCATGGAGCTTACTGTTATACAAGACAGTGGTATGCTCTATCAAACTGATTTGCTCATAAATTTCCTGTGAAAAGGCCATGGATAAAAAACTTAGGAAGAGAAAAAGAGTATTAGTCGCTGGCAACAGTGTTTTTTCTTTCTCAAATCTATTTTTATAGAGTTTTTAATATAACAAACCAATTGCATACAGTGCATTCTCAGAGATACAGGACCATGCAGAACAAAAGTGTGATAAGCACATGCCTTCAGGTTGCCAAAGATGACAAAATTTAACAGTTTTTCACAGAAATATTTTATTCCTCTTTGGTCATAAGAAAAAAGATGATAGGTATGTGATACCTCATTGGTTCAAGTTTCAGAATCCACCATTTATTTGCAGATATTGCCCAAATAAACCACTACCCTGATGCCAAGCAGATTAACACCTTCCAGATTATGTTTTTTTTCATTGCCCAGTGTGGTAGCATCATTCAGAAACTCAATATTAAAGTGAGATGTAAATTGTTTGTATTAGGGGGAGGAGAGTTTAGCACTGTAGTCAAGCTCTCCCTGCCTCAGAATCCACCCCTGCTGAGAGTGACACAAACCACTGGACGTCAAGAGAGCCTTATGGTGATGTCCCTGGGTGCATAGACTTTACTTTTAGCAGATGTGGCATTCTGAGGTGGGAAAAGCTTGACTTGAGCACTGATATATCCACCTCATTGACTTTAAAAATGAGGTTATTGTATATAAAATGTCCGGGAGCTACTACAGGTCACACAGCCGTCCTGTGGTAATGATTGCTGAATCCTGGTGGTCCGGCAGGACTCTTTAGCGCAAGTCTGGCCACCGCTGCTAGAGTGTGACGTGGTCGTATCAGAGGAAGCTATGTGGTTTCTAAGGGAGAACATGGCCACATTTATGAGAAATTATCTTCACACAGGAACATTTTTTTTAATAACATCCAATTGAAGAAATGTTTACATAAGGCAAATGAATTTAATTCAATGTAAATGCCCTGATGGGAATACCCCTTTAAGTCTACTGAAGGGACACAGATGCTAACAATACATTGGAGTGTGGAACAAGGGATGAGACAGTCTATAGACAGTCCTAGTAGCCTCTTTACTCCTCCTACCCACAATCTTCGGCACACAGCTCCACGTAGCTGCGCGCCCTCGTACGACGAACCTGCCGTCTGCGCATGTGCAGGACAGCAGGCCCGCGCCTGTGTGGTCACTGCTCCGAAGCTCTGTGCATGCGTGTGTGTGTGTGTGCAGATGTATGGATGATGCAGAGCTGTGTGTGTAACTGTATGTATGATGCAAAGCAGTGTGTGTAACTGTACGGATGATGCAGAGCTGTGTGTGTAACTGTATGTATGATGCAAAGCAGTGTGTGTAACTGTACGGATGAAGCAGAGCTGTGTGTGCTGTGCTTTAGTGCAACCAACAGGGATATTTTAATTGGAGTAAAATATATTTTTCCTTGTTGGAAGCCTTAATCTGGGGTGAGTCCTATAGTAAGAAGCGTCTTATAGTCCAAAAAATACGGTAATTCCTATTTAGCAATTATAGTCAGCAAAATGTAATGGAAAACGAACATCAAATGATCACCGGATTGATGGTGGACCATGTGAATCTATTCCTCTGGTTGGCCGACGGTAACCCAGTCCATCATCTTTGGATGCAGGTGTGATCTGGACCTAAGAGATGTAGTACCATCATACTACAGTTCTGGGACCGTTTATTTTGTCAGTGGTATAACAGGCAATAATTTAGTCAGTACAGGAGATATCATAATCAACAATGGGAGGCAAGAATTTTGAAAACTATAGAGATTTTATCATCTCCAAAAGGATATTATATATAGGATACAATAGGGATTTGTTGCATTGGTATCACATCCCAACATATCCATATTCTAAGAAATAGAAGTCAAATGAAACAACCCCCACCACTATATGTTTACGGTAAACCACCTTTTTCATTAGAATTGACTGCTACGTGTTCCACATGCCGTAGGGTAAAAAATGAGAGCTTACTCTGCAATGCATGGAAGACCCTTATAGATGGAAACAGTTTGTAATAAATGTGTGGAGTAGATCATATATCAGATGTGCCCCATTGGCCTTCTCACTATTGAAAGGAGTAGTCAGCAGTCTTCCTGAAATATTTGTCCTACCACTGACCTTACTAATGACTTTGTCTTTTACATGGTGCAGTGTGAAGAAGCTACATGAAGCTTTTATTGAAAATCATCACAAAAAGGGAGAAAACCTTGCTTGGATAACCGCTAAACAATATAAAGTGTTTGCTGTGAAAAGGCAAGCATTGAGCAAGGGCTTAAAGGGGTTCTTCAGTAATTAAATTATTGATCACCTACCCTTAGGATGGGTGATTAATATGTGATTGGCAGGTGTATGACACATGTCCGTCATGTCCGTTGCCTATAAAGCATTGGGGGTGACACCTGCCCAATTCCCCAAGCCTGCTGGAGATCAACGCAGGTGTTTTGTTTTGTGTCGGAAAAGAAGACCACCCCTTTGCCCAAACCAACATCTTCTTAACCTCTTGTTTTATTGTTGGTGGGAATAAGAGAACAGCTAGTAAAAACCTGCAGGAGTTTATAATGGATGACAATATCACAATGAGTTTAAGCAATAAGGGTGCAGATATGACATTTGTGCACCCATCCCTGGTCAAGCTGGAGAGTTTCATCCCAGGAAGGACTCTAAGCGTTGATGGCATCGGTGGCCTCACCCTGCCCTTGCCTTGATGCCACGATTTCGTCCGAGATGGCGACACCCATGCACTGCTGGTAATTAAATGCTCCTGGCGGCTTTACTGGGGGCATTTAAATGGTTAAAACTCAGTGGTGTTAGCTGCATTATAGATGCTTGGTCTAGATACACCTACAACATATTTACATATCATACATGTTAGTCCCTTAATCTGATAATAGTAAACTGTAATCTAATACTTTGTATGCAAAGTCTTTTTATCACAAACGCGTAAATAACATTTTAATGATCGGAGGACATTTAACTCAATTTAAATGATGCTGTTAACGGAAAGCTTAATTCACACTATCCTGTACTAAATTATTTATTAATCTGTCCACACATCAATGGCAACATATCCTGTGCTTAAGCAGATAAAGTGAGTACATCCAATTAATGTCAAATAACCACTTAATACACAGAAGAACCTAGTTAAGAGAATTGAAGACGCCATACATCATCCCAAAAATGGAAAGAACAGAAAAGGTTGAAAATGGGCAATGTGAGGACAAGGAATACTGTAGTTGGTGGGACTGTGCCTTGGAAAATCTTAGGTTAGTTTCACACAAGAAATTTAGTGGAACATTTTGTAACTGTATTATGGCCTATTTCCTGTTCCAACTTCCTTTCAATTACCAAATGTGACATGGCTGAACTAGCCAACCAATTTATTCCTCCCTAATATGGTGCAACTATTTTTTACCTTTTTATACTCTTCTATTTTCACCCAAATTAAATACAGATGGTCCCCTACTTAAGAACACTCGACTTACATACGACCCCTAGTTACAAACGGACCTCTGGATATTGGTAATTTATTGTATTTTAGTCCTAGGCTACAATGATCAGCTATAACAGTTATAAAATGTGTCTGTAATGAAGCTTTAGTGTTAATCCTGATTCTTATGACAATCCAACATTTTTAAAATCCAATTCTCACAGAGACCAAAAAAGTTATGTCTGGGATTCCAATGATAAAATATACAGTTCCGACTTACATACAAATTCAACTTAAGAACAAACCTACAGACCCTATCATGTATGTAACCCGGGGACTGCCTGTATAGTAAATTTGGGTAACTGACTCCCATTGAGTCCTACCCACTCCCATAAAGGAACACCAGATATGGGGCTTCCAAATAGCTGTCGATTCACTTCTCTGAGGGTTCAGAACATATATTAGGAAAGTATAACAATATACTGTATTCTAAAAAGAATTCCCTCGTAACAGATGTGTAGTGGTTACTTAAGTCCTTGGTATAGACTTTTTTAGGGATCAGGGTGAATCATCCAAGACTGGATTCACAGAAGCTGCATCAAATTTTTTTAAAGATTACATTTTGGCCCACATTAAATTGGTCTGAACTGATGTTGCTCCAATCATCATGGATATACTGTTATATAACCCCCTCAGGTCCCCCTTCTATTGCGTTAGTTCATTTTGTAATAACATTTTTAATTTTCCCTTCGCCCTAAGATCTGGGATTAAAGACTGTATTAGTTAGGTGCCATAATAAAGAATAAGATTAATCTGCAGCAAATCACAAAAGAATCGGATTCTATTTGGTGCCTGAAAGCGAGAATTAGACTCACCGGTAATTCGTTTTCCATCTAGTCCACCATGACGGCCCACCTGGAGGATTACCCCTTGACCTCTGCAGGGACAGGAAGAAGAGAGGTTAAATGTCCCTCCCCCTGCATCCCTCGCCAGTGTTCTACCAAATAATTACACCAATGGAAGGATGCAAGAGGTTTTATTAGCATGTTACTCCACATACAATAAAAACCATATAATAACATTTGTAAGGGTTGGGAAAAAATTCCAGGCCGTCATGGTGGACTAGATGGAAAACGAATTACCGGTGAGTCTAATTCTCGCTTTCCATGACGTCCCCCATGACGGCCCACCTGGAGATGTACCAGATAACAAAAAAAAAAGGAATTTTTTAGGGAGGGACTACTGTTTGTAGAACTTTTCTACCGAATGCCAAGTCCTTGGCAGAATGTAAGTCCAGTCTGTAGTGTTTTGCAAAAGTTGTGGAACTGGACCAGGTTGCGGCTTTACAGATTTGGTCCAGGGAGGCTCCTGCCCGCTCTGCCCAGGAAGTGGCTACTGCCCTGGTAGAATGGGCCTTGAGGATCGTAGGAGCTTCTAAGTTCTGGATAGTATAACAGTCCCTGATAGTCTGTTTAATCCAGCGGGCGATGGTGATCTTTGACGCCTTTTTCCCTCTGTTCTTGCCCTGGAACTGAAGAAACAAGTTTGAGTCTTTCCGCCAGTTATTAGTTATTTCGAGATAGTGTAGCACTATTCTTCTCACATCTAAGGTATGCCATCTAGCTTCTCCCGAAGTTTTTGGTTTTTGGCAAAAGGAGGGGAGAATAATTTCCTGGTTACGATGGAAATCTGTTGCTACTTTGGGCAGGAAATTTGGATCAAGCATCAAGGATATTCTATCGTCCGTAATTTTTAGGTAAGGTTCATTAATGGAGAGTGCTTGGATTTCTCCTAACCTTCTGGCTGTTGTTATGGCAACAAGGAAGGCGGCTTTTAAGGTGATATTTTTTATGCTTGCGTCCTCTAGAGGCTCGAAAGGGCCCTGTATAAGGCCATTCAGGACTATTGATAAGTCCCAGGGAGGGGTCCTGACAGGACATTTAGGACTTAGTCTAGTGGATGCTTTAAGGAACCGTCTTACCCACCTATGGTCAGCCAGAGAGACATCGAAAAAGACGCTGAGGGCTGAGACTTGGACCTTTAGCGTGCTGGTCTTTAGGCCTTTGGTCAACCCGGCTTGAAGAAACTCTAGTATCTGCTGTATGTTAGGGGAAGACAGATTAGGAATTTCAGGATGGCAAAAGGATACAAATCTTTTCCAGATTTTATGGTAGATTGCTGAAGTAACCGGTTTCCTACTTGCCTGTAATGTTGCAATGACTTCTTCTGAGAGACCTTTAGCCTTCAGCATCTGTTTCTCAGGATCCAGGCTGATAGATGGAGTGATTCTGGACTGGGATGATGAACAGACCCCTGATATAGGAGATCCTTCCTTTGAGGGAGAATAACTGGTTCTTCCAGTGCCAAATTCTTCAGTGCTGGGAACCAGCTTCTTTTTGGCCAGAAGGGAACTATCAAGATAATCTTGAGGTCTTCTTGTCTTATTTTTTGCACCGTCCTTGAGATCAGAGGAAGTGGAGGGAAGGCATAGGCTAGTCTTGAGCGCCAACTGTGGCAGAAGGCATCTAGAAGGTAGTCTGGGGTATTCTTCTGTAGGGAGAAGTAATGGTCTGCTTTCTTGTTTTCTCTGGTGGCAAATAGATCTATTTGTGGTATTCCCCATTTTTGGGTTAGATGGGAGAAAACTTCCTTGTTTAGGCACCACTCGTGGGGATCCAGGGTGTATCGGCTC
The DNA here is from genome assembly GCF_040894005.1 of Engystomops pustulosus. NCBI lineage: Eukaryota > Metazoa > Chordata > Amphibia > Anura > Leptodactylidae > Engystomops > Engystomops pustulosus. The sequence goes on along the minus strand of NC_092418.1, from coordinate 78,003,781 downwards.
AGGAAATATGCCTCTTTGTTTTCTGACCCCTTCAGATGGACTGCCGTCAGAGAGAGGACATTTTCTTCTGCCCAGAGAAAGATCTTTTTTGATATTCTCTGGAGAGATGCGGACTGTGTGCCCCCCTGGCGTTTTAGATAGGCGACTGTGGTCGTGTTGTCTGATAATATTTTTAGGTTTTTGCCTTGTAGTTGATCCGAGCAGGCCTTCAGGGTTTCCCAGACTGCCTTCAGTTCTTTGTAATTTGATGATCTGTTTATCTCTGACTGGGACCACTGACCTTGAACCAGTTTTTCTGGAAGCTTTGCTCCCCAACCTGTCTTGCTTGCATCTGTTAAGATGGATGTTACTGGCCAATTGCTCCATTTTAGGCCCCTGGAGAGATTTTCCACTGCTTTCCACCAATTTAGCGAACTTTTTACCCATAGGGGAATGTTGGTTTTCCTTTCTAGATGGTTTAGATTCTTGTCCCAGGATGAAAGAATCCAATTCTGAAGATCTCTCGTGTGATTCTGAGCCCAGGGAACACCAGCTATACAGGACGTGAGAAGGCCCAGGAGTTTCATAGCCTCTCGGATTGAGCACTTCTGTCTGCTTTGGAACAGTGATACCTGTAAGGTAAGATTCTTGATCTTCTCTTCTGGAAGAAGAGAGTGTTGATGTACTGAGTCCAGCAATATTCCCAGAAATTTTTGCTTGGTACTTGGTTGGAGATTTGATTTTTCGAAATTTATAATCCAACCTAGGTTTTTTAGGATTGCTAATGTCGTGTCTCTCTGGGATAACAGAATTTCTTCTGAGCTGGAGACTAGAAGAAGATTGTCTAAGTAGGGAATCAGTAGTATGTTCTTTTGTCTTAGTACTGCTACCACCTCTGCCATAATTTTTGTGAACAGTCTGGGAGCTGAGGAGATCCCGAATGGTAGAGCTCTGAATTGGAAGTGTCTTACCTGGTTTTCTGGGGACCGGATGGCAAACCTCAGGAATCTTTGAGAGATGGGATGGATTGGGACGTGGTAATACGTGTCTTTTAAGTCTATAGTGCATAGAGCTGCCCCCTTGGGAATTAATGGTGTTGTGGATTTTAGGGACTCCATCTTGAATCTTCAGTATCTGATATGGGTATTTAGATTTCTTAAATTTATGATCATCCTGTAGGCTCCGTTCGGTTTCTGAACTAAGAAGAGGGGAGAGTAGAACCCTTTCCTTTGATGGTGGGGAGGTACAGGAGAAATGACATTTTTGAGTAGAAGAGATTGAACCTCTTCCCACATGAGCAGAAGCATTTGTTGAGAGGATGTCTTTGTTGTCACAAATGTTTGAGGGGGCGGGGTATCCAACTCGATCTTGTAGCCGTCGCGAATGACTTGTAGAATCCAGGTATTTTTTTATGCTTTGCTCCCATTGAGAGGGGAAAAGAGCTAGTCTTCCCCCCACCCTGGCGTCATTATTTTCTGGCAGGGTTGGGCTGGGTAGTCTGGAAGGAACTATAACCTCTACCTCTACCTCCTTTTGTGTAGCTCCATCTACCTTGTTTTCCTTTCCCACGATAGGATGGAACTTTGTCGCGGGAATCACGAAAGGAATGCCTCTTCTGTCTAGGTTCTGGAAAGCCTTTTTTCCTATCTGCGGCTTTCTCCAAGATTGTGTCCAGTTCTGGACCAAATAAGAACTCGCCGGTAAAGGGTATGCCACATAAGTTAGATTTAGATCGGAAGTCTCCTGACCACTGCTTGAGCCAGAGGGCTCTACGGGCAACGTTAGAGAGCGCTCCTTCTTTGGCAGAAAATCTGACGCATTCCCCTGATGCGTCCGCGATGAAGGTGGTTGCTAATTTTAGCAGTGGGAGAGACTCCAGAAGCTTCTCTCTCGAGGTTCCGCTAATAATCTGGTTCTCTAACCCGTTTAGCCAGCAGGTCATTGTTCTGGCGATAGATGTAGTTGCAACATTTGCCTTCAAGTTTAGCATTGCCGACTCCCAGGTTTTCTTAAAGACACTATCAGATTTGCGATCCATGGGGTCTTTAAGTTGGGTCGCATCCTCGAAGGGGAGGTCGGTCTTTTTAACCATCTTTGTAACCTGGATATCCACTTTTGGGATTGAATTCCAGTATTTTGATTTCTCCTCGTCGAACACGAGCCTATTCCTGAAATCTCTGGCCACTGATAGTCGTTTTTCTGGATCTTTCCACTCTTCCCGGATAAGGTCCTCCAGCACATTATTGACTGGAAAAACCCTCTTCTTTTTTGCTTTTAAGCAACCAAAGAGTTCGTCCTGTACGGACTTTATTTCCACCGGATCTTCAATGTTTAGTGTTTCTCGGACCGCCTTTAGTAAGGTGTCCAGGTTATCCATAGAGAAAAGGAATCTAGTGTCATTTTTTTGTTCCTGGCTGTCTAGCTGTTCTTCCTCACCGCCTTGGTAGGAACAGGAAGCCCTGTCAGGGTCTGAATCCATCTCCTCCAGATTAGGTTCAGAGGGTTTGAACCTTTTAGGAGGAATTCCTTCAGAAAAGAGGGATGCAACTGTACTCTTTACTTCAGATTTGAACATGGATCTCATCTCGTCCATGAAGGACGCTTTTTCCTCCCGCATTATGCTGTCAAGGCAGTCTCTGCATAGCGGTTTTTTATAAGATTCTGGGAGTTTATTAAAACACATGTTGCATCTACGAGATGGAAGGGTCTTAGTCTTTGACTTGTCTTCCTTCTTTTCCTCTTTTTTATCCTCTTTCTTCTCTTTATCTTTCCTCTCCTGAGAGTGAGAAGAAAAGACACGAGGAAGCATAGGGGATGTATATATATACAGGGCCCCCCCTCCACGTTCCACCCTCCAGACCCCCTTACTTACAGATGTCTGAGGAAGGGGGACTGGGTCCATACTGCCTGTGGATAAGGGAGGAGGTAGAGGTGTAAGTGGAGTGGTGATAAGAATAAACAATCTGCCATCATGCGTTTCACTAACCTGCGCCTGTGACACACTCAGATTTGCAAAAAAACCACCTGCAATCGTCTCAGAAGCAAGAGAGGTCTCTAGTAGACTCTCTGCCTTTTAAACTCACCGCTCCACGCTCCTGACTCCCGAACGCCAATGACGTGAAAGGGTCGCGTCACTTCCGGTGCGATGCGCGGACCGGAAGTCGTCATCCGGCCCAGTGGAACGCAAAACCGGAAGTCGTCATCACAAAACCGGAAGTCGTCATCGGGTTGGTGGAACGCAGCCGCGTTTCACCCGGGAGCCGGAACATGTGGTGTTGCCGTAGATCGTCGCAGGACCGCAGGGATTGCACCAAATACCTCCCCATGATGACAGCCAGGAAGGAAATCGATCGAGGCCCGGGGAGGAGAGGATCTTAGTACCAGGTACCGCGCCTCTTAAAGGCGTCCCCCTCCACTCCCACCCCCCTAAGGAGATGAGAAGGAGAGAGACCCTCTCTTCCCCCTGCCTGTGTAGGGACAGGAAGAACACTGGCGAGGGATGCAGGGGGAGGGACATTTAACCTCTCTTCTTCCTGTCCCTGCAGAGGTCAAGGGGTAATCCTCCAGGTGGGCCGTCATGGGGGACGTCATGGAAAAATGCCAGATTTGTACTGAAGCTAAGAACCAGCAATTAGATCTAGTTCTATTTATGGTTAAAACTTAAGTCTCAATTATTTTCAATATTGCTAATATACTAAAGGGTCATAGGCATAACAATACTTGTTCAGCATGCAAGGATCTTAGTCAGCAGTGAAAATATTTAGAAGGTCCATTCAAGGAATTGGAATTAGAACTATTGGGAACTGGATACCGACAGTGTAGATAAAACATATTGCAATAAATGTAGAAAAAATGTGAAATATGTATCTGAACGGATAATGTAAGAAATTGGTATAACTACAGTGCATACATTCATCACCTCTTTTCACATCTCAACATTTAAGCCATGTTGCCATTCATAGGATTCCAAGTCCGTGACATACACATTGAAAGATAGAAGTTAAAAATGGCCACACGGCCACGGTTATGTGATTTCTATGGTATGAAGCTATTGTTACATCTGTAGAATATCTTGTTGAACATTGCACTTCAACCCAAAAAGAGATCCCCATGCAATGGTAGTGGAGATGCCTTAAATTTCCTTCAACAATAAAAAGACTGCTTACAGCCAGGTAAATGGACATTCTTTGTATTTAAAAAAATACCATCATCAAGGATTTAAAACATTTTTTTTTACACGTAAGAGGAGTCAAAAGCTTTATAACTCCCTACATCGAAAGGTATTCACAGCATAATAGAAACACTTCATATTTTCTACTAAATTTATACATGCAGAATGTCGTCCTTGTTGTACCATGTTCTTCATCTTAAGTGATCAAGACAACATTTGGACCATCATGATGAAAAGAACACAGGGCTGTATAGTGCGCATCCCGAGCACTATCCTTCAACCACTCAGAGAGTGGAGTCTCATTTAGCCTTTTTGTCAGGATTTTCAGTGTCAACAAGGGTTACGTATAAATGTGAACATGAAGTGCCCCTTTTAACAATCACTAGAGCTCCTAAAACAGAAGTTTTAGAAAAGTAGGGAATATTAAGGGCATGTTTTTGTAATGTGTGGGAGCAAGATGTTAGGTTATTTAACAATATACATATATGAATAGTGCAGCAATGCTTCCTGAAATGTAAAGTTCAGAAATGTCATTTACATCATGAGATGACATTTGTGTACGTTAAATGGCCACAAGTGGAGAATCATACAATAAAAACTGTCCAAAACCAATCTATCTTCCAGAACCTTAAGCTTGTATTTGTGAATACTATCATTAGGTCCTGGAAGGTAGACTAGTCATGGACAGTTAGGGATCACATGACTCTTCATCTGCTGTCATTTTAACCCCTTCCCGCACCCTGACGTGATACTACGTCATAGGATGCGGGTCGTTCCCGCACCTTGACGTAGTATCACGTCATGGCGATCACCCGGGCTCAGAAGCTGAGCCTGGGCGATCGCCGCGGGATCCCGGCAGTACGCGGTAGCCGGGATCCCGCAGTAACAGCCAGGATCGTGACCGCAGTAGCAACCCTGAAGCCCAATAAGGACCCCAGGGTTGCCTTTACTAGAATCCTGTTAGGATCGTGCTGTAAGCACGATCTAACAGTGCTGATGTTAGCCTATGCACAATGCATAGGCTGACTATGTAATATGCTGCAATACATTAGTATTGCAGTATATTACAATGAACAAGTGATCAAATGATCACTTGTTCATGTCCCACCCTGGGACAAAATAAAACAGTAAAAAAAAGTTAAAAAAAAACAAAGTGCAATTAAAAAAAATTATTAAAAAAGAATAAAAGTCCCTTGAAGTCCCATCCCATGCAATAATACAATAAAACATAAAAAAGTGAAAATCACCAAAAAAAACACAACATATTGGGCATCACAACGTCCGTTACAACCCATACAATAAAATAAAATCGTCACTGAACCCGTACGGTTAACGGCTTAAAAAAAAAACCACAAAAAAAACGTGCAAAAATTATGAAATTTTCACATCTGACCTCATAAAAACCGCATAAAAAGTAATCAAAAAGTAAAATTTACCCCGACATGATACCAAAAATAAGTACAGCTTGTCCCGCAAAAAATAAGCTCTAAACCAGCTCTGTAAACAAAAAAATATAAATGTTCTGCCCATTGTTACATGGCGATACAAAAACAAACAAATTTCTCACAAAATGAGTTCTATGTTCTGTAAAACAAGTTAACCATAAAAAAGCCATATAAATGGGGTATCGCCGTAATCGTGATGACCCGTAGAATAAAGAGAACACATTATTTTTATGGTATTGTGAACGTCCGGCGAAAAAAATGCTTTTTACCATAAACAAGAATTAATGATTTTTTTAACCTCCACCAAGAAAGAGTTAATAAAATCTGATTATTAGCTATTGGGCCCCCCCGTAAATGATGTCTCTGAAAAGTGGATCTCATCCATAAAAAAAATAATCCCCCATATGTCCAAATTACAAAAAATAAACATTTTATAGCCTGTAAAATGTGACAATGCAGATCTGCTCTGGATGGCGCCTCCTTCCCTTCTATGCCCGGCCGGGTGCCCACACAGCAGTCACCACCACATCCTCATACTCAGGAGAAATTGGGTATCGAACTTTGTGGAGTTTTTTGTCATTTAATACTTTGTTACAGTTTAATTTTTGGCCAAAATTAATATATTGTCTAAAAAAATTACAGCTTGTAAATTACACCTCCATATTGTTTTAACCCATGTGAAGAATCTAAAGGGTTAACACTTTTCTTAAAGTTGATTTTTTACACATTGAGGGGTGTAGTTTCTAAAATGGCATGATATATGGGGTTTTACTGCTGTTTAGGCCTCTCAAAGTCAGTTAAAGCTGAGCAGGTGCCTCTAAATAAGGGTTTTGGCGATTTTCATAAAAATGAGAAAAATTGCACCCAAAATTCTGAACTTCCTAACAACCTAGAAAAGAGAGAGGATGCATAAAACCTTATGCCGATATAAAGCAGACATTCGGGAAATGTTAGTTATAAAGTTACTTGGGTGCTATTACTATCTGCCTGAAAAGCAGAAAACTTTGAACTTTGAAAATGAATAATTTTCAGAAATTTTTGCCAAATTTAAATTTTTTTCATAACTAAACACAAAAGATATCATCAAAATGTTCTATTACTTTGAAGTACAATGTGTGACGATAAAACAATCTCAAAATCCCCTGGATATGTTAAAGCATCGCGAAGTTATAACCTCCTATAATGACACAGGGCAAATTTTAAAAATCAGGCCTGGTCCTAAAGGTCTAAAATGGCATAGACACGAAGGGGTTAAGGACAAGAATGGCAGCTGATGAGGTAAGAGACATCTCAGAGTCCCACACTTCACTTACTAGAAATTTGTGCCGCATAATAGGTGTCTTTAACTTGATGAGCAAACCCTTTTAATCCTTTACCAACATGTGGTGTAGCAGTACATCACGCGCTGGCTGCGGGTGATTGAAGAGGGCTCACGCACTGAGCCCTCTTCATAGCCGGTAAGTGTTTGCTGCATATTGCATCGATCGCGGGTGTTAACCCGTCAATTGTCGGTGGCATTAAAGAGCCAGCGGCGCGTGGGTGCTGTCATCTTGGCTCGTATCATCGCTCCACGTGACCTCATCGGGGAGCAGGGATTCGCTGCTATGACAGCCTCAGATCACACAAAGCCCTATTCTGTCATGTTTTAGGCTATCTATTGCAACCTGTGATTTTCACATTGCAATACATGATGTTTAAAATCCCCCTATACTATCATACTGTAGTATGGCAGTATATGGTAGGATCAAATCAGACAACCTAGGGTTAAAGTAAATTTTAAAAATTTAAAAAGTGTAAATTCAAACCATCTCCCTTTCCTTAATCATAAACATGTTAGGTATTGCCACTTCCCGAAATGTCCTATCTATCAAAATATAATAACCGTTATTCCGAGCGTTTAACCCCATAACAGAAAATAGCACCCAAAGTCATTTTTGTCATTTTGAAAAACATAAAAAAATTCAATAAAAAATGATCAAAATGCTGTACAGTCACATCAAAAGTCACAAAAAATGACACCACACACAGCTTCTTACACTTGGTAAGTATGAACAAGTTATTAGTGCAAGAAGATAGCAAAATGAAGACCTTTTTTTCTGTACGGGAGGTTTTCATTTTTGTTAATGTATGAATTATACAACCTATATAGATTTGTTATCCCCCTGATCACTCCGACCCAAAGAATGAAGAAGACATGTAATTTCGGGCGCACAGTGAAAACTGTAAAAATCCAAGCCCACAAAAAAATGGCGCAAATTCATTTTTTTTTACCAATTTCACAGTATTTGGAAAATTTTCATGCTTCCCAGAACACAGCATGGAATATTACTATGAAGTACAATTGTTTAAGCCGAAAACAAGCCCTTATAGAGCTCTTTATATGGAAAAATAAATAATTCATAGATTTTAGAAGTTTGGGAATGAAATATGGAAATGAAGAAACAAAAAAGGGCCTGGTCATTAAGGGGTTAACAACAATACTGTGATTCATCATGGCCTATGGTTTATAAAGTTATGACTCTCCCGGTACATTACTATATCTAGTACAGTAACATGACATAGATTACATTAATGAGTATAATTTTGGCTGCTTTGATCACGAGTTGCCAATGAAGAGTATTGATCCACATCCATGGCATGTAGTCACCGTACAGAAGAAATGGCAGCTACACAGCCTTGGCGAGAAGCCAGCTATTAAGGCAGATAGAATATTTATGCACAAGTTCCTCCAAGTGTACATAAATTCTATTGGGCGCATTAGAACATTAGAAATGGATATTACAGCTTGACACTTTCTTTCACACAAAACTTTGTGGTTTATCTGCCAGCAGTCAACCTCGGAGTGAATCTTTGGAAAGCGTGCAGAATTGTTAGCAGCGTATCTTGCTGCTTTCAGTAGTGAGTAAATAGCCATTGCCATGTCCAATGTCATTAAAGTATCTTCTAAACACTGACATCAACACTGTATTAAGATATGCAGCCTATATGCACCTCCCTATGACTTTTAATCCCATTTATATCTTCAACAATGTAGAATTTATTGAACAAAATTTCTTTTGACTGAAACACAAAGAGACAACCTTTCCTTTAGTCACTGTAACCCCAATTAAAATATGTTTTTTCTCCTCCCTTTTTGGCATTTTAAGCATTTTCCGAAGCGTATTTTAAATTGCAATTATGTGCATGCAGTTAATAATAACTCAGTAGTTTAACAGATGACAAGTCTAGATCTTTACAAACCCCACAGGCATTTGCTCAGTAGGGAACAGTGAACACTATAATTTTCACACAATGAGCAATGGAAGGGGATCGTAGCAAGAGAGCAAACATCAAATAAAAAGCAGAGAATCTATATTGTGCTTTGTATGGCTGGTAGACAGACCATTAAATAGAGTAGAGACACGGGTCCTGAGCTGTCAACAAGCACCATTGTCCGTAACATTGCATCATTCCAACCCCTCTACTACTGTTATGGTTTCAATTGATTTTAGTTTTGCTGTTTAATCTACTCGGACTAGCACATGCTTGGGGGAGTGGGGGTCCTTTTGATGGTAAGTGTTCACTACTCAAGCATAACATCAAAACCACTTACACATGAAGTAAATAACATCAATTATCTAGCAATGCCAGGATTAAGATCAGACAGACAGAAAAATGGGCAAATATAAGGATCGGAGTGACTGAGAATAAAGCAAAACTGTAGATGGCAACTTTCCCCAATTGAGCTAAATTCGGGGCTAAGTCATGTGGTGAGCAAACTGACCCTCCGATTCATACTCCATCTAAGGCTGACGTATGCCCTGCCAGGCTATACGTCAGTTGCGATGGAGAGGAGGTGGGGTGACCCCTCTCCTCTCCATAACAATCCATGGTGCACGAGCTGTAAGACGGGAAAAGATAGAACATGTCCTATCTTTTCCCCGTGTATGGAGTGGTATGGTGCTGCAAGTGTGCAACACCGTACATACGTCCCCCTAGGGCCGTACATACACCCCCTATAATGGTGTGAATGCAGTCTAAGGTTTCAACCTCAGGCTACATTCACACGATGTATGCCCGCCGTACCGCTCCCGTACAGGGCCGTAAGCCCAAAGAAGTGTATGGGGGACGTATATCGGCCATATATACGTCAGCCGTATATACGTCCCCCACACATGTGTGTGAATGTAGCCTTAAGTCGGTTTTCCCATCCACTTTATTTCATAGGATGAAGGATAGGATAGGATATTTCTAAAGAAAAAGATGGACCTTTGTGTTTCATGGCACAAAGGTCTAACAGATACACTAACAGATTTTAACACATAGGTCAATCTGTTTCTTTGTCCAACCCTGGATGTACAATCTATATATGTGTATTTTTTTATATATATGTGCATTACATCTTGAACAGAATAATACACTGCATGAGTTACACTGCAAGTATTACATAGTATCGTCTTCAACTTCGATCAGTCACAATAAAGCATTGTGGTAATATATTTTGCAATATAAAACATACGGTTTTAAACAAATTGCATGAGAGAGAACACCCCCCCCCCCCCTACCAGCCTAGTTATCCTTCTAGGTGGCTAGTGAAAGTTGATATTGCAGACTTGCTCTAAGTTTGATCAGTGGTCGCGATGGCAACCCTGGAACATCCATCCACTTACCGCAGATTTTCTCATATTTTACAACCTATTTTTAATAATTATTTAATGAGGGAATCTATTTTTTTGGGTGCTTGAGACACCTCTGTTTATGTCAAATTAGCTGCTGGTGCAGATAAGGTTAATCATTCATACCCCCGATATCAATAGCGTGATAGCTCTTTATTGTTTTGTATTAACTGCTCCATAAGCAACACAATAAATAGCAATGTAGGCAATGTTCACAATTGTTATTGCAACTTTGTCTGTTGGTAACATTTGAGCCACAAGAGATATTGTAAATCTTATTGTGGCACTCGATTTATGAGACAACTATGGTCTTCATTTTCCCATTGGTAAAACCTGCCCTTGACCAGGATTGGTGGATTTTAAGATGACAGCCATGTTCCGGACATGGCCTAAAATATAGGCCCCCTTCACCCATTACTTGCTGGGGTGTTAAGAAATGTAATTTTCCCTTTAGTTTCAGAAATAAAAGGATATCCTTGGATTTTTGAATGACCCTGTAGTTATATGATCATAATATGCTGTATATTAATGAACCAGTAATATATAGAGTAGTAAAAACAATCATAATCTTACAGCTAACCTGGTTTTTGATGGTTTCCAGGAATAATACAAAATCCAAAAAGAGCAAAACCAGAAATAAGCTACAAGACTGGGCGACTGGAGTGAATACTTATTAGCTTGACATTGACGATCATTGGGGTTTCATTCATTATATTGTGTTCATTATTTTTGAAACCCCTTCTTTGTACAGGAAATTCAAAGCTCCATCACATACAAGAAACCAGTCAAGACGTGTGAATAATATGACTGAAAATATCTCGAAATGCAATAACTTTTTCTAGTTGCTGATTATTTCAAACTTCCCCATCACCAAGCTTTGCTGGTGTCCTGGATGCCCCAATGGAAAGAACATTGATCATGACAATAAACTGTTAAATGGTTACATTCTTTAAAGAAGCTGAAACATGTATTTTTACAAGTAAGTCCGTTAAGTGAGAAAGGACTTTTTATCTTCTAGCTGACAAAGTACAAAAAAGTCTTGACTTGAATAATCAAGAGAAAATCATTTATATGTATTGCAAAAGCCCAATTTCATATGCTAAACCCAGAATTAGGAATGAAGGGTCTTCAAAAGATCCATGGTTCCACTTGACGATCACATTATTTTCTGAACAGCACGCGTCTCTCTCTCCCCTCCTTGACAGCTTGAGGCATTTAGGCAATGAAATGAAGGAAGCACCAATATATGTATATAAACTGTGTAGTCAATCATGAAAACACTGGCACCTCCCGGGAGAGTCAGGACATTGTGCTTGGCAAAGCATCTAAAAGTGCAGTCATATAAGGATGACTTTTTGGGGGAGAAAACACAAAATGGGAAGTTAACGTCAAGGAGATAAAAGGAATAAGGAATACATGAGATGAGGAGTAAAACATGTACGTTTAAGGCATATTTTTTTAAAGCAACTATAATGCAAATGTGCTGCATAATTACAGCACGAGAGATGTTACATTATTTATGAAATGTGCAAAGCAGTCATTTCTTCTTTCTATCTCGTATAAACTTCAAGATCTGCTTTTCTTTAGAACTTTTACTTCTATTTTTTTTTCTACTTTTATTTTTTATATTTTAGAACTTTTAAGTGCTTGTACTTATTAATACATCAGTACAAATAGATTCCACTTTGACTTCTTGATCACTATGGAAGGACGTACAAATGTCTGTAGAGTATTTAGCAATGCACCTCCCAAAAGTGAAATTCACCTGGACTGCACATTATCAGTATGGCTACGGCCATAGTTGGGAGGAAACGCTTTTGGGTAAACAAGAAATATTCCAAAATCTAAGGGTGCGGTCACACGTTGCGTATACGTTTAACGCATTGGTTTAAAAATGCATTGCAACAGCTGAAGAGATGATTTGCCCAATTAAACTGCTGTTAACACTTGTGTTTACAAAATGAAACACTTAACACATTGTTAACACATGTGTTAACATCACGTCAATCATCTATCAGCTGTTGCAATGCGTTTTTACACCCCGAGGTGTATGGAAATCTGAAGGTGTTGTGTATAATCCCTACAGGTGCATACAATAAGAATTATTCCCATTTGGTCCCTCTTTTGGTATTTGCTTAAGATCAATATTTAGTATATAAATGCAAAAGTTGCAAACCTTCAGTGGTTTTAGATCTTGAAAAAAATATCTGACACAATAGAACAGCATGTCTTGTGCTATGTTGGTCAGTAAACCATGGGCGTAACTAGGACAAAAGATCAATGGCCCCCGGTTCTTTTGGCCTGTGCCCCAAATGTCCCGGGTCATCGAGACACCATCCCTCTGTCCAGGCACATTTCCCAACTCTCATCACTATCTATGTCCTCAGGACATAGATAGCGATGAAGCTCACCATAGTGAGTAGGAGATACCAGGTGATGACGTCACCGTGACACTGTCCTGCAGAGAACAGTGGGGAGACATAGGTGAGTGTGTATTTTTTTTTTTAAATCATGCAGTTGGGGGTGGCACATTGAGGGGACTGTGGGTGACATTACAGGGGGCTATGAGGACTTGGTGGGGGGGCTGGGGTGACATTATTTGTGGCTTGAGGCGTTACTGTGGGCTGAGAACATTACTGGGGGCTGCGGAGGAAATTACTGGGGGCATAAGTAGGACATGGGGGATATGAGGGCTGTGTTTAAACTTATGGTTGGGGGAAACCTTTTATTGAAGGCTTCGGAGTACATTACAGGGGGCTGCAGAGTACATACAGGGGGCTGCAGAGTACATTACAGGGGGCTGCAGAGTACATTACAGGGGGCTGCGGAGTGGATCACAGGTGGCTGTGGAGTACATTACAGGGGGCTGCGGGGTACATTACAGGGGTCAACACTGGTGGCATATGGCCGCCATAGGAGTGCATTGTGCCCGGTATGGTGACGGTACCGCCACTGGAAAAAAGATCTTTTGCCGTAAGAAAGGCCTGGCTGCTCAGCATCTTATGGAGAGGAGTGAGCAGCACTCACCCCCTCACCTTCTCCAGCAGTCCTGGCCCAGGCATATCATGCATGTGTGAAAGGGTCCTACATTAAAGAAGGAGAGTGTTTGGGGTAGCAGCAGGATAACACTGTTAGGGGACAAAAATGTAGGGACAATGAAGAACATAAGATGTCTGTGTGGTAAACTGCACAGGGGGGACACGTGGCTGAAGAGAAGATGCTGGGTGATGCTGGGGCTAATGGAGATAGAGAGGAACTACAGTCCGAGGACACATCACCTGTAGGCACCTGTAGGTAGGGATTTCTCCTGTGTTTTCTATAGCTGTATATGTTAGGTACAGTTGTTATTGGCACAACCACAAATGAAGGGGGTAATGTACAAGAGTGGATACTACGGAAAATTTGCTACATATGCATCAGGGCCCGTGCCCCGGAAGTTTTGCGACCCTAGCAGCGCCACTGCAGTAAACTGATGGACAACATAACAGAAACCCCTCATAGTCCGCAGGAGACCATCAAGTGCTGCTGGTGCTATTCAACAGATTAGGCACTGCCAATATTTTCTCTATGTTGTCTCTCTGGAAAAGCAGAACTGTGGAAATGTTCAGCACAGAAGTGAATCAGATTATATTTTTTAAATAACTTCTATTTTGTGACTTGTTATACCGATGCTAACTTGTTATTTATTTATAATTGCTTGTGTGGCCATTTCATCCATTAGAATCAAGGAGTGTTATTATTGAATAGGGGAGGGCGCAGAAAGTTATTTAGTGGTTTGTTTAGCAGGAGTGGCATATTGACAATGCATTAGTCACATAAGTGTTGGGTTTCTTAGTCTTCATTATTAGGTTGGGTATTTTCTGTCACTCTCCTTAATAGTTACCAATAACTCAATCAATGAGAATCAATGAGAAGCCCATTTGACAAAATTCTGATTTATGATACGGCTCACCATAAGGTAATTTGTTAGAGGTTTTGACCATACAAAGCTGCAATCAGCGTTGGGTATCAGCCCCATAACTTTGTGTGTGTTGTTGGTAGCAGCAGCACTGTGAAATGTCAATTTATATTCCTGGATTGTAGCTGGACTTGGAACATGCTGGGGGACTGGCATGTAACATCTCTTCACCATAATGCTGCATGCCCCCTCCTCTTTGCTGCTGCAGGTTTCTGTTTGAATACCACAGGGGGAGGAACTTTTTGGCAGTAAATTGAAGAGCTATCACACATGATTGCACAAGAGTCCAGCTACAATCGAGGAAGATAAATGCATTTTTTCACAGTCCTACTAACTAACAAGACAAATATAAGGTATAATAGCACAGATCTCCGGGGTCAATATATCTGTCTGCAACTTTGTGTGGTAAAACTACAGACAGGATCCCTTTAAGAGGTAAATGTTATGCCAGATCATGCTAGAAGTTCATGGAGTGTTCTATGTACAGATGTGGCCAACCTTACCAATTCAATACACGATCAACCATGACACACTGACAAAGTCATTGGCAGGCTACCGATCAGTACAGTAACCACTGTGATTAAATGTTGCAAAATTATGTCATTTTAAAAAGGTGTTCACTTTCTGAACCACATACTGTACGTGAACATGCCCAGCCAACTGAGTGTTAGTAGGAAAAAAAATGCTACTGCCTACGGTATATTTTACAATTTGTGTTCCTCTCAAATAAAACTCTTTGAAGGAACCAGGCTCCGGTCACATCGCAAGTTACAAATTGGGTTTAAGTTCCTTTATTCTATAACTGTCCATGCAGTTTCAGACTCGCTTGTTACATGACAGTGAATAAAACTGTTATTTATTTCTATCTTCCTTCTCGCCCTATGAATCAGTACAAAACACCTGTTCACGAGAGCTCTACATCGTAGTTCCCAGACACAATTTATCTGCTGCGAGGGAAAGCCGCACTAGTCAATAGTTTACTAAAAACTAATCATTCCTTTGTGACTGTCCATATAACAGCCAGTAGGGCTTTGCCGAGCAGAATTCTTAATGTGTGAGGGACATAATCAACACATCGAAGCCAAAGTTTTATATCACCTCAATATCATTAAAAGCACTGGACAGTCTGAGACTGAATAATTATAGTTTATGACCAATGCAAGAAAGTTAACAGCTGTCTGGCACGGCTATATGAATGTCTGAAAGGAACTTTATTGCTAATACATTGAGGATGTCTCACAATAAAAGTGTACATATGGCTGTACGATTGCCATATGGTGCCATTGTTACTAAATGCAGATTCTTATGGTTTACTATGATTGTAGATATGAAGACAAGGAAAACTTCCACTGCACTGTATATTACAATATGCTTAAAGACACAATGCTTGTAAAACATAATAAGGCACTAATAATAATGCTGTATGTAAAAGAACATCAACAGGAAGGCATCAGTGATAAACTATAGACATACACCATCAATTTAAAGTGACCCAGTCAATGGATCTCCAGCAAGATGTGATAAAGGGCATCATGTCATATCACCAAAAACAATACGGCTTTTAAAGAGCCCCAATTTCCTTTGAGAGTGTATCAGTAATAGCTGGAAAACAATGGATTCACCAACAAAACCCAACAGTGTGTTACTTTCTTTATCATATTACCTGCCTGTTAGATCATATTGTCACAATTACATTCAGGACACATGGATGGCCTAACAAACACATTTTTGCCATTTAAATATTTAAAACCTTAATATTCTTTTTAAAAAACATATACAAGCAGTCCGCGACTTATTAACACCCAACTCAGGGATGACCCCTAGGTAGAAACGGTCCTCTCTTCCCACTGTGACCTCTCTTGATGCAGGTAATTTACCGTAGTTTAGTCCCAAGCTGCAATCAACTGTAAGGTGCAATTAAAGAAAACCATTTGTTTTTATGTATTGTGAACTAAAGTAAATATACCTTAAGAATGCTGTAGCGACATTGATGCAGAAACATATCTTATGTAATACCTGAGCCAAGTGGTTTTGTTCTAAAAACAGTTATAAAATTCAGGACCTTGGGAAGGTTGGGTTGCATACTGGCTGCTGTTCATATACACATTACACGGACCTTCCTGAACTGTTCAGACAGGACTAATCAACCTGAGCTGGATGAATCATATACAGCAGCTGGGGGATGGTGCAACGATTGATTACTTCTGCCTGTCAGGGACAACACAGTAATTACATCATTCTCTGGAGCAGAGCCTTATTATCATAATTTTATAATTGTTTTTTCAGCACAACTGCTCACTTAAGGGACTAAACAAGATATGTTTCTGCATCAGTGTAGCTACAGCATTCTCAATGTATGTTTGGTTCAAAACACAATTCACTGGGTCATTTACTGTATGCTGGACGAACTGGGGAAAGAAGCTAGTCCACACAAGAGGACCCTTCCTTCTGTTAATGTGATGGTAAATCATTTCCCCATGGCCAACGACAATGGGCAAGGGAGGTGACATGCTTATATTAGTTGTAGATCATGGATCCGATCCAAGACCATGGATGAGTTCTAGATTCTCAATAGGAGTTCTGCACTAGAGTTCTGGTCTCATTGGATTTGCCCAGATGTGTGTTTGGCCCTGGGCTGGGATGGACCATAAATCAATAACTAGCATATTGGTAGGCACTCTCCAGCTTGTCTTCCTGACTTAGGCTACATGCACACTGCCGTGAGCCAGGCGCATCGTACCACGGCGGGCACGCGGCAGAGCGGGGAGAGGAGGAGAGCACAGCTCACCCCCGCCCCTCTCCATAGCGATATATGGCCGTGGCGCTGTAATACGGGAAAAGATAGGACATGTCCCATCTTTTCCCAGGCTACGGAGCGGTATGGTGCCGAACGTGTGCTGCACCGTACCGCTCCCGTAGGGTGCCGTGAGCCCATAGAAGTGTATGGGGGACGTATATCGGCCGCATATACGTCGGCCGTATATACGTCCCCCATACATGTGTGTGAATGCAGCCTTAAAGACATTATTCAGATGAGGCTGTGGAAATTGAGTGACATGTATTGGCACTGTTGAAGATAATGCCCCCTCCCCCTGCCCATATGGTCTATATTTTCATCACACCTTGTCAACCCAAAATTTTTAAAATACAATCATTACATGTACCAAAAATAATTAGCCTGGTGTTACACTTATAAAACCAATTTTTTCTGACTTACCGGTACATATAAATTCAACTTACCTGCAGACCCCAACTTGTACATAACCCAAGGACTACCTTTATAATAGAATAATATAAATCTTGACTGTATATAGCTTTGAACCCATCATATTTTTGACACATGGGGCTTGTTTTCCACAGGACAAATTGTAATAGTCTGTGCAATGTACTGAGAAGTTACATAAAAATTCCTAATATGGTGAAATCGACAAAAAAAGGAAGCTGAAACATTTTCTTGTGGAATTACTTTTTTTGGCTTTCCAAATTACTCAGGCCCTTTTTTTGGTTTATATTCTGCTTATCTGGTTTAGCAATGTCTAAATACCTTTAAAAATATATTTAAAAAATATTGCATTTTAATGTCCATATTTGGTGACTTTTTCATATTTTGCTGTACACAAATTGATTACATGTCAACTATTCATGGTTCTATGGAAGAAATACAACAGCAGACTATAGAGGTGTGTCTGCACGAATATGTAAAACTTGCATTATTTTATGTCCAACCTAGAGTTCACGGTTACAACTCAATCCACTTACATTTATTTGTCTCTAAAATGGAAAAAACTACAGTCGCTGTCATTGAGCAGTTATCCAGAGATAATGTCAGAGCGATGTGAAAGGGTGCTAGATTATGATGAGCAAACCATTGTGCTGGCCTATAGGTCTGAAGGCATTATATGCAAAAATGAAGAGGTGTCAGCAGGGACCATGCAGTAATGTCAGACTGAGTGGGAAAATGCCAGAGCAAATCAAGTTACTGTTAAAAACAACATACTCGATTCCCACAGGCAATAGCAGAAGGGATGCAGTATATAAATAGGGTTTTCATCATTCCACAGCAGCCGTTCTGGATCAAAAGGAGACACGCTACCAACCTTTCTATCGTACCTTTGCCATACCTAGCATTACAATAAACTTTCTTTTATGGGAATTAGCAGCACAGTGTAAGCATATAAAGGAATAACATCCTCTGCCTTCTGCTATGTCCCCAACTCCGATCTGTACTGCCTGTCCAGACCTCATGCCTCAGCACGACACTGATTCTGCCTGCCGTGAGCAAGACGCCCCTGTGGAGCGACCTGGTGGTATCCCGCCACAGCAAGTCCAGCCCGCTTTGTGGCGGGATCTGGAGAAAACCTTTCTCCGATCCCAGGTGTCGGCTTACTCCATCGCTCGCAGTGATTCCATGGGTCCACTACCTCCGATCCTGACATTTTACTAATGAAGTTTAGGAACAACTGCCATTTGCTCCCAGGCATTGCTAACAAAGATGGATTGATTTATTGCCATGGACAACTATTATTTGCAGCAGTTTTGCTGTATCTCAGCTCATGATTTCTGCCTATTCACAGCCTGCACAGAAAGTATCCAAGCAATAACTATTGTACCCACGCTCCTCAATGCGAGAAACAATTAAACATAAAGTTTTGCAGGTACTATACTTTTACATGGATTAATATAACATACTTGAACTACACTGGAAGAAAACAGCTCTTAAATGGAGTTTCCAAAGGCTTGTATATTCCAGGAGGTTGTATAATATTATTTATAAGACTGGTCTAGAGCTGCCTGCACAGAAATTTTATCTATAAATAAAAAGATACTTAAAACTATCATATTTCAACTTTTTGCAAGTGTTTATAGCATCTGTAACACCTCTCTGCAGCTTTATTGTGAAATTCACAGTGGAAAAAAAATGTACTACGCAGCTTGTGGCTTCACATGAAAGTTTGATGAGTGGATGGTTGTCAAGGTGCTGAAGAAAAACTTCTGACCTGGAAGTTAACAGACTGGTTTTCTTTTAAGTAAAGCAAAAAAAGATATCATATAAAAAAATATAATTAAATTATAAATGTAACCCCTTAATGAGGAGGCATGAAAAGGCTTTAAAGACCAAGGCATTTGCTACCTTAATTTTTTTTTTTTCACGTTTTAATGTTTTTTTCATGACCCCTGGGGGACATTTTTTTCCCCTGTAAATGATTCATCTATAAGAGCTCCACTTAGGGCCCCCTGTGGGGACTGCTGTCTGATCAGAGCTGTGCTGGGTCGGATGAGACATAGGATCTTTGATTAACCCCTGCAGACCTGGTGATCACATGATTGCTGGGTCTATAGATCCGGTAGTAGTGGCGCCTTTCTTATTCACTGCATAGCACTACTTTAGCTTCTACCTTTTCCCTAGGGTCTCTGTCTGATTATAAGTGTGGGAACAGAAGAAAATGCAGAATCCAGAAGCAGGCAATCCCAAAAGATATGTAGGTACACAGAACTATAGATGCACTTACCAGCAGACTGTAAATACAAAATGCGCTGTAGATGCCTATTACTGCCGGCCTCTATATACAAACAGAAGCTGTAAAAGTTCACCACCACTAGCCTCTGTATACAAACAGAAGCTATAGATGCCCATCATTTCTGGCTTTATATACAAACAAAAGCTTTAGATGTGTGTCACCGGTGGCCTCTGTATACAAACCAAAGCTGTAGATGTGTGTTACTGGTGGCCTCTGTATACAAACCAAAGCTGTAGATGTGTGTCACTGGTGGCCCCTGAATACAAACAGAAGCTTAAGGCGTGCATCATTGTCTGCCTCTGTATACAAGGCAGATAACAGATGATGGATGGCACCAGGGGAAAGCAGGAGCAGGAAGAGAGGCAAGTATAAGTTCTAATTTATATTTAAAGTTATCCTCCAGGTATAAAATAATACACATTCCCAGAGAACCCCTTTAAACTCGTTGATCTCGATGGCTTCTTAATTTTTTTATTGACAAAAACCCCCCCAGGAAACTAAAGTAAACCAATATTAAAAGTATATAGGTTGACACCATATGAAATCTGGCTTCCTTGGATACGACCACCCTTGCACTCTGGCCTATTGAGGCCTGCCTTACTACCTGGCTTCAGCGATCATTACCACAGGACAGCTGTAGGACATGCAGTAGTTCCCAGACATTTCATATGCAAAAACCTTTTGCTCCTTTGTGCACTCTCTCCAGCGGGGTGGTCGTATCCAAGGACACAGTTTTGTTTCTAAGGGACCATATCACTACATTTATGAGAAATTATCTTCACACAGGTAATTTTGTTTAATAACATCTAATTGAAGAAATGTATCTATATGGCAGATAAATGAAATTGAATGTGAATGCCCAGATGAAAATATCCAGCAAAGTTTATTTCTTGAGAAATAGAGACATTCAAAATAAAGACTTCACTATGTACAAACTGCAGAAAAGTCAGCAAAGCTGAGGATGTTCTGCCTGGCTTTGACATATAAGCTAACATCAGTGGGCAGCATGATGCCCAGACAAGTGGAGTGATATATACTACAGGAACGTTGGAAAATTGCAGCATTAAATTGTGTACAAGTAAAGAGAAAATTAAGATGAAATTATCAATAAACTGAACAGCTGTCTCCTGCTCAGCAATGGAGGACGCCTGCTTACAATGCAAGCATTAATAACCAGCATCTAGTCTGCAGAATAGCAAAGTTTGTAATATTCAGGACACGAGGGAAGCAGAAAACATGAAAGGCCAAATGTTCATAGAGTTATGTGCTCTGTGTTACGGCCTGGCTGTCTCTTGCAATTACAAGAGCGATGATCTGCGCCTCGGCTTTATTTAGATGATGCTTGTTCCAAGCTTTCGGAGGCGGCAAACATGTATAAAACTTCAAGCAAATCATAAGAAAGAGACATTTATTGTTATTTTTCATGTAGATGGAAGATGTGCCCAGGAAGCATGGATTTGAGATACAAAACAAAATGATTTGATTAGTAGTTCCATCAAGCATTACTTATACCGCTGTCAGTCATAAATTTAACCCAACCGAAAAAACAATGTTTAGAGGCTCCAACAAGGAAAAATGAAAACCATCAGAGAAGCAATTTGCTTCATAATAAAAGTTGGAAAAACCATCCCCGTCTTTAAATATAGTCTGAAAATAAGTGTTGTGCTACATTACAAGGAGAACTTTCTAGACTGCTAATGCTATGATATAGAGAGCTGTATAGCAGGGCACTGAGATACTATGGAATATTTACTAATATATTTCAAAGAAGGCTTGATCTCCTAAGAGATACACTGCTGTAAAGAAGTTATAAAGCCTATTTAGCAGGTACTGGTGAATTTCTAATTAATCCTTTAAAACAGACGTCTGCAGGTGAAAAGGATGCCTTACCATAGAGAAAAATTGTGCTGAATTGTGATGAGCGGTAGCAGTAGCATATACAGCTCATAGACAATGGTGCTGTTTTAAGTTAAAATTGAATGGTCCAATTCTAATTGGCTTGATTAGACGTTTGAAATCATCTTCCAGGTTACCATGTTTGACTGCAAAAATATTCTATGCAGTGGATACTAGCAAACATTAGATTAGTAATCCATACCCTCAAGATATTGTCCACAAGAAGCATATCAATGCTGAGTATACAATACTTGTTCATTGCAGCCAAGAAGATCTTTAGAGGGTGGGCTTCATAGATTTTTGCTTCCTAAAAGGGGTAACATCACAAAAAAACCTTAGGACATGTCTGCTACTGTAGTCTAGTGCACTGCCCAGTCATGAAAATATTTGGATGGTGGATGTCCTATCTTTGCACGACTTGTATGGGGCACCCAGGACCTCAGTTCTTATGATAACATGAGTAAAAAGACAAACTGTCAAGATATTAGGACTTTCAATGTAAAAGACTTTAAATCTGGAGCTGCTGACCTAGATTGTGGTATTCTTCTCCATTAATCAGGTTGGGACCTTAACTGTGGTATGGGTATGCGCATATCACATAGTGCTCCTTTGACCACCAATGCCACTTCCCTAAGTGAACACAGGGACATTTAGCAACACCTTGGTATCTTGACCTGATGAAATGCATAGTCCACCACTTTACATTAATAAACACTTTTGTGATGCAATGTCCATTCTTATTTGAGCAGCACATCAATTTTGACCTGACCTTTTGACCACACACGTACGATGACTTGTCAGACTATCCTTTGGTTAAGTGTTATTTGCACTCGTCTCGTCTGTCATCCGGCAGACACCAAATACCAAGCTCTAGGCTTCTCTCAAGTTCTAATGACCTTGGACTCTGTATACAAGATGATGACTGATAATTGGTTCAAGCAGCATTGTCATATGTAAAATTATATTTATTCTTGCTGGACCATTATACAAGCTCTTATACCTCTTGTGTCACCCCTTCCTCCTCAGACTGTAAGCTCTTACAAGCAGGGCCCCCATTCCTATTGTTTCCATATTTTTACTGTTGTATTATCTTATCTGTATTTGTCCCCCATGATTTGTAAAGCACTACATAATATGATGTCTCTATATAAAGATTATTTTTATTATAATTTTTATGATTATTTGTGGGAAAACTCCTTCAAACCTTTTTAAGGCTTTCAAGTTAATGGTCTGTAGATTGGTCATTTCCTGTCTAGTATAAAAATTATATATTGTACTATATATTTTTTTAGCAGAGAAACGTTTCTTCTTTCATCAATAAGCAGCCACCTTTTCTGAAGTTGTCCCCCATCTTCCGTACTTATTAGTCTCCTTAAATTTAGTGATGAGACGTCTGTACTCAGAGAGATCAGGTTGCATACTCCATCCTATTCAAATAGATGGAGAATGAAGGGGAGGATGGAGAAGCTGCATAGATAAATGCAAATTGTTTGATCCAACCACAGGGTTGGATCGGGATCCACTACTGCTTCTGCTTATAAGAAACCAGGAGCTGGATCTACTCTTCCCTACAACCTTTGGAAAACTAGAAAATATAGAAATTGTGAATGCAAAAAGGGATAGCTACAAAAAATAAATAAATAAATACAAATCAAGTTGTGGTCAAAAATAGTGTTGTTCCCTAGGTAGCCACGTTAATAATAGAGTACAGGAAACAGTATTGCTACAAAAGAGTGAGGAAAGGCTAGAAGCTGAGAAAAGATACATTGATGTACACTTTTGTAGGGACTGCAGGTGTAAAGTTTATAACAAACAGCGGGAACCAATTTTTTTTATAGGTATGAATTTTGTGTCATACCGTGGATGGATCAGAACAGTACAATAGTTCTGAATACAGAAGAGTCAAGTTGTTTGTTTTGTAGGTTAATTTGCAGCTGTTGTTTGGTTAACAGAATGATAGGTTTTAATCATGTACATGACACTCAGAAAGAACTTTCAACCCTGCAAAACACGGCTTTCTATATTTTTATGAAAATAATGATTGATCACTGTATAACAAAAAGTTATAAAAATAAATGGCATAAAGTACGTTTTCTCAATGCTGTAAGCTAAAGGAAATTTACAGGCTTAAGAAAAGATCTCCAATGGACAATCATAATTGCCTAATTATGTAAACGCAGGAGCACATTAATAAACTAACACATCTCTGCAACTGTAGGGATCCAACCTTTTAGATGCCATGGTGAAAAAAAACTGTGATGCATTCAGTAGCAACAGTAAAAGAGGGTCTGCACACCATAAGGAGATAGTTTTATACTACTACCAGGTGCCCTATAAAGGCCATGAGGTCTACCATCTAAGAACACCTTAGTGTATATTTCCATTGTGCACAAAAGTATTTCACCTAAGGATAGGTCATCCATATAAGAACATTTGGGGTAAGCTGCTTGGCACCGCTATTTCTGGCCAACCTCCGACATTGCTGGAACTATACAGTGTACAGAGACAGAAGAAGACATAAAGAAGTTATTGTAACTCTGCTCTCATTCACTTGATCTCAAGATCAGGGTACGCAAAAAGATAAAACTTTCCTACAAAAAAAACATTAATTTATTCTACTTTGATGGCTATAAAGAGGGCTTTCATTTTCCTCATTTTGGGGAGCCAGACTATAGTAGAGGATCTCATCATGAGTTTTGTTTAGAGTGATCAGGTTTGCGATTCTAACAACCACAAACATCCAATGAATTCAGATGAACTGAAGAAAATTTACAGAGAATAAAAAGTGGAGTAAAATGTTATACTGAAGCAAATAATGTAAAATGAAGAGACACTGCAGCACGAGCAGTGCAGAGTGATGAGTGAGCACTACCTACTGGCTCCGTGCTTCATGTTCTTCATAGATAAGCATAGAACCATTGGAAGCAACACTGGATGAAACGGCAAAGCAGCATCTGCCCGCCAAGGTGTTGTTCACAAACAAAATGACAGCCCAGTAAATAGCAGTGATGAAAAATGTGATTAGTGAAAGCCTTCCTCACTGCTGGAAAAAGACAGCAGATGTATGACTGCCAGCATCCCATGGTTAAAGGGGATGTGCATCTCAGCCAGTAGCCAGCCAGATAACTGCGGCCAGCTGTTGCTGTACAGTACACATACATAACGTCTGTGGATACCTCCCTCACGAGGTAAGGTCCCTTTGGGCATCATGTATTGAATTAAGTGCACTCAGCCATTTAATCCATATTTTCATCTTTGTCTCTTCATTTACAGTGTTTAATGAGTTTTTCAGATTGCAGTTCTATACAATACAGTGCCAGAAAGATAAACTACAGTATCAATTCTGTGCACCTGCTCTACTTACAAAGCTCTACAACATCATAGGAAATTATAATAGTTTCTGCTTCCAGTTGAAGTGTAAAAAAATAATTTTTGTTTGCAAACTTACCACCTTAAAAGTAGCAAAAAAAAATCCATAAATCTTTAAATATCAGATGAGGAAATGTCTTCTGTACAAATCAATTCAATTTTTATTAAAAGTTTTCTTACATAACCAATGTGGACATTACACAAGACATAGAAAACATACATACATACAGAAAAATAGACCAAACTAGCACTCACAACATTACACAACAACCCTCCACACAAAGGGAAACACAAGATCCCTCCTGGAAATCTATCAATCATAATATAGTTTTAGCTAGATTGAGTATGGCTCACCTACACTCACCGGCCACTTTATTAGGTACACCATGCTAGTAACGGGTTGGACCCCCTTTTGCCTTCAGAACTGCCTCAATTCTTCGTGGCATAGATTCAACAAGGTGCTGGAAGCATTCCTCAGAGATTTTGGTCCATATTGACATGATGGCATCACACAGTTGCCGCAGATTTGTCGGCTGCACATCCATGATGCGAATCTCCCGTTCCACCACATCCCAAAGATGCTCTATTGGATTGAGATCTGGTGACTGTGGAGGCCATTTGAGTACAGTGACCTCATTGTCATGTTCAAGAAACCAGTCTGAGATGATTCCAGCTTTATGACATGGCGCATTTTCCTGCTGAAAGTAACCATCAGATGTTGGGTACATTGTGGTCATAAAGGGATGGACATGGTCAGCAACAATACTCAGGTAGGCTGTGGCGTTGCAACGATGCTCAATTGGTACCAAGGGGCCCAAAGAGTGCCAAGAAAATATTCCCCACACCATGACACCACCACCACCAGCCTGAACCGTTGATACAAGGCAGGATGGATCCATGCTTTCATGTTGTTGACGCCAAATTCTGACCCTACCATCCGAATGTCGCAGCAGAAATCGAGACTCATCAGACCAGGCAACGTTTTTCCAATCTTCTACTGTCCAATTTCGATGAGCTTGTTCAAATTGTAGCCTCAGTTTCCTGTTCTTAGCTGAAAGGAGTGGCACCCGGTGTGGTCTTCTGCTGCTGTAGCCCATCTGCCTCAAAGTTCGACGTACTGTGCGTTCAGAGATGCTCTTCTGCCTACCTTGGTTGCAACGGGCGGCGATTTGAGTCACTGTTGCCTTTCTATCAGCTCGAACCAGTCTGCCCATTCTCCTCTGACCTCTGGCATCAACAAGGCATTTCTGCCCACAGAACTGCCGCTCACTGGATGTTTTTTCTTTTTCGAACCATTCTCTGTAAACCCTAGAGATGGTTGTGCGTGAAAATCCCAGTAGATCAGCAGTTTCTGAAATACTCAGACCAGCCCTTCTGGCACCAACAACCATGCCACGTTCAAAGGCATCAAATCACCTTTCTTCCCCATACTGATGCTCGTTTTGAACTGCAGGAGATTGTCTTGACCATGTCTACATGCCTAAATGCACTGAGTTGCCACCATGTGATTGGCTGATTAGAAATTAAGTGTTAACAAGCAGTTGGACAGGTGTACCTAATAAAGTGGCCGGTGAGTGTATAACCAGAAGCGTTATAATGTTATTACTACTACCTTAGCAGGCCAAAAATATAGAGAGAACCTCCACCTTCCAAACTCACCTTCTGATGCTACTACGTGCGGCTCCTCTTCATTGAAAGCAGGACAAACGCCCACCTGGGCCTCTTCTGTTTTCAAACCCTCGAACAAGGAGATATGTGGAACTCCCACAAATTATAAAAATCGTTTTGCCAGGGGCCCCACCGAAAAACACCAGAAAACATTCAAGCACTGATAAATCTGAAGAAGCAGAGAATGCAAAATGCGCATCACGTTTTTTGGAATTCCCCTATTGTGTCCCTACATTTCAAAATGCCTACATTTAAGCTTGCAGCATGATTTAGTTTACACTTATGTGTGATGGATGGTACCTCCAGTCTGGTTTATTTTATATTTATTCAATTCTGTGGGCATTCTTTGCTATATTATTGATTATGCATGGACATTGGTCCGGCCATTACTATTGTTATATGTACTTTAGGGCATTGTAGTAAGGGGAATTTTTTGTATTCTGCATAGCCCTATTTCCAACCAGGGCTCCTTTTTCCCCAATTTTATATTCTTTGAGTAGACAAATATTATGTTAATTGCTATTGTTTTTGAAATAAAGAACTGATAATTTTTATATAACGAGCTTATTTTGTGGTTTAAATATTGTGATTTGTTTTTTTTGGTGTCTTGGTACTTAGACAGGGATAATTGGGCATTTGTTGGTTTCAAATGATAAATCTACCCCTATGAGTTGCACACAAAACTATTCTCTCTAGGTGTTCTTCAAGACCACTTATATACTTACCTTCTTTAATAATAGTTACTTACAGTTTCCTTACATTTGTTAATTGATTATTTTTGTTAAAGTGAGTTTATTAAACAGATATCTTGCTAATATTCGGAGGATACAGCTCATGATCTAGTCAGACATATATGTTCATACTTGGTACATGGCTGTCATACTCATTAAAAAAAAGGTTGCATTAGTAACATATCACTTAAGGCATATATAAGGGTATAGTGAAGATGTCATAAACAGTCAATCACAACAATCATTTGGTTTAAGAGGTCAGTGAGTGGAGCAATTCACCATGTGCAGCATTATATATCATATCTGGGATAGGCAGCAGGGCATGCAGACAGTGTAGAACAGGGGAAAAAGGGGGGATTACAATCCCTATATGTACTGAGAGGTAGCAGAATGGCCATAAATTCAGTATAAATCTCACAGAGTCTATCAGGGAGATAGGTCTTTTGATGTATCTGGTAGGGAGTGGTCTTGCATAAAAACCAGCCAACGAAAGTTGGCTGGTTTTTCAAAAGGATGCAGGCACGAGGAGGGAACACCCCATGCCTGCCTACTTTGGCCAGCTTCCGTGCCTCTCTACGACCCCCTCCATGCCCACATGCGGTCCCTAGGGATTCATAACAAGTACGGTACACTGACAGCTGCATTATGATGTGAATTTTAATAATGCAGCAGACTGTGTACTGTACTTGTTATGAATCCCTAGGGACCGCATGATAGGTGTCACTCTAGGGAGAGGGAGTACCTCCACTTCTCTTGGTCTAAACCAATATAGGAAAAATAGAGGAAGCACTGTCTATCATCTATGTCTTGACCGAGACATTGGGGGGAAGTGATCAAACCCTCCCGTATGTAAATATATATTGTCGCACATAGGACAGTATACCCCCCTGAATACTATCAAGTTAGGCCACTGTCTGTTTGTACTTTTAACCCTTCACTGCACAGTTCTTTAACAAAAATTGAATAAAAGTTATATTTTAAATCCCACTACAGCCCTGGTGGATAGAAAGGGTTTCTTTTGGTCGCAAGCCGGGCGACTTTTTGTAAATAAATCTCCCCCTGTCACACCATATCCCAGTCATACATAAAAAGGCGGTGGATAGCATGCAGACCTGTGATTCCAGTGCATCAAAGAACACAGTTTGTGAGCATTATATACAGGTAAGTAGGCATATGGTTATCAGGCGGTTCACAGACCGTATAAAGCATGTCTACATCTCGCAACAGAGAAATCCGCGCTCTGAAGTTGCACCCCAAACTCGGTCAAATTTGTCTGGTTTTTTTTCCTGATTGATGTAGATTTTTCATATATTTTGAGTTGGAATTTTAGATGTTAATTGATTATTACACCAGGGAACAGTGCACCGAGTAGAAACACCCACATAACCACTGACAACGGCTCCCCATGTGAGTTACAGATCTTATAAGATGTAACTTGTGAATATGTAATTAGAAACGTGTAATAATTAACTGTATTGTAAGTCTGTCGATAATTACACTTCCTACCATGTTCCAACAGTATAAAGAATTTTCCCATTGCTGACATCCTCAGAGAATGATTTAATCAAGTGCGAACTTTCAACACACCTTTATCTACGCAAAAACAATAAAACGACAGGGGAAAACAGCTCGCCTATTTGAAAGCTCTTTTTTCCCTCCAAAATAAAATAAAAGTAAAGTCAATTTACCATGACACTTACTCACCTATCTCTCAGGAAAATGCACAACATCTCAAGGTAAAATGACATTTAGGGAAATGCTGTGACAGTAGTACTTTATACAGAAAGCAATTTGAGTCAGGAAAGTGCTGTTTGTAGCTATTTAAGAGAAAATAGCCTGTGAGGCGATAAATCAAAAATTTATATATATATAGTTTGTATTTTAGGATTGAGATTAATGGCTCGCCTCCTTTTCTCTTCCTCCATATTTCAATTCATTTCATTTTGCAGATAGGGTAGGCTTGACCATCCAAGCAGCAAACAGACACTTTAGATGGGTAGTGACGGAGATAGCGCCGCAGCACATAGCCCGTGAATGTGCCGTCTTATTGGCGATCGGAGAATAGGTTTGTCAAGAATGTATTAATTCAATAGGACTCCAAGGGACTGGCAAAAGCTTCATTGAGAAGAAATTGATATAGTTAAATGGCAGCAGAGGATCTGCATAGCCCGACGTCTGATGACAGCCTGTCATGGTGATTTTTAGTACTACACACGCTTCCATGTATGCAATTATGACTGCGATGTAGCAAAAGTCCTAGGCACAGCTGTTTACAAGCTTAATGGCAATTAAAAATGATGTTTATATAATACAATGATGAAGCGTGCACAAATGAGACATGGATGTTTATATTTATGTAGGATCAGGAGAATAAGTGCATCACTCGCTCATTTACCAGGTCCTCCAATCAAAGCAATAATCTGCTACGTGATAGTATAGTAATCGCTCAATGGACGTACAAGCTATGGAGGACACCTGGGCTGTTAGCTACATCTGATGTCTGATTTTCAGAGTTTTCTAACTACAGGCAGTCCCCGGGTTACGTACAAGATAGGGTCTGAAGGTTTGTTCTTAAGTTGAATTTGTATGTAAGTCGAAACTGTATATTTTATAATTGTAGTTCCAGACAAATTTTTTTCTTGCCCCAGTGACAATTGGAGTTTCAAAATTTTTTGCTGTAATTGGACCAAGGATTATCAATAAGGCTTCATTACAGACACCTTACAGCTGATTATTACAGACTGGGACTATAATAAAGCATCCAGAGAGCTTCACCAGAGGTCACAGGGGGCAGAGGGGTCCGTCTGTAACTATGGGTCGTCTGTAAGTCGGGTGTCCTTAAGTAGGGGACCGCCTGTACTATATTAGAAAAATCTACATACTTCATATTTATGAACACAACAAATAAATACAAAACTTTTTAAAGGCTCAATTTACACATTTTTTTTGTTTGTGTTACTAACTATGTGTCCATTACGTTAAAAGGTAGACCATGTGGTAGTCCAAAACGTTTTCACTGACCGTTTGTCCAATAGCAGTCATTGGGATTTATGGGGAAGAGGGTGATGTCAGTGGGTCGGCCATAAAAAGCCTGTCAAATAAAATGAATCAGCGTTTTCTAATGGACAGAAATAACAAATGCTTTTTCCAATGACTTTCAGATTTTGCCGCAAGTTTTTTTTTTTTTTTTTTTTGCAGTATGTGTATGGAATTGGTGGAAATGTTATATTGTATGTAATTGTTTTTGATGAGGAATTGCTGCTCTTCTCACTGTGGAGAATTTCTCTGGCAGACGCTAGGTAGTAGGGACACACGCAGGTTATAGTACAAATCAAGCCTCTCCTGCAGTCTACGGCTGCGTTCCCATGTTGCATTTTGTTTTGTGTTTAACACATGCATTTTCAAACAGCTGGAGAGGAGATTTGCCTAATCGCATTGTTGTCAAAATTGCATTTACAAAACGCAAGCGTTAATGTAATAAAAATGCATGCATTTTCAAATGTATGTGTTAACAAAATGTTAACGTGTGCATTTTGTAACTGCAATGTTGACAGCAATTAGGCAAATCTTCTCTTCAGCTGTTTGAAAACGCATGCGTTAAATGCTTACAAAACGCAACACGTGAACAAAACTTAAATCAAGCTCAAATAAGACCTGTGACCTGCACCTGTGGGCTATACAAAAAAAAAGGACTGAAACCCAGATAGAGTAGGCGTCACACTACCCCCTAATCCATAATAAGCAGACCCAATATGGACTATACAAGGTGTTTATGCTAGCTTGGCCAACATACACCAAACAGATTACTCCTGCTGGCCACATGTCTGCATTAACCCTAGGGTTACTGCAGACAAATCCAGGCCTTTTACCATACACCCTTCATCTGCCTGGAAGATAGATACACCTCTAACTATTTCACAACACACATACAGTATATACACGTGACATACACATCACAGATGAAGCATATATACACCACATATATGTTATATATACTATGCTGTGCAATGTGCAGCAGAATATGTATATAATGGTGCACATCCCCCACTCTTTAGTGTGTCAGGTTGGATGCAGGGGACCCCCTGAGACTGCAGGCCCCAAAGCAGCTGTATGGCTGCTATCAATGTAGTTACACCCCTCATTACAGGTCCATATCAGACCCAGGAGCTTGCAAAACACTGACTGTGGAAGTGATAGATCACACTCTCTTTGTTAACGCAATGTTACCTTTCATAAGGTGTTCAGTAATATTCTTCAGACATTGCTGAATGAATCCTGAATAACAAGCTGCGTTTTATTATTCTGTATGCAAAACTATGTAGTCTATTGCCGGATTGACAGGCAAAAGCTGACAGCATTAGATTCCAGCTGCCAGTCAATGGCCACTGGTGAGGCTGCAGAAGAACTCCCTACTACGCAGGTGAGTGCTGTACAAGCTGTTAATTTACCCAAACTTTGGTACATAATGCAATATATACCTCTAGGCAAGTAAATGCATTTCAATTCTGAGGTGTCAAAACAATTTAATATCACTTTGCAATAGCTCCAAGCGTTTTGCTTTTATCATGATATCAGTGTGAGATGTTTCTGTTTAATCTAAAAGTGGGTATTTTCCAGCTATAATCTCAACGTTCACAAAATGCAGCATTTACCAGCTCGAATTTGAGGAAACTAACAAATGCACACATTTGAATAGTTTTATGCAGTAAATACTTGCTCCCCAGGTACAGGTACTGGCAACAGCTTTTACTTGTCTGGTGTAAGATAGGACATTGACTGAATTCATAGGAATAAAGAGAGTTTCATCACAGGGGTTGTACTACAAAAGTAATGTATCTCATTATCTAGTAGCCAATCCCTCCAGACTCTATGGAGCAGATTTATCAAGCTGTCTGAAAGTCAGAATATTTCTTGTTGCCCATGGCAACCAATCACAGCTCAGCTTTCAATTTGCCAGTGCTCATGAATATTTTAAAGGGAAGCTGTGATTGGTTGCCATTGGCAACTAGAAATATTCTGACTTTCAGACAGTTTGATAAATCTGCCCCTATGTAAATGGAGTAACAGGAGACGTATAAAAGGTGTTACAATTGACAAACAAGTTAGCCCTTATCCATAGGACCCCCACAGATCATGAGAATGAAGCATATTATAAAACAGGGGAGACAGCACTTGGAAAACCAGCAATGTGATTACTAACACAAACATTTGTATAAAGTGGGCTACCCTGTGATTACAAAAAGTGCCTCTTAATTAAGTCTTGTAAGCTCTATACACCACCTAAGGCTACTAGTACATAAATGTTGTTTTTGTCTGCATGCTATCCGGTGATTCAATGGATGGACACAATGGCCCACATTTAATAAAGTGTTTGCACCAAACTGCACGTGTAATTATAAAGTGTCTGCGCCAGTTTTGTGTCCCGGCTGCACTGTGTCCGACAAGACAGAAAAAAAGTGCACCTAAAGGACCATGATAGGGCTTAGTTGAACTGTGCGCCACAATTCTGTCCAACGTGTGCCATAATTCTGCAGCATGAACAAAGTGCACCAAAAAATGGCGCACACTTCCCAAACAATGCAGGAGGCGCCAGATTAATGAAGAACGTGCACCACAATTCAGATTCATGCACACCCTGCACACTCTACCGGCGGACTGCACATAGTACAGACTGCACTAGTTTTAGGTAAATGTAGGCCATTGAATTTTATGGATTCATGCACACGGTAATGGTTTCCAGGACTCTGTGCATGAGTTGACTGGCAGAGTTTCAAAACTGTGCTTTTACCTTTGTCTTTTTTGCATTATATTGGGGCAGATTTAGTGTCGCGATCCCGCGGTGCGTTGTCCAACAAGGATTCCGGTCTGCCGCCATTCACTAAGATCGTGTGCCCGATTTCCTGCATCCCTTGCTTCTGCGCCGAGGGCCGAAGAAGTTTACCTGCTTCTTCCTGGTTCATGTGAGTGCTTGATATTGAGGCACAATTTCTTTTTTAAATTCCGCGGTTTGTCCAAATCCATTGGGTTGTCCAACTGCCATGTCCCCTGATTTCAGTCGCATGCAAGCCAGCACCGATGCGCCACAATCTGATCGCGTGCGCCAAAAATCAGGGGCAATTCAACACAAAACGGAGATAATCGCGAAAACCCCACGAAAGTGCGGCGTTCGGACCCTTAGTAAATGAGCCGCATCGTGTAAGAGGACTTTATATACCGATGACACACAGGTAAAAAAATATAATATATATACATATATATACACACACATTTATATATATTTGCGGCTCATGTTCTTCACACTTTTGCGTGCATGTAGCCTGATAGTGTTGTGTTTCACAGCTATTTGGTAAATGTATTTTAATGATTACTATAATAGCTCATAAAATGTTCTCCAAAGTCCAAGCATGAAGAAAAGAAAAAAAAATCAGAACACCCTTTGTTCTTTTTATTCTAATAACATCTTCCACATTGTGTTGTTTACCAGATCCATTCTTTATTATAATGAACCTTAAGAATCACAGTCATTTTTCCACTTTAACATTATCTGAAATTACAAGAGATAGAAAGCAGCTGGGTATCTGCAGCAAAGGTTAACAGCTCTTCCCCTTATCTTGAACCTTTGCTGTTATTTGACTTTCAGAAAAATAAGACGTGGATAAGCTGGTTCAAATAAGGATAAAAAAGTTTTTATTAGAAAAAATCTTGCGTTTTGTGAACATATAGTACCGATACCTCTGTTTTCCATCCCCTCTGATACCAAAGAGCTTAAAGATAAGCGTGTACTTCAGATGTCAAAACTAAATACATCTAAATCCCCTGATAGAAAGTCATCTTGTACAAAGCCTCTGAGAGCGTCAGAAGTGGCCACCTATCCTAAAAATAGAGAAGAAGTCATGGCTGCAGATGGTAGCCAAGTGATTACAACTTTTTATTACAGAAGGATATAGTTGACTGGAGATATTAAGATATTGTGTAATTTGATTTGATAACCTACAACCTTTTACTTTGTTCTCCAGAGAAATTCTCCTACATCCAAAGAGATAGCGACTGTACCATTCTACATAGACGAGCCTAAAGAGATAGGGAGAATAGCAAAATAATCTAAAGTGGTCTCACCTTGGTAAGAACATAGATCAGATATATCTTAATAAACAGATGTGTTGTCCTGTTGATAGTGCCTTACTATACATTTCTATCTTCTGACATGAAGTACTATAAGAATTCAGACACAATCTTCACAGACGACATAGCAAAATTCTTAAAATAGCAAAAAGGATAGGGCCCTTCCTTGTGTGGGTAGATCGCTGCAAAATCCCTAGCAGAAGTAGAGCCCAGCAAACCATGATGGTTAGCGATAACTGTTATAGTTCAAGGTGTTTCCGAAGTTATTATCATTGATGGCCAAATCAGTTGATTGTGTGTCTGTCACCTGATACCCCAATACTTAGATGGGTTGTCCAGTCATTACAAGCTATAACCTATCCTCATCACTTGCTTATTGCTGGGAGTCCCTATGATGGGACCCTGTGGTTCATGACAATAGGAATTCTTTGTAAGGAAACAAATGGAGTGGATTTTTGGAAATACCCACTACCGCTCTATGCATTGTGTATGGCGATGATGGAGATAGCTAAGTAGAGATGAATAGAAAAGTAGGTCAATGTGTAACCAGCTAATCTGTTTCCTTGGGGTGTAACCGACCCCCATTCCAGTGAAGTGAATGTTTGCAGGCGGCAGTGTAATTCTACGACAGCCAGGATCTGGTGTAGAAATGTATGCCAGCGGACAAGTGCTGGTGTACGATATTGGTAATTACTATTACTTGTATTTTCTGGAGCCACAACAGCACCATCAACAGAGAGAAGAATCAGCCCACAGGGACATGAAACTCTTAAAGCTCCACACCCTCATTCCATGCCTCAGTGGGTTTCAGAGACTGTATGAGACTTTAAGGTTTTATTAGCACACATATACATAACTATTTACAATATGCCTTTTTTTTGCTACACCCTTGACTAGTAGTATATGGTGAGAAAAAGGGAATGTTATCCAGGTTACCAGAGAAAAGTGAGGGTAAATCCATGGTGCTGTTGTGGTTCCGGGAAATTTAAATGCCGGTAAGTAATTACCGTTTTCCCCCTTTTCCCACAACAGCACCATCACCAGTGATAATAACAGAGGAGGATTAGGGAGAGGATCACTGAAGAAAGTACCATACGACCTAAAGTCAATTCGTGTGCACCCGCCATATCTAATCTATTGCTAGTGCTTAAAGAAGGTGTGTGGTGAAGACCAGGTTGCTGCCTGGCATATCTGACTCACAGATCCCTCTCTTAATTCAGCTGAAGAGGAGAAAATCGCCCTAGTGGAGTGGGCTTTCAACCCTTATGGTACTAGTAGGTAGTAGGTAGTAGGTACTAGCTGGAGAGTCTTTTCCACCCCGATTCTTTCCTCCACACAGTACAAATAAGCTATTTACCTTTCTCCAATCTGCTGTCCTTTCAAGATATGCTATCGTAGTTCTCCTGACATCTAATTTGTGGAACTCCTTCTCCCTATCCGAGATTGGATTAGCACAAAAAGAGGGTAATCTAATCTCCAGACACCTATGGAATTTTGTAGCTACTTTGGAGAGGAAAGCTGGATCAGTAAGTAGCACTATTCTATCCTCCAGGATCTTGACAAAAGGAACTTTACAAGATAAGGCAGAGATTTCATCTACTGACAGCTGACGTGATGGCGACAAAAAACATTGCTTTAATCATCAGCCACGTATTCAGCCAGGAAGAGGGGTGTTCCTAGATGATCTTCTTCTGAAGCCCCATTCACACAACCGTAGGGGGACTTTGCTGCCATACCATGACTTTGGGGAAAGACTTGTTGGGGCAAAGGGTTAAAACGTGTCTGGCAGTCTGTAGTGTCTTCATTAGACATCTGCTTTATATACTTCAGATTCACCTTATTTCACATCTTTCTTTTCCATATATACGACTCTCATTAGCCCCAAATTTTTCTTGCTTTTCATTATGAAATTTCTGTGAATTCCATCTTGCTAGCAAGACAGAGACACTCTGGTGCCAGATTACATATCCAAATTCTAAAAAGGAAATGCAAGGGCTTATGCAAAATACAAATACAGGTTTTTTTTATTTATAAATCCATGTGCAATCATGCAGTAAGTACAGAATCCTACGTGGTTCAAAATGTTCTTAGTCATGGCATGATGTCATTACTAGAGATGAGCGAGCACTAAAATGCTCGAGTGCTCGTTATTCGAGACAAACTTTTCCTGATACTCGAGTGCTCGTCTCGAATAACGAGCCCCATTGAAGTCAATGGGAGAATCGAGCATTTTTACAAGGGAACATGGTTCGGGAATAAAATGTGTTATTTAATTGAAAAAGAATGTCTTCTGATAAGTTAGCAGATGTATGCAAACATCTGCAATCTATTATTCACTGTTCTGCGCGTATATTATCCCCCGACAAGTTAGCAGATGTGAAGAATAGTGAAGAATAGAATAAAAACAGTGAACACAGGATCATTTAAGTGAAAAACGCAGTGAAAAACACAGTGAAGAATAGATTGCAGATGTTCGGCACATCTGCTTACTTGTCAGGAGATAAGATGTCCCGGGATCCGCTCCTCTTCTTCCACTGTAGTCTCCCCGATCTCTCTGCGCTGCTTCCCGATGTCTCTCCGTGCTGCTGCCCCGATGTCTCTCCGTGCTGCTGCCCCGATGTCTCTCCGTGCTGCTGCCCCGATGTCTCTCCGTGCTGCTGCCCCGATGTCTCTCCGTGCTGCTGCCCCGATGTCTCTCCGTGCTGCTGCCCCAATGTCTATCTCCGTGCTGCTGCCCCAATGTCTATCTCCGTGCTGCTGCCCCAATGTCTATCTCCGTGCTGCTGCCCCAATGTCTATCTCCGTGCTGCTGCCCCAATGTCTATCTCCGTGCTGCTGCCCCAATGTCTATCTCCGTGCTGCTGCCCCAATGTCTCTCCGTGCTGCTGCCCCAATGTCTCTCCGTGCTGCTGCCCCAATGTCTCTCCGTGCTGCTGCCCCAATGTCTCTCCGTGCTGCTGCCCCAATGTCTCTCCATGCTGCTGCCCCAATGTCTCTCCGTGCTGCTGCCCCAATGTGTCTCCGTGCTGCTGCCCCAATGTGTCTCCGTGCTGCTGTTCCCCCGGTGTCTCCGTGCTGCTGTTCCCCCGGTGTCTCCGTGCTGCTGTTCCCCCGGTGTCTCCGTGCTGCTGTTCCCCCCATGTCTCCGTGCTGCTGTTCCCCCCATGTTTCCGTGCTGCTGTTCCCCCGATGTCTCCGTGCTGCTGTTCCCCCGATGTCTCTGCGCTGCTCCCCGTGTTCTCCAATGTGTTCTTCACACATATATATTGTTCTTCACATACTATTTTGTTCGCACCGTTCCGCGCGTATCTCCCGACAAGTAAGCAGATGTGCCGAACATCTGTAATCTATTCTTCACTGTGTTTTTCACTGTGTTTTTCACTTAAATGATTCTGTGTTCACTGTTTTTATTCTATTCTTCACTGTTCTTCACTGTGTTTTTTTAATTAAATGCTCGATCTCGAGCAGGGGAAATACTCGTCCGAGCAACTAGCCGTTTCGAGTACCTTAATACTCGAACGAGCATCAAGCTCGGACGAGTATACTCGCTCATCTCTAGTCGGTACATAAAAGCTTTATGCTGCAGGAAGAGAGAACATTGAGTCACAGGAGCAAAGTCTCAACAACTGAAGATTTAGGTTACATGTTTAGACTGACTAGTTTAAGTATTAGAGGGAATCTATAATGGGATAGCAAACGGGACTTAACAGGAGGCGCCGGCATACCGGAATTGCCCTAAATCAGTATAGCTCTGCTGCACAGCCCCCTACACACTCATTCCACAACTGCTTCACTTGGGGATGGCGTGATGGAGAAATAATCGAAATTGCCAGCAGTTTGTAAGGAATTGCAATTATTTTAGTGTATGTACGCCACAAAACTGGCGTACAAGACGTGATAAATGTCCCCCATTGTCTAAAACCCTTGCTAAATACAGACCAAAGCAGTTGTAGTCTTTTCTAGAATCAATAAGGGAGGGAGATTCATTCATGTGTTGCATGGTCCGACAACTTGACAACATTAGTCATTGTGATGATGAATTCTGTCTCAGTTTACGACATTCAGGTTCTATTCTAGACCTTTTTTTAGCTGGTCTAAACTGCACACAACATTGAATAGTTTTTTTTTGGTACACAGATCATATATACACATGATTGGCATCACAATAGTTGATTCACTCTAAGGCCTCATGCTCATGACCGTTTATTTTGTCCATTATCTAGCCAAGTATTTATTTTTTCTGCACCCAAATGACTTTCTATGGGCTCAGCCAATATTGCAAATTATAGATCAGGTCCTATTTCTTCCCTCTTTCCCTGCTTGCTGCCCCAATGTGCACAAGTGATTGTTGTTTAGCATGAACTGGACCATATGGTTGGTATAGGTGATTTCATTATTACCCTATGACATGGTTGAATTGCAACTGTTAGTACACTGAAATGCTGGCAATGCTGACATTTAATTCAGGCATTTGATTCATTTATCAGTCGCGTTAGTTTTGGATCATAACAAGCCATCCAAGAATTGTGTGCACGAAGGCCACTGTTAAATGTAGTCACTGAGTAATGGTACACTTGCATCTAATCCTTACACTGGCTACACCTACATGCCACTACCCAAAGTATGGCAATAACCCCACAATATCTTACTACCTTATCCCCATTCTTTTCATCTTTTTTCAACTGGTTTAATTTTTGGAACAATTAGTGTCTAAAAAAACGAATCCATTAAATTGCTAAAACCATTGTAGGTATCAATCATTTGATCACCCCTTAACATGTTTATTCCATTACTAAGATCGAAGGTTTAAACCCGTTTCCATAGCATTTAGCTTTTTACGTTACGTATCTGGTTAAAGCTCTGTACAGTGTATTATACACATCTCATATCTAGATTTTACACAAGTTCCTTGTATACAACCTGCTACTGCTCTATTAAGTTGAAATGGCTTTCTGCATCCTTTGCTTTCGGCATGCTGAAAATGCTAATAGTGGCTCTGAGCTTTAAGTTCTGGTTATTGGCATTTATGAAGAGATAGATGCTATGCATTCCTTAACAACATTACAGACATCCAAGCTGAAAGTTTCAAAGTAGAAAAGAATAAAAAATCACTGCCTCACAATGAATATGTCAGTATAATACAGTTATTGGTTTTCTCATTTCCTCCATGACATTTTTTTTTCATGTGAAGAACAAGGAACTCAGGAATTTAGGCAGAAAAATCGGGAAAGTTTCCCCTAATTTTCTTGATGAAGTATCTAGCATTCTGCTATGCTCAGTAGTGGGATGATTTTTAAGAATGCAGCAAATATATGAATGTATTGCTCTGCAGTTAACGGAGTAATGGAACTAGACCCTATCAGAATTAGGCAGCTCATGTATTAATAAGATTAATGAGATATCAGCACCAGTGCACCATTTATTACAAGTTTCAAACCAGACAGATTTACCGTATTTGTAAATGTCTAAATTTTCTCTAGGTCCAATTACATTATATAACAAATAAAACATAAATGTGCACATTCAGGGTCATTACTATTTATTAAAGGACCAGGCCATTTGTGGGCTTAAGGATCAACATGTCTTATGAATTTTACATATCTTGCTTTTCCACCTTACCTGTGGCCATCCAGAGGTTATGTTGTGTATCACAGCAGGCAAAGATTTTGTACCTTTTAAAAGAGGACCTTTCACCACCTCACACATGTGATTAT
The DNA here is from genome assembly GCF_040894005.1 of Engystomops pustulosus. Lineage (NCBI taxonomy): Eukaryota > Metazoa > Chordata > Amphibia > Anura > Leptodactylidae > Engystomops > Engystomops pustulosus. The sequence continues at coordinate 77,963,554 of NC_092418.1, read as the reverse complement.
TATACCATACAGTAGGGGCTGCTTGACAAATTGATGGACACTTAGATTTTTTTTCTAGCCCTCACGGTTGCTGAGATATTAGTTCTGGTTTCACACTACCATCCTCTCTCATTATCATTATCTCCACTGTCAGAGAGGACGTACTGGAGTATGGGATGGGAGAGTTTTACGATAATCTTCTGACAAAGCCAGCGTGTCTTGCAAAACATGTTGGGGGGCTAGTAGATTAGTATTTTAATAGAAAGTCTATGAATAGTGTTGGTGAACATAGGGAGTTTAGTACTGCAGACCGAACTGAACCTAAATGTGTTATAGGTACTATCTGTGATGGACAAAAATTATTAGAGAATTCTAAAACAGCTTATAATAATAATTGAAACACTCACCTGTGTCCCTACTAGTGGAAACATAGGTGTGAGATACAAACGCTAAATAGCAAGGTCAAGGAATTGCCAAAATGTATCATTCTAACAGACCAATAGATACATAGTGCATTAAACAGAACGGATAATAAAAGAGGCTTCCTGTGAATGAAACATATATACAGGCGGTCCCCTACTTAAAGGAAACCTACCACCACGATTCTACCCATAAAAGGTAGAACGGGTGGTAGGTGCATGTATGGGACGTGAGGACAGCCCTTTTTAGAGCTAATCCTCACATCCCAGCTATCTTTTTGAAAACTTTATTGCCCTTATATGTAAATTTTGTAAAGCGGCTACTGGGGCGTGCAGTAGCCAGACATGAGGCTACACGTCGTGGCTACTCCACGCCCCAGAAGCCTCTTTGCTCCTCCTACCCTGAGATCTTCGTAGCTGCGCGCCCTCGTCAGAGAAGCCGGAGTTCTGCGCATGCGTAGTAGCTCTGGCCTCGGAGCTGGGGCCGTGCAGCTACGGGCCTGCTTTCTGTGCATGCAGACGAGGCCAATAAAGTTACATATTAGGGCAATAAAGTTTTCAAAAAGATAGCGTGGACGTGAGGGTTAGCTCTTAAAGCTATCCTCACCTTCCATACATGCACCCGTTCTACCTTTATAAGTAGAATCATGGTGGTAGGTTCCCTTTAAGAACATCCAACCCCTAGTTACAAACGGACCCCTGGATGTTGGTGATTTACTGTACTTTAGCCCTAGGCTACAATAAACAGTTATAACAGTGTCTGCAATTAAGCTTTATTGTCAATCAAACATTTTTAAAATCTAATTGCCACAGAGACCCAAAAAATTCTGTCTGGGGTTACAATTATAAAATATACAGTTCTGACTTACATACAAATTCAACTTAAGAACAAACCTACAGAACCTATCTTGTAATATCAGATGCTACATACATCACTTGAAAATATAAAAAAATAACACATCAAGACACTTGTAATTTTAAATAACTTTCTAGCATACGGATGATTTAATGATCATTGTATTTTCTTTTTTAATTGTTACAAATAAATGTTAAGTTTAAACTACTTAGTCCGGATATGGGCTTTTTCTGCTTGCCTGTGGCAATTTCTGAAAAGAATATGGAGACCCTGCCGGAACTTAGGTCCGTGGTTCTAGAGTATAACATGAATGTGTCGCTTCCCTGCTCAGGTCCGACAGAGTTCACCATCTTTCTAGTGGTGCATGTAAGTGCTTGGGCTTGCGACACAATTTGAAAGTTAAATACTGCGCTCAGTTCAAATCAGTCGGATTGTCCGATGGCCCGCCCCCTAATTTCTGATGCATGGAAGCCAGCACAGACGCGCCACAAAAAGGGTTGCGAGTGCCACAATTCCAGCGCACACTTCTTAAATACATGTGCAAGCCGTTTTAGCCCCGAAAGCAGTGCACAGTCCGATAAAAGTGTGTGTGTGCGACCCTTAAAAAATCAGCCCCATTGAGCCGTTTAACCATCTCTGCTTTCTTTATACATCAAAACTAATTGAAACCTAAAAAAACTGAGATAGCAATTACACAATTAAATGTTATACAGATACAGAGAGGGAGATGGAGAGACATAGTATGTCTGATGCCAAACTATAAATCTGGAATAGTTTAAAACTGTTTAGTCTAACTTTATCCCTCCTATTATTTGGCTTTGTTTAAGCCAGAAAAATGTCTCCAAATTTCACATAAATCCCTAAAATCCACATGCCTTTTGTTGTGCAAGTCATAAAAGTGTCTAAAATACTTGATTAATGTGGCACAAGGCCTGTTAGAAAAATTACAATAGATGTTTGCCATAAACGGATGGATAAACATACCCCATTTAAAATGTATGAATCCATGTGATGACCAAAGAGCTTTGCGCTATGGGTCCGGCTTGTCTGTAACTGAATTATTTGCCCTTTGTGCACCATTTCTATGCAAACACACATTAATAATGCACATGTCATTTTATAGATGCAGTTTTATTCTTAATTATACAAGAATGTGCATATTTAAAGAGCTTTACATAATTTAATCTGTAACTAAATTGGTATTACCATGCTTTAATTAAGACATTATACACTAATTTTCCTCGGATGTTCACAATCATAATTACTGCATGCGTGGGTGAACCCTTGAATTACTTCTAATCGAATTTGGTATGTGCACTGTTGTCCCCAAGGGCACCAATATTTAAATTAAAGAAACCACCTTAAAACTTAGAATTGTATGCATAAAGCTTGTAGCACTGTATGGTGGACAAGAAGTGTCAAAGTCGTGACTCACAATTATAATTTGCAGCAGTGTTTGAAATGTAATAACTTTAAGATATGCAATGGATAGAAGCAGGGGTCATCTCTCCATGACTCCAAACTAGTGAAGTGTACGAATCTACCATCAAAAGAAAGATAAACCAGGGACACCTACTCATAGAACTAATCATTGTAACTGTGGCAATCTACTTCTGTTTGTTATCCAGGATCTCCTTCCTTCTAAAATCAACATTTAAAATTATGCTAGGAAAAATCTTTAAAAAAAAGCTGTCAACAAAAAAAATATACCAATTAACAACGACATACTGAATCTAATAATGCAGAATATACAATAGAGGAAACCTATTATCGGGTACCTTCAGAGCAAATCTACATAGTGGCGCTCCCATTGGCAGAGTTCCAAAGGAGAAAGGACCACAGCAGCAATATCATAAGTGTGCCAAGGACATGCAGGTAGGATGGACTTTAGATGCTACTGAGGCGTGGAGTAGCCTTTGCTCTCACTGCCTTGAGCATATAAGGTATATAAAGTGTCAATTTTATTAGAGGATTAGGGCTGAAAAAGTTTCTAGGAACCTACCATTAGATCTAAATCTGTAGATTCCTGATGGTAGGTTTCCTTTAATACAATATAAATTTCCCCAAATCCATCTGGGTGGGTGTAGACTCCTGATCTGCTCTAAATACTCTGTAAACCAAAGAACCTCAGCTTCCTATTTCTAAGTGACACAGATTCAGCTTCACCTGTGTCCTGCTTTTGATAAGTTTCTTACAAGCAGGAGGCAGGAGAAGGCAGCAAAGGAACAAGGACAGTGGATAGATGCCAAAATAGACATAAGATAGCTACTGATGTAATTTTGTTTATACCAGGATGTAAACTCTGAACTAATGGTCAGTTCAGTGCTCAGGTGCCTCGCTCCCAATAAAGAAGGGGTATAAAATGTATGGATATAACTGAGCTGGTTAAAATTAATAGCACATAAAGAACATTGCTGGGGGAATAGTGTGGCATGTCTAAGAATTTCAGTTTTTCTAAGCATGTGGATATTGTTTTCAGACACTGTTTTCAGGTTACATATCCTTTAAATACCGCAGGTAGTTAGTAGGTTCAGGATGTGCTCAATATTCTGGAGCTTTTACTGTTGTAAGTATTGATTTTGCAATGTAATATTATATTTGTATATGTCTCCTATGATTTGTAAAGCGCTACAGAATTTGATGGCGCTATATAAATAAAGATTATTATTATTATTTGGCAAAACCTAGCCAAAATTAACCCCTTAAGGACGCAGCCATTTTGTAGCTTAAGGCTCAGCCCGATTTTTTGGATTCTGACTTGCTTCGCTTTATATGGTTATAACTTTTGAACACTGTTACTTATCAAAGCGATTCTGAGATTGTTTTTTCCCTACATGTTGTACTTCATTTTAGTGGTAAATTTTGGCTGATAAGTTTTGCGTTTATTTACAAAAAAAAAGAAAATATGCTAAATTTTTTGAAAAATTTGCCATTTTCGAAATTCTAAATCATTGCGTTTTCAGGCAGATAGATTTACCACCTAAATAACTTGCAGAATAACATTTCCCATTTGTCTACTTTACATTTTCATAATTTCTGAAATGTTTGGATAATTTATTTTGATGTCACGCGGCTTACAAATAGAATATCGCTTTTCCGGATTTTCAGAATTGACTATTTTGGGGATAAATACAGTTTTGAATGAAATTTTACATATTTAGCATCAAAACCCCCTATATAATCTACCCATTTTCAAATATGCACCCCTCAAGCTATCAGAAACAGCTTTTACGAAGATTGTTAACCCCTTGAGATCTTCATAGTAATTGAATCAAAATGGAGGTGAAATTTAGAATGGTCATATTGTTCCCTTATACGTTCATTTAGCCCTAAAATTTACACATTTCCAAAATATAAAAAGAGAAAACCCACCATACAATTTGTTCTGCAATTTCTCCTGAGTACAAAGACCCCCCACATGTGGCTGTGACTTGTTTTATGGGGGCACAGCGAGGTGCAGAAGGGAAGGAGGGCGCTGCAGCTGCCAGGATTTTAGTTTCCTCATTGGCCCCTTTTGAAGGCTATAAAATTTTCGCTTTTTCGTTATTGGGGCCATGTGACGGCATTTTTTTTGCGGGACGAGATGCTTTTTCCATTGTTACCATTTTGGGGTTGGTATCACCTATTGTTGAAAATTTAGGAACTTTTTTTGAGGGCAGGAGTAGAAAAGCATCAATTCTGTACTGGATTTTTTACTTTTTTTTTTTTGGTGTTCACCGTATAGACTAATAATCATGTTATCTTTATTCTATGGGTCGATACGATTACGGGGATACCAGACATGAATATATTTTCTTACGTTTTACTAAATTTGTCAAACAAAACCCTAATGTGGGGAAAAATCTATCATTTATGTATTGCCGTCTTCCAAGTGGCATAGCATTGTTACATTTTTGGCTACGGAGCTGGTTGATGGCTTGTTTTTTGCGGGACATGTTGTACTTTGTACTAGTATCATGTCTGAGTACATATGGTTTTTTGATCGCATTTTATAGCATTTTTTGTGGGATTGAAAAGGTAAAAATCATAATTTTTGGAGGGTTTATAACAGTTTTTTTTTACGGCGTTTATCGTGGGGGTTCAATAATGATTTACTTTTATTCTACGGGTTGTTACGGACGCGGTGATACTATATATGTGGGGTTTGTGTTATGATTTAGACTTTTTTTTGAGTTATATGTCTCTTTATATGTTTTGGGGGTTTGGGGCATTTTTAGTGATTTATGACTTTATTTTTTTATTGAATAACTTATTTTTTTACTTTTTCACTTTTATACCATGGGACATGAAGAAGCAATCATCTGATTGCTTCTTCATGATAATATTCTGCAATACTGATGTATTGCAGAGTATTATCAGTGTCAGCCTATACACTTGCATAGGCTGGCACTGTGCCAGTAAGATGACGTCACAGACGCCATCTTACTGGCAATTCTTGCAGGTAACTCTGGGGTCCAGATCGGCTATAGCAACGATCGGCGCCCCCCGAAAACGGTTCGGGGGGGGCGATCGTGGGGGAAAGATCCCCCAGATGCATGTTAGATGCCGCGGTCGCGCTGACCGCGGCATTTAACGGGTTAAGCACCCGCGATCGGAGACAACTCCGATCGCGGGTGTTACACTGGGGTGCCGGCTATTAGTTACAGCCGGCACCCCGTGTCTCCCGATGCCGGTTCGGCTCTGATCCAGAGCCGAGCCGGCATAAGCGCCGTGGCGGATATATCCGCCACGGAGCGTGAAGGGGTTAAAGAAATAAGGGCCTGAAATTTTTAAACAAAAACAAGAAAAATCGGATTTCATGTGTACACATATCTACAATTTGTGACCCACTGACTTAAAGGTGTATTCCCATTTCAACAAGTAATTTCTATTGTTGACTAATGCAAAGTTATGCAAATGTTCAATATACTTCCTGTATCTATTCATCACAGTTTTCTTTATCTCTGCCTGCTGGCATTCTAAAAGAAAACTTCATTGTTTACTTCCAGTTGACAGAAATCTGACCATGGTCACACAGGTCCACGGTTCGATAGTATCGTAGAGAGTAATCAGATCTGTGCTATAACGAGCCGAGCACCTGTGTGATCATGGTCAAATTTCTGTCAGAAAGTATATTGGAAAATTATATTAATTTTAATCATACAAACAATAACATTAATTTGCCAAAGTGGGAATATCTCTTTAAGTCTTAACAGAAAGGTGTCTTCTGCTTTGGGTCTTCCCTTTTGTTGATAATCATTTATGTCCTGAAGACAATACTTTGTCATTGCTCCATTTATCCATATATATCATTGTGACATGCTCTTGTAGTGTCCCCACACCTATAGCAGGGGCAAAAGGTAAAGTCCATGCCATCAGCACTGACAAATGTACTTGAAAGCAAGAAGCAACCCAAGGCATCAGACTAGCTAGAGCGTCAGCTGGGATTTCTTCTAAAGTTTCCTTGGAGGACATTCCTGTAAAAACATGTCACAACAATACATTCTCCTAAAGCAGAGAATTTTAAAATGTTTTGCTTTTATAAATGTTACGGTTTCAATGAAGACATCATAAAATCGTAACAAAAAATCTTAATGGAAAAGAACAACTTGAAAACGTGCAAAACACTAAACTGTATCTCATGTCAGAATGGAGTTTTGATATAATTTTGGACAATTGTTTTCTACACATATCTCGCTCCACTTGTAGAATGCTTAATACCCCTTGTGATGTTGAAACGTGCATCGGGGCCCAACTGTTTTGACCAACATCAAACTTTTAGATGGGCAAGGTGTTTACTTTATGAATGTATTTTAGTATTTCTCATCCCATGATTGGCCAGAAAGGGCGCCGGCTATAGGTAGTGTAAAGGGGGGGGGGGGGGGAGAAGATATTGCAAATCCTTGTATTAGCCAGGAATTGTGATTATTTTGGGGGTTAAATGCCAAAAAACTGGCACATGAACCCTGATAATATAGGGGCATATTTATTATTAGTCTCTAAGGTATATAGCTTGGTCACTAGCCCACCCAACTCCATGCAATACATTATATATTGTTTACATATTTGTGACCATTTCATGTGCATATATTTTTGTATGTATTTATATGTTTAAAATATGTTTAGATATAGGAATTATTTTGTGACCACTGCTGGTTAGTGTATACACTCACCGGCCACTTTATTAGGTACACCATGCTAGTAACGGGTTGGACCCCCTTTTGCCTTCAGAACTGCCTCAATTCTTCGTGGCATAGATTCAACAAGGTGCTGGAAGCATTCCTCAGAGATTTTGGTCCATATTGACATGATGGCATCACACAGTTGCCGCAGATTTGCCGGCTGCACATCCATGATGCGAATCTCCCGTTCCACCACATCCCAAAGATGCTCTATTGGATTGAGATCTGGTGACTGTGGAGGCCATTTGAGTACAGTGAACGCATTGTCATGTTCAAGAAACCAGTCTGAGATGATTCCAGCTTTATGACATGGCGCATTATCCTGCTGAAAGTAGCCATCAGATGTTGGGTACATTGTGGTCATAAAGGGATGGACATGGTCAGCAACAATACTCAGGTAGGCTGTGGCATTGCAACAATGCTCAATTGGTACCAAGGGGCCCAAAGAGTGCCAAGAAAATATTCCCCACACCATGACACCACCACCACCAGCCTGAACCGTTGATACAAGGCAGGATGGATCCATGCTTTCATGTTGTTGACGCCAAATTCTGACCCTACCATCCGAATGTCGCAGCAGAAATCGAGACTCATCAGACCAGGCAACGTTTTTCCAATCTTCTACTGTCCAATTTCGATGAGCTTGTGCGGATTGTAGCCTCAGTTTCCTGTTCTTAGCTGAAAGGAGTGGCATCCGGTGTGGTCTTCTGCTGCTGTAGCCCATCTGCCTCAAAGTTTGACGTACTGTGCGTTCAGAGATGCTCTTCTGCCTACCTTATTTGTAACGGGAGGCGATTTGAGTCACTGTTGCCTTTCTATCAGCTCAAACCAGTCTGCCCATTCTCCTCTGACCTCTGGCATCAACAAGGCATTTCCGCCCACAGAACTGCCGCTCACTGGATGTTTTTTCTTTTTCGGACCATTCTCTGTATACCCTAGAGATGATTGTGTGTGAAAATCCCAGTAGATCAGCAGTTTCTGAAATACTCAGACCAGCCCTTCTGGCACCAACAACCATGCCACTTTCAAAGGCACTCAAATCACCTTTCTTCCCCATACTGATGCTCGGTTTTAACTGCAGGAGATTGTCTTGACCATGTCTACATGCCTAAATGTTGCCGCCATGTGATTGGCTGATTAGAAATTAAGTGTTAACGAGCAGTTGGACAGGTGTACCTAATAAAGTGGCCGGTGAGTGTGAATATATATATATTTGTAGATTTTATAATTTGTGAGGCCTCGGTAACATTATGAACGCAATAGTTTCATCTTGGCCTATAGACTCCATAATAGAGAAACACACCCCAACTATTGAACTCATGCATACACTATATACTGTTACTAAAATAAGGCACAAAAGACCACCAATAGTATAATTAAGGAGCATTACATGGACAGCGTTTCTGCTCCAATAAAGCCCAAATAATATAGACGGTTATATGTATATGCCAGTGAAAAAAGTATGGCGGAGAGGTGCTCAAAGACCCAAATTAAGGGAACTGCAGGCAATTACAATGGTAAGCACAGATATATCGGTAAAAAATGGTTACTGACATTTTTTTACAAAGTACACTGTTGTGAAAACCCTGGCTTTTGTAGATTTCCTAAAAGGAGCCTATCACGAATATAATTTTATTAAAGCCAGATAGCGAATTATATCATTTAAATAAAAATTGTAAATTTTTTTCCTAATTTCTCATTTCCAGAAATGTTATCTGATATTTTATGTTCACAATCAGGTGATATTCTTTACAGCAGCCCCATGACTGTACACAACAAAAGCTGTATAACTGAGGTATATGGGAAGGTTTCCATGTCAGTAATGAATGCAAGAATAAAAATGTTATAGAGGTTTTATCTTCTACAGCAATTGAAGTTGTAATGTAAATGAAGTGACTGCTGCAAAGAAAATCCCCTACATTACAAATTGCAGTTTATAGTACAATTTATTACATGAAGAGAAGGGCATGAAACTTAAAAATGAAAAAAAAACAAAAAACAACAACACATAATTAAATCCTTAAAAAACCCACATTTGTGCGGATACATTTCCTTCCAATATTTGGGGTTACTCTGGTTCTCTATCTTCTTTTCCACTTAAATTTTTTCCTTGCAGTCAGTGCTCATGGCAGTAGATCACACTTAAACTTTAATGCATTTCTGCCTTGATTTAGTGCACTGTCAGACTGTGTATCTTTCAGGCATCGCAGTTTTGTCTCCTGATAAAGGACTTAGTGATTATCTGTACAACGCTTGTGAATAAGCAGCATGCACTGCCCCCTTTCTGTTTATTTTTTACAAAATAATTTTATCCATGGGCATAAAGCTCATATACTTGTGGCAAAGTATAAACCATCGCAGCGTGAAAAATGATTTCTATTAGTCAGACAAGAAAAATGAATGTACCTTTTCTTGCTTATTTTGCAAGTAATATGGCATATTAGTATGCTCACAAGCTGATATTATTTCAGTACAGTAGAATCAAAGATATGAGCATACTGTGATTTATAATAGGAATGGACTTTCTTCTGTGGCTTGTTACTCCATTGCATTTCAAAGTGAATTCATGGGACATCCTTCTCCGTCAGTGTGAAAACCACCTCTTACAGGAAACAGCGCTCTGGACTGCCAATGCAACAGTCTTGAAATCAATGTATAACTGTGACAAGAGATGTAGTTTAGAAATCTCTACCCTGCTATTATAATCTACACTACTACTGTTCTATTCGTAACCACGAAAGCGCCTTTCTTCGGCTTGCTAGGAAGTGTGAACTTCCAACCTGTCAAAGAAGGTCATTATGAAACGACAGAAGATTCCAAGGGGTGAACTATAGAAATTTCCTCCCCTTGAGAATAAGGGATCAGAGAAGGAAGAATTCTTTGTATTAGAATTAATTGGAAGAAGACAAAAGAAAACCATTACCGATTCAAATCAAGCCTGACTACGTAAAAAATGACCTTGTTATAAAGCACATCTACATGCCACACACAGCAACACACTCAGGAAATCTTAAGCAGACACTTGGGGTAGAATATAGAATCAATCTATCAACTAATACTTTCTGGAAGGTATAATACTTTTTGGAAGGTATAAGGGATTAGGTTCGTCAACATTGTCTCCTGGGGTAGATGGGCACAACTCACCAGCGCACAAGTAACTTCACTGTCTATACTGTGCAATTTTTGGTGCAACTGACCTCTGCTATAGGTACATCTGGTGAATTATTGTGTAAAATAAAACTTTTATTAAATATCATTAAAAAGAGTCAAAAAGATGACTCAACTGGGTGAAAAAATATATGTTATATACTATGATGCCAACCTCAATACTACACTGGGAAATCCAAAATGGTGACTCATTTCACAATAATGATTAAGATAGGACCCCGTAATGAACTAATAAGTATATGACACAAATACCCAAGCAGCTATGAAGATAGGTAGTATAGGAAAGCCAGGCAGACTTCATACCTTAGGTCAGTGGAGGCGAACGTATAGCACGGGTGCCAGAGGTGGCACTCAGAGCCATTTCTGTGGTCACTCAGTACAGAGTTCACCAAACAGGACCAATTCCACCAAATCTTCCTGTTGTCCCAGGCAACTTAAGAGATGCTGCTCTCAACGCTACTTTAAAGCAACACTTCATTGGCTGTTTGGAACTGCAGGTGAAATTAGAAGGTGTGGACTGAATTGCAATATCTTTGGAAGTCTTTCTGTTTGACCCACCATTCTTCCTGTACAGAGAGAGACCCAGAAGAGAAGCAACTATGATAGTCTGAATTTGCCCTCCTTCTTTCAACTGTATTGGTGGCCTCAGGCGGTCGATACAATTAAAAGATGTGGAAGAACAGGTAGCTGTAAGTTACTGCTTAAAATGGCATGTTGGCACTTCAAGGTAAATAAGTGGATTTTGGTTATAGTTTGGGCACTCAGTCTCTAAAAGGTTCACCATCACTGCTGTATCTGAAGAGAAAGATATACTAATCTTAGTATCTTGTCAAACTGGCAACCATCTTGGATATGTCGGTTCTAAGTATGTAAAACCGAGGTATGGACTGAGAGCAGGAAAACAGAGAACAAGTTGAGCCGTAGAAGTCACATGGGTAGAACAGGGTAGGAACTGTAAGAGATGTTAATGAGCAGATTCCTAAAATAACCCTCAAAGGTGATGGGAATTCTTGTTGAAGCCTAGTGCCTCAACTCGGACCGGTGGTCCTAAATGACCATCACCCCGGCAAGAACCTGTCCCTACAAAGGGCCTACAGTCCCTAACCTTTTTATATTCCACCTGTATTGTAATAGTGTTTTTTCTGTAATGCCCTTGGACAGTGTTACATTAAATAGTGTGGAAAAATGTGTGCCCCATATAGAAATTAGTAGAGGTCAAAATAGGTTCCTACATGACATGTTTTGCCTGTCTTTAATAGGCTCTTAAGGGGAATATTATAAGTCTATGATATATGGGAGATAAGGAATGAAACCAGATGTTCAGTGATAAAAGATACCTCATGGAAGTAGGGCTGTGGCCTATTAGTGCTGCGGGTAACATTGCTGCATGGATCCCACTCTGGATCACTTATCACTCTGCATGTGAGGCAATAGGCGCTTTTTTGGCACAGGACACCATACCACTGACAGACCTAGCTTCTGTGGCTCTATGCTCTCCCTCTCCTTCCCATAGAGCTTCTATGTTCACCTTAGGGAGTACAGCTTCCATGCCCCTGTAAATAAACAGTTGAACGGAATGGAGAGACTGCAGCCCAGATATCCAGCAAATGAAAGGTCGAAAAAGTCTAAAATTATTTTCCCCTTGTGACAAATTGTAAATATGTCAAAATGTTTTGTATAGCTTTTATTAATGTTTTTGAAAAGACAATTTTCTCTACAGATAGTTACTGGGTAGTCTTGTCTCTTTACAGAGCTGAATCATCAAGGAATATAACATATTCAAGTTCATCTTTAGCCTCCTTATCTATCTGCTGTGTAAGGACGAGTGGACACTTTTAGATACCTTGCTCACTGAAGGAGAAGAAACAAGCCAAAATTGGACACAGATGCTTATACATTTTACTTTATCATCAGTTCTGAAATAAAGAAAGAATTTCCTAGAAACATGTATTGCTGTGCTATAACTATAAGTAATTACGTAATTCGAGTACTAAGTAGACAGGATAAAATGCAATAAATTGTATATATGACAAAATATGTTGGGCAACAAAGTATCTTCTCGGTGGATATCTTATTTTTTTAAAACTGAAGTAGAAACACATAAAGAAAGACTAATACAGTTTTTCCAGGACAGAGCAGTCATGTCCCTGTTGTCATGACAAAGCCCATGATGCCAGTGTGAACAGAAGCTTATATAACGCTCCTGTACCAAGCCTAGTTCACTGTATGTTTTCATTTCCAAATGTTACATGAGATTTTCTTTATTTTTACATTTTACTGATCTCAAGAAAACTTTATTTCCATTGATTTTCTATATAGTAAGTGAAGAAATTCCAAGTATTGGCCACAATGTGAACACATAAAAGATGTACTGGTAAGAGATGACAAAAGATTATTGATATTCATTTCTAGTTCGGTAAAATATCTGCTTGGAAAAAAGAAAAGCAGCAATAATCTATCTTTTCTAAGGTGAACAACGTGGCATAAATCTATAAAAATGTTCCAGATAAGTAAATACTTTAAATAATCTGTTGCTTAATAGCCCTCTTTCTCTTGGATACAATCTACACAGTGGTTGTATGCTATACCTGAAGATGCATTATATTGACCTACAGCATGCTGTACATATTTATCTACAGATTTATTATGTATTACCTAGGCAAGGAGACAAAGGGAACGCTGCAAATACAATATCGTAAATAATGCTTTCTGTGTAATAGTGGAAAAAGCACAGCCATTTCTCCTCTTATGTCTAGATATAACAATGTGGTAGGAAATGAGTTAGATGCTAACTTCAAATCATCTTTAAACTGTATGTTGTAATACTATATGGCCCCAAACATTAGAGACAGTGTCCATGATAAAAATGTACAATATTTCTGTGAAAACAATAAAAAAATATATAGCTTCAATGCAGGGGCTTTAAATCATAATACTGCCGATACCCTACTTCTAGTGAACACGATTTTATCCTTTTATAGTCAAGTCTTTACATTGCCTGTAAGTTTATGAGGCGAGTTGAGATTCTTGCCTCAGGCGGCGCGCCTCCTGCTAGACAAGGGGGCGGCGTCGGGGTCCCGCCTGCTGGCATGTTCTCCGTCCACCACGTCCTCCCCCCCCCTCAGCCGGCGCATGGACCTGCCCTTCACATCAACCCGCCCGCTGGCACTTCCCTACGCGGCCCGCTCATCACATGAACACGCCCGCTGGCCGGCACACTCCCCCGCGTCCCCCCCATCACAGCCACCCGCTCACCAGCATTTCCCCTCGCAGCCCGCCCATCACATCAACATGCCCGCTGGCCGGCACACTCCCCAGCGGACCGCCCATCACATCAACCCAGCGGCACTTCCTCTCGCGGCCCGCCCTTCACATCCACCATCCCGCCAGCCGGCACTTTCCCACGCGGTCCGCTCATCATATCCACCGGCCGCCTGGCACTTCCCCTCGCGGCCCGCCGGCCGGCACATCCACCCGCAAAGGTACCTGCCCCGGTCCAAAGTCCACACCGGTTCCCCAACCCCCGCTCGGATCCCCTCCCCCGGCTCAATTACCTGCCCCCCCCCCGCCTCCGACCCGACGCTCCGTTTCCCCCCTTTCCCCTGGGACTGATTCCCACCTCCCTGGCAAAGCCCACCCCCCCCCACTGGGGAACAAGGCCAACGATGGAAGAAGAAAAAAGGTAAGGTAACTTCTTTGTATGTATGTAAGTATGGATGTATATATATATATATTTGTATATTCTGTATGTGGTATATGTATGTGTGTGTGTGTATATTTGGTGTATATACTGTTTATAAATGTATTTGCTGTATGTGTAGTTAGTATGCATGTGTGTACATTCAGCATGCCACCATGTAAAATATAACATATGGCGGCACGCTGTATGTATTTTATGGTATATGGCGGCGCGCTGTATATGTTATATACGATATAGGGGCACGCTGTATGTATTGTATGGTATATGGCAGCATCTGTATGTATTATATGGCGGCACGCTGTATATATTATATACTAAATGGCGGCACGCTGTATGTATTGTATGGTATATGACGGCACGCTGTAAGTATTGTATGGTATATGGCGTCACGCTGTATGTATTATATGGTATATGGCGGCATGCTGTATGTATTATATGGTATATGGCGGCATGCTGTATTTATTATATGGTATATGGCGGCATGCTGTATATATTATATACTATATGGCAGCACGCTGTATGTATTATATACTATATGGCGGCACGCTGTATGTATTATATGGTATATGGCGGCACACTGTATGTATTATATGGTATATGGGGGCACACTGTATGTATTATATGGTATATGGCGGCACACTGTATGTATTGTATGGTACATGGCGGCACACTGTATGTATTGTATGGTATATGGCGGCACGCTGTATTTATTATATGGTATATGGTGGCACGCTGTATGTATTATATGGTATATGGGGGCACGCTGTATGTATTATATGGTATATGGGGGCACGCTGTATGTATTATATGGTATATGGGGGCACGCTGTATGTATTATATGGTATATGGGGGCACGCTGTATGTATTATATGGTATATGGGGGCACACTGTATGTATTATATGGTATATGGGGGCACACTGTATGTATTATATGGTATATGGCGGCACACTGTATGTATTATATGGTATATGGCGGCACACTGTATGTATTATATGGTATATGGGGGCACGCTGTATGTATTATATGGTATATGGCGGCACACTGTATGTATTGTATGGTATATGGCAGCACGCTGTATGTATTATATACTATATGGCGGCACACTGTATGTATTATATGGTATATGGGGGCACACTGTATGTATTATATGGTATATGGGGGCACGCTGTATGTATTATATGGTATATGGGGGCACACTGTATGTATTATATGGTATATGGGGGCACACTGTATGTATTATATGGTATATGGCGGCACACTGTATGTATTATATGGTATATGGGGGCACACTGTATGTATTATATGGTATATGGGGGCACGCTGTATGTATTATATGGTATATGGGGGCACACTGTATGTATTATATGGTATATGGGGGCACACTGTATGTATTATATGGTATATGGCGGCACACTGTATGTATTATATGGTATATGGGGGCACACTGTATGTATTATATGGTATATGGGGGCACACTGTATGTATTATATGGTATATGGGGGCATACTGTATGTATTATATGGTATATGGCGGCACACTATGTATTGTATGGTATATGGCGGCATGCTGTATTTATTATATGGTATATGGTGGCACGCTGTATGTATTATATGGTATATGGGGGCACACTGTATGTATTATATGGTATATGGCGGCACACTGTATGTATTATATGCTATATGGCGGCACACTGTATGTATTATATGGCGGCACGTTGTATGTATTGTATGGTATATGGCGGCATGCTGTATGTATTATATGGTATATGGCGGCACGCTGTATGTATTATATGGTATATGGCGGCACGCTGTATGTATTATATGGTATATGGTGGCATGCTGTATGTATTATATGGTATATGAGGGCATACTGTATGTATTATATGGCGGCACGCTGTATGTATTATATGGTATATGGCAGCATGCTGTATGTATTATATGGTATATGGCAGCACGCTGTATGTATTATATGGTATATGGCAGCACGCTGTATTTTGTTATATGGTATATGGCGGCACGCTGTATGTATTATATGGTATATGGCAGCACGCTGTATGTGTTATATGGTATATGGGGGCACGCTGTATGTATTATATGGTATATGGGGGCACGCTGTATGTATTATATGGTATATGAGGGCACGCTGTATGTATTATATGGTATGTGGCGGCACGCTGTATGTATTATATGGTATATGGCAGCACGCTGTATTTATTATATGGTATATGGGGGCACGCTGTATGTATTATATGGTATATGAGGGCACGCTGTATGTATTATATGGTATATGGGGGCACGCTGTATGTATTATATGGTATATGGCAGCACGCTGTATTTATTATATGGTATATGGGGGCACGCTGTATGTATTATATGGTATATGGCAGCACGCTGTATGTATTATATGGTATATGGCGGCACGCTGTGTGTATTATATGGTATATGGCGGCACACTGTATGTATTATATGGTATATGGTGGCATGCTGTATGTATTATATGGTATATGGCGGCACGCTGTATGTATTATATGGTATATGGCGGCACGCTGTGTGTATTGTATGGTATATGGCGGCATGATGTATTTATTATATGGTATATGGCGGCACGCTGTGTGTATTATATGGTATATGGCGGCACGCTGTATTGATTTTATATTATATGGCGGATTGTTGTATGTATTTTGTTCTTTGTGGTAGCTCACTCTGTTTATAATAAAGTACAATGGGATGCTCTATGTATTTTGCATTGCTTTATTTTCACATTAAACCAATATGATTGGGTCTGGTCCTGACACTCCTTAATATATTACATATATGGAGTGGGGGGGGGGGCGTCTTTTTATAGCTCGCCTCAGGCAGCAGAAAGGCTAGGTGCAACCCTGATTATTGTCTAGCTTAGGGGATATCTCCCTGTTCATGATCTTCTTTTATTTTGGAGATTGACTAGAAAAACCATCTGTCTGTAGGACCTTCCTGCTCCTACATTACACAGATAACCCGATGATTTAGAAGGGTGGTGTCTAATGCCTGGAGTGTTAGTGCAGGGGTATGTAAAATTTAATTTAAAGGAAACCTACCACAACTGATTTACCTATCAAGGTAGATCCGGTGGTAGGTGCAACTAATGTATGAAAGGATAACTCTTTTTACTCCACTATATCTTTTATTATCTTTAACCAGGGAATATCCAAATTTTCTCCATGCCCCAGTAGCCTCTTTGATCCTCCTACCAGGCAGCTTCAGGGCACAGCTCCACGTCCGCGAAACTGGAGTTCTGCACATGTTCAGGCTTTGGAGCCGAGAATATGCAGCCAGCAAATGCACAGAACTATGGTTTCGTGGACGAGTGTGTGCAGATCCTTGTAGCTATGCGCTTTAGATATCTGGTAGGATGATCAAAGAGGCTACTGGGGCGTGGAGTATCCGTGCCGTGTAGCCTCAGCTCAGGCTACTCCCCGCCCCAGTAGCCTCTTTAGAAAATGTGCATATTCCCCAATTAAAGATAATAAAAGATATAGTGGAGTAAAGGATTAGCCCTAAAAAGGGCTATCCCTACATACATTAGATGCAATGTATCCGTGGTGGTAGGTTTCCTTTAAGGATTCTATAAATGTTACAGCAGACTACTAGGGATACAGTAGGACATTATGGAATTGTTTTATGTGGAAAATCCCTTCGTAAAGCGATTCAATTACAAAGCACATGCTGGGGTGGACACTAAAGAGGAAGTTATATGATTCTTTTTGGTAATAGTCAAGAGTATACTATGGTCCTTGTTGGTGCAAACAGCTCGAAATAATTTAATAGCATGAGATCATTGGATTCACTAATGGCTGTCCAAATGTATATACAGATAGCTGAACTAATTCTGTGACAGTTTGAGGGAAAGTAGGAGCTTTGTAATTGCTTTATTTAAAAATAGACAGTTGTTAACCAGATTCAAGCTTTGTTATTGGTCGACATATCTGTACCTCCCTAATACAGTAACAGTATCTAGTTTGCATTCATGTACAATATTCCTTAAAGGTATGAAACAGGTACTGTTGTTGCATAGTTCTATCTTCAATTACAGTGCTACATACTACACAGTACTGTAATGCATTATGTAGAACAAATTATTCACCTGTGTTTTACATCACAATATGTCCTCACTGGCCTTTTGTATTAAGGTCACGCATGAGGTATAAAAAAAGTACAAACTGAAAAGGTCAAGACTCTTCAAATCAGGCACCACATGCTCTAAGCCAATCAAGTCACGTTCGGCAATATGGAGCCGGCTCTGAGAGTTCTTTAAGTGTAGACTGTAATATATGGTTTAACAACCATCTTCGAGTAAAATAAAAAAAAAAAAACTTGTTCAAGTGTGCTCCTTCATGCCTTTTGAACCTCACGGCATAGCACAAAAGATTAATGTGCCTTGGTGAGAGGGTATATTGTTATTTTACTTTCGCATACAAGATGATGTATAGCTTAAATTAGGCTTCAAAAATTGATATTCCATCTTGAAAGGGAAAATTAGCATAATGCAATTTGTTCGAGTACAAGGCACTTGCATTTTGATGGTTTGATAATCTAAAGCTGGCATCAACACATTTCTTCTCACAATCCGTATTCCACCAAGTGCCAGGTTGTAAAATGGCTATTTGCAGAGAGTAAACAGCGCGCTGTCTTTATGCAAGGAATGGATTGCCTTTCACTATAGACTGGAATGGCAGAAAGTAAGCAGTGCGCTCTCTGTATGCGGGGAACAGGCTGCCTTCCACCATGGACTAGAATGCCTTTCATATCTGAGGAATGCCATGGCATTTTACTTATCTCATAGAAAATAAATACTATTGGAATTGTAATGCCTGAGATTCCTTATCAACTCTGACAGAATAATATATATCTATTGAAATTTGTATGCAGTATACATTTCAATTATTCTCATATGCTTGTTCAAAATGTCAGAAAGGATTAAAACTGAAAATGGCATGAAGAAGAGCAGAGTAAATCTGGGCCAGTCATGGCCACCAATAGTTGCCACACAGCTCTATCTTGTGTTCCACAAGATAGACTTAAGGTGCTCCACATCATTGAGTTTTAGGGGCCTAACAAGAGATTCGGGATATGCTGCAGATATTGGAACAAGTTGCGTTGTACTTCCACCTAGAAGGACTCAAACTTCTCACACCAACAATTTAAGATAATGTAGAATTGGAACCAAAAGGGATGTAATATGTAACACATCACTAAAGGATATGTTAAAGAGACATAGCTTTAAAATATACAGAATATACAGAGAGATGTAGCATATCACTTTAGAATAAACAGAATATATAGGGTTAGGCTACACTTGTGGTCATGTGTTTGCTGTTTTTTCAACTGCTAGAACATGGCCCCATGTCTTTAAATGGGCTCACAAACACGCTTCCATGTCCCACATATGAGCCGAGTGCTCAAGCTGCAAGCACAGGCAGGAATAAGATCTGCTTTATCTTCTACAGATTGGACTCAAACACAGGGCTTTTGAAACCATGGGTAGTCTATTTTGTCATTGGCACGTGAGTGGATCCTGCATTCCATTCACATTGGCCAAAAACAACAGACCACGGATCCATTTTTTGTGGCACTAATGTTTGTGATCCATGTGTGCAGGTAGGGCTGGCGCCAGCACCAGGCGTTCCTGGGCAAGTGCCAGGGTCCAGCTGCTGGGGGACCCACAAGACCAAATCTAAGTCAACAGCAGCAGCCTGGCAGAGCCTGGGTGCTGACCTTGAAAAGCGGTGCTCTGTGCATTTCAGGAACCGGTCTACATCTCTGCACTGAAGGCACGGTGTGGCTGTATGCAGAAGAAGAGCCAAAAGAAGACAGGAGAGTGGAAGACCTGGCCGGACATAAAATGAGGACTGAGGTAAGTATTACTTTTTTACTATTCACATTTTGTCCATGGGAATGAATGGGGCTGTATATAATAAATCCATGGGGGTGAGGGGGTCTGTATATAATGAAACCATGGGGGGTGTGGGGAGCTGTATACAGTAAATATATTGGGATAAGGGGAGTATATGATGAATTTATGAGGGCTGTAAATAATAAAACCCATAAAAAGCAGTATATAATATAACTATGTAGGGGCTGTATAGAATATAACCATATGGGAGTTGTATATAATATAACCTTGTGGGGGTTGTATATAATATAACCATGTGGGGGCTGTATATAATATAACCATGTGGGGGATGTAAATAATATAACCATGTGGAGGTTGTATATAATATAAATCATGAGGGGGCTGTAAATAATATTACTAAGTGGGGCTACAAATAATATAACCATAAAGAGGTTAACCATAAGAGGTCTATATAAAATAATCATGAGGGGCTGTTTGGATAATAAACTAGGGAATATTTTAGGAACAGGGAACTGTTTTAGTTTCTGAATATTTAATTCTGCCAGGTGAGTTCACTGCAAAGGGATACACTGAGGCTCTGTAGCCCAGAAGCCTACTGTAACTGGAGCCGACCCTGTGTGCAGGTAGCAATATTCCTTTCGATGGTGTATTCCTCTGGATCCACTATTGAGTCATGTAAAGTACATGCGGTAACCAACAATATAAAATGACGGATAAATCAATTTCTCCTGATTATACAACATTATGTGGTGTACTGCACGAATCGTTTTGCTATAGGAAGAATAGAGAAGAATATTTTTTTATGGAGAAAAAAAACATTTATCAAGTTGTACAATGACCGTGCCAGTAAATGAAAAGCTTATCATGAGATTTCCCAGAGAGGACTCCCACTCTTCACTCTTATCCTGCCCTGAAATGTGAAACTTTCTACATTTTGTGCCTGATAAGCATTTATGTGTTGTCTACTTACTTTCAACAAGACGGCTGCCAATGATGGGTACAGAATCAGCTTAGAACCTTGTATGCATGAAACTAATGTTACTACATTACAAGATGTTTCAATATACACTCACCGGCCACTTTATTAGGTACACCATGCTAGTAACGGGTTGGACCCCCTTTTGCCTTCAGAACTGCCTCAATTCTTCGTGGCATAGATTCAACAAGGTGCTGGAAGCATTCCTCAGAGATTTTGGTCCATATTGACATGATGGCATCACACAGTTGCCGCAGATTTGCCGGCTGCACATCCATGATGCGAATCTCCCGTTCCACCACATCCCAAAGATGCTCTATTGGATTGAGATCTGGTGACTGTGGAGGCCATTTGAGTACAGTGAACTCATTGTCATGTTCAAGAAACCAGTCTGAGATGATTCCAGCTTTATGACATGGCGCATTATCCTGCTGAAAGTAGCCATCAGATGTTGGGTACATTGTGGTCATAAAGGTATGGACATGGTCAGCAACAATACTCAGGTAGGCTGTGGCGTTGTAACGATGCTCAATTGGTACCAAGGGGCCCAAAGAGTGCCAAGAAAATATTCCCCACACCATGACACCATCACCACCAGCCTGAACCGTTGATACAAGCCAGGATGGATCCATGCTTTCATGTTGTTGACGCCAAATTCTGACCCTTTCATCTGAATGTCGCAGCAGAAATCAAGACTCATCAGACCAGGCAACGTTTTTCCAATCTTCTACTGTCCAATTTCGATGAGCTTGTGCAAATTGTAGCTCAGTTTCCTGTTCTTAGCTGATAGGAGTGGCACCCGGTGTGGTCTTCTGCTGTTGTAGCCCATCTGCCTCAAAGTTCAACGTACTGTGCATTCAGAGATGCTCTTCTGCCTACCTTGGTTGTAACGGGTGGCGATTTGAGTCACTGTTGCCTTTCTATCAGCTCGAACCAGTCTGCCCATTCTCCTCTGACCTCTGGCATCAACAAGGCATTTCCGCCCACAGAACTTCCGCTCACTGGATGTTTTTTCTTTTTCGGACCATTCTCTGTAAACCCTAGAGATGGTTGTGCGTGAAAATCCCAGTAGATCAGCAGTTTCTGAAATACTCAGACCATCCCTTCTGGCACCAACAACCATGCCACGTTCAAAGGCACTCAAATCACCTTTCTTCCCCATACTGATGCTTGGTTTGAACTGCAGGAGATTGTCTTGACCATGTCTACATGCACTGAGTTGCCGCCATGTGATTGGCTGATTAGAAATTAAGTGTTAACGAGCAGTTGGACAGATGTACCTAATAAAGTGGCCGGTGAGTGTAGTTATGACGTAACAAAAATACTCCAAATTCAAAATGAGCTTTACAAGTGCCAGAAAAGCCTCACCTAGTATTTTATTGAAAGTGCAGCATTATAAGATGAGCTGCTAGTAGTTATGTAAATGGGGATATACAATTTAAGTAATGCTTATGAGGGCAGATATTGTACGCACAATACAGAAGTAAACCTCCCCCAGCATGAACAATAGATTGCACGCAACTACATGGCCAACTACAGTAAACCCCATTTCGAAAAATAATTATTCAGATCAAATGAGCCTAAGCAATTGGTTTTTATTTATTTTTTTTAATCCTGTGGGTCACTGCTTAAACTATTGCTGACCTTATACTATATAGTTACTTGTGTATGCTACAGCAAGAGATGCTATCACAAGTGGGTCTCCATTTTGGCTTCATAGAGTAGTTTCCAGCAAGAATAACCCCCTTTTATCATAGAAATTGTAAAAAAGGTAATCTACCATCAAAATCAAGCATGATAAACCAGGGGCAATCTTCTATTTTTGTTTTATCTGTGGCCACCTCCTTATAAAATCAACTTTTAAAGTCATACTAATGAGCCAAAAGAGTTCAGGAGGATGTCACCAGAGTACCTTCATGTTGTAGCTTCACAGGCTTTTATACTGTGCACTTCCACTCTATGATAAAACCTCGGCTGCCATTAGATTTACAGCAGTGCCGAGGGAGCAGGGGGGAGGGGGAGACATGCTTCTACAATCAGTTACAATTTATGAACAGATTCTCAAATAAAAAAGCTAATAAAATCTTCTAGAACACTTAAAAGTCCCATAGATATAAGTAAAATCCTTGTTTTAAGAGCACATGAATATTTTATTTAGCCAATTGTCTGGGAGAGCAGTGATTGACCAATAGCAATGGAGTATATGGTCAGTTTTAGTGCAGCGCAAGATACATTTACATTGCATTATTATTTAAAAATATTGTTTATTTTCAGTAATTCCATATGCTTGTAATATGAAATAGTTTTACATTCAGCCCATGGTACCAAAATGAGCACAATAAACAGTAAATAACTAAAGGCTTACAATCTGCAAGGGGAGGAGAGGTGGAAGCTGCTTAGGTGGAATAGTAGCAGTAGCAGGTTTACTGCATTTTTTAGGCTCCCCAGAAGTTGTGGTCTCTCAAGTTGCCTTTGAAAGTCGGTTTAAAAAAATGTTTAAAAAAAGGGGGGATGCACAGGAGAAAAATGTGTTAAAAATCTGAAGAAGGAGGGTTAGTGTTAGGGTTAATGATAGAAAAATGATTGAAAGTTATACAAATTAATTGTACCTGTCCAGTGGTTGAATTTTATTGTTTGTATATGTAAAGGTAAACCTAGCCGATAGATCAAATCCTGTCATTTCTACTTGCTTATTTTCCTAAAATATACTGTAATAGGAACAATGAACTCAAGATGGCGCCGAGATCTTAGACTGCACCTCATAGTTTTGAGGCTAAGGAATGTGGACGTGATGTCAACGTGCGACAGCAGGGAATCTCTCCAATCAAGAAACTATGTCTAATATTCCTATGCTTTATACACTCCTCCTTTTTATGCTTTTCTCCTATTTTTCTATGTAGACTGATAAAACAAATAAAACTTGCGCAGTGCTGATTTTTGCCCAGGGCGACAAGTAGCATGAGAATGCCTTGTATCAGTGGTGGTCTGATTAATTTCCTTGCGACCGTGCACACATGCTTTATTGATTGGAAACACATGGCCAACGCATCATAAATCCTACCCTAACATATATACATTATTGTGTTATGGCAACTTAGGTGGCCTTGCAGTTGCCATAGCTTTGTACATGACTTCCGGCGGCTCAATGACATACTTCCAGTTTGTTGCACAGCCAGCACATGGATTTCAAAGGGGACCAGCGGTATTTATGAAACACACATTTTACCCTTGGGGAAGCAGCCTAGAAGCAACAGAATATGTAGGGCGTCCTTCACCCCTTTCTGCATGTGCCCCCTTTTTTGGATCAGTATTGTATTCTTTGCCGCTATCTTGTTTCTGCCTTTCTTATCCTTATCCTTGTTTCAGTTACATATACACAGCACATTAGCAGAGAGTAGGGTCCTCAAACCCTTTCCTTTAACCTACAGCAGGTACACACAACAGTTTATATTATGTAATCTATCTATTTATATAAGGGTGGCATTGTGCTTATTTGCAGATAATGGGGTGTTTTGATGGTGGAATAGGCCATTTATCATCCACAAAATGGCTCTTTGTATGCACATTTGAATTGTTTTGTCATGCCCAGGGCCGGCGCCAGACCACTATTCCTGGGCAAGTGTCGGGACCTAGAGCTGCTCGAAGGACCCACATTGCCCAATTTCAGTCCCCAGCTGCCTATGTGAGGGCTTTCTATAAAATTATCCATCAGGGGCTTTTTGATGATAAACTAGGGACTATTTTAGGGTACAGGAGACTATTTTAGTTTCAGAATTTTTATAGAAACAGTATTTACAGTATATATACACAATACATTTTATTTCCCAGGCAGGACTTTAAAGACGGCTGCTTAACATGAATATCGAATGAGCCTTTTCATGGTGCGAAACTCTGGGTCAATAAGAGGGCTGACCATCTTAATTGTCCCTTGACCTTTTGCTGATAGACCCAGGGCATTGAACAATTTGTGATTTCATTAGCATTCTGTCACTTCTTGTCATTGTTACTTATCATTCATGTCAGCTCACCTGATAGATCTATTGGGACTAAGCTGAGGAGGAGCTCCATGGTGTGTTTTTATTTCACCTATTTCCTGATATAACAATTCTTTTTATATCTTTGTGATTATTTCTTTTTTCTTGCGACTTTAATAAACTATAGAATCTGATATTTTTTCAGTGATTTATTAGTGGTTCCAAAAACAGACTAAATTACAAACTACAACTGGTGCCTACATCATAGACACGGCGTAAAAACTCTCAAATTGGAAAAGCTTAAAATCAATGAAAAAATTGCATCAATACATGACACTTACATCAAGAAACACCACACCATTATGACTATTATCTAATTAAAACACACAATATAACTCCCCTTGTCAGCAAATCACTGGAGGCAAGGTATAGTAGGAACAGAACACTTCTTCTAGTAGTTGCCATATGAGCCAACAATATATGTTCCGAAACATAATGCCCAGGAGATAGAAATATGCTGAGCTTGTATTGAATTTAAAAGGAAGGAGGCCATGGGTAACACATATTAGAAGATTACCACAGTCACAGTGCCAGTATCTATGGCTAAGTGTCCTTGGTTTATCATTCTTAATTTTGATGGTAGATTTCCTTTAAAGGAAGAGGCTACTGGGGCGTGGAGTAGCCTTAGTTCCTATCGCCCAGCCAGGCTAGTACACACCCCAGTATTCTCTGCAGTTAATTTACATATTACTAAAATAAAGTTTTTAACAAGTTAGCTTAGGTTCTAGGATTATTAAAATACAGATTAGGGCAAAAGTAGGCAGGAGGAATCTACCATCACATCTACTTCTGATGGTGGATTCCTCGAGGTAAGTTTTTTTTTCTTCAGGATAACGATATTGATGACCTATCCGAAATGAGCTGGACTTCACTCTCCATTCTAAGGTATTATAACAGCCATGATCAAGCTGTCAGTATCAGCAAATAAGTGAGGAGAGTTCCAGAATGTCAACCCCAGACAATGTGATATCAATGTTCTGTGAATAGATCATCTAAATTAAATCCTTAAAAACCCATTCAAGGTATCCGGTGGGATGTAGTACCAAGAATTTAGCAGAAGATATTTTAGTCCTGTGAGTTTTAGGATAGGACCTCCATGAGTCAAACTGGTTTTCCAGAAAAACCAACAAACGTTGGTCAAATCAAAACCTAAAAGTATCTCAAACTACTCATTTATTTTCTGTTAAAAAAATGAAACAAAAGCAAACAATAATCCTAGTATTAATGGATATAGTTGTGAAGGAGGGTGGTTGGTTTGAAACAATGTGTAAGAAGATGGCATACATGAACCTACATCTGCATAAAATCCACATTTTCTGAGTAGAACACTGCCAGAGTGAAGTAATATTGCATGTGTATATGGTGCATGGTATACAGTATTACAGTAGAACTGTACATACAATTTATTTTGAAACCACAGAAAAACACTAGGTCTCCAACACAATTTAAAACCAGTGACCCGTGGAGACCTCAAGGTTATGTTTAAAAGTCAGGAGGAGTTCTACTGTATGAATAAGGCAAAAGAACACAAGAAAGACAAAGTAACTGATTTATTATGACCGTCTAAGCCAACCTACACCTCTCGTCCTCTCCTACCTGGAGGCATTTAATTGTATGTACAAATAATTGCCTGTATAGGTTAGATGAGAGTGGAGGTTAAAGCAACATATCCAAAGCAGTGCAAGGATACAAGCTGTAGGAAAAGGTTATGAATGCATGAACAAGACGAAAAGCGATTGCTGCTAGGAGATTTGCTCAGGTCAAGTACACGTAAGTTTTTCCACTGTATCCTTGAAATCTAAAAGTTAACAGTCAACCAAATACTAGATACAGTAGTAAATATGTAAGCTGATACTATCTGTTTGGGAAACTACAAAGCAAGACATTTTAGAAGTAGGTCTACATTACGACTGTTATGGGGATGGTCAAGACTTCTTAGTAGGACAGTAGTTACAGATGGTGGTCCAGAGTATTCAAAAGACTATTGCTATAGAAAGTGGTCAAGATTATAGAGGCTGACAGCTGTATTGGAAGTGTTCCTCTTGTTTTGCCTCATATTGTGTTTTTCACACTCACAGCATTGGAACAGTTTGTTATTAACAGTGGAATAAAAAGTGCAGGAGCCTGTGTTTTTACTTCCACTGTAATTAATAGAGAGTAAGATGAACATACCAAGAAATCCACGCAAAGCGGAAGGTTAACGAAAAACCTTCACATTCCATTTTAATTATTATAAAAAAGTGTACTTTGTTTCATACTAGTTGGCCTGTTTTAGCCTGACCGTGAGTAAGGCAATGTTGGTGAAAATGCATTGGTTCGGTTGCTACCAGTGTTTGTTGTGGACCTGGATGGCTATGGTGCACCTAGAGAAGCACATATGGGGAACCAACTTTGTTTTGCTATAATAACTTAGTCTGTGCAGTTAAGTGACTTATGTCATATACTTTGAAACCTTTCTTTTTGGAGTTAGTTTTGTTATTGGAGTTAGTCAAGACTTTCCTTAACATTGGTGGTACATCCTACGCTCTAGACTACCGTATGGTTGTCACAAACTTTATATGCAGGTTCTTAGAAGCCTAACAATAATATACAGTCAGAATGCTGTTATAGATGGTGCTCAAAGCATGGGTGGAGAAAATCATAAACACCCACTTTTATACACAACCAGACTGCTGATATGAAACGGGACTATTCGGAATCTACAGCAAAACTAGTAGTCTATACATAGGTGAAATGCATAAGACAAGCGCCTCCCACCTCCCGACAAGACCTTAAGAAACAGGGAAACTGGCAGAGATGGGGTGATTTATTTGCCTTCTGCATTATATCCATGCAGACAACTATTATAGGGAGCTGTCCTTATTTAATAAAATGCAATGCAAGTGGAAGAAAGGTCTAGAACTGGTTGGTCAAAAGAGACTGCTGTCAAAAAGGGCAGACAACTGATGTAGATGTAGAATCTGGACTAGGCAACATTAAAGGACAACTACCACCAGGATGAAGGATTGTAAACCAAGCACACTGACATACTGGTGTGTGCCCCCTCTGGTAATCTGCTCTTCTTTAAGCTTCTCATACCCTGGTTTTTACAAAAACAAACCCAATAATTAATCAAATTAACTTGAGGGGCTACACGCTAATTGTTGAAGCCTTTTTTTCCTTAAAAACAAGGGCATAAGAGCCTTAAAGAATAGCACAGAGGGGGCACACACCAGTATGTCAGTGTGCTTGGTTTACAATCCTTCATCTTGGTGGTAGATAGGACCTATAGGAATGTTTGTACTTTATTGCATTAAAGAGGGCCTGTTATGTCGAAAAATACCCTCTAGGAGCTGCCCACCCCAGTAATAGCAGTGTTAAACCGCTAGCTTTATTACAACATACTGATAAAGCTTGCAAACACTGCACTGCCATAGCCCTCTGAATCTGGGACCTAGCTAACAGCGGTTTGGCATATTTGTAAGGGGGGGGGTCCGAGGAGGCGGTGACTGCCTCTTGAAGTCTGGCAGTCACCGCCGGTATATGGTGTGGGAGGGGAGCGCCTTTGACCACCCCCTCATGAATACGCCAGACTGCTGTAAGCTTGGTCTGCCATTCCGAGGTCTATGCATGTGCAGTGTTTGCTAGCGTTATCAGTATATTGGGATAAAGCTTGCGGTGTAACACTGCATTTGCTGGGGTAGGACTAGGGAACTGCTTACTTTAGTAGTTTAGCAGCTCCTAGAGGGTTTATTCAGGGCGACAGGTACTCATTAACTACATAGGGCAGATACATAGGGCATATAGCCATCAATATTGCAAAATCACCTCATGAAATTGAGAAATACCTTAGCCCTGGTAGAGATATGACCCCCAGCACCCCTTACTGTTGTGACCTTTAGATATGTTGGATAGTTTGACAGTAATCACTAAAATACCCTTTTTTACAGCTGAATTGGAAAGCTATTTGTACAGAAACAGAAATACGCAAAGTTGAACATGGTTTTGTTTAAGAGGAACCCTTAAGAGCCACAAATTCCAGTACATTAACTTTTATACATCATCTTTAAAAAATAAAATAAAAAATAAAACAAAAGGAAAATACTTCTGAACTATACAATCAGAATATAAACCTCTCAATTTAGAAACATTTCATTGCGTTACCTATAACAAAATCGCCAAGGTTGGGCGAGTGCTCTCTGGTTGTTTTTATAAGAAAAGGTGCTGTTATCTTAATTTCTTGTGAGTATAATAAATACTTTTAAAGGAGCTTAAACTGTGAGCTCACCCTCCACCGCTGCTCCTTTAGCACTGCCCCCTCCCTCTGCCTGATGTAATCTCACTGCTGCAGTGGAAGTTTCAGCACACAGTGGGAGGGGTAACTGTTCCTGCACAGTGTAACAGCTTGTGAATCTGCAGAATAGAGGCCATGAACAACAAATGGGAAGATTACCACAGTTACGGATCTATGAGTAAGTGTCCCTGGTTTATCCATCTAGTAAAACTTTATTTATGCGAAGATTGTATTGCTAAATTCTTAGAAGAACATGTAAGGAATATGTATTAATGTAAAATGGTGTGATTGGATAAAGTATATATCGCATAAATACAATGTATTCGGTATTGAGGTGTAAATCACTTTAGTTTTCCTTGGTACACAATGTGAATATAGTAAGTAAAAGATTGATAATTAGACTTTCATTTGTAACATTCATTTAATAAATTGCTTACTAGTAAATGGTGTTTACCAAAAGAAGATATAACCCTTAACCATTTAAAGGGGACCTGTCACCAGAGACCCTTTTTAGCCTCCCCCATGCCAGCACAGACAATTAATACAATTTTGTTAAAACAATTTGCAGATGTGCTGTCATTTGTGGATCAAATGATCGTTTATATTAAACTTTACCTGGCTCCCCGCTAGCCGTGTCCCCTGGGCTTGTTTAACACAGAGCACAGTCCCTCCCCCTCCTGTGTAAAATGTTCCTCTTCCTTCACTTTGTGAAAAAAACTTCCACCCAGTCACTGCTTCCACTTCTACCAATCTACCGTGACTAGGAGGAGGTTTTTTTTTTTTTTTCAAAGTGAAGGAAGAGGAACGTTTTAAACAGGAGGGGGAGGGACTCTGCTCTGTGATGAACACGCCCAGGGGACACAACTGGCAGGGAGCCAGGTAAAGTTTAATTTAAAAGTTTGACTCACAAACGATTATAGCTTTGCGGGAATATTCTATTAGTTGTCTGTGGGAGAGGTTAAAAACGGGTCTCTGGTGACAGTTTCCCTTTAATACAAAGTCCTCCTGTTTTATTGTGCCTCTTTATTTCTTAGTACTTAGCAATTCAACGCTTGTCCAAGGCTTAAGAGAAAAATAGAAAAAGGGCCATAGAGAAAACACACACTAAAAGTAGATACCGAGCCAAAAAGTCACCAAGTTGCAGTGACAGCAGTAAAAGGTCCAATAACTCAGGTAATTTTACAGGAGTCTATCCATTTACACAAGGAATGCAGACAAAATATTTTACTCAGCACTGTGTTGTCGAGGAGATACAGTACAGAGCTTACGTCCCATCAATCACCGGGCACAGTCCTTTGCGTGGTGAATATCAAGAGGCAAGTAATAGAACCCTGGAGATTACACCTAACTACCAAAATCCTAGCAGAAAATAAAAACAAACCTATCAAAGTCATTTAAGAGCTCCTGTATAAAAAAAAATTGTAAACTAATGAAAAAGAAATAACCGTAACATGATAACAACAAAGACCACAAGAAATGATTGCTGTATACATTTAGATTATTTCCTTCGTATATCATTGTTTGAAGGGGCCGTATATTTCAAAGTTATCACCTTCCCGTTTACAATGGAATGACCTGCAAACTCCTTCATTGTAAGTCTTTACTCTATATAGGAGATTTGTGTAACCCCCTTGATGACAAGCCATCATAAATTAACATGCTGGTCATGGTCAAGCGTGTATAGAGGTGGCGCATAGGCTACTGATCGCGGCAGAGGCGGATTAAGTGTCCCTTGGGCTTTTCATACGACTAAGGCCCCCCCAACATCCAAACCAACATGTGCCCGGATGTTAGGACTTACGTACTACTCTATATCCTCTATATTCCTAATCTTGTACTGTTCATGAATGTAATTTAAGGATGAACTTCAAACATGCTCATATAACCCATCTATTATAATAATAATTCCTTTATTTATATGGAACACACAGATTACGCAGCCTGCACAGAGCTTGCCAAATCAGTCCCTGTCTCCATGGGGCTCACAATCTAATCAACCTACCAGTATGTTTTTGGAGTGTGGGAGAAAACTAGAGGACCTGGCGTAGACCTGCACTTGAACCCAGGACCCCATTGCTGCAAGGCTGTGATGCAAACCACTGAGCCACCGTGTTGCCGGAAAGCCAATCACCTTCCCTTACTGTGTCTCCCATACAGTGTAGGAGTTGTGGACTGCTGCACCGGACTGGCCCTGCCTCAGTGCACTCTACAGCTGAAATCCCCCTCATTCTGTAATTACTCGCTTATAAGACAAGGCACCTCATTTTATCACAAACTGGGAAAAGTTATTGACTTGAGTATAAGCCATGGGGAGGACGGGGGGAAGAGGGGAAATGCAGCCGCTACTGTAATAAAATGTCCAGCAGCAGAGCCTCCCTTTAATGAAATGTCCACATCAGATGTACCCCTTTAATGAAATGTCCACATCAGATGTACCCCTTTAATGAAATGTCCACATCAGCTGCCTCTCCAATGATGCCCCGTTTAATGAAATGTCCACATCAGATACCCCCATTTACAGAAATGTCCACAGCAGGGGCCTCTTTACAGAATGTCCACAGCAGAGCCCTCTAGACCTTCAGCTGCTTCTCCTTGGAGCTTTGTTTTCTCCTTCTGCCCGCTCAGTGTGTGTGTGCCCAGACAGGAAGGAGAAGACAGAGTCGCTGGGAGAAGAAGCTGAAGTTAAGTATAGATTTTTTTTATCAGACTGATGGTGTCTTCATATAGAATAGAATAAAAAATGTAAAAAAAAGTTTCCAAAAACATTAACAAAAAAAAAAATGTATAAATTCAAATCACCCCCATTTCCCCAGAATGTACTGTATATTAAAATAATTTAAAAAAAAACATAAACATGATATAAATCACACAGTGCCCTAGACCGCTAGGGATGTTACTAAAAAAACATTTTCCTCTCCTAGACCATCAGAGATGTTACTATTAACCTTTTACAGCCTTAAACGACGGGATGTTTCTATGAACTCTTTCACTGTGCTAGGGATGTTACTATGAACTTTTTTTTTTACTTTCCTAGACCCCTAGGGTTGTAACTATGTACCCCTTTACTGCCCTAAATCACCCTCAATGTTACTATGAACCTTATAAGCCGACCCGAGTATAAGCCGAGGCCCCTAATTTTACCACAAAATACTGGGAAAACCTATTGACTCGAGTATAAGCCGAGGGTGGGAAATGCATTGGTCACAGCCTCCACAGTATATAGCCAGCCAGCCGCTGCCCCAGTGCATATAGCCAGCCAGCCCCTGCCCCAGCGTATATAGCCAGCCAGCCCCTGCCCCAGCGTATATAGCCTGCCAGCCCCTGCCCCAGTGTATATAGCCTGCCAGCCCCTGCCCCAGTGTATATAGCCTGCCAGACCCTGCCCCAGTGTATACAGCCTGCCGCCACTGCCGGACAGATAGCACAGAAGATATACAGGGGTCGCCGGAAAGGTGAGTTTAGATATATTTATTTTTTTGACTCGAGTATAAGCCGAGTTTGGGTTTTTCAGCACACTTTTTGTGCTGAAAAACTAGGCTTATACTCGAGTATATAAGGTATTTGAAGTATGTTTCAAAGGCGTTTTAACATTTTACATAATAGCCCATCAATATAAAATACCAGCAAATAAAGAACTGACCCAGAGACCAAAAGCGATTTAATATAGATATCATATATTGATGACCTTCCAGTGCCTTTAAAATCTGAATATTTTCTTATTCTTGTGCTTCATGAGAATCACTGTTGCACAATATTTGTTCTACCAAAGTCTTGATGATTTGGCTGACCAACACTACCGAAACCAAGCACATAATTAGAAAACCATTTGTTTCTGTAA
The DNA here is from genome assembly GCF_040894005.1 of Engystomops pustulosus. Taxonomy (NCBI): domain Eukaryota; kingdom Metazoa; phylum Chordata; class Amphibia; order Anura; family Leptodactylidae; genus Engystomops; species Engystomops pustulosus. The sequence continues at coordinate 77,930,257 of NC_092418.1, read as the reverse complement.
ATGTAGATGATGAAGACAAGGGTTCAAAAGGAAAATCATATTGTGCAGTCGTAAGAGGGCAAATGGGATTTTATTCTACACTAAAGTCCTTCTAAGGAAAGGTAAACTAATGTGGCAGAAATAAACCCTCGTGTAAGGATCTCACACTTTCCCTTCTGTTAATAAAGGGTCACGTTGAGCTCACATGGGTGACATCTCGAGAACTGTCACATCTTAATTAGAAGTCAAGACGTATTACTTCTGGTCAGTGCGGGGTGAATCCCGTTGTATGTGGCCAGAATATAAACTTTTGCTTAGAAAATAACGGTTCTTGTCACGAGCAGTCTTCACAATAAAAGGGGCATTATAGTTTCCCGTTTCTGAGAAACATGATTAGCAATGTTCTAGGAAAATAACAGCCACTTTCCCGTCCCTGACAAAGGCCAGGCATTAGGCACAATGTATCCTCTAATACCATGCATCTCTTAGAGTAAACTACTGGATGGTTTTGCTCGATAGATTGTGTTTACACATTACCTTCCAACACATATTCTACATGAACAAAATGTAATATTGGTGAAACTGAATAGAAACATAATATTGTAGCTTTTATACAATATCCCGACCATTATGTTAGTGGTGGATTGAAATGTATTGTGATTGTTATGTTACATGGACTATGGGTAGATTTCTATTGCTGGTTTTTCAAGCATGCCAGATAATAAAACGGGCCTGTTTGGATCAATGTTTTACACTGCCAATGCAAATGACATCAGTAGAGCGATAATTATATATGTGGAAAATCTGCAGTTTTTTAAATCCCCTGTATAGTGTATTGGTTTCATTTAGTTCTTTTTTGACAACCTTTGTTTGATTCTCTAGAATTTCTAATTATGATTGGGATTCAAAGGTTTTAACCCCTTAACACTCCATGATATACCAGTACATCATGGGGATGAGCCCTCCTAATAGAGACCGGCTGTTTGCTGCATTTTGCAGCAAACCCCAGCAGCAACACCCACGATTGGTGCTGGCATAGATTGTGGGTGTTAACCATTTAAATGCCACCGGCAAAGCCACTAGAGGCATTTAAATCCCACTTGCCATGATCTTGGCAAGGATTTCCCCTTCTGTAACTCTATCAGGGAGAGTGATCCATAGCTATGAAAGCCTGGAGTCTGAACTAGACTCCAGTGTTTGTCATTTAGGCAGATATGTTACTAGGTGCCAGTGTCAGATTGTAACAGACAATCAGTAAATCCACAATATACAGCAATATAAAGAGGTACCACAAATCATTAGCATAATATTAAAAGATTATTTTTTTGAAGAAGGAGACCTTGGATAACAAATACAAGATTACCACGGTCACAGTGCCTGGATCTATGAGTAAATATCCCTGGTTTATCATGATGGATTTTGATGGTAAATTTCCTTTAAAGAGTTGGAATCAGGTGGGAATTATTTTGTGTAAAATGTTGTATTCCAATGAGCATTAGATCAAGGCTATACAGGGGATCTTAAGATTAAACGCTGTTACATGCAGTATTTTTGAAATTTGCTAGTAGACATTTTATACATTGGAAATGTCTATAGATGAGTCGGTGACTCAGAATACTGTCTTGACATGAGGGTGCATGCTGGTAATCACAATTCTATGTGACCTAAATACTGTGTGGATTAATTGCTACTTACTAAAATATATTTGTCTACCTACTGACAAGGGAATATGGCTGCAGGCACAAGGGGACAGCAGAGTTCACAAGCCTAAACGATAAGGCGGATATTACAGAGGTTAATAATCTTAGACTTTCAAATTTTACGAGAACCTGATATGGATTGCTTGTTTAATTGCTTACCAACTGCTTCAGTTCACCATTTAGCACCAGAGGGGAAATAATATCCTCACGCTTGTCGGGCTCCTGCTCAACCAGTCAGATCTCTGTCCTGGGGACACATGTCCCAGTATCATTATTATTGGTGCCAGACAGGTGTGGAAGGAGACATGCCTTCTAGCAACAGCAAAGTGGCAGCAAGTTCATTTAGCTCCAAAAGCTCTTATTATTATGGAGACAATTTGTCAGAGTTGATTGAGGTGATATAAAATCATGTAAACGAAATAAATTAGTATGTGGCACTGGGATATGGAAAAATGGCATTTCCATCACCTGGCCCTGCCCACACTTTTCTTTCGCCTGTAAACGGTGAAAATTACAGTACATTTCAGGGAATATTAAATGAAGTGCCATTACCTTTGAATCGACAGCAAATATTTAGAGAGGCAGAGAAATGAATTGCACTGCTGAGATTTGGTTTCTTGCTAATCATGAAGCTGTGAGCCGTGATGAACGGAAGCCAAATCTCTAAGCAGAAATATTCTCGAAAAGGTCAGGCCTGCTAATCAGGCAACAGAAGGACAAATGTTTGGGACGATTTCTCAACATGTATGATGGCTGGACTACAAAACGTGTTGTCTTCCATCAGGAGATAATACAGAACATTTGCTATGGAGGACAAGCAAGTGGGTTAGGTGTTCTATCAGCTGACCATGTCTTACAATAAGTGATAGCATTCTGAAGAGTCGTTTGTATGTGCCATTTCCTTACCAACACAGTTTTTTTTTTAAGTGGACCTTTTTGTACATAATTATTAGAGGTGCATACCAATATACAGTTAAAATGTAACCGTATATTTGCACCGTTGCCAACAATCCCAAAAATCAATTACAATTTCTGAAAATCTTGAATATGTTGGTGCAAAAAACAGTGGAACTTATGTATTATGATGGACTGGGTCGTCCTGGCAGTGGGTCCTAAAAGCCCTGAAGTACAGCATATAAATAACTGGAGTAATACTTTGCAGAAGTTCACTTGACTTTACCTTTATATCTAAGATGTAGGCAGTAGTCACCAATACCAGAATAAGTCTGTCATGCAGACATACTGTAGCTATTTTGTAAACTCTGGATTTACTCCTGATTTATCAGTGAGTGCTCTGGGAATAAGGCTACATTCACACGATGTATGCCCGCCGTACCGTAGTACGGCGGGCATACATCGGCGCTGCGGAGAGGAGAAAGGGATGAGTGCTGCTCACCTCCTGCCCCTCTCCATAGGGACATGTCCTATCTTTTCCCATGCTACGGAGCGGTACGGTGCCGCACGTGTGCTGCACCGTACCGCTCCCGTACAGGGCCGTGATCCCATAGAAGTGTATGGGGGACGTATGTCGGCCGTATATACGTCCCACATACATGTGTGTGAATGTAGCCTAAGTATTTTTAAATATATGGGGGTCTTTAAAAATAAAAGAGCTTCACCTCTCTCTCCCCCAGCACCCGTTCTACTGCTGTGTCGCCAGTCATTGCAGGGTTCTGTTTGTGTACAGATGCCGGCATTGATGCACGTCCACTATTGGACTCCTACTACTGCACTGAAAGCATAGGAAAAGGGAAGCAGGGGGAGAAGCTACGGTAGTATAAGTTCTTTTCTTATACTTACCCCCACCATATATTTAAAAATCAACATTGGGAGATAAAAAAAAAGAACTGGACCGCACTTCCACACATCATACAATGTGGTCTCTTGGCTACATTTATAAAAAAAACTTGAGGTTCTTAATTACATTTTGATAGAATTGCATAAGCTGCTTTCCACTTCCTGGTGACCTCGTTGTAGTGGGTCCCTACTCTATTGTGTGCGGCATCACATGGCATCCAACCACCGCTGTAACAAAGCACCAGAGACCAGGACTCAGTTATCCCCAAGCACTAATACTGGCAGGCATAGCCCCCATGGATAGGGACTCCGGGGCCCCACCAGCACCGCATCACAGAAGCAGCAGACGTTTTGCAACATGTGAACAGGCCTTAAATGCTCACCATGTGTGAACAGATCTTCAATGCTCACTAATCCATGTGGTCTCAGACACCAGCTGAGAGGAAGTAGGCAGCAACTATATGCGGACGTGTGGGGCCGTTTTCTATGGGGTCACTCTTCCTCCTCTCCAGCACGCCACATGTATGCCATACATGTGTGAATGCACCCTAAACTGTGTACAGTTGCCCACACCCTGTTCATACTTTATTTGCCAATATCAACTACTACAGGAAAAATATTTCCTTGGGTTCGAAGACAATTTAACACATGTCTGTAGCAACTGCTGGCATTACCTATGGTAATGTGTGTGTTATGTTAATGTGCCATATGATGCTTTTATTTTTATAAAATAAATTTTCATCTGACAATATTGTGGCATCTTCACTAGTTCTCTGTGCAATCGAGCAGCAAATTACAAACTTGTAATTGAGAGTAATATACAGAAATAAACCTAGAAAAAGGTGTGATAATATATGCTGAGATCTTAACCCCTTAGGGACTCAGCCATTTTGTAGCTTAAGGCTCAGCTCCATTTTTTGCATTCTGACTTGCGTCGCTTTATATGGTTATAACTTTTGAACACTTATCAAACCGATTATGAGATTGTTTTTTACCCCACATGAAGTACTTCATTATAGTGGTAAATTTTGGCTGATAAGTATTGTGTTTATCTACAAATAAAAGAAAAATTATGAATTTTTGAAAAAATTCGATAGATTTAACAACAGAATAACATTTCCCATATGTCTATTTTACATTTCCATAATTTTTTAAATGTCTGGATAATTTATTAATTTTGATGTCACGCGGCTTACAAATAGAATATCGCTTTTCCGTATTTTCAGAGTTTACTATTTTGGGGATAAATACTGTTTTGAATGAAATTTTAAATATTTAACATTTAAAAAAACCCTATATATCATTTAGATTGTTTTTCACTTGATCAAAACGTAATATTGAACCTCTATTCCGCCTATCTTTCCTCTTTGCGCCGTCATAGTTAATTTCCAACCAGTTTGTTTTATTCCAAATAATTGGTTTAATTTACCCCTATGTATCAAAACATTTTCAAATCTGCACCCCACAAACTATCAGAAACAGCTTTTAGGAAGATTGTTAACCCCTTGAGATCTTAGTAATTAAATAAAAATGGAGGTTATACGTTACTTTAGCCCTAAAATTTACACATTTCCAAAAGATAAAAAGTGCAAACCTATCTTACAATTTGTTATGTTACTGGAAAACAGGTAAAAAAAATACAAATGCAGTGAACTTGTCAAAAAAGGCTTCTATGCCATTTGTGTTGAAAAATAGCTAAAAAGTGGAGTTTTGGAGATTTGGACAGAGTGTACCTCCGGGAATAACCGTAATAGAATGGGACTTTTGGGACGTGGCAAGATCTTTTACTGTTTGGCAGTATATGTGGACATGATCTGTAACAATATAGCACCAGCACCACAGATTTGCATCATCACTCCCAGGTGATGTCAAAGGGAACGACAATCACAGCCAAGATAGTGTCTCTCATGCGTCAGCTTTGTCAGCGGCATGTAAAGGGTTAACACCAAGAATAGTGTCAGCAATTTGTAACAAACACCCAGTCTGTATGGAGAGGGCTTCACCCATTGCCATGTGATGACATACTATTACAGGATTCCTTGAATCAAACAGAAATATATGTCAAGCACACCCTGTCTTCTGGCCACAAAACAGCGCAGACACTAACAGTTCTTACAATGTTGGCGCTGCAGTTCAGCCACCAGACAGGGAGTCGTTGCGTAAAATGATGCTTTTTAATCTGTTTGATGTAAGGACTTCTGTCTTATGCAATGTTTTCAGTCCGTGGGGTTGGACCAGCTTTCCTTTTGTGTGCAGCTGGCCTTAGAGTTTTTGACTAAAATATTAATAACCACAAGTGAAAGAGTAAAGTGAAATAAGTCAAGAGAACTTGTCTGAGCTCTGCTCTTTCTCCAAACAGCTCATCAATAGGGTGCACGCCCCACGGTCTCACATTGATGGTCTCCATTAAGAATATGTTACCATGTGCTGTGTCCCAGATATTCCTTTAAACTCATGGATCCTGCGCACAAAGATGATCAGAGAATCTATGAGATCTAGTAATGACCAGGTCCCAGATCTGAATGAGCCATGGTTTGCTCTCCACATGTCCAGGACACATATTCTCACAAGTTTTACCAAGAAATATGTTATTTTATCTCTATGACACAAAAAGTTTGTGAACGCTTAAGGCTGGAGTAAGTAAAATCCCAAACCTATGAAAGCATAAAGTCTATTTATCAAACAAAACACATTAAAACTTCATAAACGGCCGCAAAAATAGACAGCTTTTTCACCAGCCCATGGCATAGACTGAAGAAATGAGTCAGGTCATTAAGAGGACTTTACAGTTTCTTTTCTTTACCAGTTTCTAAATGAAGACACTTCTTGTAGCAACACATCTATAGAAAGGAGTGGCAGAACTTTATAAAATTACTGGCAAGTGGAATGTTTCCATGGCGATAGCTTAAATTGCATTTTTGTGATTTATGTGTGAAAAAGCACAAGCTGCAGTCTTTCATTTTCTTTGAGATTTTTTTTTTGGGGCATTTTGGCACAGTAGCTGAATGTAATAATAAATAAAAATATATATATTTATACATACACACACATGCCCTGCTGTGGCCATTTCATTCAAGGGGGCTCTGTAGTGGCCATTTCTGTAAAGGGAAAATCTGCTGTGGACATTGTATTAAAGGAGGGTTCTGCAGTTGACATTTCATTACAGGGGGGCTCTGCTGTGGAGATTTCTGTAAAGGTGGGCTCTGCTGTGGACAGTTCAGTAAAGGGGGGTTCTACCGTAGATGTTTCTGTAAAGGGGGGCTCTGCCATAGTCATTTCTGCTGTGGACATTTCATTAAAGGGGGGTCAGTATGGGCTGCGGTGGTGTCAATGTCGTGTCAATAGCACACAGCCCATGGGACAACACTGCTGGGGATGTTCCCCTCCAAACATGCTTCTGTCTGTAGAAAACACAGTGGTCAGGTTCATAAAACTATTCCTGGATAATTTTGCAGTGCAGCAGAGCACATTATGCTATTGAAAGGGTAGATGGCTACAATGAAGAGGTTCCCATATTACTATAATAAAGTAAATACTGTAAATTGAAAAAAGGTCATTAATTAGACCAAGCCATCTTCTTTCCATATCTCCATAACTGAACCGGACCATGGTCAGATCCCAAACTCAAGTTTCTTATTCACATCAGTGCTGAAAATGAAGGCCATAGTGGTTGGATAGTGGTGAGCTGTTAATGGCAGATGTAATGGGTGCCCTTTCTTCTGCTAAATACTTGGTCTGGGCAGAGACAGAGCTGACAGTTTTTGTTGGTTGATGAACTTTCCACCCCTTACACGACGTGTTCAAGCATGACCGTGGCGTGTAAGTATGTTCCCCCTGGATTGGACCCTGAGTTCCTAACACTGTACACTGCAATACAAGTGTATTGCAGTGTAAGGGCTTGAACAGGCGATCGGATGAACGCTTGGTCAAGTCCAAGTATGGAATATGTAAAAAAAAAAAAAAAAAAAAAAAAGTAAAAATCATTTTATAATAATTAAATAAAATAAAAGTCCCATAAAATGTAAATAAAGTATATAAAATGCCAAAAAATGTACATATTTGGTATCACCCCATCCATATTAGAGGGAACTGACCCCCACAAATCTACCTATAAAGGTAGATCGGGAGGTAGGTGGATCAATAGGACGTGAGGATTGGCCATTTAAGGGCTAATCCTCACGTCCCCCACAAGTTTTATTATCCCTATATGCAAATTCTCTTATGCGGCTACTGCGGCACAGCTACTCCACGTCCCAGTGGCCTCTTTTCTCCTCCTACCGTAAATCTTCAGTGCGCAGCTCCTCGTAGATGCGCTCCCTCGTCCGCCAAATCTGCTGTCTGCGCATGCGCAGAACAGCAGGCCCGTGCCTGTGCAGCTCCGGCTTCGGAGCAGTGACACATGCGCAGACAGCAGATTCGCCGGGCGAGGAAGCGCAGCTACGAGGAGCTGTGGGCTGAAGATTTTCGGTAGGAGGAGAAATAAGGCTACTGGGACGTGGAGTAGCCACGCCGTGCAACCTCAGCTGCAGCTACTCCACGCCCCAGTAGCCACATAAGAAAATTTGCATATAGGGATAATAAAACTTATCAAAAAAGTGCGGGGACATGAGGATTAGCCCTTAAAAGGGCTATCCTCACGTCCTATTGATCGACCTACCACCCGATCTACCTATATAGGTAGATTCGTGGCGGTAGGTTCCCTTTAAACTGTACAATAAATCTAAATCAATATTGAACCCACTTGATGAACGACGTAAAAAAAAAATAAACATGAAAAACTTCCTGTAATGTACAATTTTTCATCAAACACCATCACAAAAAATGTTCTAAAAAGTGATAAAAAAAGTCATGCGCTTTAATATGATACGACTGAAAAGAACAACTCTTTTCACAAAAAATAAGCCCTCAACCAGATCTGACAACAGAAAAATACAGAAGTTATTGCCCTGAAAAGTTATCGATAGTATAAACAATGCGATTTTCTCCAATATTGGCTTTGCTCAGTAAAATTGAGCAAAGATAAGAAAATATATAAATGAGGTATCACCGGAATCGTAGTGAACCAGAGAATAAAGATAAAATATTAGTTTTACGGTGAGCAAGGGGAGAAAAATCCAAAATAAAAAATGATGGTTTTGTTTGTGCCCCCCTTGAAATAGTTAAAATCTCAAGAATAAGCTATAGACCCCCAAAATGAATTCTCTATACATTGTATCTCATCCCGCAAATAATAAGCCCTCATATGTTCGCATTATCAAAGAAAAAAAATGTATAGCTTGTACAATGTGACAATACAAATCTACTGTGAATGGCGCTGCTTTGATCCTATGCATGGCTGTGCGTCCATACAGCAGTCCCCACCACATATAGGGTTTCGGTACACTCAGGAGAAATTGGGCATCAAACGTTGCAGTGCATTTCATCACTTTATTCATTGTGAAACTGTCAGTTTTGGCCTAAATGAATGTATTTTACAAAAAAATTCTAAAGTTTCTAAATCACAGGTCCATATTGTTTTAACCCATGTGAAACACTTAAAGTGTTAATAGACTCAATAGAAGTTGTTTTACATACGTTGAGGGGTGAAGTTTCTATAGTGGGGTAATTTATGTGGTTTTACTATTATTTAGGCCTTTCAAAGTCACTTGAAAGCGGATTTGCCCCTCAAAATGTGAATTTTGGCGATTTTCATGAAAATGAGAAAATTGCACCTAAAGTTCTGCACCTCATAACATACTAGAAAAATGAGAGGAAAGCAACATAAAGCAGAGATTCTGTAAATGTTAATTATCAAGCTTTTTGGGAAGTTTTACTTCCTGTCTGGAAAGCAGAACATTTCAAACTTTGGAAATGAAGAATTTTTACAAACTTTTGCCAAATTTTCATTTTTTTTTTCAGAATGAAACGCAAAACTTATCACTTAAATTCTACAACTAACATGAGGCACAATGTGTCACGAGAAAACATTCTCAAAATCACCCGGATATGTTAAAACGTTCCGAAGTGATAACTAATTATGAGGACACAGGCCAAATTAGAAAAATCGAGTCTGGTCAGTAATCTGAAAACTAGTGTCGGTGATAAGGGGTTAAGAGCCTGCTTACTGTTTGTGCATAGCCTTACGTAAACCTTGTTCCTAACTTATTGCTAGGCTAGAAATGCCTTGACCAAAATGGCCATTCTGGTTCTCTTAGACTATATTCACACTGCCGTTGCCCGCCCGTACCGTACCGTAGCGGGCAACGGCAGTGTACGGGGAGAGGAGGAGGAGGTGAGCGCAGCTCACCCCCGCCCCTCTCCATAGCAACCTATGGCGCATGGCCCCGTATTACGGGAAAAGATAGGACAGGTCCTATCTTTTTCCCGGGTACGGAACGGTACGGTGCCGCATGTGTGCGGCACCATACCGCTCCCGTAGGGTGCCGTGCGCCCATTGCTGCCTATGGGGGACGTATATCGGCCGTATATACGTCCCCCATACGTTAGTGTGAATGTAGCCTTAGTCTCATGATATGTCCCATCTCAATTTATTTTATTGCATTATTGATACATGTCTAGCAGTCAATAATCAGTTGCTAATTTGGGGAAAGGGTGCGTTCACACGTAGCAGTTAAAACTGCATCGCAATCAGTTATGAGGTGGTTTTAGGTGCAGTTTTGTCAATTTAACAGGTGAAAGACATGAACTGAACGGGTGAATTTGATTTTGAAGGAGAAACCTGCCCCACAAATGTCATTCACCCGTTCAGTTCATGTCTTTCACCTGTTCAATTGATAAAACTGCACCTAAAACCACCTCAAGACTCATTGCGATGCAGTTTTAACTGCAACGTGTGAACGCACCCAAAGGCTTATCTTGTGGCACGACTTAGTGTCTAATCAGAACATACCTTGTCCAGCCTTGTTGTAAGGCTTTTTCTGCCTTTAAAACAATAAAAACCTTGTTGCAACTAATCAGATCATACCTGTAACCGTGTACACTTCTGTCCAAGACATAAATGCATGCCAAGTTTTGAAGCAAACCAGAATTTTGTATATGGCTGCCTCATTTATTCATTTATTTTATTAATGAGCGTATTATAATAAAGTATATAGTTTAGAGAAGAAAATTACTGATATAAACTTATGCAGAGATGATGGGAAGAAAGCAATTTACAATACTTTGCCTGGACCCCATCTAGAGCATTTCTGTTTGCACATAGTATCCTCATATCTGCACCCTACACAGATGACACTGGCTGCTGTTCTGGCTCTTCATATAATACATACAGCAAATGACCTTACTTTTCCAAACCATTGTTTTCGTTAGGTCAGCTGCTCTTGACAGGCTGCAAATTGCTTTTATGAACAGCAAACCTTTCAGTAAAGTAGTCCGTTTTTGAGGCCTATTTTAGAATGACCTCAATATCTCATCTCTGCAGTCACACAGAAGAAATAGTGCTCTCCTAAGTCTCCTAGACTACCTATACATGCCATGTGCTAGGAGTGTTACACTTACCTCTCCCTAACATAAAGCTGCATGTGCTGCCCTTGCAAGAACATGTAGGAATCCCTTGAAACAAGAAATATTAGTTGCAACATAAAAGATGCAACATTAAAGGGATTTTCCTGCTTAAAGTAAGTCTTCAATCAAAATGAAACAATAGTGGAAGGGAAAGGGCGCTCCTATGGTGTAGTATCCTCTGGTATATTTTAAAATAGGTGATAATGAAAACTTCTCACCTGGTGGAGTTGTGCTGACAGGCACAACTCTGAGTCGCGTTTAGTGGTTTTTTCCGTTAGCGTCTCCCTGCAGCCACGCTCTCGGGGTTGATCCTTTTCCGTAGGAAGAAGCTCCAAAAGACAGAAACTATTTTTTCAGATTGCGCATCTATGATGCATGATGAGCGTTTTCACGGCGCTGGAAGGCTGGGTTTACTTTTTTTAAAAATCCAATTTTTATTGGTATTCTAATGTGGTAGTAACAGGTTAAAAATAAACATAAAAAATATATAATTTGTTTAAAAGAGAACTACGCGTTTCAAAAAATCCTTTGATTTTCTCAGAAATCAAAGGTGAGCCTTATAGTCCAGTGCGCCTTGTATATGAACCGTACTTACAGCCAACAGCTGCCTTGAACTGTGCACAGGTCTGCCACCTGCTGGTCATTCATCCTTATAATCAGGTGCACCTTATATAGGAACCTAGACGTTTTAGCAGGCATTTAGTGATGGTGCGCCTTATAATCCAATGCGCCTTATAGTCCAAAAAATATGGTAGTATTATTCTATTAACCATTGCCTCTTTCCTTCTAAAATCAACTTTTAAAAGTATGCTTATGATCCTGAAGAGCTGTACCTTAGCCCCTCCATGCTCTGGCTTTAAAGGCTGTTACACTTTTCACTTCCCCCTCCTCCCTGTGTACTGTTGCTGGGAGAAGTGCTGTGGGATCAAGGCGAAGGGTAAGATGTGCTTCTACACAGTGTAGCAGCCTGTGAAGCTGAAGCACTGAGCGGCTCCTTAATGTCCCCAGGGGAGTTTTAGAATAATTTTAAAAGTTGTTTTTAGAAGGAAAGAGGCCATAAATGACAAATATATGGTACCTGGATCTATGAGAATGTGTCCATGATTTATCATTTTGAGGGTAGAATGTCTTTACTTATAATATTGACCTACCCATAGGATGATTAAACAGCTCTACTTCATAAAACGCAGCAGAGATTCCAGAAACAGCACCTCACCAGCAATTTTTTCTTGCATTTTAGCATCACGATACTAAAGAAGCATTGATACAATATCAGAAACCACCATTAGACAGGAGTCGTTTAGGAAAAATCCCTTCCGTCTAATCTCCAAAGATTAAGCAAGCATAAAGAAAGGGACAAAAGGAAGAAAGTATGACAGCAGAAATACTATACTGTTGTCTGTTACCATGAAAATTAATTAATATTATACACATATAATATTAAAATCTATTATCCAATATTGAAAGCTTCCGTCAAAATCCAGCATGATAAACCAGACTGTGGTAATCTTATATTTTTTTTTTATCCATGGCCTCCTTGCTTCTAAAATAAACATTTAAAATTATGCTAATAATCCTGCGGGGCTCTGGACGGTGTTACCACAGCTCCTCCAGGTTGCTACAGTGTGAAGGAGCTCTTCCCTCTCCAACTGTGTGAGGTTACAGCAGGTAGAGGTAACCATATTTTTTCATTTTCTCACTGTGTTTCGGGAGTCCTGGGACTAACTGCAAGACAACTGGATAGAGTAGAGGCCAACACAATATTGAAGAGATCAGCAGGATCTAGACTTGTTTCTCATTCCTGCAGACTTCCTTGTTGCTTTTTAGTATTCATATTGGTTTTCTTATGTTTGACACACAAATTAATATGAAAGGCAGGAGCGTAACAAGGAGAGGTTTTGAATGGGCCCCTCTTCCCACTTAAAAAAAGCATCATATACAAACAAACAGCATACACCAACACCATATACACATCACAGATACTGCATATATACAGCACATATATGTTAGCACAAATATTATGCTGTACAATTGTACAAAATGTTGCATAATATGTATATAATGGTACACACCTCCATTCTTTAGTGTGTCAGTTTGGATGATGGGCCCCCTGACACTGTGGGCCCCATAACAGCTGCTATGGATGCTACCACTGTAGTTTCACCCCTAATTATACATCTTATAATTAGCATAAACATGTTTAGTACTAAACACATCAGAACATTTCTGGAATATTCTGCTTTTACCCTTCATGATGTGCTGAAGTGGAAGAAGCATTGTTGCAGGATGCTGGCACACCATCCAAATTATCATGCATTCCGCTGAAAGCCCAGGGAACATGCCAGCTATGTTATTAGATCAAGCTCAGACCTGCCACTGTAACAACTGTGAGCATTAAGTTAATTTCATGATATAAAGAGGCAGAATAAAGAAACAGTAGGATCACTATATATAGCCATTCAACATTTCCGATAGAGTGAAGAGAAAGCAACATGGGCTGTGGAGGCTGAGCGCTGGGCGATCATTTACTTCCAGTCAATTACTAATTAATGAAGCACTAAGCCACAGCGAGAAATGCACAGCTGTGATTACAGAGTACATTTTAATTTCATATCATTGAGGAATTAATTTTAGGGTTCTTTGAGACAGGATCATATTTCCAAGAAATGATATTTCTGGCTGCAGAGTACGGCTCTGAGGCTGTCAGAATGAATGGATGTTACTATGTGCTGACAATGGACTTCTGCCATGGGCATGAGACACAACCAGCAAGTGAGCAAGATAGCCCCATTGCTCAGCAAGCCATTGCTCATAATATAGATACTGACAAGATGTGATGTTCTATCAGGTTGGACATGTTGCTGCAGGTGCTGGGAAAGTTCTGCTCTGACCACAGCATAGGTTCTGCTGAACAATAGCATTTAACTCCTTAGCTCCTTAACTCCTTATCAGTGAAAAAATAATCTAACACTATCGTGGAGTGAATACACAAAACAATAATTTAAAGAAAAGCTCAGCTTTAAAAACAACTTAATGGTATACATAAATATGGATGGTCTATCCTTAGAAAAAGTCATTAATAGCAGATCAGTGGGGTTCTAACGCTTAGTATTCCCTACAATCAACTTTAGGGTCCACCAAATTTGGAAGTGCATGACGCTGCAAAAGAATAATTGAGTACATTGGGGCACATTTATTTAGAAAGTCGTAAACTGCACTAAAAGTGTATGGTCCATGTATAATGCTTGGTGCGGCGGTTCATGATTGTGCGCCAGAAATCATGAATCTGTCGCTTTCTCGCACAGGACCGACAGAGTTCACCAGAGTTCTTGTGGTGCACCTTTAGCACACGGCTAGTGACACGATTTGCAAGTTTAATACGGTACTCGGTCCAAGTCAGTTGGACCGAGCGACAGTACACCCCCTAATTTGTGTCGCATGGAGGCCAGCACAGCTGCGCCACAAAGGGGTCATGGGCGACACAATAGTGGCACAGACACTTCTTAAATACCTGTGCAATCCTAGAAGAACATGCACAGTCCGACAAAAGTGTGGCACAAAGCCCTTAGTAAATGTGGCCAATGGTGTAGTGGCCACGCACTACAAATGGTGTCGGAGCTGTCGGCATCCAGCTCCCTTCACTAGCCAGATATGGTAACTCCTCCTTCCCCCTGAATGCGGATGGAGGAGTTAACAATGGCAGCAGCCGGTGATTGACTTCTGCCCATGTACAGGATGGTTTCCCAATAATGTCATTGTCCTTATATAGGAAAAAATTGGCATCTTCCCTCCTGCCAAGTGACTCATCTGCTTAACAAGGCTGGGGGACATGCATCTGCCCACCATACGCTACTGTTGCCTCCACTGAGCTAGCTAGCTTTTTCACAGGATACATTGTATACTTAGAAGATGGAGGCAACAACTTTGCCTCTGACAGTATATTGCAGTGGGTACGATCAATGTATATGTCAGGAGCTTTCCCAATGTATATGCTGAGCATATTCCAAAAATGACTTGTGAACCCAGCCTAAGAAGGAATGTTTTTTTTTCTTTTTATGTTTTTTTTTTAAATTATGACCTTTAGTTTAGATACACAGCCAAAAACTTACAAAAAACATGGGTTTTCTTAGTTTTTTTTTTCCAACCCTTGTGGAACCCATTTTTCATGGATCCTCGTGATCTATGAAAGGGCCCTATTATCACCTGCATATTTATAGAGGTTGTATATGTTGTTCCACAAATATAAGAAATACATTATTATTATCTTACATGCTTGTCAGCTATGTACAAAATTCCATACCACTGTGTACAGAAGAAAAAGGCAAAACACAAGTGTCATTTATAATTTGAATATATATATATATATATATATATATATATATATATATATATATATATATATATATATATATATACACACACACACACACACACAACAGGATGCTAACAGAGCAGTGAAATCTAGGAAGGATGGTTTTGTCACAGTTTTATGTAGATTTGTGTGCACTTCTCATATTATTACATAAAGATAGCAAAATAAAACACAAGCAGCAAAGAAATAGCATAAAAAAATCAATCTTATAAGGATGACATCTTTCCTGCTGGGATATTGATTTAGACCAGTGATCCTCTACTGGCGACTCATGAACAACACATAGCTCACGGCACTCTTCCATGCTTTTCTGGTGAGGAGAGCTCACCTTCATTTTACTGCTCAAAGATGTTCAAACGCTGGAAGTTACCAGATGATAGTCATTTTATTATTACACTTAAAGGTATAGCCATTAACGGATAGATAGGATTCTAGCTGCATCTGCAAGGAAAAATGAATGTGGAGCTCGCCTATGTGAATTTAAATGTAAAACTAAATATTAAGTTTTAAGAAGAAAGGTTTTCTTTCATACAATCGGCAGAAATCTGAACTATGGCATCAGTATTTAGTGGAAATATAAATTAATTAAAGAATAAATGATAATCTTTTAACATGTATGAAAATTGAGAAAACAACATTTCAGACATTAAAAAGGTAACTAAAAATTTTATTTAGGCAGATTTGTAACTTAAAAGGTTACAAAAATAAACTCTTAATAATCATCTTTTTGGCCTTGGTTTCTAATACTGAAGCTAGTGATCATGTAACGTTGACAGGAACGCACCTGCTACAGCCGGCAACTACTGTAGTCGATGTCATGCCACCACTAAGCCATTGTATAAACACAGAGGCCGGAGGTGATGGTTATTGCCACGTCGAAGAGGGATGAGTATAACACCTTTCTTATTTTGATACCCTCGAGCCCTACATTGCGGGGTGCACCAGGCACCAGCCATAAAGCAAGTTGAGACTCTTGCCGCACCAGCTGCAGCAAGATGGGGGGGAAGCATCAAGGGTGCAGTTATCTTCTACAAAGCAGGACCTGCTACTTAGAAATAGTGTGAGAGACACTGCATGGAGAACCCATTTAATAAAAAAAATTGTCGGATATTTTACTACTGGATGGGACAGGGGGGGCAAATTTCTACAGCTACCAGACCCCTGTGCCCTTTCACAACCAGATTCTCAAGAACAAAGACACCCTACATAGACAAGATAAAAATGCCTGCGGACCTAACCTGTAGCTGCACAAGAGGATGCTGGTGGTTTAATGGTTTCAAACCCACTGACAGATTCACTTTTTATATCAAAGTTAGTTTACAGTTTTACTAGTCATGGGTTCCCTTGGAAGCTGCCCAAACCACCCATACGGTATTCCATTGAGCATTCTTTAGTACAATCTGCTTCCCAACTGCTAGAACCATTTTGGACTTTGTGGTACTATTCTGCTCAATATATATGAGAGGCATGTACAAAGCATATCACAGTCCAAAAGGACATGAAATTCTCTGAGAGAAAGGAGTTGCTATAAATAATGCAGACTTTAATTGTTTTGTTTCAAGAAAATTAAATCAAATTTGAAATCCTTGACTATGTACCGAGAAGAATATTAAGGGAAATGAAATTCTTTTTACTTGTCGCATCTAATTCTTAATTATGGGCACAAATATTCAAAGTTCTTATTCTCCAATGTTCAAAGAGAAAATGTTAACTAAAGAAAACAAAAAAT
This sequence comes from Engystomops pustulosus, assembly GCF_040894005.1. NCBI lineage: Eukaryota > Metazoa > Chordata > Amphibia > Anura > Leptodactylidae > Engystomops > Engystomops pustulosus. Next base: position 77,913,177 of record NC_092418.1, on the reverse strand, counting down.
AAAACCCAGACATGGCGCTGGTAAACATTTATTGCTTGTACCGACACTGCCCTTATTATAACAAGATAACAGCACAAATTACACATTAATTAGCGTGAGACAACCTCAGCGTTACTAGCGTGTATCTAATCCGATGGTGACACAAGGGAGACTCCTCTTTGTAAGTGGATGAGATTTGTGGTAGTGGTCAATTAATGATGAATGATCATGGCACAGTAGTGCAAAAGGTGAAAATCCTACAATCACGTAAAAAAAAATAACAGAGGTTTGTAATCTTAAAAAATGTTCAGAATCAGAGTTATAGGTTGTTGTGCTTATCCATGCTCTACGTAAAAATAATTCAAGGAGGTTCCGCTTTGAAAGAAGCCTTAGGGGGAAGGGTAGTGATGTGTTACTGGACCTGTTTATTTACATAGACCATATATACTTGTGTATAAGCCGACTTTTTCAGCACAAAAAGTATGCTGAAAAACCTCACCTCGGCTTATACGCGAGTCAATTTGGTAAATCAATTTGGTAAATTTTATGGTAGGAAAAGATTGTTTACTGATCAAACAGCCTGTGTAGGAGGTTTTCTGGGAGGTTCATGAGGGCGAGCAATACATTGTCTTAAAAAAAAAAAATCTTGCATTGTTTCTCCTGAAGACATATATCAGCGACATCAGGAGGGGAATATGGCTGTTTAAAGGAAACCTACCATTTGATTTGAGGCATTATGAAGCAAACATACCTTGAGATTGCTGTAGCTACACTGATGCAGGGTCGTATCTTGGTTAATCCCTGGGTTAAGTGGTTTTGCTGAAAAAACAATTATAACATTTAGGACCCTGGGAAAGCTGGGTCAGGCTGGCTGCCCATATAAATACATTACACACGGAGATGTTCATTAGACATGGAGCTTAGTCAAGACATGACTAATCAACCTGAGCTGGATCACTCATACACAGCAGCTGGGGGATGGTGCAGTAATTGATTATTCTGCCTTCAGGCACAACCCAGTGATTACATCATCCTCTCGTGCAGTGAATAACTAATGTGCTAGAAGTGCCTAACCAGCCATAGAAGCGAGACAGCTTCATTATCATAATTTTAAAATTGTTTTATCAGCAAAACCACTCAGCACAGGGATTACCCAATATATGATCATGCATCAGTGTAGCTATAGCATTCTCAAGGTGTGTTTGCTTCACAATGCATCAAATCAAATTGTAGATTTCCTTTAAGAATTCCATGCGTAACATGGTTTTGGGAATGGGAGTATCTGACATAAAAGCATTGAGCAACTTAACCAGGTGTGGCAGCAGCATATCACTACAAGTTTTATAGTAAATATAAAGAAGACCATCAGGGCCAGAAGACTTGCCGTTCTTGACTGCCTCAGCAAGTTCTTCTATTGTGATTTCCTGGTACAAATAGGCCAATGCTTCAAAGAGGAGGGGAGAGAGCAGATAGTATCTGAGCAGTCATTCCATAAGAGCTAGTACTGGCCCTGCATTCTCTTTTTGTTTTTGGAAGTAGTGAAGGAGTTTTTCATTGCCCATTATCACTAATTCACCAAATTTAGGAGAGGGACACGCTGCCAATTTCTAAGGCTCTAAAGTTTTAGGTTCCCTTTCACAGATCAACCCTGCAGCCCTAGCTGCCTTATAGGCCAACCATAAGACTAAGTGGAAAGGAGCTAAGGGAGTTATCTAAAAAAAATTGGAGGAGGGAGTTATACAATTCATATTTCATAATATTATCAGACAGAAGGGTCTAGTTCAATTTCTAGTGCTGAGGTTCTAGAGTCACTGAAGTGTGTTCAGAATTTTATTGTACACAGTCACAGTGCATTGCATGCACCATGTCTAACCACACCATGGACTTTGGAGCAGCCATAATGCAAATTGAAGGGCAGGTACAAATCCTGCCCGGATTTGTGTTTCAGCTAATCATTTTAATAGACTTTGGTGAGGTGAGCAGCTCTAGGGTCTCCAACTTACCAGTGGTCTGCTCTGGGGTCTCCATTTTTATTATTAATGTGTGCTCTGGGGTTTCAAGCATTATTATTAGCATCTGCTTTGGGGTCTCTACATAATTATTAGTGTCTGATTTGGGTCTCCATTTTTATCAGTCATTTGCTTTGGGCTCTGTACTATTATATATTGTCTGATCTTGGGCCTGTATTATTTATTGTCTGAAAGCAGTATTTGGTTTCTTGGCCAGTATTTAGTGGTGTGGTATTTGTAATTTTTGGGGTATGTTTTGTGTTATATTCTGGCACATCTCGGGTTCTGCCTTTTAGCACGGCCCCTTGAAGTTGAATAGTATGACAATAAGGCCCTCAGACAAGAAAAATTTGTGGACCCCTACTCTAAGAGAAAAAAAATCCATATACAGTATTTTTCGGACTATAAGGCGCACCGGATTATAAGGCGCACCATCAATAAATGCCTGCTAAAATGTATAGGTTCATATACAAGGCGCAACGGATTATAAGGCACACCTGATTATAAGGTGCACCTGATTATAAGGATGAATGACCATCAGGTGGCAGACCTGTGCACAGTTCAGCTGTTGTCTGTAAGTAGTTCATATATAAGGCGCACTGGATTATAAGGCGCACCTTTGATTTCTGAGTAAATCCAAGGATTTTTTGTGCGCCTTATAGTCCGATAAATACGGTAATGACATAGGGAAGTTCCAAATCCTTCTCCACAGACAGCCACCCTCCCACCCCCACACGTTATCATCAGTGGTCTGACTCCTCTTCAACTAACAGTTCTTGTAAGTGCTTTTGTGTGACCAGAAATGTGACACCAGATCCTTCTCCAAAAACACCCAGCCTAGCTATACTTCACTAGCCTGATTCCTGATCAAACTAGTTGTCCTCACAAGAGGTTATGTCTGAGAGATATGTGGAATCACATTATGTACTCTTTACTTAGCGGTTCTATGGTTCCCAGTTCCTTTGGATTATTCCCGTGCAAGACACTGGACCTGATGGAGCATATAGAAAGCCAATTTCTTGGTACAAACATACCCTTTAAGGTACATACGCAACATAAAGATGTTCATCCTCATTGCTCATAAGAAATCAGATTGTGTTCTTGGAGTACATATTACATAAAAATGTCCTGTAGTTAGAAGATAATAAGCATTGTCCAACTGTGAAGCCCTCTATCTTTGATCTTTCATTCTCGTTGAAGTATTTACATGGAAGATATACTTGGCAAATGTGTAATGTAAAGGGTGTTATTTATTTATTCCCTTAACTCACACATGAAATATGGGATGCTAAAATTATAACAGCCTTTGTACTAGGCATGAAGAGATGAATGAAATGTGAATAAAACAAATCAGCTTTTCTAAATGGAGATTCAGAGATTACACTTTAAAGCTTCGCTAAGCAACTGAATTTTACTTTTATTACTGTAATGCAGGAACAGAGCATTACTATGGTTTTTAAAGCAGGAGTTTAAAGTGCCCAAGGGTGCAAGTGATACAATCCATAACTTTTTAAATACTGCATCTGTTTATAATGCTTTTTATCTGAAAGAGAAGGTCACTTAGAGAACAGTATCACAAGCCTACCGTAAATTAACATATCCAATCTCCTGAATTAAGTATCAAACAATAAATTTGAAACACTAGTCTATTGAGAGTTTCAGGACAATAACATTAGGTAGTTTAAATAAGTCAAAAATGCCATTATACACTTAATCACTTACCATAAGATAACAAATCATTGCCCACCAGCAACACAAGAGGTGATGCAGTGTTTGGGTTTCCTACAATACAGGCGGTCCCCTACTTAAGGACACCCGACTTACAGACAACCCATAGTTACAGACAGACCCCTCTGCCCACTGTGACCTCTGGTGAAGCTCTCTGGATGCTTTAAAATAGTCCCAGACTGCAATAATCAGCTTAAAATTGTCTGCAATGAAGCTTTATTGATAATTCTTGGTCCTATTACAGCAAAAAAATTTGAAACTCCAATTGTCACTGGGGCAAAAAAAAAAATTGTCGGGAACTACAATGATAAAATATACAGTTTCGACTTACATACAAATTCAACTTAAGAACAAACCTACAGTCCCTATCTTGTATGTAACCCGGGGACTGCCTGTAGTTCACTTATAATATTAACTTTTAAATTAATTTAACCGCTAAAGCACAAGGCCACTCTAATTTTTTTAATTTTCATTTTTCACTCCCCATCTTTAAATATCCATAACTTTTTTTATTTATTTATTTTTTTTAGAAAGCTGTAAGGGGGCTTGTTTTCTGCCTAACAAACTGTACTTCCTAGTGACGGCATACTGGGAACCTAGAAAAAAATCCAAATGTGGTGAAATGGTAAAAAAAAAAAAAGAAAAATAGGTTGTACCAATTTCTTGTGGCCACATATTTATGGATTTCACTGTGTGCTCCATATGAGACCTCTAGCTTATTCTTTTGGGTGGTACAATTGCAAGAATACCAAATGTATATAGATTTTATAATGTTTTAATTGCTTTAAAGGAAACCTACCACTTGAAGTGGCAGGTTTCTGATGGAAATACCGGGCACCAGCTCAGGGTGAGCTGGTGCCGGAGCTTATTTTCGTTAGTGTTTTAAACCGCGGTATCGCGGTATCGCGGTTTAAAACACTTTTTAAACTTTATAACCGGCGCAGGCAGGTACGCGCTCGGCGCTTACCATGCGCGCGGCTACATAGGAAGTGAATGAGAGCCGCGCGCATGGTAAGCGCCGAGCGCGTACCTGCCTGCGCCGGCTATAACGTTTAAAAAGTGTTTTAAACCGCGATACCGCGGTTTAAAACACTAACGAAAATAAGCTCCGGCACCAGCTCAGCCTGAGCTGGTGCCCGGTATTTCCATCAGAAACCTGCCACTTCAAGTGGTAGGTTTCCTTTAAAAAAATTAAAACCTTTTGTTCAATAAAATTTTTTTCCTTCCACTACTTTTTTATACTATGGCAAACAGATGTCTGGACGTGATGATGATTTCATTGCTACCACTTTGGGGACTGTATGACCTTTTGATCACTTTTTATTCAATTGTTTGTGCATTACAAAACGGGGCAAAAGTGGTGTTTCAGACATTTGGCTGCTATTTTCGGTTATGGGTTTCACTGCCGAAAAAAAACTGTTTTTATATGTTGATAAATCAGGATTTTTGCAGTGAGACAATACCTAACATGATTAAGATTTTACAGGCGGTCCCCTACTTAAGGACACCGGATTTACAGACAACCCATAGTTACAGACAGACCTCTCTGACCTCTGGTGAAGCTTTCTGAATGCTTTACTATAGTCCCAGATTACAATAATCAGCTGTAAGGTGTCTGTAATGAAGCTTTATTCATAATCCTTGGTCCCATTACAGCAAAAAACTCCAGTTGTCACTGGGGCCAAATTTTTTTTTTCTGGATCTACAATTATAAAATATACAGTTTCGACTTACATACAAATTCAACTTAAGAACAAACCTCCGGACCCGGAGACTGCCTGGGTATTTGTTAATTCTCATGCCAGTTCTAGGGAAAGCAATTATTATTTTCATTTTATTTTTTTATTTTATTTTTTTACTACTTTTTAGACCCCAAAGTGTACATATATACAAAAATCAATCTTTTGTAAAAACTAAATAACACACATGTAAGTAAACACCCATCTACAAGTAAAAGGTATAACAGTGTAATTGCGATAGTCCTGGGATAGGGGGGATCCCCAAAACATTGCAGGCAAATGGGCTTGCACACTAGGTCTGTTGAACTAACTCTGTAGTAATGTGATCATATATATACTGGAATTATGGTGCTATTGTTTTATAGGCTTTCTATAAAGTATATGCACCTTGAATGAATGTGTGCAAAACGTATCAAATTGATGCAAAATTTGCACACATTTTGAAGGCACTTATGACACTTTGTTAATGTGGGCAGAATGTGGAGCCTGAGAAGATCTCCATTCACACACTTGTGTACTAATCACATTACCTTGAAGTCAGAATCTTTGCTGCAATATCTCCTAGTTATTCCCTTATCAATTTGTATGCAAATGAGGCAAGTTGGTGCACCTTAGGATTGTTCTCAGCATACAGACAACTGCTATTTCCACTGAAACCACTTCCCTTTTCTCGCAGTATCATCCCATGCAGAGACAATTCCTGATTATCTGAGAGAAGAGGTAGTGGTCCAGGTAGGAATAGATGTGGTAGGGGTGGTGAGGGCAAGTACCAGGTGCACCCACTGCCTGAATAGCATAAATACTAAAATCATAATTTCTCATAAACAGTATAATAAACTGAAATAACAAAAGTATATTGAAAGTCACAGTTCATTTTGCTACAACATTCTGCCGTCAGGTTATAATGCTAGTAGGAGGTGTTAGACATAGTGGCAACTACAGCTCAGCTTTCATTTTACCAGTGCTCATGAATATTTTAAAGGAGAGCTGTGATTGGTTGCCATGGGCTTTTTTTGCAATTTAAAAACAATGCAATCTCAACAAAAAAAAAGTACTGAAACACGGTCACAACATTTTGAACATTCATTGTTATAAAATATGTATTTTTGACAATTAATATAAATTTAAAAAAAGATAATAAGATGGTTTTAGATGTAATCCTTGCATAAATATTACAAAATTGAGCCCTTTGCTGTATCTCCCTGGAGTTGCCTTGATGGGTTATGAATATTCAATTTTGCCAAGTGACTTTATTTGTGTTGCTTATTATACTAGTAAAGTGTGTATCCTGGAGAGACAACTGGAGAGCCACCAGCAACTCAAAGCCATACAGTAATGAAATCAGAATGTCCATTGAAATTCATCTAAAGAATCAAAGGCTACGTGGAATATTCTCTCCAACTCAGCGCAGATCTGAAAATAACATTTGCTACTGTTAAGGAAGTATTACTGCAGTCAAAAGTCGGCAAAAATGCCAACTCCTGTTTGCCCTACAGAAGATCGTTATTCAGATGATGCACAAAAATAATTAAAGAGTCTAATTGATTTTCAGTCAACAGAGGAGGGAGCAGATGTTCGGTACAGAGTTGAGGTCATTATCCTTTTGTCAAATATCACCATGAAGAATGGTAATTTGCTCATAATTATAATAAAGATAGCAATGAAATTTAATTTAGTGCTCTGTCCGTATCAGCATGTGGTTGGGCTCATCCAGTGCGTTTTGCTTGTGCTTAACAATCCTAATGCCATAACCGGTATGCCAGGTCCAATTACACAAAGCCATCAGTGGCTGTCATTAGGAATATAGTCTTATACTCACCTCCCTCCTGGAGGGGATTTGGCTGGTTAGAGAAAGAAATCACTGTGCCAGACACACCTGTTTTATCTCAATACATAGGAAAATGCCAGGTCTGGAAATACAGCTGGCAAAAAAATAAGGTACAAGCAATCCTCCTTACTGAAAACACGTATACAGTCAACTAATAGCCACGGTACTTTGACATTTCAATTATAAACCCTGTTAAAACCCATTTTCTATCTTGTACTTGAACCAAAATGCTAAGAAACCAAACCTCTATTCAGACATTACTCCATAATTGTCCTTCACCCCTGAAGGTGCTCTCTGGGACTGGCAGAGATAACCAAGTACAATGCTTGGCCACAGTCAGCAGTCCCATGAATTATAAGTAGTTATTAACAGCAGTGCACATGTTCAGCCCCTGCTCAATTCAGAAGAGGGACCTCATTTTGGCTAATTGGTGGTGTCCCCTAGGTCAGATCTCACTTTATAAACAGGCATACTGATGTATGCCACCTGAAGGTATCACAAAAGGACATTTAATTTAGACAAGATCAGCCCTGTATCTCATAGACATGACCTACTTTAAGTAAATGTTAAGAGTTTTTCCATAGATACAGAAGCGTTAACTTATACCATAGCTCAAATTCAGTCAATTTCTCATAACAACAAACATAACATATTATATCCAAACCCAAACAATATATCAACAACGAGTAGCCACAAATAAGCTCATAGTCCCCTAGTGAAGGAAAATTTCTTCCACCAGTCAAACCCCTAGTATTTGTTTTTAATAAAGCAGAAATAAATAAAACAAATCAGTCAAATCAGTCATTAAAAGACAACCAAAGCACTCACGAAACATAAACCTTGTAATCCAATTAAATTCACCACTTTGGTCAGGTACAGGAACATGCAAGTGGGAAATGCTTGAATGGTAATGTCTTTCATCAATTTCATGACAACAACATCTTCCCTCTATAATTTGGTCAAATGTATCATTTTGATGATTTCCCTCAATAGAAAATGTAACTTCAAAAATACACACATTTGTAATATTCATCTCCATAATCTGACATCACCCTACAAAGAAGCAGCAAACAGGAAAAGGTTTTTATGTACTCAATATTCTATTTTCTCTGTTCACACTCCTGTTTAGATGGGTATAATCAGAGAGTGATTCCAGAAGTTTGACTGAAAATTCAGAAGTTTTTTTCCCTGTCCCAAGGATAGGGAATACTTGTCTAAAAGTAGTTGAGGTTACAAAAAAAAAAAACCTTTAAAGCTTTATTAACTAAATGACAACAAAAATTCTTCAAGACAATTTCAGTTGAACAATCTAAAAGTTTTTAAAGGAAATCTACCACCAGGATTAGGGAATGTAAACTAAGCACACTGACATACGGTGTGCGCTCCCTCTGGCACGATCTGCTCTTCTTTTAGCTTATTATGTCTTTGTTTAAAAAATAAAATGCTTTAAAAATTATGCAAATGTGCCTGAGGGACTTAGGGCTCTATAGCTGTTATTTGAACCAGGAGCCCTTAAAGGCTCATTTGCAGAATTTTTTAGCTTTTTTTGTAAAAACAAGGGTATAAGAATAAAAGCAGATCCTGCAAGGGGGGCACACAATGTTAGGGGGGCACACAATGTAAGTGTGCTTTGTTTACAATCCTTCATCCTGGTGGTAGATTTTCTTTAAAAACTACTGTCCTTTGATTAAATTAAGACTAACATTAAAATCAACATTATAACCCCTAGCCAGGTATAACCATGTTCATCTTTCTCTAGATGGAGGATAACATATCAGACTCCATCCATAACATCATTTTCTTTCATTTCACAGCCTTGTCGTGGTTATTTCATGCTCCTTTGTCACAGGAGGTGAACACACAATGACATCTGCTCTGCTCCTCTTGCTCTATAATATGCTTTCCAGTTGGACTGTATGTTGGACTGTAGGCTAACCTCATTTAGGTCAATAAAAAGGGCAACACAAAAACTCTAACAAATAAGTATGATGATGGTACACTTCATAATAATATATTGGCACTACTGGTCACTTTATAACATGTATATGAATAATGTTATTACTTGTTTGTCACTTTTCTGTATGATGTACACTGAATTACTGTCACTTACCATTGACCAATCAGCAGATCTGTTGGTCCTTAAATAGTTGGCTGTTTGTTACTCACACTATGCTTGATAAAGGTGTAACAGTACACCGAAACGTCGCTTTATATGGAATAAAGCTTAACCCTTTTCACTACTACAAGGAGTGCTGCCTCTTCACTGAACCTAACAAATAAGTAGGCCATTTACCAGAGCTACGTTATATTTTTATTTTTTATTTCTGAAAGTATTCTTAAAGAGAATTTTCCCTTGTATTTTTAGTCAATACTATAATGCCACCAAAAAAACTATTCTGGTGAATCTTTTTGATGTGCTATTTTCTATTATTTCCTCTACAGATTTATAAAAAAAAGAAAATTAAAAATGGACTACCCTGCCAAAGGGGCATGTTTTTATCCTGGATAAGCCTGCATAGACTGTACGGTGTCAGCCCTGACTGTACGCCGTTAGCCCCCTACTAAAAGGTGAGAAAATAAAATATGAAAACTATTGTATGTACACCACTCAACAAACCTCCTGTACAAAAATTGGGTAGATCCCGATTCTTATATTTAATAATGACCTGGTATCAAAGATCACATTTTAATAGATGATAGCATGAACCTAATCTTTAAAGCGTTTGTCCACTTCAGCAAATAATGGATAGGGATTTTACAGTGAATAGCTGTATAAATTTCCAATATACTTTGTTTTTCTAGATCTCTGCTTGCTGACATTCTAAAGGAAACTTCACCACTTTCTGTGTATAAAAACCAGTCCATGGTCATGTGATATCAAACAGTTCTGATGACTGACTGTCTGTGGTTCTAATGAGCCGCGTAGCTTTTTCACCAGGAGAAAAAAAAAAACTTTACTGGAGACTGCAATTTCCAAAACAAGTATTGCGAGCAGTAATCCAGATAAAGTGTTCTTTGTCTGCAGAACAATCCAGACACTAATTTCTCCATAAGGATGACAATAGGCTATCTTCTCTGATTAGTTTGATGTACCTAAAACTAATGGTCTTGCTGTCCTGCGGAATCTGCAGGCTGTGATATTAGTAGCTTGTTCTCTTCTATGACCTTACAAGGAAGGGACGAGGCGGCAGCAACGCTTGTAGAGACGTTTCATTTGGAAAAGCATGTAGATTCTAATTCAGAAAAGGTCCCTGCAGCACTGGAGCAGTTACACGCCGTTACAACGGAACAGCGTAGGAGATTGCCATCCCTGTTGAAAAGATGGAATGTAATGTATTCTATCCCCCCTGGCGCCGGTGTTCATGGTTTGTGTGATTAAAGCAATCTGCAGGTAGCAAAAGTGCTCCTAGCACACTATCTCAAGACCTAAAACCTTCCTGGGATTTGCATTTTACACAATTTCTTCCTACTGAGCACATAATCTCTTTTGTCATATTGAATGAGCTGCGGATTCATGTCAACCTTTGTAAAGATTTTTTTTCTTCTTCTGTATTCACAAATGCATCTCTGCAATAGAGGGACATCTATTAGGTTCCAGGTGCATAGTTCTGATGTTGACACAACTGCGAGAGCAGATTGAAAGTGCTCAGATATAAGTAGGTATTGTCTTATGTAATAGCAAAAGGCTTAAGAGGAAAACCTATTCTAGCAGTGTAAACCGAATAATATTCTTACTTTATCCTCTTTTCTTCTAGCTTGAAATAATGATAACAGTAAAGTAAAATGTTCCAGAACGCTGCCACATGGGAACAAAAGGTTAAAGGATTTGTCTTTCCCTCTTTCGTAACAGAAATGATATTGTTACATCATTGTTATATGTGGCCACTGTGACATTTTAACACAATTCAAAAAGGCCTTGTTTTCTTTACATAATTTTTAAGGGAGGCGATAAAGGCCATCTGTCGAGATCAAGGACATTACTGTAGGACATTTATATGCAAAAAAAATCTCTGTGACCACAAACAAATGAAGCAATGCAGAAATGTTAATGTGGATATTGAAGTCAGCATGAAAGTGCACCAAGGGTGGGCCTGATATTCCCACCCCACCCCTTGAAATCATTGATTAATGCTGTCATTTTAGCTGTGATGGATATTTTCAACATTGAAGGGAACCTGTCATGTCAATCTGGGACACTAAATCCCCCACAGGTCCTTAGGGACCAGTGATTCAGGGTCCCAAATCACCCTGTATGAGCACGGTCTTTGGGTGCATAAAAAAAAAAAAAGTTGATTTATTTACCTTATTCATCCCCATGCCTGAGAAAGTGATGCCGGCATAGTATAGCGCACCTTTACTGCACAAGCAATGATACTGGAGTAACCTGTGGCTTCACTGAAGCATTGCGAGAGGAGGTGCCAGGATCTTTAGATCAATCAGTTGGGCCTTCTTGGACTCACCGAAAGGCAAGTATAAATATTTGTTTTTTTTTAAAGCGCCCACAGGAGGACCCATATGGACCTGTAGTTGATCTAGTTTCCAAAATCATGATAGGTCCTCTTTAAGCGGTCTGTAAGCAAATCTGTCAAACGTGTCCACCTTGGTTAATGTGCACCAAAATAGACCTAAACCACATCCTTTGTACCTTTGTATATCCTCCCACAAATTCAGAGGATGCAAATTGCATTTTACTATGAATATAGTATTAGATGTAATTTTGTGGCATACATAAATTTAGAGAGTGCTGTAGTTTTGGTGTTACGTCTAAGCAGGTAATACTCATTTGATGACATTTCTTTAAGTTTAATTTTATGGGAGGAACACTTATAACAGAAAATTAAATTTGATGCAATTCGCTATTGCTGAATTTTCCCAAGCATGGGTCAGTAGTGTGAGACTGGTGGGGGTTCGCCACCTGGAACACTCCCACTCCCCAATGAATGGGGTGAATAGGGGCTGAGCTGTGGTACTTCTACTCCAGTATGGGAGGCTCTTCAACAGCGGATGCCACTTTTCGGAGACACAGCTATTTGAGATTTTTTATATTTACATAAATATCAAGATCTCAGAAAACTCATTTAACAGTTTATCACTTTCAGTTTATCGAAATAGAAGAGCAAGGACAAGGGGGGCCTCTTTTCCCCAAGTCTTAAGGTTCCATAATTAAACAACGATGTAGCTGTAGTAAATAATGGTCTTTTGCTGGTTCATGGCAAAGCACTATACTTTCTTTTGTAGTGATTTTGTAATTACCTAAACTAAACTTTACAAGACACAGCATAGTCGGTCCTATTCTGAGGAATCCCATATAGAAGCTGCATGGATTGCCTTTGAGGGAAAAGATTGTACTATAGTCAGAAATGCTTTACAGGATATAGTTCTCTATCACCTAGAGAAAACATTTGCAGAATCTGGGCTGTAACAAAATACTTTGCAAAAAAATGTTGCATAGAAAATTTTGGAAACATAACTAAACTTTTGATACTATTAGAATATCACTTTTGCAGCACTGTCAGACAATCAAGTCAGTTTCATAAAATTCTTTCCAAACAATATGCTGGTCTTTTATCATTGTCACTTAAAGGGAACCTGTCAGCAGAAATTGACCTAATAAACCACTACCCGTATGTTGCAAAGCAACTGAATACCTTCCAGATTGTGTTTCTTTTATGACCCAATGTGGTGGCATCATCTAGAAAATCAACTTTAAAAAGTATGATTTAACCTGGTTGTATAAAGTCAAGGAGGCGGGAGTTTAACAAAGAAGTAAAGCTCTTTCCTCAGGCGTTCAAACCCCCCACCTTGACTTCAGTGTTAAACTCTCAGTCTCCTTGATTTTATACAACCAATTTACATCTCACTTCAAAGTTGATTTTCTGGATGAAGTTGAGACACCAGGCCATGAAAAAACAAACAAACTAGAAGGTATTAAACAGTTTGACAACATACTGGTAGTGGATTATTAGGCCAGTTGTTGATGACAGGTTCCCTTTAACAGAAAACACGGTGCAGAAGAAGAAGTTATTTATGTCTTACTTTATGATAAGGTTTTATTTTCTGTGCATTAAAAGCATAGTGTTGTTTATGCATTGTATTCATGTGAACGATAAACAGCTCTAGATTAATGTAGATAGGGGGGAGAAAAGCCTCTAATACACGATTTTGATAAATTTCCCCAATTAAGACCAGAAGAAATGGCAAGTTTATGCTAATAAATAAAAACATAGCGGTATTTAGTGACACATTGTCGCGAACGTCAAGCAGTGCTGGCTGTAACCATGCCATTCTTCACCGTGGCAGCTTCTGACAGTCTTGTGTTAGTGATGATCCCACAAAGACAGATCTGCAGGCTATAAATGAGGCACAGCAAAGGCTTATGCATACTGCGTCGTGTGTAATGGAAGCGCGCCTGTCATAGCCTCGGTGGCTCTTATGCTGAACTGCCTTCCTAGCAAAACTCCCAATCATTTCCACAGCCAAAGCGACGCTAGGCCGCCAAACAGGGCTGCTATCGGGACACTCTGGGGAGTCGTACCTATCATCCAGCCCTCTGTTATTTTGATGAGCTTCAGAAGAAAGCCATAAAAGCTATTACACAGGAAGTCCTTCTGGGGTTTAAAGGGCTGAATACGTGACTTACTTTAAGAAGGTTAGGTGGAGGAAAATGAACTGCGTAACATACAAATCCAGATGTCCTAAATTATCTTGTCATACAGATCATGTCTACAACTCATCAATTCCATTGAACTCATTAGACGAACTAGACTTGTGGAATCCTGACTGAAGTATTAATAAATGACAGTAATCTCTATTGTACACAGTATTGTTAAGCACAGACCTACAAAGGTAGTGTTTGGGTGGTTGTTATTTGCTTTGCTTCACAAACAAACAAATAAATTCACAAACAAACAAAAACATTGCAAAGATTTATCCGAATGCAATGAAAAGTGATTAGGGGTTGTCTGAGATTTTATAAAAATTTATAGGTGGCCTGGAGGGGACTGTTAAAAAAAAAAAAATATATATATATATATATATATATATATATATTATATATATATATATTTATCTCCTCCAGTACTCCCACTGTCCTGTTCTGCTTCCCGAAGGTGCCGTTCCCCTGCTTGTTCAAAGAGGCAGGCATGCTCCGCTCCAAGAACTTTCATCCGACCCCTGCCGGGTTATCATTGAAACTAATGCTGTATTGCTATTGTTGAGGTGTGTCCAGTCTCTGTAACATATGTTGGTTAACATGAGTGATGTATTCACTCTTCTTTTAATGCCATGTGATTGGTGTATGCTAAGGTATAATATCCAGGTTACAAGACAATGACCAATGACCTTTGACTACATTGAATAAAGATCCATGACAATTGATCATTGACAGAAATAATTTACAGGGACTGTAGTAGCAGAGTAATCATCTTCATGTTCCTTTTAACTCTAGTTTTAGAGAATCTTGGAAGTAACACACTGACTTTTTCCATTCAGAATTACATCTGCTGAATGGCCAAATGCATTAGGATGGTCGTTAAAAAGTCTTTTCAAGGATACTGCTTTACTAATGGGACTTAGTACATTGGATTTTCCACATAATTTCCAGGACCTCTTAAATCTGAACAGGATAAGTAACACTGGTAAAAGTCTCTCACTGCCAAACAAATTTCCAATATGTCCTTTCATTCCACCTAAACATAATTTCAGATGGTAAGACTTCAAAAAGTGTGGCTGGATATACTTATCTATGTATAAGGCACTTTCTATCATAGATTGAAAATATGTGTTCTGGCCAAGGCCTCAAAATTAGCACTGTGTCTGGACTTCAACATTTGGGAAGATTTATCAATCTGTCTACACCACAACTCTCTGTCTACTGGAGGCATTTTCATCTGAAATGCCGTGCGCAACATTTATTAGATGTTTTGGACCTTTATAAGACAGGTATCTGACTGGTATGACAAAGGGGCATGCACTTAGAAAAAGGCTCATGGCCTAGGACAGTGATGGCTAACCTATGGCACTGGTGCCAGAGGTGGCACACAGAGCCCTTTCTGTGGGCACTCAGGCCATCACCAGAGATGACTCCAGGTATCTTCCTGCAGTCCCAGACAGCCCAGGACTTGCTGTGCACAGAGCTATTTTAAAGTGACAGCTGTACCTGGGAGTATTTTCTGCTTTACCGGTGCCTCAGGCGCTGGTATCAATGAAAACTGTGACAGAGCAGGGAGTATAAATCACAAATTACATTTCTGTGTTGGCACTTTGCGATAAATAAGTGGGTCTTTGTTGAAGTTTGGGCACTCGCTCCCTAAAAGGTTCGCCATCACTGGCCTAGGACATGAGCAAGAAAATTCAGTTTTAAACTAAAACAACTAATTGCTGGTCTAAAGTAGGGCTCCACAGTAAATCCAGCATGATTTCCACTCAAATATCGACTTATAATCTAGTCAATGACGTTCCCCGAGTCACAGGGAGCGCCTGTGGAAAATTTGGTGATTGTAAACGCGATGGTGAAGATTCCTTTAGTAGACATACATACACACATACATACACTCAGCTTTAACCCCTTAAAGATGTGCGCCATAATAGTAGGGCCTGCGTCGGGTGCCGATGCATGGAGAGGGTTCATGGGCTGAGCTTTCTACATAGCCGGTAAGTCTTTGCTGCATATTGCAGTGAACACTTACAGGCAACAACCGTGATCGGCAAAGCATGGGCACCGCTATCTTGGCGAAGATCATTGCTCCTGTAACGTCATAAGGGAGCGGCGAGCCGTTGCTATGATAGCCTCGGGACAACCTAGGGTTAAAGTACCCTAAGGGGTGTGAAAAAATAGTAAAAATAAAAAATGTTAAAAAAAATTATAATAAAAACCCATAAAAATTCAAATCACCCCCCCTTCCCCTAGAACCGACCCAAAGAATAAAGTAGACATGTCATTTAGGGAGCAAATTGAAAGCCGTAAAATCCAAGCCCACAAGAAAACGGTACAAATGCGTTTTTTTTCACCATATTCACTGCATTTGGTTTTTTTCACGCTTCCCAGTACACGACATGGAAAATTAAATACCATCACTATAAAGTCCAATTCGTTTGGCAGAAAACAAAAAGAAAACAAATGATAAAATATATATACACATATATACACACACACAGACTTTTTCATCACATTGGATCCCACATTGGATTGTCGTGGTTTGTACCCTGTCAGAGCTTTTGCTAAAATCTTCCAATAACATTTTGAATGTTTCATAATTTAGAGTCCCTCAATAAATCGAAGCCAAGTTTAGAGTGGACAGATATGTATTGAACCCATCAAACATTTACAGAATACAAACCTCAAAAGGTAATCTACCATTAAAGGGCACCTACCACCCCGATTCTACCTATAAAGGTAGAAGGGGTGGTAGGTGGATGGATGGGACGTGAGGATAGCCCTTTTTTTGGCTAATCCTCACGTCCCGGGTGTCTTTTACAAAACTTTATTACATGTATATGCACATTTTTTTATGCGGCTACTGGGGCGCAGAGTAGCCGGACATGAGGCTACTAGTCGCGGCTACTCCACGCCCCAGTAGCCGCGTTACTCTGCCTACCAGGGAATCTTCGGCCCTCGCCCGAGTCCCCCGGCTACTGCGCATGTGCAGTAGTTCCGGCCCCGGAGCCGCGGCTGCGCAGCCGAAGTCCTGCGTTTTGCGCATGCGCAGAACGCAGGGGACCCGGACGAGGGCACGCAGCTACCAGGAGCTGCGCGCCTAAGATTCCCTGGTAGGCGCATAAAAAAATTTGCATATACATGTAATAAAGTTTTGTAAAAGACACCCGGGACGTGAGGATTATCCCAAAAAAGGGCTATCCTCACGTCCCATCCACCTACCACCCCTTCTACCTTTATAGGTAGAATCGGGGTGGTAGGTTCCCTTTAAAATCAAGATATGGCTAAGGTTCTGCGCATGCGCAGTAGCTCCAGCTTCAGAACCGAGACAGCGGAGCCGGCGGCCTGCGTTCAGCTTTGTAGACGGGTGCGTGCAGCTTCTCGTAGTTGCGCACTGAAGATGCATTGGTAGGCGGAACACAAGAGGCTACTGGGGTGTGGAGTATCTGCGCCGTGTAGCCTCAGCTCTGGCTACTCCACATTCCAGTAGCTTCTTCAGGAAATTTGCATATTGAGGGCATTAAAATTTATAAAAAAGCTGGGTCACGAACGAATTAGCCCTAAAAAGGGCTATACTACTATACATACATAATAGGTAGATCCGTGGTAGTAGCATTCCTTTAAAACCAAAGGATCTTGTGATAAGCCACAAAGTGACATGCTATCTTTTTTGTTTATTGAGGTCTTTCAAGTTTTTATGGTTGAATTAGTTCAATAAGAAATTGCACTGATTTACCAAACTAGAGACCAAACAATCTGCACACATCTGTACTTGGTTCCAAAACCAAAGCGTTATCGATTGCTACTAGAACAAAGACACATGCAAGTATGCATATAATTCATGTTAGCCTTGTAGTGTACTTTTAGCCCAATGATCTACTAAAACAAAGGCCTGTTCTTCTACCCTATCTTTCCCTACAAACACATTGTTGTGGCACACCTTCAAAGACAGCTTTATGGCTGCACAAATTTTGAAATCCCTATACACGAACCTTTGAATGTCCAATGCTTATCTATGACTGCAGTATGTTTCAATTTAACTCTTCCCCCTTGGCCAGTTAACCCACCCGGCACAGTAAACACTGCATTGAATTTACAATGGTTTTTGGTAAGTTCTCCGGAAAATGAAAGCGCTTGAAAAGTAGAAAATTACAATATCCACTTTGAAGAAATCACCCTTGTGAAATCCCAGATAGTTTTAGAAAGTAATAAACTACCAATTGTACACAGAATAGCCCTGTTGACAATAAATAGTGATTGCCTTTAATGTTCAGCTATAAAAACCCACAGTTCGAGGAGTTAGCAGAACAACTTTAGAAATAAACAAAAGAGCCAAAAGTGGTATTTTCATTTTAAACCAGGCATGTCAAAGCTCTAATCTCTTGTACTCGGAATGCACCGCCTCTGGGTTCTTCCTGTACGAGACTCACTAAATGAAATAGATTTATAGTCACAGATTTTTAAATCCCATGGAATTGGAATACTAACTAGATACGTGATTTAAAGCAAAGAGAACTCAACCACAGTTAATGAATGTAATGAAATGGCTTCAAGCTATATGGACTGGAGACATCGGGGTTAGTAGTTATGTCTTCCAGTGTCACATTCTGATGGCTAAAGTTAAAAATCCATCACTGACTAATATAAAAAACACAACTATGGTGGCCTTTGGAAAACGAGAGCATATCCCCGCTACATGTTTGTTTGATCTTTGACTTTTCAGATAATATCTTGTGTGACCTGAGAACGGTATTGTATCCAATTTATATAATGGGGCGGTCATCAACTTATAGTCGTAGTAATGGAGGATACAATCCTTAAACAAATTGACTATGTTAGGGGAGACATATTTGAAACATGAGCGATATTCTATAGTTGAAAAAAATCTTGTACTGTAGGGAGAATTTTTTCAAGTTTTTCAAGTGTTCCAAAGCTTTCCATAAGGCTATTTGCATGAAAGTGTGCATTTCACTGGCCACAAACAACAGATCAGTGGTCCCTAGTATCAATGGCAAATCCCCACGGACATCTGTGTGCGCCCATAGAAATGTATATGTCTGCACAGTTGGCTCTACAACTGAGAGATCAGTTTACATGCTGAACTAGGTGGTCTTATGAAGATGATGGAATATGTTTTTGGCGTGAGAGCATATCAGAGACACACACAGTTGAGACTGCACCTTTAGTAAGTTTTCCACCTTAACCAAGTACTGGATTTACAGAACTCTTGCTGCTTTGGTTTTTACATCCGTAGCCTGGCCCGCATATTCCAGGAGGCATTTAATTGGGTCACAAGATGCCTACTAGAACCCATGGCCCTTTAAAAAGTTGGCAGTTTAACCCCTAAAAGAGAAAGCAAACTGGGACACCAAACCACTCAAAGTTCTTTATGAACCAGTGGTTTAGTGCTACAAATTGCCCTCTTTGTACGCAAAAAAAACGTATATGGTATGTTATACTGTGGTATGGAGCTTCCATGCCTACACAGTGATGTAATGAAGCTGCTATAGTGCACTCCTACTTCACCGAATCCCTGTGCAGGTGCAGGAATCAAGATAAGAGTCTAATGCATCTTATGTGACTCATCTCCAAGTAAGTACAATTGTATGGTTTTTTTTTTGCTAGTGGTCACGGAAAGAGCAGACACTAAACATCAGGTCCTCAAGGATCAGTAGATGGTCCTGTATCCCAAATTGCCCCGACAGGTTCTCTTTATCTATTAAAAAAACAAACATTTTGCATTTATCCCACACCACATTGGAAGTGTCTCACTTGGATGTCATCTGATTAGCCAGGAGATGGTGCTAAAAGAGCAGATACAACTCCGCACTACACTCATCAATCGAGAAATGTATGAATAATTTATTTATTAGCAGATACAGCCATGCTGCTGGAAACATGCTACTAATAAATTCCATAATCAACCACAAAACAAAGTAACATTTAACTGGCTGACAGATATTCCGCTCACTCATCAACGGGCAGAAAGTAATCACCACTGGAAATGGTACACAAATAGACAGGCGGCTGGATATGCCCTGGATCCAAAGTACATTTAAAGTTCACTGCACAGGCTTGTAGCTGAGGGCCACGCACTGGGCCAGAAACTATGCAAGTGGCTATATCTTAATTGTATAGCTACGCACTGCTGGAAGCATTGTACTGCCCTTGTGCAGATTTTATTTTATCCAAGTTTTTCTTTGTTTTTAATGTAAAGCAAATGGGTTATTTATCATCACAAAAGTTCTGCTACATCCACCCTCCATCATACAGTATATCATCATTTACAACACCTTTAACCATTGAAGGACACATCATTTTTCAGTTTTTTCATTATCCAAAAGCCATAACCTTTATTTTATTTTTGCAGAGCTGTATGAGAGCTTTCATTATGCGTAACAAATTGTACTAATTGCACAACTGTAAGAATATTGTAAGAAAATTACGTGCTATGTACTGGGAAGTTGTAAAAATAATTACAAAATGCAGGTGTGCCGAGAACACAGCACACAGGACAGCAACACGGAGGAACACTGGTACACGGGAACACAGAGGAGCTCAGGTAACACTGGAACACAGAGGGACTCAGGAACGCAGGAGACACAGGAACGCAGAAGACACAGGAACGCAGGAATCACAGGCAAATAGCAGAATAGCTTTCTCTCAGGCTGTGAGGCACAAAGATCCGGCAAGAGATACAGGAAGAGGCAGGTTTAAATAGTTTTAGTGAAAATGGCCAGCGCCAATTAGTGGTGTGCTGGCCCTTTAAATTTGCCGAAGGTGGCGGGGGCGTGCCCTAGGAGGCGGGGACGCGCGCGCCGAGCTGCTGGAGCTGCTGGAGTCGGCGTGGGAACGGGGTAAGTAAGAAGCTGGGGGACCGGGGCAGCCGTGGAGCGCGGCACGGGTGCACCTGCGACCCGGGAGAGAGGTCGCAGAGGCACCCGTGACACCTATTATTCATTGGGTCAGAAGAATTGTGGAGATACCAAATTTATGCTTTGTTGCACCTTATAAAAAATTTTGAAAAAATTACTTTATTCTGACATCAATAACTTCAGTGTACAGAGCTGTGTAAGGCGTCTTTTTTGAGGGACCTGCTAATCTTTTCACCATTTCTGGACCTGGATGTCCACTTGTTCACTTTTTATTTATATTTATTTGGGTTAAATCGCAAAAAAAGCAATGATTCGGACATTGCCATTATTTGTATGGAATAACTATTTTGATATATTTATAGATCAGGCATATTGGATACCTAATATGTTTATAAGTTTGTTAGTTTGATTATTGTTATGAGCATTGTAGAAAAAGGGAATTTAATTTATACTATTTTTTAAAATTGATTTTTAAGGCCCTAGGGTGCTTAAACCCTATGGGATCTGAACACCTAAACAATACAAAACAATGCAATACACTTCTACTGCAGTAAGTTACTATATAGTGCTTCATTCAGGGAGATGAAAAATGAACTAGTTCTGTCTATTCCACAATGACCACAAGGGTCATCAATGTCAGATCGGTGGGTGTCTGACACTAAAGCTCCTACTCAGTTATTACGACGTCTACTTAACCAGTTGAGCCAGTGATATTAACCAGTTATTCAGGTGTACAGGTGGTCCCCAACTTAAGGACACCCGACTTACAGACGACCCCTAGTTAAAGGCGGACCCCTCTGCCCACTATGACCTCTGGTGAAGCTCTCTGGATGTTACTATACTCCCAGGCTGCAATGATCAGCTGTAAGGTGTCTGTAATGAAGCTTTATTGATAATCCTTGGTCCCATTACAACAAAAAAATTTAAACTCCAATTGTTTTGTCTGGATCTACAATTTTAAAATATACAGTTTCAACTTACATAGAAATTCAACTTAAAAACAAACCTATGGAACCTATCTTGTACGTAACCCAGGGACTGCCTGTATATACTTCCATGATAGCTTAGCTGAAATTCTCAGTGCTGTTCACAAGACAGAGAGAATAGTGACTGATCACATGCTTCCTGCATAACTGCAAGTCCTCATGCTGCCAGCCATGGAGTAGAGAAGAAGTTGCAGGTTGGGTAAAAAGAGGTATGTGCATTTTCCTGTGTCTGTATATGGCAGCTCCCAGTGTGTTCAGCAAGCACTACTGCTGTTGCATTTTTTTTGGCATATAAAATGTCTGGGAGTTACTGTATGTCCCAAAATCATCCTGTGGTGAAGAAGGCTGAATCCAGATCAGTTGGATGGGCCTAAATAGTGTATGCGTGGGGGTGGTCATATGCAAGGACAGATGTCTAATTTCTAAGGAACAACATGGCTACATTGATTTAAAAGTATCTTCACTCTCTAAACAGTTATCTCCAAACGTTTAGTTTCCCTGGCTGCAAAGTTTTAAAAAAATGTTAAATGTATATTCAACTCACAACTCACACCATGGAGGCATGGGGAGTAGTAGAAGTCTGTGGAGGCATGCTGTGATTTCATGTGATCAGATACATACAGGAGGTAGATGTTAAAGTTACTGGGTAAACGATCTACGATTACATCACCCTGGACATAAAGTGCTCCCTCATGTATGAGAACCCGTCACTAGATGTATTTGTGAAAAAAGAGGTGACATTTTTCCTTTAAAAAAGTATTTTACACATTAAAAAAGGTAAACATGAGTATACAGGTAAAGAGATAGTAGCATAAGAAAAGTCTTAACTGAAAAAAACATTATACAACATTTCTTGCCACAGAAACTTTTTTATTCAAACCCCCATCTTGTCTTTACAAAGTTTTCTACTGAAAGTATAAAGTACAAAGATATGCAGTTTTTATCTTGGTAGAAAATGCCAACTAGAAATTAAATATTAAGGTATATAAGAAGTCTGTCAGTCGAACTCAAAACTAAGAATGCCAATGAGTAACAAAGCCTGCTATGTAGAAACGCCCTATAGCCACAGACACGGTGTCCACATCACTTCATCAACAGAACAGACTTCCTGGTATCTCCTCACATGTAACAATTATAAGAATGGGTTCTTGGCAGTGTGTGGGGAACATCACTACTGCATCTAATAACACACACAGGGATTTGCAATCAAAACCAAATCCATCTGCTAGAGTAGGTCTCTCCTAATATTCTTTCCATAGTACATTGTAATTTTTCACAGATGCTGGATGTTGTCCGGGCGATCATCTTGGAGAGATAATATACATATTTCTATACTCAAACATTTATACACTCTTAGGCTTGTGGGAATGTATATATGGGGCCATAATTTTGCGGCCTGATATACATCCCCATAGACGGCTATGGCGTCTGGCCGCATTACAGGGTGCACCCACGTCTGCCACCGTACTGTGCATTGGAAAAAGAAAAGTGCTCTCTTGCTCTCTTTTTTCCGTGTTTACGGCCAGAGCTGTGTCTTGCTATGGAGAGGAGAGGGATAAGCAGCGCTCACCCCTCCTCCTCCTCTCCAGTGCTCACATGTGCTATGGCAGGGCGAGCATACGGCTTTGTGAAAACATTATTGCACACATTGATAGACTGATAAATATACTGTACAAAGTGCAGCATAATATGTATATTATAATGCACATCCTCCATTCTTTAGTGTGCCAGGTCAGTTGCACTCCTGATGGGGCCATACTGCATGGTTTATGACAGATTCTCCTTCAAAGGGGTCGAAAGGGTCTATATAGCCTCCTGGTGCTGTTGTTTGGTGGTAAAAATTCAAGTATCAGTATTTACTATGTTCAGTGATTTGGGCTTTGGCTACAAAAACAAGGCGACAGAAACCTTACCAAAAGATCCCTGTGCAAATCTAGTCTTACTGTTACATCGCAGAAGAGAAATGCTCTAGGTTTATTCATATATGAGATAACAATATGGTTGGGCTCACACATGACACAATGGTCTCATGGGATTCAAACTCTATGGGACTAACAAAAGATGATTTTATTTAAGTCCCATACACAAGCATAACCATCCCCAACTTAACACAGGGAACATGGTATCTCTATTCTTGTATTCTGTGGGTAGTTATCAAGTAGTGAATGTGGGTAAACCCCTTTGAGATGGGAGATACCGATCATATACTTATTATTTTGTACATGCTTTTTTTAGTTGCCTTCTTGATGGACTAAAAAGCAGTATAAAAAACATCTAGTAACAACAGCAATATTGATGCAAGCAATAATCAGACGGCATCACCTATGACTCTCTTATCCGGTGATGACATTAAAACAATTTTCACCTTCCCTTTCAAGCTGGTTTTATTTAACAGTTTGGATAGATATGTTTCCTGTATACACAGAGCGCCATCACAACAATACATGAAAATAGATTTGTATATTTAGTGATTTCCTGCACGACCATCTACAAACCATGCTTTTGTCATGTTCTCTATTTAATCTTAAATGGGAATGCATTCCTTCTGTTTAAAAGGTCACATCAAGGAACAGTGTTCGTGTAACTGAGAAGTTTATGCTCATTATACTGGAACAAGCAATTTGAAAGCATTCAAGCCCTATAGGTGACATTTTGTGCAGACAGAACAAATTATTCTAAATGGATAAATCCCATTGTTTTCAATCATGTATACTTCAAGTCACAGCAGAGTACCGATCCAGTGTAAACCCCTCCAAGAACTGCTATATAATCATCATACGACTAATAACTATTTTATTAATTTTTACAATTACTGCTTTAAAAGTACCTTTACTACTGCCTGGACACATCCACATGCTTATGTTATGAATTAATTACCACCTCCAATGAGTGTTGTTGAGAAATGTAAAGTGATTTTCATCATACCTTTATTATTTCTGTCCATTTTACCATTTCTAAGATACTTTCCATTTGATTCATATGCAAATGAGGCACTTGGTGAACCCAAGTGGTGTCTTCAGCAACCAGAATACCTCTTTTCAGGCCCAAATCATTTCCCACTTCTCCCAATGTTGCCTCATGCTTCTCACAAGTCAAAGCTCTTACTTATCTGGAGAAGATACCTCATTAGCATATGGATTAAAATGGGAATTGCCTAGAAATGGCATAATGGACAAAACTAATAAAGGTATTTTTAAATCGCATTTTGTTTCTCTACATCATACTGCCAACTGATTATAAGATTTGGGGAGGGTGTAGAATCCCTTAACAACAAAAGTCATTGAGGCTTGAGTTAAACTCTGCCATTGATTGGCTTGAGCGCTTGTATGCCACACAAAGGCCATGGCAGCCAGCAGAACATTAACCCAGGAACCTACCTGCACAAGAGGCAACTAATAATTCTTCAAAAAATACAGCTTGGCCCACAAAAAACTATCTCTCATACAATTATGTAAACGGAATTAAAAAATGCTGATGGAAAATTTACCTAACTTTTACTTACAATTTTCAGGCTTTGATTAATGGTACTGAAGTCAGCAACATTGACTAGCCCAATAATGACTGCAGGTTACAATAAATAAACTTCTTAGCACCCGGTTTCATATGTACATTAGCAAAAACCTCTGGTACTTTATTGCACATGCAGAAGGACAACAGGAGTGATAAAAAAAATCTGCCGTAAAAAGAAATGTTTAGGGTGCGTTTGGCTAATCTGCAAACAAAACTGTATTTTAATTTTTTTTTTCCAGGAAATTGATTTATCGATTTTAAATTAACAAAGCTTAAAGCAATCCAGCCTTCCACCCAAGGTTAATCGATAGTGATTTCTAGAAGGGACTTAAGACACTTACTAAGGACACGTTTAATTAAGAACTTTATTAAGATTTACAGTACAGTGGCTCACTTCTGATCTTCACTATAGCTAAACCTGAAGTATTTGCCAACTTTAGCAGAATACATAGTCTACTATGTATCTCCAACTCAATCTGTGTTCAACACGATAAAAGCAACGAGAACTACTCTTGATGTTTGAAATTTTTTCACAGATTAAGAAGACTTTTTTTCCTTTCCTATTTAAGAAATCTGGCTTTGTATCGCTCTGTCTACTTGGCCTATTGCACCTTGTCAGCGATGACAGAGTGCACAGTAACGGTGGGATAAGCTCCTACTCCAGCATTAAACGTTGCATCAAGTTATACAGATTTCTGTGAAGCCTTCTCCATCCGCTTTACAGAATATGAATAACCGGTGAGATTGAAGGACAGCTTTCCAGATGAAATATCTGATTGCTCACACAATCCTCTGGAGAGTCAGGCCTGCAGGATATTCAAAACAGAATGGAAAGTGAGACAAAAGAAATTGAAGCATCCATTATAATGAAATAACTTGGTTTGTGTTGGGCTACAAGCGGAGGAGAGGGCAGAATTTACTGTGTTACTTCTCACATATGGCTACATCAATTTCTTTACTTTTAAGCTAATAGGCCAAATAAAAACGGTACAGCCTTCAGGTCAGTCTATAAAATAGTTTAAATGCTTGATTTAATTTCCGGATACAAGAAAAGAACATGGTAATACAACTGCACATAAATAACCCTAACACATAAAGGCTGGCACCAGAACAATGCTGGAAAAATAACCTGCAGTATGTGAGACACTGAAGGGGTTAACTGTGGATGGGCGGTATGTTTCCCCTAGGTTTTGCTTCTATGCAAGGCCTTAGTGCTGAGGTGGGTTTGTCCAGCACCTTGGACACAGGTGATGGACAAACCCACCTCAGCACTAAGGCCTTGCATAGAAGCAAAACCTAGGGAAACATACCGCCCATCCACAGTTAACCCCTTCAGTGTCTCACATACCCTCCCCCTCTGTTTGACCCTGTGGGGACGAACACTTTTGGCCATCAGACAGTGGGTACGGGACAGGGCATCGGCATTCCCATGCAATTTTCCTGCTCGATGTTCCACCATGAATTTAAAATTCTGGAGCATTAGGAACCACCTTGTGACCCTGGCGTTCCTCTCCTTGGCCTGACTCATCCAGGTTAGGGGAGAGTGATCGGTCACCAGTGTAAACTGCCGCCCTACCAAATAATACCTCAGGGATTCCAGAGCCCATTTGATCGCCAAGCACTCCCTCTCAACTATACTATAGTTCTTTTCAGGAGGTGTGAGCTTGCGGCTCAGGAATGTTACAGGATGTTCCTCACCCTCCACTACTTGGGACAGGACAGCCCCCAAGCCCACGTCAGAAGCGTCAGTCTGCACAATAAAGGTCTTGGTGAAGTTAGGGGTGATCAGTATCGGTCCCTCACACAAAACCGTCTTAAGTCGCTGAAACGCCCCCTCAGCCTCTTCACTCCACTTTACCATCACCGCCCTGCTACCCTTAGTCAGGTCAGTCAGAGGTGCCGCTATTGTCGCAAAATCGGGGATAAATCGGCGATAATAGCCCACTATGCCCAGAAAAGCCCTCACTTGCTTCTTGCTCAAAGGTCGTGGCCACTGCTGGATCGCCTCTACTTTATTTACTTGGGGTTTGATGACCCCTCGCCCAATACGGTACCCCAGGTAACGGGCCTCTTCCAGACCCAGTGCACACTTTTGGGGGTTCGCTGTCAGCCCTGCTGCCCTCAGGGAGTCTACCACTGCTTGTACTTTGGCTAGATGACTCTCCCAGTCGTTACTATAGACTATAATGTCATCTAAGTAGGCCGAGGCATAACTCCGGTGAGGTTTTAGCACGAGATCCATTAACCTCTGGAATGTGGCGGGAGCCCCATGTAGCCCAAAGGGGAGTACCACGTACTGAAAAAGCCCATCAGGGGTAACAAAAGCGGTCTTCTCTTTAGCCCTGTCAGTCAGGGGTACCTGCCAATACCCTTTCGTCAGGTCAAGGGTGGAGAAGAACCTAGCCTGTCCAAGTCGTTCTATCAACTCGTCAACCCTGGGCATGGGATAGGAATCAAATTTGGACACCTCGTTCAACTTCCTAAAATCATTGCAGAACCGTAGGGAACCATCAGGTTTGGGAATCAACACAATAGGACTCGACCAGTCACTTTTAGACTCCTCGATAACCCCCAGGTCTAACATCTGCCTGACTTCTTCGGATATGGCAAGCCGGCGCGCTTCAGGGACCCGGTAAGGTTTTTGGTGTACCCGGATGTGGGGTTCGGTTATGATGTCATGCTTGATGACTGAAGTACGTCCCGGTAACTTAGAGAACACATCCATATTTCGGAGCACAAACTCCTTCGCTTCCTGAATCTGGGCCCTGGAGAGGGACTCCGAGATCCGTACTTCAGGCACCTTGGCATCGGGTACACCTACCTCCGGTGTCCCCTTCTTGGAGACAGATGCCTTCTCTACTCCCATGGCCATCAGGGACTCTCTTTCCCTCCATGGCTTTAGGAGGTTCACGTGGTATATCTGTTCGGGTTTCCTCCTCCCCGGCTGAGATACCCTGTAGGTTACCTTCCCCACTCTCTCCATGACCTCATATGGCCCTTGTCATTTGGCCAAGAACTTGCTCTCCACGGTGGGCACCAGAACTAGCACTCTGTCGCCTGGGTTAAAGGTCCTGAGTCTGGCTGACCTATTGTAGACCCTAGACTGGGCCTCTTGTGCCCTTGTCATGTGTTCCTTTACAAGGGGCATTACCGCCGCTATGCGGTCCTGCATAAGGGAGACGTGTTCTATCACACTACGGTGGGGGGTACTCTCCTGCTCCCAGGTCTCCTTGGCTACATCCAAAAGCCCACGTGGGGAACGGCCATATAACAGCTCAAAGGGTGAGAAACCCGTGGAGGACTGGGGAACTTCACGTATGGCAAACATCAAATAGGGCAACAAACAATCCCAGTCCTTCCCATCTTTGCTGACCACCCTCTTAAGCATCCCCTTCAAGGTCTTATTAAACCTCTCGACCAGGCCATCTGTCTGAGGATGATACACAGAGGTGCGGAGCTGTTTTACCTGTAGTAACTTGCACATCTCCTTCATTACCCTAGACATGAATGGGGTACCCTGGTCAGTCAAGATTTCCTTGGGGAGGCCTGTGCGTGAGAACACCCGGAACAGCTCCCTAGCAATATTTTTGGTGGAGGTGTTCCTTAATGTAATCGCCTCGGGATACCGCGTAGCGTAGTCCAGGATAACTAGGATGTATTGGTGCCCCCTGGAGGATTTGACTATGGGGCCAACCAGATCCATTGCAATCCGTTCAAAGGGCACTTCAATGATCGGTAGCGGGACCAAAGGACTCCTGAAGTGGGAGACCGGGGCAGTAAGTTGACACTCAGGGCAGGAGCTACAATACCGGTTTACCTCCTCCCATACCCCGGGCCAGAAAAATCGCTGCAGGATCCTCTCTCGGGTCTTCTCAGCACCTAAGTGCCCTCCCAGCACATGTTTGTGTGCCAACTCTAGCACCAGCCTACGGTGAGATTGGGGTACTACAAGTTGCTCAACCTCCTCACCCCGTATCTGGTCGACCCTGTACAACAGTTCCCCAATAATCACCATTCGGGGGTATATTTTATCAGCCCCTGGTATTTGGAGTACCCCATTTATCACCTTGACATTCTCCCGTGCTTTAACCAAGGTAGGGTCCTGTAGCTGTGCAGCCCCAAAATTGTCACGGGAAATCTCAAGGTCCAGCATGTCGGCCACCTCCTCGTGGCCCTCGACCTCACCAGCTAGGACCTCTAGGGGAGAGAATTCATCACATGGGGTCACCCCTACTGCTGGTGTGTGTACATCGGCCTCAAAGGGTTCAGGGGCCAAGGCCGGACATACCTGATGTCCATTATCTGCAACAGCACCTGAGGTGGGTCTTCGTCTCCAGAGGTCCCAAAACACCGGTAAGTCTCTGCCGATAATAGCCTCATGAAAAAGGGTCCCCACCACCCCCACTTCATGGGTAACAGTACCACAAGGGGTATGTAGGTTGATGACAGCAGTGGGATATTCGCGAGTGTCCCCATGTATACACAACACTCCCAGTCTCCGCCCACTGTATAGTCCAGGATCAACCAAAGTTCCCCGCACCAGGGTGACCAGACTCCCTGAGTCTAGCAAGGCTTCCACTGTGTGACCACCGATTGTGACCATGCATACTTGGGGTTCTGCACCCGTGACTGACTCTGCCGCCAGAACTGGCCGGGCAAACAGTGACACTCGCCGGGTCTGGTTGCAGTCCATTGGCTCCACTGACAGTGGACAGTTGGCAGCAATATGGCCCATTTCATGGCACCGCCAGCACTGGATACGGCCTCTGTCACGAGCCTCACTGGGTTTCTGGGTATCCACGCCCCCCAATGAACCCCCTCCCAACCTGACATGTCTCCCCTTTTCCGCAGTAGCAGTCTTACCAGCTGGTTTGGTGACCCTGTCACTGGCACTGCTTCGTGTGGGAGAGGTAAGTAGAAGGTCCTCTGTAGCCCGATACCTCTCTACAAGGGACACAAGCTCCTCAGCTTTTGTGGGACCGGCCTGTCCAACGCACCGCTGGAGCCGAGAGGGCAGAGAACGGGTGAACTTGTCGAGGACCACTCTCTCTACCATCTGTGCTGGGGTGCAGTCCTCTGGTTGTAGCCACTTCCGGACAAGATGGATCAGGTCATGCATTTGGGAGCGTGGGGGTAATTTTTCTGAGTAAGCCCACTGGTGGACCCGGCTGGAGCGAACTTGAACGGTGACCCCAAGACGAGCCAGAATCTCCGCCTTTAGCTGGGGGTACTTACGGGCCTCCGTTTCACTCAGGTCGTAGTAAGCCTTCTGCGACTCGCCGGTCAGGAACGGTGCCAGGACATCTGCCCACTGCTCAGCCGGTAACTCCTCTCGCTCAGCTACTCGCTCGAACACAGTGAGATACGCCTCCACGTCGTCGGTCGTCGCCATTTTTTGTAAGGCCTTTTGTACTGCAGCCCGTGCGGAATGCTGGACAACCGGGTACCCTTGCAGACCAGTATGGGACCCCTCAGTAGTCGTCGCTTGCGGTGCTGCCATCATGCCAGAAAACTTCTCCATCATCAGCTGGAACATGGCTCGGGATTCTTCCTGCTGCTGGCGGGACCTCTCCTCCTGCAGCTGGAACATGGCTTGCTGCTGACGGGACCTCTCCTCCTGCTGCTGGAGCATGGCTTGCTGCAGCTGCCGAATAGCCTGGGACTCTTCCTGCTGCTGCTGCCGATTAGCTCTGGCCTCCTCTTGCAGGTATTTAATAAAGTCCTCCATCTTGGCTGTATCCTGCAATTTGCCTGATGCTTTCAGCCAGGCCATGCAATGTTGCAGGATGTATCAAGCCTTCCAGGTGTATGTCTTTTTGAACTGCCCGCAATCCGAAGCACCATATGTGGAGATTTGGCCCAGTAGAGACCGTGGTAGCGGGGTGCTGGGATGCAGTTCAAGACAGGGACACCAGGGTACAGTCCAAACAGGTCTCTCTGTGGAAGGAGGCTGAGAGGACACAGCTCTGACCTGTGGGTCTGGAGCAGCCACATGATCTTTTGTTTAGTGTGAGCTAGTGGACTATTGTGTATAGTTAGCACCCTGACGGGTAGGTTTTCTTTTGTTTATTCAAATACCTGAATGTAAAGGCTGGTTTTATTTTGCTGCAATAAACGCAGGCGAGACCTGTTTGGACTGTACCCTGGTGTCCCTGTCTTGAACTGCATCCCAGCACCCCGCTACCACGGTCTCTACTGGGCCAAATCTCCACAAGTAATATAGGTAATATTATACAAAATATTTAATAAATAGATCCCCACCAATATTTAGTAATTCTCGATTTGTCCACCATACAATAAAGTGACTAAACTTATAAAACTATCACCACGTAACACAACTTGTATAGAGTAGAGAGGTGGTGCAATAAAAAGGCACTGGAAAAAAAGCACAGCACAAGAATTTTACCTGCATTTGAGAAGGAAGAACCATTAGCCAATGGTTAACCATTAAAGAGAAAACTAATTGTTTTTTATTAAACGGATTGTCCTAAGTAAAGTTATCTTCTCTACACTGGATTGCTGAACGGCGAGAGTCCAACAGCTGGAAACCGCATGGGGATCCTGGTCTCACTAATGGCTGGAGTGGCAGGACGGGCAAGCGCTCAATGTCTATCAGAGAGGATAAAGATAGCTGAGCACTGAGCTTGACTATTTACATAATTCTCATAAATTAGAATTCAGCTTAAGGGAATGGATTCTTGTTCTCTGGAGAGTTGGGAGTCCTGTGCTCAGCAAGTGACCCAGCAGTCGTCCCTAACTAATCAGCTAGTCTGGTGCACAGGGGATAATGTAAAGCAAACTTGTCACCAGGAATGTCATTTTTATCCGGTGACAGGTTCCAATATCCTATGCTATGCGTATTCTGAATCAATTCAGTAGTTTATAATAGTTTATTTTACATTACCTGGCTCCTTGCCAGCAGCGTGTGTCCCAGGGGGAAGAGCAACTGTAGCAGTCTATGTGTCTTCCCTCATGCATTCTTCCTCTCCTCCACACCATCCCCCTCCCCTGCCTGTTAAATGCACATGACACGAAGCGGGGAGGGAGCTGTAGGAGTGTGGTGAAGATGAGATGGACACAAGCACACACAGGCTGCAGCTGTCCTCCCACAGGACTCTCCAAATGCTGATTATTCAGAATGCTAACAAAAGCATAACATAGGCTATTGGAACCAGTCACCAGCTAATAATGCCATTCCTGGTGACAGGTGCGCTTTAAATACCCAACACAACCTATTTAATATGCACAGGATAACTGCTCTATGATCTATGCTTTAAAGTCTCATGTACATGGCCACTCTGAATAACAGGTCAAGGGTATGCAATGCTGCAGGGCATTTTATGATATATATGTGCTTGGTTACAGGCCCTTCTCAAGTGCAGCCAGTATATTCTGTAAAACCAGGAATCTGTCATTGACTCCTTTGTTCCTGTTAGTTGCCTTGTTCTTGAATAAAAATCTCTTTTACTCCTAAACTTCTTTACATTAAGGACAACCCCATTGAGACTTCACTATAAATCTTTATTTTCCGCCCGACTTTTGGCCTGTTGCTTCACTTTGATAGGGCTCTGCCTGCCCCAACCTCAGCTTACTCCAGATCATTCTATGCCTGACCACCAGATGCTCCGCCTAACCATCCCTTGTCCCAACAGGTCAGATACTTTTTTCAGTTTTTGGGATTTGTGCCACTGTGACAGGTATTTAACTGGGTATAGTGACGAACGGGATTGGATTGTGGCGCAGCTGCGATGGGGGGGGGGGGGGGGCGGGGGCATCGGACGATCCGGCTGATTCGGACTGAGCGCGGGATTTAAGATTCAAATTGTGCTGCAAGACAATGCAGTTACTCTTACTTGCAGGAAGAGGAAGGTGAACTCCATCGGATCTGAGCTTGAAAGCGATACATGCTGGTTATAAAGTAGTAGGTAGAGAGGGGCAGCAACACATCATTTGCCTCTTAGGAGTCTGGTCTTTTTCACTTGACAAAGGGGTCCCTGCGCCCCGAAACGCGTTGTGACTTGAAGACCTTGTAAATCGATCATCAATAAAACCTTTTTACCAATACCCCAGAGTGCGCCATTCGATTAGACCACCTTCTATAAATACCCTCCACATTTCCTGTACCTTTGGCAACGACAGACAGGAGATGTCTATCTGAAGGCAGCACCTGCAAAAATTGTCCTCGTAACCTGAACGTAGCGTTGTGCCTACCTTTAGCACAACTAGACACGGAGAGCACATTTCCTCCTACACACTGAGACTATTCTTAAAAAGGTGTCACCCTATTAGCGCTCTCTCCCTGTCCTTCCTTGCCATGCAGGATATCGGGCGCACAATCTTAGTGAATCGCGTCAGAGTGCATTATCATCGGACACTACGTAGTTCGTGAACTCCTCCGGACATTTGGGTAAATGTGCCCCACTATCTTTACCTATAAAAGAAAGGCTGGGGACCCTGTTGAAGCAAATTTCAGTTCCTAATATAGAGGTTAAAAAGTGAATCTATACTGGATCATTGTGACAACATCTTTGGATTACCGCTTACCAAGCTGATTAGATGGCACCATCATTCTATTACACAAATCTGTGATATGAAAAATGGTAAAATACACTGCAATAAACACTGAAGGATTTTTGTATCATTTGTTTTGTCCCTGATTTGTAAATGATGCAATAGTATCCATGAGAAATAAGACGCACTGATGAGCTGGATAAATCAATGACAATCCTGTATGAATGGCTTTGAACTCAATAAAACAATTTTCTAAAATATGTTGGTTGGAAGAATGAAACGTAAATGGCTTGATTTAATGGAAAATGAGAGTCATTATGGGAAATGAAATGCTCCTTGATTATTATGCAAACTTTCAGTCCCTCCTGATTGAAGGTGGCATTATTTCTTTCACGAGAACACCCTTATTAGACTGAATTGGGGTGACATGGGTGAAGGGCAAGTATGCGGTTATGTAATAAACACCTGCCACCATGTATGCTCAGCACACGCTCCTCTTAACATTTTGTATAGGAATCAGAGTGTACTGTACTGTGTGCAGATAAATGACGGCAGATAAGCCCTGGAAACGTACCAAATTCATTTGTAATCTGAATAAGAGGATCGTCAATAATTTTCAAGAAAATTGGTTGACAGATTTAATTAAAAGGTATTCAGTTATCAGAAAATCTAATCTTCCAATTGACTATTCCCTACTAAAGAGGGTTTTGGCTCATTTCCACTGCCCAGCAAAGAATTGCAAGAATTAATACATTCCATGTCAGTTTATTGTTTTATATTAGGTTCCAAGAGTTTGTACACAAGAGGAGGGAAGTACAGGGTGGGGGCTTCAATTAAATGTCAATATTCAACCTATAAGTTTGATTGGGATGATATATATTATCTATGTTAGCTACTGAAGCATTATATAACAACAGCTGCACCAAGGAAAAAAAGTTCTCTAACCCAAATGTATTGAGTGCCCATTAGAGGAGGGACCATTCCACCATGGCAATGTCTAAGCGGCACCTAATGACAAAAGGGCACGGCCCTCAGCCCTCCCAACAACATTTTCCTATTTCCAAACACTTCCAAGTTCTCTGCTGTTGGAACATCCATGCATTTTTTCCTCACATAATACAACCCTGTTGCCCAAATCTCTTTTTAACCCAATAAACTACTATTCCCTTGAGGTATGCTATGAAATATTCGTTTCTAGAGTTCCCTCTTTTATATGAAATCTCCTCTGTTTAAGGGAGTTGTCCACTTTCAGCAAATAATTGATATTGTTGGTGTTATGGAAAGGTATACAATTTTCCAATATAGTTTTTGTATCAATTACTACCATTTTCTGTCATTCTAGAGAGAGATCCCTTGTTCCTCAGGATATACAGCGGTCCATAGTCATGTGATGTCACACAGATGCTCGGCTCATTAGTATCGCAGAGATCCATCAGAAATATGTGTTATAATGAGTCGTGCATGTTTGTGATATAACATCACCATGGACCAGTGGGTATTTACAGAAAGTAAAATGTGAAGCCTCCTGTAGACAGCACCTGGAGATCAAGAAAACCGCGAAGAGTCGATATTGGAAAATTGTATAGTTTTTCATTACACAAACAATATGAATTATTTGCTGAAAGTGGACAATCCCTTTAACTCATCTGTCTATGGATACTCAAAGTGGACAACACCTTTAACTCATTTATCTAGGGATATTAATATTTTAAGATTTAAATTTGCATCTCCATATCCAATATTATTAAAGCATTCTGGAAAAAACTATATATACCGTATATACTCGTGTATAAGCCGAGTTTTTCAGCACAAAAAATGTGCTGAAAAACGCCCCCTCGGCTTATACACGAGTCAATACTTAATATATATACTTAAAAAATATTTAAAAAATAATAAACTTATATAATCACCCTCCGGTGGCCCCGACGTGAAGCGCTGCTCCCCCGATGTCCGCGCGGGTCCTCTTCTGGCTTCCGCAGCCGTCTTCTTGCTTCTCTAACTTCGTGCCGGGCGCCGCCATTGTTTTTCTTCCAGGCGGCGCCTAGTATGACGTCAGTAGCGGCGCGTCATAAGAGGCGCCGTCCACAGGAGAGAAATGGTGGCGCCCGTCATGAAGTTAGAGAAGCAAGAAGACGGCCGCAGAAGCCAGAAGAGGACCCGCGCGGACATCGGGGGAGCACCGCTGCACGTCAGGGCCACCGGAGGGTGAGTATATAAGTTGTTTTTTTTTAAACGCTGGCCAAGCTGTATACTACTGGGGGCAGACTGGGCAGTGCTGTATACTACTGTGGGCTGTGCTGTATACTACTGGGGGCTGTGCTGTATA
Source organism: Engystomops pustulosus (assembly GCF_040894005.1). Taxonomy (NCBI): domain Eukaryota; kingdom Metazoa; phylum Chordata; class Amphibia; order Anura; family Leptodactylidae; genus Engystomops; species Engystomops pustulosus. The sequence continues at coordinate 77,877,031 of NC_092418.1, read as the reverse complement.
CTACTGGGGGCTGTGCTGTATACTACTGGGAGCTGTGCTGTATAATACTGGGGGCTGTGCTGTATATTACTGGGGGCTGCGCTGTATACTACTGGGGGCTGCGCTGTATACTACTGGGGGCTGTGCTGTATACTACTGGGGGCTGTGCTGTATACTACTGGGGGCAGTGCTGTATACTACTGGGGGGCGTGCTGTATACTACTGGGGGCAGTGCTGTATACTACTGGGGGCTGTGCTGTATACTACTGGGGGCTGTGCTGTATACTAGTGGGGGCAGGCTGGCTACATACTGGGGGGGTCTGTGACCAATGCATTTCCCTACCTCGGCTTATACTCGAGTCAATAGGTTTTCCCAGTTTTTGATGGTAAAATTAGGGGTCTCGGCTTATACTTGGGTTGGCTTATACTCGAGTATATACGGTAAACGAAACACTCTTATATTTTAGTAACTCATATTTATTTATTTTCTTATTGGGCACCACTACTGAGAAAGCAGGAGAATGTGGGGAATTACCCTTCAACACGCTGTGTTACCACTGATTCTATAGCTAGTTTATGACCAATGTACAGGGACATATGGTTCAGGATAATATCCTTATTGCACATCTCAAGGGTGGCCAGTTCAGCTTCATTATACATGCCAGTAAGTAGCACTGCCACTTACACATAATAAGCCTCACACTGCTAATTATTTTCACAAACCTGTGCCCTGCCTTTATAATTGTCACTTACTACCAAAGTCTATTTTCCACCTCATATGTTCATAAATATGAAAATTGCTTTTTTTGTCTGCAATGTGATTATGGATTTTGCAACCTTTGGCTCTCTAGAGGCTGGCAGGGCCCATTATGCAATATCTAAAAGCCAACGCTTACTGCCACAAGCTGAGATGATCGGCAATTTAAACACTAGAGAAAAAAAAGGGGGCACCCAGTTCAATCCATGTGATTCTGACACTAGTGTTAACTATCTCGATCTCCTTAGATAAGACTTAGATGAGCTGACAATGAAAACTAAGTGAGAAATGAAAAAAAAATTCTCAATGCAGCAAAGCGTACTATGCCCAATGTAGTAAATGGCCTCTGGGAGAATAACATAATACAGGCTTACTTCAAGAAAATTGGCTCACATTGGTTTGGGATTTTGAGCCACGGCTAGTTAAGTAAATGCCATTAAAACTATTAGCTGTGCATGCTGATCTGCCTTACACTGTGCAATGTGCTTAAAAGAAGAAACACTCCATGGGCTTAATAAAAACGCCAAAGACGGCATGCGTGTGGTCTCTATTAAAAGCTACAGATTTCATAAGTGAAACTGGAACACACTAACATTTGCTGCTCATTCTCATTAATGGCGACTCCTAGAAACTTCCCCAATAAATGTATATTTATAATGCAAGCTCAACTGCCCTATGTACAAAGCAAGCAGCCGGCAAGTACATTTCTATTCTTTATAAATTTAGTTTGTGAATGGAATATTATATATAGCTACACAGTCAGTATAGTTATGAAAACAACAGTTTCTAAACCCTAAATTCGTTTCCCATTACCCTTTTTACCTGCAATATGTACACAAAAAGGACTAGAGGACTAGATAAATGTACTCAACTTCACTTCATGCAATATTATACAGATGCTAAAATTTTAATTGATAATTTATTCAATAAAACAATAGCAAAAAAATCAACCAGTATAAAAATAAACATATTTCTAAACATGATACATTTGTCCACAGAAGATCAACACTCCAAAGAAAACAGCTACAATATCCTGGTAGGGTTCTTCATGTAATCCATCACATCTCCTACAGCACCAAAAACCACAACACATGTATCTGCACACATACCCTCCCTTCCCATCACAACAGCATACATCAGACATCCATTTCAACTGTATTCTCTCAATTTATAAAACACACTCTGTACTGCAATAGTGAGTTCTCAGTAGCTTTCCAATTATTCCATAATTATTATTCTCCAGTTAATCTTCTGATTATCCTTGTCTAATATACCCAATTCACCTTATTAATTGTATCTTGAAGACACACCAAGATGTTATCAAACACCAAGATGATGCCAAGATGCTGTCAAATCCAGAAAAACGTCTTTGTAAATAGATATTATTAATTTAAAATGGCATAAACATAGTGAGAGGCATTTATCATGGCGTGTACCCCCTTACGCCACATCCATGCCAAGTGGGCAGGAAGGGGAATGAAGTGGGCTGGATGCAGATTATATGACAGATTACAGTGCATTTCTATGGACACATAGTATATCCATTGCTGTGTGCGGGCCAGGAAGAACATCAAAAGCATCTGCACAATGTGCCAGATCTTGAAAAATTCCCCCAGTATTTTCCTAAAAACTTAGTAGGTTGCCAACTATCTTGTGAACAACCCCCTCCTCCTAGGTAAATTTACAACAGAAAAGACACCAGACACCTGTAGAACAAAGAACAAAAGAATCAAGTACAGTAGTTCAAATGCAACTGACCAACTCTTAAAGGAAACCTACCACCAGCAGGCTTCAGAGCAGTGACTGTGCAGACCTGCTGTTCTGCAAATGCGCAGACGGCAAGCTTCACGGACGAGGGCTGCACACGGAAGACATCTGGTAGGAGGGTCAAAGAGGCTACTGGGGCGTGGACTAGCCGTGCCATGTAGCCTCAGCTCCGGGCTACTCCAAGCACCATTAGCCTCTTTAAAAAATCTGCATAATACGGAAATTAAAGATATTAAAAGATTGTGGGGACATGAGGATTAGCCCTTAAAAGGGCTATCTTCACATCCTACTGATGCACCTACCACCCAATCTACTTGTATAGGTAGATCTGTGGTGGTTGGAAAGAGGACCTCATGCAAATTAGAGGATTGGCCAGCCCCATCAAAATTGGTGGTACTTGCCGACTTATATTTGACCTTATACATTAAATGTAAGCAAAATATGGCCCTCCTGTCCAAAATGAAGTTCACATAAGAAAAGTAAGAGAATACAAAGGGGTTACAAGATACAAAAAAAGCCAAAGGGGAATAGTAGTTTATTGGGGTAAAAAGAGATTTGGGGTACAGGATTGCATTATGTGAGGAAAAAAATGCATATATGTTCCATCAACAGAGAATTGGGATGTGTTTGGAAATTGGACTATGTTGTTGGGAGGGCTGAGGGCCACACCCTTTTGTCATTTGATGCTGCTAAGAAATTTGCCTTGGTGGAATGGTCCCTCCTCTGAAGGGCCAGTTTTCACATAGAAGGCCAATTATGGTTTTCATGGATGCAAATCAGATAGGCTATTATCAGATGTTGAGGTATAGGAATTATTTGGGATATGAACCGAGTACAGGCAGTGCCCTACATAAGAACACCAGACTTACAGACGACCCCTAGTTACAAACAAACCTCTGGATGTTTGTAATTTACTGTACTTTAGCCTTAGGCTATAATAAACATCTATAACAGTTATCAAAGGTGTCTGCAAATATGCTTTATTGGTAATCCTGGTTCTTATGACAATCCAACATTTTTAAAACTCCGTTGTCACAGAGACCAAAATAAATTTGTCTGGAGCTATAATTCTAAAATATACAATTCTGACTTACATAAAAATTCAACTTAAGAACAAACCTACAGAACCTATCTTGTACATAACCCAGGGAATACCTGTATATCCATTAACTAGATGTTGTGTTTAATAAGAAGATGATTCTCAAGACAATCCAGGTTGAGATGCCTTAAATGATATTGTGATGCAGCTATCTACATGTGGCTCTCTTCAGATCAGATTTGCGCTTTAATAATTGCAAACAAAAAAAACCCCTCTAGATTAGAAAGTATGAGGTAGTGGCCCACTTACTCATCAGTGACCCATGTCTGAAATAAAATGCATTTTGCTTTTCCGTCGCTCTAAGTGCCTGTAATGCTTATTTCATTTACACTCCCCCTCGTGTCTCATCCTTATTGGATTCCTAATTCATTATCCGCTGTTGCTTTAATAATGTGGCTCCTCTCGAATTTCTATTTTTCCCTCTTGAAACTCTACCAGATATATTGACACTCAAGTGCTGGAGTGATACAAGCAATGATATTCCACAAATAGGATTCCGGCCCAATAAATACCTGCTATAGTAGATTAGTACTAGTATTTCCCATTGGCTGTCATGATTCTGCAGGCTTATCCACTGGAATAAGGTCTGCAATGAGCATCTGGTGAATTGTGTTACTTGGAATAATTAGATATAATGGTGGCCTAATCCTTCTCTAAAACGAAGGATAAAAAAGGTCCATTGAGCCCACCAGTAAAGCTCTGTTAATCCCAATAAATCCTTTCTATTTGCTTTTTTTTCCTCTTCATACTGATACAGTGTACATGAACAGATGTTCCTCTTCCCATGCGAGGTAATTACAGGGTACTCTGCAGCAGCAGAAAAGAATTGGGAACCCAATCAAATCGTGTGATATTCACGTTTCCGACAAATGCTCTTCAAATCTGTACAGTGTGACAGCTAGAAATTTCCCCGTGGGCCTGACTTCTTGGGATACTTCAGAAACCTGTCCCCTCTAACAGAGTTGCAGTTACAAAACACTGAGAACGACGTACATGACAGGGAAGGAAATAGGATGTTAGATAGATGTGTAATCTTATAAGTTCACTGATGAAATCAGCAGTATACACCTTAGATAGATATAACACCATGCAGGGAATCTTTTACATCCTATTCTTACTCCCATGCAGCTCCGGTATAGTGCACAGTCTGCATGAATTATGTTAAGGTCTCCTAGAATACTAATGTAACTACTAATATAACTGTTCTTCATCTTGACTATGGGTAAGATGCAACAAATCATCACTATATGTATGTAATGTCCTCAAAGCTAATGGGTCCTGGTGACCTACATAATACACTGACCTGATCAAAGGTTTCACTTTTTTGCAATCAAAGCAAAAAATAAAAAAAGCAAAAATAAATCAATTAAAGTACTTTGCATCTACATGTCAAATCAAAATGTATTTTTCATCCCCATGGTAACTAACTGCAAAGAAACTGTGTGAAGGTTGATTTTTCAGTCACAAGTTTTATTTTATATATATATATATATATATATATATATATATATATATATATATATATATATATATATATATATACACAAAAGAAGGAGAGTCTGAAGCAGCACAGGCAGGCGAGGGTGCAGCAGCCGTAGGACCCTTGGCTGGGGTCCGTCAAGATATTTGTAGGAAAGAGGCAGCACTCCAAAGTACGTGGAAAAGGGTGAAGCTTTTATTCCATGTGCAACGTTTCGGCGTTGTGGCACGCCTTTTTCAAGCATGAAGTGCAATTTTTATTGTATGTATAAATATAAATGTATTGATTTTTATTGTGTATCATATTTATTGTCACTATGTACCTTGACCAATCAGCTACCTGCTTGGTCCTTAAATGTTTGGACATGCACATTGCACTTCATGCTTGAAAAAGGCGTGCCACAACGCCGAAACGTTGCACATGGAATAAAAGCTTCACCCTTTTCCACGTACTTTGGAGTGCTGCCTCTTTCCTACAAATATATATATATATATATATATATATATATATATATATATATATATATATATATATATATATATATATACACAGTATATATAGTGAATAGGGGGAAAGGGGTTGTCCTAGAGATATAAAAAATAGCAATGTGGCTTGGGGGCTGCATAAAAAAATGTACTTACCTCCTCAGTCCCTCCGGTGTCCCAGTCGGAAGCTGTCTGAACACATCTTCTGTTCCCCCTGTAGACGAACAGGGGGACCGAGCAGGTAAGTACAAGTTTATTTTTTATGCAGCCACCCTTCTCACTAGCCACACCTCTATTTTTACATCTCTCAACTAACCCCTTTAAAATAAAGATGCAAGTCCAGCCCATAAAGGGAATCTGTCATCAGACATTGGCCTAATAAACCACAACCAGTATGTTTCCAAGCAGCTGAGCAGCTTCTAGATCACTTTCTTCCATGGCCTGGTGCGGTGGCATCATCCAGAAAATCAACTTTGAAGTGAGATGTAAATTAGTTTTATGAAGTCAAGGAGGCAGAGAGTTTAACACTGCAGTCAAGCTTTTCTTGCCTTTGAACGGCCACTTCACTGTAATTATGGTTCTGTGTCCAGGGACATCATTGATCAGATCTTCTTATTTCTGGTTTATGATGTGAAACCATGGGAGGAGCTGTTCAGAGGCAGGGAATGCTTAGCTTCAGTGTTAAAATCTCAGCCTCCCTGACTTAATACAACCAATTAACATCTCACTTCAAAGTTAATTTTCTGAATGATGCCACCAAGCTGGGCCATGAAAGAAACGTGATCTAGGCCAATTTCTGATGAAAGTTACAGTAGAATCAAAGTTGGTGCCAATTAGTGACCATTGAGAAAAATAATCCTTTCAGACTCCAAAATGGCAGTCATTTGCTTGTAAATATCAATATCCCCATCAAGTATCTAGTGAGTAATTTATCATTAGGGAAGAGAGAACTCAAAATGCAATGTTTGGGTCTGCCGAATATATTGCAGGTTCGGGTCATCAAATACAACTTTAGCCAGAAGTTCAGGCTTAGTGTTTGGGTTCAACACCCACTGGTAACACCAACTATCATTGCTGGCACCGTTTGCAGGTAAATACATCCTTCCCCAATGATGTCATAGGGGCATTTAAAGGGTTAACACCAATCCCGGGTGTTACAAGTGGGTTCAGTTACCTGAAGCTAACTTTTGTTCAAGGTTCAGCTGAACTTGACAAACTCGAATGAGTCCGCTTATCCCTACTTTTTTCTTTTTGGTATTGAGCTCCCTAGTCTACCTGCTCTTACAGAAAATAATCCCTGCATATAAATGGGTAAACTATATTTACCCTATTGTCATTGTTACCGGCCTAGGATTAAAAAGTGCATTACAAAGACCTGTTCAAACTGAACAACCCTAAGTTTTAGAAGCAATCTTTGGACTCTAATCCACCTATTCTCTTAATAATCACAGTTGTCCTTTTCCACACTGTTCTAGTGCAGCTATGTTCATCTTATACACATGTAGCCACATGATTACACACGTTTGTGAAATGTTACAGAATATGATGGTGCTATATAAAGATTATTATTAGCCAAAATCATACACAATATTCCATGTGTAGTTTGAATATTGATTTCTATAAGAACAACATTATGCCCTTAACTAGGCCTCTCTTGATCCCATATTATTATATGGCAGATATATATATGGATCATGACTTATATGTACCATATAATATTTTATGAAGGGGTGCTTGTACAAGAGCCTTGTGACCCACCAAACTGGATCCCAATAATGGCTTAAATGTTTACAAACATAATTCCCCACGTGTATCCATCCCTGTGTTCCAAGAACACCAATGCACAAAACCAGAAGTTGAAGAACCTTACTGAGGTGAGTCACGAGGCATACACACATATATATATATATATATACACTCACCGGCCACTTTATTAGGTACACCTGTCCAACTGCTCGTTAACACTTAATTTCTAATCAGCCAATCACATGGCGGCAACTCAGTGCATTTAGGCATGTAGACATGGTCAAGACAATCTCCTGCAGTTCAAACCGAGCATCAGTATGGGGAAGAAAGGTGATTTGAGTGCCTTTGAACGTGGCATGGTTGTTGGTGCCAGAAGGGCTGGTCTGAGTATTTCAGAAACTGCTGATCTACTGGGATTTTCACGCACAACCATCTCTAGGGTTTACAGAGAATGGTCCGAAAAAGAAAAAACATCCAGTGAGCGGCAGTTCTGTGGGCGGAAATGCCTTGTTGATGCCAGAGGTCAGAGGAGAATGGGCAGACTGGTTCGAGCTGATAGAAAGGCAACAGTGACTCAAATCACCACCCGTTACAACCAAGGTAGGCAGAAGAGCAGCTCTGAACGCACAGGATGTCGAACTTTGAGGCAGATGGGCTACAGCAGCAGAAGACCACACCAGGTGCCACTCCTTTCAGCTAAGAACAGGAAACTGAGGCTACAATTTGCACAAGCTCATCGAAATTGGACAGTAGAAGATTGGAAAAACGTTGCCTGGTCTGATGAGTCTCGATTTCTGCTGCGACATTCGGATGGTAGGGTCAGAATTTGGCGTCAACAACAAGAAAGCATGGATCCATCCTGCCTTGTATCAATGGTTCAGGCTGGTGGTGGTGGTGTCATGGTGTGGGGAATATTTTCTTGGCACTCTTTGGGCCCCTTGGTACCAATTGAGCATCGTTGCAACGCCACAGCCTACCTGAGTTTTGTTGCTGACCATGTCCATCCCTTTATGACCACAATGTACCCAACATCTGATGGCTACTTTCAGCAGGATAATGCGCCATGTCATAAAGCTGGAATCATCTCAGACTGGTTTCTTGAACATGACAATGAGTTCATTGTACTCAAATGGCCTCCACAGTCACCAGATCTCAATCCAATAGAGCATCTTTGGGATGTGGTGGAACGGGAGATTCGCATCATGGATGTGCAGCCAACAAATCTGCGGCAACTGTGTGATGCCATCATGTCAATATGGACCAAAATCTCTGGGGAATGCTTCCAGCACCTTGTTGAATCTATGCCACGAAGAATTGAGGCAGTTCTGAAGGCAAAAGGGGGTCCAACCCGTTACTAGCATGGTGTACCTAATAAAGTGGCCGGTGAGTGTATTATATATATATATATATATATATATATACACACATATATATATATATGGATCAAGACATCTTATGGAAATATCATGGTTACTACATATGGATATTAAAATCCGATTCAATGGGGGACCGACCAGCTCTTGGAAAGGAAATACATATTTAAATTTGTTGCGCTGTTCAGATATATTTGTGCTGGCAATGCAATTTTCAGTCCCTCAGACCAAAATTTGTCTCTAGCTCCAGAAATATGTCTAGCAGCTATGTACGCTGTCTAGGGGCGCAGCAATGGCCGCTGCGGGCAATACAGACGTGGCTGACCTCGTCCGACAGCTTGTCCAGTCTGAATTAGATGCCAGGAGGACAGGCAGTAGACATCCTTATGTTGGGAGTGTTTTGGCTTCTGAATCCCAAGAGCCATCTACATTTTATAGACCGTCGAACAATTAATCCCAAATTTATTAATTGCAGTGGAATGTAGTTTGATTTTAAACGCCACTTTTCAAAATAATGTTCCCTGCAGTCCGGGTACGCTAGCATAATAGCACAGTTTTGTGTCCCTGCTAGACCAAATTTCTTTTGCTCTAGTTTAAAGCGCCTAAAAATGGCTGTGACACATTAAAAGACATCTATCACCTGATAAAGGATAGTAAACCAAACATTGAGACATACTGGTGTGTGCCCCCTCTGGCAGGATCTGCTGTTCTTTTAGCTTCTTATGTCCTAGTTTTTAAGAAAAAAAAAGCTTTAAAATTATGCAAATGAGCCTGAGGGGCTCCAGGCTCCATTAAATCCTATGGAGCCTGGAGCCCCTCAGGCTCATTTGCATAATTTTGACGCCCTTTTTTTCTTAAAAACAAGAAATAAGAAGCAAAAAGAAGAGATGATCCTGCCAGAGGGAGCACACACCAGTGCGTTAGTGTGCTTGGTTTACAATCCGTGATCTGTTCTTTAATTGTGTCTGAGTTTCCACTCTGCCAAAAACACCCTATTTCTGAGCTAGTGGAGAAAGTAATTTTAGAATTAAATTAGAATATAACAACAATATATGAAAATGGCTGTGTAATAAACAGATGACAGATTTTACATCTGATGGATTTACAATATGGCAGTGGTAAGCAGGAATAGCGCAACATGTCTTTTGAATCCGAAAAGTAGAGGCAAGTAATTTTTTAATTAAAAAAATGAAATACATTTTTATGCCCCCAGTTATTTTTAAGCAATCGACCGCCAAACATTTATGGGATATTCTTCAATGCATGTCATTAGAAGTTATGGCAAGGGCTGCATTGTTGGAGAGGAGAAAATTCTTGGAAGGAATACACATTTTTCTATTAACCTTCTTCTGACTGCAAGATAATAAAACAAAATAAAATCAAATATGCCTATCATGAACAGCTTAGATCTCATCTTAGGGCAGACAGATGGGGTGTTGATAGCAATAGTGTCTGAACATATTGGCATTATACATATTCTGCAATCAGACATGAAAAAATCTTTAAGTGGAGCGAAACACCAAAGGTTGTGTTAATCAGTATTACACTGACTAGTCCGCACAGCGCTGGCGCTCCACAGTCTGCTGCTTTGTGCTCAAATGCCTGGTGGAACACAGCAGCGGCATCGTCTGATCCTGACAGAAAATCTCATTAGGAGGCAATAAACTCTAAGCTTCAGCAACAGGTGTCGACAAGAAGAAAGTGTAAAGGGAAAGAAAGGAAACGCTCTCAACACACAGGAAACATGTTCAAATTACTTCTTAGATACTCTGTCCCCAAACAGCAGCTGCAGAGACAAACCACAAGTTTCCAGTAATGGTGTTTGCAAAGTCCAGAGAATGCAGAGCTTTTAGATGTGTGAAGAAATCCCGCTCCGGCAGCCCTAATGTAATGTCAAATGTTACAGCGGAATACATCTTTGAAAGATTTGGAAATGTTTTTCACTTAGATTTTTCTAATGAGAGTTTTGGAATCTCGTTGAAGCCAGGAAAGAAACATTTCATTTTGTTGAATCGGGGGTTTAACACACAGGTTTTAAAAAACAGATAAACCTACATGCAGGTGGTAAGAAAGCAAATCAAAGAAAAAGGTTTCCGCTTTTATATATACATTATTACACCAAGGAAAAAGCTCTGTCACTTCTTAACTGTCCTAAATTTGCCAGGACCATTTCTGATATTTTAGAAACACTACCAGGTATTTTGGACATTTTTGCAAAACCATGCACTCCGTTTATGGCAGAGACTGGGAAGTCTGAGGATGGAACCTGAATGTTCTTATTTTGTTATTAGTAAAGCTTGCAGTTTTGCCAACTCATACGGTCTCCAGTGTGGCCAGACTTTTACCTAACACTAGACCCTCGAAATGCAGCGGAAAAAAAAAACTAAATTTGGAGGCTAGTAGGGTTAAGGAAAGAGAGGCTCAAGGAAATCCAATTCATCACCGCGCACAGACATGGATCTCATATGGTTACAATGGATTCTTTTAAGAAGTGCAGTAAAAATGTGGGATAACTAAAACGTTCAATACCAGATCTTACTACTGGGTAAAAGAAACGTAAATGCATGAATGATAAGGGCCACAAAAGAAATTTAAAAGGGACCTGTCAAGGCAATTTTGGGACGATAAAGTGGCCAGAAGACCTTCATGGACGTGTGGTTTAGTGGCCAGCTTTAAAAACTCAAATACTATCCTTACCAAGAGATGGGTAAGATGAGCCACATCTGAGCCATCTCTGGCTCTCCCAAATGAAACCTGCAAAGCTTCATGTGTAAAGCACCGGGAGGTGGGGACCCAGTTGAGCATGAGTGTGTAAGCTGGGAAGCTAAACCACCAGTCCATTAAGGTGTGTGCATTGTTAAGTGTCCCAAATACACCTTTACCAGGGAGATTCACAAGCCTTGAACTTCTGTGAATAAAAATTATTTTCTTCCTTTCAATGAGTTAGGTCATTCAATCTTCATATTTATAAATACCATTTTCAGATATTTTGCATTAAACCATAGTTTTTGGAAAAATAAGCATTTTTCCTTTGCAAAAGAGAACACAAATAACATATGCTTAGAGAATATTACATTATTCTGTACTTCATGCACATGTAAAGGATCCTTTGAGATCTTCGTGCACTTACATGTCATCAGTTATTTCCCTACGTGGGGCTGATGTACAGTATAATTCTTTGCATTTTTAATGTGAATAAATATTTATTTGTGGTTATTTTCATATGAATAAGCTGCTGTGTGCTGTCTGCACTGCAGAGAATTAGCAGTGCCTCTGCTGCCACCTAGTGCCCAGACAGAGCTAAGCAGGAGTAGATGCACCCTCTTTTCCTGGGACTTTTCTGGGTATATGGTGTAATACAACCTGTGTCTGTATACCATAAGTTGTGCCATTTATATTTTATATAATTAAACAAATCCTCCTACCAGCTCACAGCTAGTTCGTGCGCTTTCAGAGTGTTGCTCAAATTGTATCCGCTGGTTTTAAGGAGATGGCTAGTCTTCTCTTTCAGTTGAGCCAAAAGAGGGTTCACCCTGTTGTCCGGAGGAAACTCAGAATCCTGAAAAAAGAATGTGTAAATAGAAGGTTAAAAATTCTAAAATTCCACAAACAGAGAAAATATTGCACAATATAGTTTAGTGTATACAGTATTTAGGAGGAGTTTATATCTGTGGAGCCTTGGACACAGGTTCCAGCATAATTTTCTCAGAAAAATCATAAATTATGGAATCCAAACAACGATACCATTAAATCATGTGATTTAGCAGTGTGTCAGTCTTTCAGCTTTTCTGCTCCTATGCAAAGAGAGCAAAATACCAGAAATGATAAGGCCTATAACCCAGCAGACTCCTCGTGGGCGGGCCTTTGGCTGGATGGTGTCCTTATTATAAGAAACATAGGGCATGAATCCCATTATTATTATTATTATGGTCCAAAAATTAAGATCCAAGTACATCTTTTTTACCAGATTTTTTTAATCAACTTTTTTAGAATTCTGTCAATGTTTTTTATTTTAATGACACAATTTTTATGCAATTGTATTTCATTTTGGAGATGGGAGAAACTAAGGACCCACTGTTAACACAAAAGAAAATCCCCCCACCTTTCTACTCAGTGAAAGACACAGTGAAAACTAATACAGTATTTAGTGCAAATCACCAAGCCAACTAGTATCCTAGCTGTCTATAAAGAAATCTCTGCTTTGGCTAATTTGTGATAGTTAATTAGAATACTCTTATCCATGAAGAATGTCTGTAATTAAACACTATGTACATCTTTGGGGACATTTTAAATTAACTGTATAACGTCTTATATGGGCTAAAAATTATTTCCCTAATAGGATTTCATTAAACAATGAGAAATTCCTGAGAAATTAATCCATAGCTTAATGAGCTGGCTGGTGCACCCAGGTTAAAGCCTCGACATTCTCCACCCCATAAGAAGCAGATCTGTTTTGTGAAACGCATGTAGTGACACTGAGAGGAGAGGGAAGTAATTTAGGTCACAATAGCAGTGCTCTGAGTGCTAATGACAGGACCTGGGTGCAGAAACAGCCTCATCCAGAGAATAGCTTGTAAACACAATGAGCTGAAATAATAAAGAGAAGATGGAAATCACAGGGTATTTCTCTGCAGTGCATTATAAATCTTGGTCAGGGGCATATCAGCATACCGGCTGCTATGGGGTCTGTGGGGGCACAGGGCCTGGCAATCCAGTACATAACATCCGCATGCAATTAAGCAGCAGGATGTTGTGTGCTGCTGTGTGGAACGCAGGAGGTCATCCTGACATCAAACCCAGCAGCAGGGTCCCTCGTCCTAAAAGGGCCCCCTGCTAGTGGACTCCTGTGGGGAGAAGTTGCTGCTGCAGACTTAGGCCTGAATAAGATGCATCAGCATTCGGCTTAATTTAAGACTGCACTATGACCCTGCTTTTTTCCTCCTTCTATTTATTTATCTATATATATATACACACACACACACAAAGTATATATATTTATATATACACTCAGCGGCTGCTTTATTAGGTACACCTGTTAATTTATAATCAGGCAATCACATGGCGGCAACTCAGTGCATTTAGACATGTAGACATGATCAAGACAATCTCCTGCAGTTCAAACCGAGCATCAGTATGGGGAAGAAAGGTGATTTGAGTGCCTTTGAACGTGGCATGGTTGTTGGTGCCAGAAGGGCTGGTCTGAGTATTTCAGAAACTGCTGATCTACTGGGATTTTCACGGACAACCATCTCTAGGGTTTACAGAGAATGGTCCGAAAAAGAAAAAACATCCAGTGAGCGGCAGTTCTGTGGGCGGAAATGCCTTGTTGATGCCAGAGGTCAGAGGAGAATGGGCAGACTGGTTCGAGCTGATAGAAAGGCAACAGTGACTCAAATCGCCTCCCGTTACAACCAAGGCAGGCAGAAGAGCATCTCTGAACGCACAGTACGTCGAACTTTGAGGCAGATGGGCTACAGCAGCAGAAGACCACACCGAGTGCCACTCCTTTCAGCTAAGAACAGGAAACTGAGGTTACAATTTGCACAAGCTCATCGAAATTGGACAGTAGAAGATTGGAAAAACGTTGCCTGGTCTGATGAGTCTCGATTTCTGCTGCGACATTCGGATGGTAGGGTCAGAATTTGGCGTCAACAACATGAAAGCATGGATCCATCCTGCCTTGTATCAACGGTTCAGGCTGGTGGTGATGGTGTCATGGTGTGGGGAATATTTTCTTGGCACTCTTTGGGCTCCTTGGTACCATATGAGCATCGTTGCAACGCCACAGCCTACCTGAGTATTGTTGCTGACCATGTCCATCCCTTTATGACCACAATGTACCCAACATCTGATGGCTACTTTCAGCAGGATAATGCGCCATGTCATAAAGCTGGAATCATCTCAGACTGGTTTCTTGAACATGACAATGAGTTCACTGTACTCAAATGGCCTCCACAGTCACCAGATCTCAATCCAATAGAGCATCTTTGGGATGTGGTGGAACGGGAGATTTGCATCATGGATGTGCAGCTGACAAATCTGCGGCAACTGTGTGATGCCATCATGTCAATATGGACCAAAATCTCTGAGGAATGCTTCCAGCACCTTGTTGAATCTATGCCACAAAGAATTGAGGCAGTTCTGAAGGCAAAAGGGGGTCCAACACGTTACTAGCATGGTTTACCTAATAAAGTGGCCGGTGAGTGTATACAAAGTAAGATTATGTGAAGCTTTCTATCAACTTCAGTGATTTATCTGTCTCATATTTTCCTGTGTATCTATAATCTAATCCTATGACTGGTGGGCAATAAGGCTCATCTTCCGATATACTGGTACAACATATGGCCAGTATGTATCCCACTGTATGGGTCCCTTTTTTTCCCCCCTGAATGCATGATTTTCCTGGTAATATCACTGTCTTTATATGGACAGTGACATGACACTCAGTAGAGGCCGGGAGGGAGGGGCTGAGGGATGCCAGACTCGCTGGCCTCCCCGAAATAAAATAGGGGTGCGAGGATTGTGGGGAAAATGTTCTGGTTCATGGGAAAGGGGGGGGGGGGTCCTGTTAAAAAAATTACTATAGGGGCTCAGAAATTTTTAACTACCCCTGCACTAGGTGGTGGTGGTAGACAGACAATCTTTATTTCTTATCAAACTGAAACATATCAGCTTAAATTAGTGTTTCTCAGTAGAACAAAGATAAAAAGTAAATCAGGCTGCTTCTCTGACAGATAGCTCAGCAAAAAGGAAATAGACGTTTAAGCCTCATGCACACAAACATTGTTTCTCACCAGTGGCGTAACTTGCCGCTGATGGGCCCCAGTGCAAAGTCTGTGCCAGCCCCCCCCCCCCCCACCCTCGACAGGTCGTATTCTTGGCCGTGTTTACAGCTCTGCTCTCATAAAAGTCTGTGAAAAAATATGGATGACATGTGTGTGTTGTCTGTATTTGTGGTGCTTTGCTAGGTAACACAATCATGTAACACTCCAAGAGGTTGGGACAAGCTACTGCTATCCTCGACAGCCTCCCGCTTATATTGTGGATGACACATGGGTGAAATATGGCGCGTTTTGGTGCCTGTACGGCAAATACTGTTGACACACAGGCCGCAAAAACGCTCAATAAAACCGATTTTTTAGCCATATGAAAAATATGTTTGTGTGGAGGAATCCTAAGGCTCCATTCACATGTCCGTCACATCCAGCTCAGTTTGTAGCCAAGTTTCATCTGTACGGACATCTGTAGGAGGGGGAACAGACACTGCTCACACCTCTCTAAATAAGAAGTTGTGCGGCCACACACAAGCAGGAATAGGACAGCAATGCACTTTTAAGGCGGCTGTGAGCTGGCTGCCATTTTTGCCACTAGCTCTTTGTCGACATTTGCGGAAAGGTGAACAGAGCCTTACAGTGAGTGTGAGAAGAACCAGTCACAGAAGAAGACACAGTTGTGATCCGAAAAAAGAAAAAGTTTTTCAGCTCACATATGAAAACGTGTAGATGGCGATTCGTGGCTGCACGGACACCTGGGTTGGGGAGCCAGAAAGTAGCAGCAAAAGAAAAATGTGTAGTCCAGCTTCCAACAAAAGGCAAAAATATACGTTAAAAATCCACTTTATTTAGAAAAAATGACATATTAAAAACATCATAGGACGTCCATGAAGAAGAAACTGACGCGTTTCGGGCGAGAAAACGCCCTTAGTCGTAGCCTACAAGGGCAGTACTACATGTGGTCATATTCGGTGCAACATATGTAAATATATTACCAAAACTTCTGTTTTTTCTTCATATGTCACCAAAAAATCTTTTTCCATACATACTCACCTTAATTGTGCTAGTGACCATGTCGTATATCTAGCATCTTGTTCATTATGTAGTGTGCAGTATGTAGGATGCACCATCAGACCACTTAAAAAACGCATTGCTGAACATATTAGTGGTGCAACCAAACACCAACTCACCTTGTCCGCAGGTCTGTCGGGACTCTCGAAACATTTTCTAGAGATGCACCATGGCGATGTAACTACTCTATCTATCATTCCTATTGAACGCTTACCACGCCCCCGTAGAGGAGCAGATTGGACCAGACAGCTACGATCCCGTGAAGCCTTCTGGATCCTCTCCCTCCAAACAAGGTTCCCTCAGGGTTTAAACTATAAAAATGATTTAATGTATCTTTATTAATATATCATTCCTGTGGGTTACATAGTATATACGCTTGGTTTTGTCATTCTTTCTTCATGTGGACTGCTTTTGTTTTTTGCCTCTATTTGCTCCGCCTTGTTGTATCATGTGACTCCTTTTCATGCTTAAATAGTCTCAACTTATTCCATGCATTAGGCTACGACTAAGGGCGTTTTCTCGCCCGAAACGCGTCAGTTTCTTCTTCATGGACGTCCTATGATGTTTTTAATATGTCATTTTTTCTAAATAAAGTGGATTTTTAACGTATATTTTTGCCTTTCGTTGGAAGCTGGACTACACATTTTTCTTTTACAGTTGTGATCTGGTTACCCATTATCCTGCTCTGTACCGATGAGGGGAAAAAACCCTGAAAACAATGGAGAGAAATGAAATCCATTGGCTGCTGCACAACAATGAGAGTGCAGGTGTCTGCTTCTCTTTAATCTACTTGTTATGGCCATGGATTGGCTTGTTGCTGCTGTTTAATACGAGATACAATGTGTGCACAGGGATTTTTACAACCGCAGTTAACGAACAAGCTGCAGTTTACAGAAGCTAATTAAAACCGATATCACAACAAAATGCTGCAGTTGTTTTAAGCCTCATTTGCATTCTTTCCCTATCTACCTTATTAACCTTCACTATTAACAGGTAAATGATTCCAGCAAACAGATCAGTGTGAACATTCTCCCATAAGTGACTGTGATAATAAGGCTTGTCATGTTTTTTGGAGGTGTACGCACTATTCCCGGCATTAAAGGGCTTACAACACCAAATGTGGTGATACATTTTTATTCAATGTATTACCTTACCTCCCCACTGATAGAATAACCTTGATGTATAATCTTCCCTTTTAATTAATCTGTATAGCATCAGATCGGTAATGATATAATTGCCTGTTATTATCCTCACATCCATAATTCCTCCCATATTGCCCCTGTGAGACAGCACAGCGAGTGTGCATCATAATTGTTCCACTGTATACATATGTATTGTGAGAGGCCCCTGGTTGGTGCTAACACTTTGTTTTATACCCTCAATCCACTTTATTAAGAAAAAATAAAATGAACATTCATGTAGCTTGCCTTATACACAAATTACCCATTGATAGCAAAGAAATGTAGAAATTGTTTGAAGTCCTTCACCTGAAAGGCATCTTTTACATCTTCCACAGTCAGGCAAGAATCCGACGGATTCAGACTACGCGCGGGATTTAACAAAGCAATTTGTGTTGCAAGCCATGCCAAGAAGGACCTGATCAGGTAAGCAACACATGCAGGAAATCGGGCGCACAATCTTCATGAATCGTGGCAGATAGGCATTCCAGCGGACAACGCACAGCGGGGATCGCGCAGAGACCGGGTAAGTAAATGTGAATG
Source organism: Engystomops pustulosus (assembly GCF_040894005.1). Taxonomy (NCBI): domain Eukaryota; kingdom Metazoa; phylum Chordata; class Amphibia; order Anura; family Leptodactylidae; genus Engystomops; species Engystomops pustulosus. The sequence continues at coordinate 77,858,780 of NC_092418.1, read as the reverse complement.
TAAATTTAAGAGAGGGCTGTCAATCAATCTACAGAACTATCCTCTGAAAACCCATACAGAGAAATCTGTCATTCAATCAACAGGACCGCCCACTGCACAATCATATAGAGAAGGCTGATAATCAGTGAACAGAACCTCACAATGGACACTCATATAGGGAACACTGTCAATCACTTTACAAGCCTGCCCAAATTAAACTCGTATAGAGAAGGCTGTCAATCACTAAACAGGACTGCTGACTACACACTAATATATTGTAGGCTAGCAATAACTGAACAGGAGTGCCCAATACACAATCATATAGAGAGAGCTGTCAATCATTTCATTGGAGTGCCCAATGGGGATCCCCAGGAATCAAACACTTTTACCAGTTATGTTTATGATATGCATTGATTTACTAATAGCATCTTAAAGTTTGACAGTGTAAAGCTCTTTAGTCTTAAAATGTTTCAGATTTATCCAAGAGTCTGATACCCCCCATTCATCAGCACTTGAACCCAAAGTAAGAGTGTAAGAAGTAGAGGTACTATGTATTCTAAAACATTAATTAGAAACTATGAATTTCTACTCATTTCACATAACACAATAGACTTGTGTTGGTAAAAATTTTAACTGAGGGGTCAAAGGCTCGTTCCATCCAATCCCTGCATTAATCATGATTAACCCAGATAATCACTTGCATCACCCTGTGTAAGAAATAAGACTTTATGCAACTATGATAACAAAGAAATACTGAAAGTTGTCACTTCAGTGATGCCAGAATACTGGAAAGTTTTCTGACAAGACTCCTTGAGGACTCATGTGAAAAATATTTTCATCATTGCAGGCTCGGAAACTCATTTGCAAAAATGAACCTTATGTTCTTTAAAAATGTGCAAGACTCAATCGGTAAAAAGCGGTGTGTTAATATGTACGTGGCTCTCTGGGACCTCATACACAATACAATTATACAGGAAATTATTAATGTGCCATGTAAAGGGTCTTCTTGTGGATTCTCATCGGCTCCTGAGCACAAAATGAGAATTTTAAAAGAGTTCCTTGTGGCTTTGAGTTTCATACATCAATATACTGTGGAATGTAACAACTGTAAAATAAATAGCATTTTCTTAATGCAAGTTCTGGCTTTTTTTTAACCACGAGTTGAACTCTTTCAATAAAACAAATCATTTATACTTGTGTGGTTTTCATAGTGACTTGCTTCATTCTTAATTACACACTGCCTGCCAACAATACGTACCCCTCTGATATATATAAGCCAATCCGCCAGAGACAATAGGCCGTCTCCACATGAACGTCTTCGGCCTGCGGAAAAGGACTTGTGTGGTGTTACAATCACATGGACCGAGCACACTGCAATGGAATCCAGGATTGAAACGCTCACCAAAGGGCTCAATACTCAAAACAGACTATTGTCCCTGTATTCATTCCCATGGTTCCATGGTCAGAAGCAGTCCAGTTTCTTGCAACAGTGGCTCTGGATCCATGGCAGGACACATATTGGACAACAGGTCAGTGTCTTTCCTTCCGCTGAGCACCTGGAAAATGTGATGGCACAGGCTTGGGCATGTAATGTAGGTGACGTCTGTGTAGTGGAACTCAAAATTTTGGGAGCTGCTCGTGCTCATTGATGGATCAAGCCATCCTCTAAAAGAAAACCAAGCTTTATTTATTAATATGAAAACCAAAATGTCAGAAAAATAATAAGATCTATGGGTTCAAGAGACAAACAGGGAGTAGGAGGGATAGGCAAGGGGGTTGGGAGAGCGGGAAGGGGGGGGGGATGTAAAACATTATGCCCATAAACTTTTAATCATGTACACTATATGGCTTAAGGAATGTGTACAGGCGGTTCCTGACTTTAGGACACTCAACTTATAGATGATCCCTAGTTACAGATGGACCTCTCTGCCAACTGTGTCCCCTAGTAAAGCTCTTTACTTTAGCCCCAGGCTGCAATGATTAGCTGTGAGGTTTCTGTAATGAAGCTTTATTGTTAATCTTTGTTCCCATGACAGCACACAATTTTGAAAATCCAATTGTCACTGGGACAAAAACATTTTTGTCTACAGTTACAAAATATACCAGTTCTGACTTGCATACAAAATCAACTTAAGTACATACCTAAAGAACCTTTCTTGTACCCGGGACTTCCTGTATATACTGTATATATAAAACATGTTTAAAAATATAAAAAAGAGAAAGTTACCTGTGGCCGACTAAACACCCCCACTGGCAACTCTGACCTCCTGATTGGCTGGACCATCAGGATTTGTCCATGTGTGAAAAGCCAAGCCATCCCTACTCTTAAGTACATGCCATGTTATTGCATGTAGTCTACATAAAGTCCACCATTTAGCCCTTCTTGCAGAAATGTCATTGTCCAGATGCTACAGATTAGATGAGGAGTGGAAATGTACTATCTTTTCATAAGTCACTTAGTATAGGCAGAAACAATGATAACCTAATCTATGTGAACAAGTCATGGCTAACTTAGGAAATAAATTTCCTGACATTGAAATTCAATGAACGTATGTCAATAGTAATATTGTTTTCCATGCAATGGCTCAATATCAGGCTCATGAATTATTTAGCATTTATAACAGAGAGGCAGTAATGAGAAGCCTAGCTGCCGTCAGATAAAGCTCACAGTACAGTGTCATACATCAGTGGTCAGAAAGTCAGGAAAAGATGTTCTAGCGCATTTCCTTCAAATCACCAGTGTTCAACTTAGTGACCTTCATAAGCTACACAAGAGGACAGGGAGAACATATTTTTACACTCACATCTCTTATTACTGATCCGTATTTAACAATATTAATATTGGCTCTCCAAAACATAAAATTAGAAGGTCCTGTACACATCACGTCATGTTAAATGCATTTGCTGGGAAGAGCTCTACGTTTATTATATATGTTAATTCAATATCCACCTGTGCTGCCGGCTAATACAGTTCGTTAGGAAAGACTTAAAGGGGTGCAGGCGGTCCCTTACTTAAGAACACATGACTTACAGACAACCCCTAGTTACAAACGGATCTCTGGATGTTGGTAATATACTGTACTTTAGTCCTAGGCTACAATAATCAGCTATAACAGTTATCAGATGTGTCTGTAATGAAGATTTATTGTTAATTCTGGTTCTTATGACAATCCAACATTTTTAAAATCCAATTGTCACAGAGACCAAAAAAATTCTGGCTGGGGTTACTTTCTGTATCAATTCCTCACAGTTTTCTAGATCTCTGCTTGCTGTCATTCTACAGAAACCTTCATTGTTTACTTACAGTGGACAGAAATCTGTCCCTGGTCATACAGGTGCACAGCTCGTTATTATCAGAGAGAGTAATTAGAGCTGTGTGACATAACGAACCTGTGTGACCATGGTCAGATTTCTATCCACTGGACGTAAGCAATGAAGACAGAATAAAGACAAAAATCTAGAAAACCATGAGGAACTGATACAGAAATGGGGATAGCCCTTTAAGTGTTGTATGAGATTTTTTTTTCCCCCAAACGGGTTTAATTCATTCAAAGGAGGCTGAAAGAGTCTCCTCATTAATACCTCAAAAGGGTTGGTTATAAAGCCCCAACAGGATCCTGTACTAGCAACCAAAAGCATAATTCTGTGATCCCCCTCGTTCTGCAACTGGTCTTCTTTTTATTTAATATGACCTCATTTGGCTAAAAATTTACTTCTGCCTATGAGCCCAAGTGGCCCTTCGGGGGAATACCTTTTAATTATTCACTCCCCATTGCAGGGTTTACTGCCCCCCTCCTGGATCCTTGGAGCCATCTGACTCTCGGCAATTCCGGTACCCGCACAGTCATCTCTGCAAAGCATGGCAACCCTTGGAAATTCCGACCGTTTATGTGTGGAAATTGCCTACAGCCGGGTGACATCACAGGCTTTCCAGAGGTGGGGAGAAGACATGCATAGGGGCTTGAATAAGTAAGAGAGGATGGAGCCCGGAGTAGTTCGATGATGCCCCACAGAGCTCCTCATAATAGTTCCAGCATAATTTTTAAGTAATATTTTAGCAAAGTGAAGCCATAGGAAATAAAAAGCTAGGGGCAGAACAAGGGGGTGCACAACATCATGTTAATGTGTTTGGCTTTTATTACAGGAGCCTGGTGATAGATTTCCTTTAAGACCCGAGTCCTGCTGCTCGGGCGTTACATGACCAGCACCAATCATGGGTCAACAAGGGGACTCCCTGTAAGGCTTTGAAAAATGCAATGACATTATTTGAATAGAAGGAGTTAAAAAGGTAACTGTAAAGTTATAATGATTTTACCAAATTATTATATGTGATTCCCCCTCTAAAAACAAATAGATAAATGTATACTTTCTGCTACTCATCCTTTTCTTTCTAAAGTTATGGCATTTTCTTTTCTAAAAGTGTTTGACAAAAATCTTTGTTAAGAGAGGTGAAGGGGCGGTGACTAATGTCTGTCTGTCTATGGCCTCAAGCTGAGGCCAGTTAGCTTGCCCACAGATCCCATTTTGGGTTTTGTTCTCTCTGAAAGTAATTTAGCATTAAATCAATTTAGTATCCCACAAGTAAATCCACTGAACACTGCACAGTGCACATACAGGATGTATATGGTGACTAGCTTGGCAGTTTCCATCACATGTAGAAGCAGGGGACATGTAATAGGTGAAATAAATCATAAGTAAACTAGTTACATGAAGTCTATAGCCTGTGCTGTGTGAGCACTAAGAGTTAATAGCTAATCTACACAGTGCAGAAAGTGCCAATCACAAGGTGGGGGAGGGGAGAAAATTATGTATAATCACACATTGGGATGGAGGGACTGATAGGGAACAGGGGAGATCTTGTTCCTCACTATCGTTTGCAGGAGACCTCTGTATCCACAGTTCTGAACACATCCAGCCCTGCTACATAAAAACAGAGAGCTCGGTCACATGACCTGCTCCTCTGTGAGCAGGGAGCAGCAGCCCATCCCCTCCCATGAAACCGTCAGATAAACAAACTACAGATAAAACACAGAGCTTATCAGCACAGGCAGAGGAAGCAGCCACTGTAATCTGAGGGGTATATCAAAGAAACTGCTGGATTTAGGTAACAAAGATAATAGGCAAAGTCGTTTTACATCACAAGAGCTATTGATTTGTGGGGGGGGACCTTTACAGTTTCTCTTTAATGAAAAGAAAACTTACCTTTTCACATAATACTGGATAAGTCAACAAAAAATAAAATGACTAAATGTGGTGTTTGCATGGAGCATGAATAAAATTTCACTCTATAAATTCATACAGCGCCATACTACCAACATATTCTCTTCTAGTTATATTATCGTAACTTTATTAAGATAGATGATTTAACTCCAATGACCCATTTGGTTTTTAACTTCTGACCTCTTTGAAGACCCTTTCTATACAGAAGCTCCACCATGTGTTGATCATTTGTAATAAGATCGTATTTTGTCCAATAATTAGGATATGGCTGATAAGAATGCCATTAAACTTTATTGCGCTTTTTTCTCCTTGTTCTTTGAACCTGCCAAAGCAAGTGAACTGGTGAACTAAAATCATATTACCAAGTCATTATTTATGGCTCACTAGCCGTATAATTGAGTGGTGGGGGAAGACCTATGCCCATTTCCCACAGTTCACATACAAAGGATGCAACAAATGAAATGTGAAGCTATTAACTAAAATAATGGCTGTTCATTTCCACAGGTCACGGCAACAGTTCTCTAGCTGAAAGGGAGAGGTGGAGTAATGGATATTAAAAGACTGTATGAAGATTGAAAGGAAACCAACACTGTGGAAGGACTTCTTGGAGGGTAGCAAGTCTTTTAACTGGTGGGAATTGTGGCTAATGGACTTCTAACATAGTCTTAATGGAGGCTGACAACCAGGCTTCATTGTCTCATAGATAAAGCAAAGGATAATAAGCATAGATAAAAGTAGGGTTAAGCCAATTGTACAGTGGTATGTCAATTTCCCTGCTATAATTACAGTTTCATTGCTGTTATGTGGGAATAGAGAGACTTCTTGCATCATACATCTCATCCTCTGCACTGTGGGTGATCCATTAAAGGGTAACCATCATTCTGAGCAAAAAAACAAACAAAATAATTCTACGCTAGGTGTCCCTGGGAATCATTCCTCAAAGTATTTTGCCTCTCAGTCCCCATTTAGTACCCTTTATGGGCAATAGCAACCATGGCTTTCAGAACTACAATCAGAAAGATTGTGGGGCTGAACCTGCCTCCTGTGACATCATCACAACCGTGTGCTGCTGACCAATATAACACACTGTATGTTCTAAATATGCAGACACCTGATCATCACAGCTACAATGTATTTCGATATCAAAACATGGGGACTAAAGAGTAATGTCATTTTAAAAAACTTTTGATATGTTGTAGATCAGGTAACTTTAAGCCCTTGCATTGGATTAGTTACACAAATCTTGCTCCTTCCTCTTCTATTCAGCACCCTTCCCCCTGATATCAGTGACTCCTCAGATGGCCATTACTAGGCACTTCTCTTCCACACTGGGCTGAATACAGAGCAACACTCAAGTGTTGCTAGGAGCTCTAACTAATGTAGTAACCAAACAACTACACTCTTATCTATCCCTACACACACTCAGATTTTCCTACACTTCCCTATATAGACATATAATCCACACAGAAGTTTTACAGTCTCCCCTCTCCCATTCATCTCATGCTTGCAGTATGAAATGACAGGAGAGGAGACACTCTCCAAGTTTTCAATCTGTTCCATCATGTGCTGTGCTGAAGTTTTAGATAGATAGATATGAGATGCATAGATAGATGATTGAGCAGATAGAAGGTGTGATAGATAGAGGGTAGGGGTTTTGTTATAAGACTTTTCTCTAGTTACACCACAAAATAAACGGAAAAAAACCAAAAAATTTTGAAAGTTTAAAATAACACTTTATTAGATCTATTAAAACAAATCCATTTACAAAGACAACATACACAGAAATGTCCTCCAATGTTCAAACAACTAAATATATATACACTCACCGGCCACTTTATGAGGTACACCTGTCCAACTGCTCGTTAACACTTAATTTCTAATCAGCCAATCACATGGCGGCAACTCAGTGCATTTAGGCATGTAGACATGGTCAAGACAATCTCCTGCAGTTCAAACCGAGCATCAGTATGGGGAAGAAAGGTGATTTGAGTGCCTTTGAACGTGGCATGGTTGTTGGTGCCAAAAGGGCTGGTCTGAATATTTCAGAAACTGCTGATCTACTGGGATTTTCACGCACAACCATCTCTAGGGTTTACAGAGAATGGTCCGAAAAAGAAAAAACATCCAGTGAGCGGCATTTCTGTGGGCGGAAATGCCTTGTTGATGCCAGAGGTCAGAGGAGAATGAGCAGACTGGTTCGAGCTGATAGAAAGGCAACAGTGACTCAAATCACCACCCGTTACAACCAAGGTAGGCAGAAGAGCATCTCTGAACGCACAGTACGTCGAACTTTGAGGCAGATGGGCTACAACAGCAGAAGACCACACCGGGTGCCACTCCTTTCAGCTAAGAACAGGAAACTGAGGCTACAATTTGAACAAGCTCATCGAAATTGGACAGTAGAAGATTGGAAAAACGTTGCCTGGTCTGATGAGTCTCGATTTCTGCTGCGACATTCGGATGGTAGGGTCAGAATTTGGCGTCAACAACATGAAAGCATGGATCCATCCTGCCTTGTATCAACGGTTCAGGCTGGTGGTGGTGGTGTCATGGTGTGGGGAATATTTTCTTGGCACTCTTTGGGCCCCTTGGTACCAATTGAGCATCGTTGCAACGCCACAGCCTACCTGAGTATTGTTGCTGACCATGTCCATCCCTTTATGACCACAATGTACCCAACATCTGATGGCTACTTTCAGCAGGATAATGCGCCATGTCATAAAGCTGGAATCATCTCAGACTGGTTTCTTGAACATTACATTGAGTTCACTGTACTCAAATAGCCTCCACAGTCACCAGATCTCAATCCAATAGAGCATCTTTGGGATGTGGTGGAACGGGAGATTCGCATCATGGATGTGCAGCCGACAAATCTGGGGCAACTGTGTGATGCCATCATGTCAATATGGGCATATAGTGCCATATGTATATATATATTAAATAGATCACAGTAACCTGTATAGAGATATTGAAGGTATAGTCCTCAGAACAGGTATAGTCCCTCCCCTCCATTTTGCTGATTGTAGTTCTTTTTAGAGCTGTAAACCATGGTTGCTATTGGCAAAAAAGGTACTAAATGGGGTCTGCATGGTAAAATACATTAAAGAATAATTCCCAGGGAAGCCTGCAGCAGAATTATGTTTTTTCTCAGAATGACGGCTACCCTTTAACCCCTTAGCGCTCTGCGCCGTAGCTCTACGGCGCAGAGGTATAAGGGATGTATGAAGAGGGCTCACGGGCTGAGTCCTCTTCATACAAAGGTGGGGGTTTTTGCATTTTGCAGAAAACCCCCACCGCTAATAACCGCGGTTGGTGCTTGCACCGATCGCGGCAATTAACCCTCTCAACGCCGCCGGCAAAGTCGCCGGCTGCGTTTAAAAGACGGCGGCACGCAGGCGCCACCATCTTTTTTACGATCACCGCGACCCCGAACGTCATCGGGGGGCGGCGATCGGTTACCATGGTAGTCTCGGGTCTTCTTTTGACACGAGGCTACATGGCTTATGCAGGTTCGTTACAATGAGCCAGTGGCTCATTGTAATGTATGACCTGCAAAAATGCCATATATTGCAATACTGTAGTATTGCAGTATATGGTAGGAGCGATCTGACCATCTAGGGTTAATGTACCCTAGATGGTCTAAAAAATTGTGGAAAAAAAAAGAAAAAAAAAAAAGTTTAAAAAATAAAAAAAATTAATAAAATATAAAAAATTCAAATCACCCCCCTTTCCCTAGAACGGATATAAAACATAACAAACAGTAAAAATCACAAACATATTAGGTATCGCCGCGTCCCAAAATGCCCGATCTATCAAAATATAAAAACGGTCACGGGCGGCGGTGACCTCCGAGGCGGGAAATGGCGCCCAAATGTCCAAAATGCGACTTTTACACCTTTTTACATAACATAAAAAATGAAATAAAAAATGATCAAAATGTCGCACAGACCTCAAAATGGTAGCATTGAAAATGTCGCCTCATTTCGCAAAAAATGACCCCTCACACATCTCCGTGCGCCAAAGTATGAAAAAGTTATTAGCGTCAGAAGATGGCAAAAACATTTTTTTCTTTTTTGTACACATTCGTTTAATTTTTGAAAATGTATTAAAACACAATAAAACCTATATAAATTTGGTATCACCGCGATCGCAGCGAACCAAAGAATAAAGTAGGCGTGTTATTTGGAGTGAAGAGTGAAAGTCGTAAAAACTGAGCCCACAAGAACGTGACACACGTGCGGTTTTTTTTCAATTTTTCCACATTTGGAATTTTTTTTCAGCTTCGCAGTACACAGCATGTTAAAATAAATAACATTACGGGAAAGTAAAATTTGTTACGCACAAAATAAGCCCTCACACAGGTCTGTACACGGAAAAATGAAAAAGTTATGGATTTTTGAAGTTGGAGAGCGAGAAATGAGCCGAAAAACCCTGCATCCTTAAGGGGTTAAGGGCTTTTCCCTGCAATCTACAGGACAGGGATAAATGTCTGATTACTGGTGTCCAACCACTGGGAAACTTAGCAATTACAAAAATGGGTGCAGCAAGTACCCCTTATGTGCCAAGTGAATGCAGGTTTGGCTAGAGCTCTGGTCACATCTAGAAGAATCTCAGAAGGTCAATCTCCAAGAAAAATATAATTTGTAAACGGCCAAACATAATGAAATAAATAAGTGGAGCATTTGTGTTTATGTTATGTGTACATACATATGCATGTTCAGTAAGCTGAATTTCTATGCAAGTCAGAACAAGTATATTTTGAAAGTGTAACTTTTAAAGTGTTTTTTTTTTCAATTTTCAAAATTAGTACTCGATTTAGGCTATTAGAACCTGTCACCAGCTAAAAATGACATTACTTGTGACAGGTTCGCTTTAAGTTGTGGACTCCCTGTATATACATACCTTTTGGCATTGCCTGGCAAAAAGTTTAAAAAAACACTTAGACCTGTAGAAAAATATTCTTAAACTTCAACCTTCTCTACCTTCCCAGATTTCCTCTTCATTCATATGCATATTTCTCATTCTAAATTCAATCTGTCCATTGCTATACAGTAGTACATCAGTTTAATGTCACACTCCCACAGAGAGCTCTGTGTCCCATCTCACGCAGCAGCATGTGTTGGCCGCATTTCCTTCTATAGGAATTATTTTCTTAACACCATCTTGGCAGCAGAGATGGAGCCATGCTGCAGATATCTCTCTGGGCGAGAGGGGATGAATTGAAATGGAAAATTAAATTTTTTAATTATTTCCACCGGACAACTACCTGATCCTTGGTGTTAATAGGTAAAATCTCTTTTTACAAAGCTTATGTAAAGGCAGTCTCAGGGTTATGTACAGGTTCTGTAGGTTTGTTCTTGAGTTGAATTTGTATGTAAGTTGGAACAAGCATATTTTTTAAGGGTAACTCCAGCCAAGTTATTTTTAGTTCCTTGTCGCATTTGGATTTTAAAAATTTTGGGTTGACCTGGGAACAGGGATGAACAATAAAGCTTCACTGTGGACACCTTATACTTGTTCATTGCAGCCTGAGACATAAGTTCAGTAAATTACCAGTATCCAGAGAACTTCCCCAGAGGTCACAGTGGTAAGAGGTCCATTGGTAACTAGGGGACATCTGTAAGTCGGGTGTTCTTAAAGAGGTATTCTAATGCATATATGCATCAATATGCATCTTGTAAATCTCATCATCTCTGGTCTCATCCCTCTGTCCTAGTGTCAGCTCACAGAACTGGTTCATGAAGTGTCTGCTCACACTCTGGGATTTTACACTGATCATCACTGAGTAATAGGAGCTAAAACAAAATTAAAACAGAGTAAAATTGTAAAGTAAGGGGTTAAAAACGCTTACTGTGTAATTTGAGACTTTTTGAGACCCATTAAATCGGGGAATGTCTGTATACAGTTCTTACTTTTATTAATACTACGGGTAGTATATAGGCAAGTACTTCATTCTATACTCTGTCTTTATACCCTTCATAGGATCTGCACAGCAGCAAAATGGCCAAAATATTTTTTCCAAGTAATATTCAATATGTTCTTAAAGCTTGGTCAGTTTAACAATAAAACTTTTTTGCCACATTTGCGCCACTCAGGATACTCTTCCAAAACTTCATAAAATAATAGCTTAAATCTATGTCCTCTCCAATTATACTTCTGAAGGGAGATCATAACTGGTGCACCCAGAACCTTTTCTCTGCCCCAAATTCTGTTGATCTTACATAAAGCTGCATAGTCTGTATAGTCCACTTTATCATTATATCCTTACCAAAATGAATAATGTAAACCTTGGAGTGGATGTTTATGTATGGATGTATTATGTGAACAATTATTTATGCAGCCATGCAAGATCCCTATGGTAATGCTGAACAAGGTTACAGGATAAGTAAGAAGTGTTGTCATATTGAACCCATCGTGTTCTAATGTATCATGTATACTAACTGGCTTATTAAAAATGTATTGCAGTCAATTTTCTTCAAATATAATTTCATAAAATAAAATATTAAAGACTAGAGGTTATGTGCACTTGTACAGATTTATGCTTTATCTCCATCCTTAAAAATTAACTATAACTAAAAAAAAAATTTGCTGAAAATATGGATCCTTGCTTACTCTTGTAACAGAAAGCATTAAAAGTTTCTTCCTCAGTATTGCTTTTTTTTGCAGAAATTGCATTAAATAAAATATGGAATGGAGTCTTGCATCCAGTGACAAAACTGGGTTCAACTTCTTAATTTGAAATAATTCCCCTCCCCCCCAAAAAAAATGCTACCAACATTGATTACAGGATGTTATGTTGCAGACCTGGCACCACCACTGATCTGTTGTTAACGGTAGGGCACTTATTCTCTAGTTTCCTTGTTGGTCATCATCATGGCATGAGAAGGCACATCGTTACAGGGCACACATTGGAAGCAATGATCATCCACCTTTTTGTTGATGTTTACATATCAATGTATCTTGGTCATAAGGTCAAATTAACAACATATTCTACACTTTACAGAAGTTGTCATCATGGACTTACCTATGTTGTTGTAGTGTTTTTTGGGAAGAAACTGATGTACGCAGAGGAAACCCATAAAAACTTGGGGACAATATAAAACTCCAAACAATGTGGAGAACAGGATGATTACCACCAAGAATCTGAATAAAGCATTAGATTTTATTTTTGGTGCGAAGACCTTTCTTTTTCCTTAATTTCTGCTTTGATCAGAGGAATTATTTTTGGACAATAAATTTCATATGTTTCTTATATTTCGAATAACAAAAACGCTGTACCACATTTAGGGCTCATTCTCATGGCCCCCATAGACTTCTATGGCTCCCAGTAACAGTGTGGTGAGCACACGGTGTGTCAACGTACCGCCACCGAGTCAGACACTTATCTGCCAATGGAGATAGGAGGGGTTCACCCCTCCATCCTCCTCCTCCCGTCCATGTGCTCGCCCAGGAGCCAGTCCGGGCAAACACATGGCCATCTAAATGTACCCTAACTAATAAGAGAATATAAATTAAGATAATCTGGTTTTTCCACTGATTTACGTTATTTACTTCATCAGCTACAGGCGGGAGGGGGAATTATTTGTCAGGCTGTACAAACTAATGAAGCAGGCTGTCAGTCAGGGAAGATGAAATTAATGAATTATGTGTAAATCTGGATTTAAAGGCAGCCTGGTTGTAATGCAGAGTGTAATCACAATCCCTGTTATACTGAATGGTAAAAGGCATTTATGCTTTATAAATAAATTAGATTAATAGACGCTGGACTTGCCCACATGTAACGGTACAGGGATGATTTGTGAATCTGGGGCTCTAGTTAATACCCTTAAGGTAGAAAACAGCCTGCGGCGAACAATGTCTTTCATTTGACCTTTGCCTGCTGGGATGGACGTGCCTTACGGAATAGAAATCCTCCAGTAAGCTTGTTCTATCGCAACCCTGAACAGTAATTTATTCACTTTCACAGACTGGGGGTTGAAGATATATGGAATGGAGTAAACAGCCGGATTTCTGCTGCATTTGGAATTTCAATTTCCCTTTGGACAGTTGTCAATAAGCACAGTTATATTAGATAGGACAGCTCCAAAATAAAAGGTTGAAGAATCTTCTGCAATTGTTTTAAGACAATGTGCCAGAGCAATATTCGGCAGCAGTACAATAAAAATAAACAGATATTGGGGTGACTGCGAGGTCGGAATTAAAACTATAACATTCTATAAAAGCAAAGCACTTCCAAATGAATGGGAGAATTGCATTGCTTCACTTCATTAAAGGCTTATTTGATAAAACAGAAACAATATAGAGTTTTGAACGGTTCCAATAAAACACTCATACAGATAGTTCGGGTTAAAAGAATACTCCATTAGACGAACAAGCACTCTTCAACAATTACAACTGGGGATGAAAAGACTAAGCAAAACATCTAAAACACCAACAGAAATTAGTTATAGCTATTTATCTTCACATAAAAAGCTCCGGTAATTAGCGCTTCAATAGCTACAATTTACTACTACAAGAACAATTTACTGGGAAGTGTATGAGAACACAAAAGAAATTATTACATAAAAATATAACAAACTGAAAATATGGAAACATGTTCACAGTATCATTAAAGGGATTGTCCAATTACCACAATGTTAATAGTAATGGTGTAATGGATGTCATATACAGGAATGTCCAGTACTGATCCTCTCTATTAACCAGTTTTGTAATCGTGGGTCCCACTCAGGAGGACATGGCTCGTCCGTATTTTCAGTGAGCCGTAAACCTCTAAGATTATAACAACAATACTTTGTCAGTGGATATTTTATTTTTGTGACATAAAGCCTTCGAGAGAGTTGCCAGCATATCAATATACTGCATTTGTTTCAAGAGAATTCTCCAAACATTCTAGATTTTTTTAAAGCCAGAAGATTAAAGGGGTTGACTAGTTTCTGAAAATAAATAATGAAATGCAGCACATTTTTCTAAAATACTTTGTAAATCAGTTCCTTGGAGTTTCAAAGATCACTGCTTGTTGTCATTCCATAGGAAGCTTCATTGAACAAGCCCTAAACAAACTAAAATTGATAAATACCACAAGACATTTATATATCTCACCAGCACTACTACTATACACCTTATAACAGTGTGAACCTAGTGTATAGCTAAAGAATACAGTAGATCCTAACATTTTACTTACCCATTGTGACTAAGGTCCCTTGTCCATGAACTAATTTCTTGTATGTGTCTACAGGACAGACTCGGACAGAACATAAACTCGCTGATAAGGTTATTGGGCTTTGCACAGTCCATTGATACAATCCTATCATTGAAAATTGCTGCAAGCACTACTCTGATCCGTGACTTCAAGATGGCACTAGGATGCGGGCACGTGTTTAAGGAAGAAGATCAGAGATGTGAAAATCTGACAAAACACTAGGACTCAAATATGATCAAAGTCTGATCAATGTTCAAACAGAGACTCAGCCCACCATTGATTGCCCTTAGCTGTTCTCCAAGGGGCACTGTATCGTTCCCAAAGCCAGGCACTCCCAAAGGAGTATTCTGGCATTTGTAGGATTGACAGATGATCTTCCATTTTCAAGTTCATTGCAGATCTTCAATTGTGACAAATAATCACTGCAGTGCAATTGATGCGTCTCGAATGTAAAGGTCTTAGAACTAGTCAGGACCAAGACTTTAAACAGTTAAAACGCGTTGGCCGCACTGCTCTCTTGTATGCTGTACATGTATTTTAAGTACTTGTGATAATGGAAGATCATCTGTCAATCCTTGAAGTCCGGGAATACTCTTTCTTTTCCAAACTCCAATTTTACAATTTGACACACAACTTTTACTTTGAATAATCATTTAGAAAAGTTGAAGCATACAAGGAATCGTACAGTATATAAAACAGGACTGATACACATCATACCACTGCCCACTAAGAATGACAAACACATTAAGAGTGAATGTCATATGAGAAGCAGTAGATTGGGTGTATATAATTGGGTAGTTGTACTGCAAGTAATCATTCAGCTCCATTGTCTGCCATCCAGCCCTGCAATCTGCAATGAACTTACTATTATAAAGTAGTTCAGAATCTGCTGCGATCACAACCTATTATGGCCTCTTTTATCTTCTACTGTGGACTCACATAATGAAATAGAAGCACCCTGAGAAACGTGCGGGTGCCTGGGCTACCATTAACGGGACTGTAAATCTTTGTATGGAAACGAATAAGTCAAGTGTATTGAAAAGGTTTACTACAGCGCAATATTTGAGACTGTGTTGAAACACTCTTTATATTTCACAATTTCTTTCACAGCGTAGATAGTTTAGTTTTGCTTTTCAAGGGGAACAATCTCACAACATCCCCTCCCCACCATGTTTATTCTGGTTGGTAGGTTCCCAAAAAATAAATAGGATTCTTTTTACAGAACTCTGTCTGTGGGTGCAGATTCAGCCAGATGGGGATGGGGGGGGGGGGGGGGGGGGTAAGCTCCTCCCACATATCAAGAAGAAGCCGAGGAGCCCAACTCGGTCATGACCATGCACAGCAGACCTCATTGGCAGTCATCACTAGCTGCCATCAGTTACCCATGCGCCGCCATCTTTTTGAAGCCTCAGGCACCATTGACTTACTGGCTATGGAGAGGGCTCGGCCCGCATCATAGACGTCATCTTACCGCCAGTTCTTGCAGGCAACTCTGGGGTCCAGATCGGACCCCAGTGATGCCACAGCAACGATCGACGCCCCCTGAAAACGGTTTGGGGGGGTGATCGTGGGGGAAAGACCCCCCAGACGCATGTTAGATGCCGTGGTTGCGCTGACTGCAGCATTTAGCGGAGCCCACTCCGACCAAGGGTGTTACACTGGAGTGCCGGCTATATGTAACAGCTGGCACCCCGTGTTTTCCGATGCTGGTTTGGCTCAGATGGAGCAGCGCCTTTTGAAAGGTTGAGAGATGACAGCAAACTTATAAGTCACCCCTGAGACAGTGGTTCTAATCTCATCTGAAGAACCTGTTACTGATAAGACTTGTTATTTGTGTTTGGACAATCTATTTTAATATACCAAATATCTTAACATTACAACACTTATAGATACCAGGACCATTTCATATCTTAACACTATGTGGCATATGTATCAAGACTAGGACAGCGCACCAGTCTATATAATCTGCGTACCCAGCACACAAAATGCTGGCATTACTAAAAAGGTTCCCAAAAAGGTTCCCACTAATTCTGGTGCAGCACTTTTCAGCCTTAATCTATCTCAACACCAAGTTGGGGCAGGCATAGATTTCAGCTATATGTTATAGTAAATTTGGCTGGTCAGGTCATTAGAGATGAGCGAGCACTAAAATGCTCGGGTACTCGTTATTCGAGACGAACTTTTCCCGATGCTCGAGTGCTCGTCTCGAATAACGAGCCCCATTTAAGTCAATGGGAGACTCGAGCATTTTTCAAGGGGACCAAGGCTCTGCACAGGGAAGCTTGGCCAAACACCTGGGAACCTCAGAAAAGGATGGAAACACCACGGAAATGGACAGGAAACAGCAGGGGCAGCATGCATGGATGCCTCTGAGGCTGCTTAATCGCACCATTATGCCAAAACTATGGGCAACAGCATGGCCATGACAGAGTGACAGAATGAAGCTAGATAGCATGTAAAACATCCAATAATTGACCCTGACACTATAGGGGACGGCATGCAGAGGCAGCGGCAGCAGCGGCAGGCTAGAGAGTTGCATGGCGACATACTCTAAATGGACTCAGGCTTCAAACCAATGGGTGGCAGAGAGGAACCAAAGGAGGTGAGCAAGAAGCGCTCAAATAATATCGGTACATGATAAAAGTTTGCCAGTATATTTTGTGGATTACACAGCAGGGTGGCGACAAAGTTAACATGGAAGCCATGAAAACAACCCAAAATTCTGCCTGACACAGCTCGTTTGATAAGGGGACCATGTATGGAGGCAGTGAACTAGTAGTAGATTAAAGGTGCTGCAGTTAAAACTATGTTAGTTGGATCTTGGCATGGAGCTGGCGCTCCGCTGCCAGGCGAGCTTTCGCCAATCCAAGCCCCTGTCTCTAGGCTACTCCCCAAACAGCACTTCTAAGAACCTTTTGTATAAGATCAAGTGTAGTAGCGTTCTTATAAGTTTGGGATATGGCGGGTGAGGGGAATGTAAACAGATGCGCAAGAAGCGCATGATGCGCATGGAGCTGGCGCTCCGCTGCCAGGTGAGCTTTCGCCAATACAAGCCCCTGTCTCTAGGCTACTCCCCAAACAGCACTTCTAAGAACCTTTTGTATAAGATCAAGTGTAGTAGCGTTCTTATAAGTTTAGGATATGGCGGGTGAGGGGAATGTAAACAGATGCGCAAGAAGCGCTGAAATAATATTGGTAAATGATAAAAGTTTGCCAGTATATTTTGTGGATAACACAGCAGGGTGGCGACAAAGTTAACAACTTTGATGTGGAATCCATGAAAACAACCCAAATTTCTGCCTGACACACCTCGTTTGATAAGGGGACGATGTATGGAGGCAGCTATATGGACGACTTTTGGAGGTAGCAATGGAGACAACGTGTGGAGGCTGCTATGGAGACAATTTAATTTGGATAGTGCCTGTATGTGGCAGTCCAAAAAAGTTTTCAAACCAGAGGAGCGGGTAGGTGGCCCTCCAGAAAAATGAAATAGATTGAGTGCCTGTATGTGGCAGTCCCAAAAATTGTTTAAAACAGAGGACCGGGTAGGTGGCCCTCCAGAAAAATTGAATAGATTGAGTGCCTGTATGTGGCACTCCCAAAAATTGTTTAAAACAGAGGACCGGGTAGGTGGCCCTCCAGAAAAATTAAATGCATAAAGTACTATAGCTAGAGCCAGTGGGCCCTGTCAAAAAATAGCCGGTTTCCTCTGCTTTACTGTACAAAGAGGAGGAGAAGGAGGAAAATGAGGAGGAGGAGGAGTGGATAAATTATTCAGGTTGAGCTTCCTTCACCTGGTGGAGATTGGAAATTATGAGAAATCCATGCTTTATTCATCTTAATAAGCGTCAGCCTGTCAGCGCTGTCAGTCGACAGGCGTGTACGCTTATCGGTGATGATGCCACCAGCTGCACTGAAAACCCGCTCGGACAAGACACTAGCGGCAGGGCAGGCAAGAACCTCCAAGGCGTACAGCGCCAGTTCGTGCCACATGTCCAGCTTTGAAACCCAGTAGTTGTAGGGAGCTGTGTGATCATTTAGGACGATGGTATGGTCAGCTACGTACTCCCTCACCATCTTTCTGTAAAGATCAGCCCTACTCTGCCGAGACTGGGGACAGGTGACAGTGTCTTGCTGGGGTGACATAAAGCTGGCAAAAGCCTTGTAAAGCGTACCCTTGCCAGTGCTGGACAAGCTGCCTGCTCGCCTACTCTCCCTCGCTACTTGTCCCGCAGAACTACGCACTCTGCCGCTAGCGCTGTCAGAAGGGAAATACTGTTTCAGCTTGTGAACCAGGGCCTGCTGGTATTCATGCATTCTCACACTCCTTTCCTCTCCAGGGATGAGAGTGGAAAGATTTTGCTTGTACCGTGGGTCCAGGAGAGTGAACACCCAGTAATCGGTGCTGGAATAAATTCTTTGAACGCGAGGGTCACGGGATAGGCAGCCTAGCATGAAATCTGCCATATGCGCCAGAGTACCAACGCGTAAGAATTCACTCCCCTCACTGGCCTGACTGTCCATTTCCTCCTCCTCCAACTCCTCCAACTCCTCTTCTTCTGCCCATACACGCTGAACAGTGAAGGACTCAACAATGGTCCCCTCTTGTGTCTCGCCAACATTCTCCTCCTCTTCCTCCTCATCCTCCTCCACCTCCACCTCCTCCGATATGCGCTGAGAAACAGACCTAAGGGTGCTTTGGCTATCAACAAGGGAATCTTCTTCCCCCGTCTCTTGTGACAAGCGCAAAGCTTCCGACTTCATGCTGATCAGAGAGTTTTTCAACAGGCCAAGCAGCGGGATGGTGAGGCTGATGATGGCGGCATCGCCACTGACCATCTGTGTTGACTCCTCAAAGTTACTCAGCACCTGACAGATATCAGACATCCACTCCTCATTGTAGACTTGAGGAAGCTGACTGACCTGACTACCAGTTCTGGTGGAAGTTGACATCTGGCAGTCTACAATCGCTCGGCGCTGCTGGTAAACTCTGGATAACATGGTCAGTGTTGAATTGCACCTCGTGGGCACGTTGCACAACAGTCGGTGAGCGGGCAGTTGGAGGCGGCGCTGCGCTGCCCTGAGAGTGGCAGCATCTGTGCTGGACTTCCTGAAATGAGCAAATCAGACAGATTGGGGTATGTCTTGAGGAAACGCTGAACTATCAGATTTAACACATGGGCCAGGCATGGCACATGTGTCAGTCTGCCGAGTTGCAGAGCCGCCACCAGGTTACGGCCGTTGTCACACACAACCATGCCTGGCTTCAGGTTCAGCGGTGCCAGCCACAGATCAGTCTGCGCCGTGATGCCCTGTAATAGCTCTTGGGCGGTGTGCCTTTTATCGCCTAGGCTCAGCAGTTTGAGCACCGCCTGCTGTCGCTTAGCGACGGCACTGCTGCTGTGCCTAGAGCTACCGACTGATGGCGCCATGCCCACGGATGGTAATTCGGAGGAGGAGGAGGTGGAGGAGGGGTGGGAGGAGGAGGAGGCATAGTAGGCCTGAAACACCTGGACCGAGGTAGGCCCCGCAATCCTCGGCGTCGGCAGTATATGACCAGCCGCAGGGTCAGACTCGGTCCCAGCCTCCACCAAGTTAACCCAATGTGCCGTCAGCGATATATAGTGGCCCTGCCCGGCAGCACTCGTCCACGTGTCCGTGGTCAGGTGGACCTTGTCAGAAACGGCGTTGGTCAGGGCACGGATGATGTTGTCTGACACGTGCTGGTGCAGAGCTGGGACGGCACATCGGGAAAAGTAGTGGCGGCTGGGGACCGAATACCGAGGGGCGGGCGCCGCCATGAGGTTGCGAAAGGCCTCGGTCTCTACTAGCCTATAGGGCAGCATCTCCAGGCTAAGCAATCTGGAGATGTGGACATTAAGGGCTTGGGCGTGCGGGTGGGTTGCACTATATTTGCGTTTCCGCTCCAGCGTCTGGGGTATGGAGAGCTGAACGCTGGTGGATGCTGTGGAGGATCGTGGAGGCGACGATGGGGTTTTTGTGGCAGGGTCCTGGGCAGGGGGCTGACTATCAGCTGACACAGGGGAAGGAGCAGTGGTGTGCACGGCCGGAGGTGAACGGGCTTGTTGCCACTGAGTGGGGTGTTTAGCATTCATATGCCTGCGCATACTGGTGGTAGTTAAGCTAGTAGTGGTGGAACCCCTGCTGAGCCTGGTTTGGCAAATGTTGCACACCACAGTCCGTCGGTCATCCGGTGTTTCCTCAAAGAACCTCCAGACTTCTGAAAATCTAGCCCTCGCCGCAAGAGCCCTCGCCACGGGAGCTTCACTAGTTGACACATTTGGCGCTGATGCACCAGCTCTGGCCCTGCCTCTCCGTCTGGCCCCACCACTGCCTCTTCCAACCTGTTCTGGTCGAGGACTCTCCTCTGTCTCAGAAGCACTGTGTTCACCCGGCCTATCAACCCAGCTTGGGTCTGTCACCTCATCATCCTCCGATCCCTCAGTCTGCTCCCCCCTCGGACTTCCTGCCCTGACAACAACTTCCCCACTGTCTGACAACCGTGTCTCCTCATCGTCGGACACCTCTTTAGACACTTCTTCCACTACGTCAAGAAGGTCATCATCACCCACAGACTGCGACTGGTGGAAAACCTGGGCATCGGAAAATTGCTCAGCAGCAACCGGACAAGTGGTTTGTGAGTGTGGGAAGGGTCCAGAAAACAGTTCCTCAGAGTATGCCGGTTCAAATGGCAAATTTTCCTGGGAGGGGGCAGACTGGGGGGGGAGGAGGCTGAGGTGCAGGAGCTGGAGGAGTGCCGATTTCGGTGACATGGGTGGACTGCGTGGAAGACTGACTGGTGGACAAATTGCTCGAAGCATTGTCGGCAATCCATGACATCACCTGTTCGCACTGTTCTGGCCTCAACAGTGCTCTACCACGAGTCCCAGTAACTTCAGACATGAACCTAGGGAGTGTAGCTCTGCGGCGTTCCCCTGCTCCCTCATAAGCAGGTGGTGTCTCACCCCGCCCAGGACCACGGCCTCTGACCCCTGCAGTAGTTGGACGCCCACGTCCCCGCCCTCGTCCTCTACCCCTAGCCCTCGGGTTAAACATTTTGAAAATGAGAGTTATAACTTTAATTTTTTTTTAACTTTTTTTGTGTTTTTTTGTTTTTTTTGTGTTTTTTAGTTTTTAAAACCAAACGATGCTATCCTATTGCTATGGCTATTTTCTAGCCAAGTATGAAAGCACACTACTATGCCAGATGAGATGACGCTGAGTTATTAAACAAAATAAACGTAAAATAAAAAAGGAAATGGCAGACTGTGCCTAATTGAAATCCAACCCCTAATAAATTTTCCCACTTCGGTCTTTGCGATGGATATGTGCGTCACTAAGCGCAAGACACAGCGGTCGCAAGTCTCACTACAAATTGCTCACAATTTGCTAGTAGATGCACTGCAGCAAGTACAGCCACCAGCAGATCAACCAGAAATCAAATATATATAACGCTACTGTAGGCGTAAGTAAGCCGTTTGGATTCTCCTATGGTTATTTTCTAGCCAAGTATGAAAGCACACTACTATGCCAGATGAGATGACACTGAGTTATTAAACAAAATAAACGTAAAATAAAAAAGGAAATGGCAGACTGTGCCTAATTGAAATCCAACCCCTAATAAATTTTCCCACTTCGGTCTTTGCAATGGATATGTGCGTCACTAAGCGCAAAACACAGCGGTCGCAAGTCTCACTACAAATTGCTCACAATTTGCTAGTAGATGCACTGCAGCAAGTTCAGCCACCAGCAGATCAACCAGAAATCAAATATATATAACGCTACTGTAGGCGTAAGTAAGCCGTTTGGATTCTCCTATGGCTATTTTCTAGCCAAGTATGAAAGCACACTACTATGCCAGATGAGATGACACTGAGTTATTAAACAAAATAAACGTAAAATAAAAAAGGAAATGGCAGACTGTGCCTAATTGAAATCCAACCCCTAATAAATTTTCCCACTTCGGTCTTTGCAATGGATATGTGCGTCACTAAGCGCAAAACACAGCGGTCGCAAGTCTCACTACAAATTGCTCACAATTTGCTAGTAGATGCACTGCAGCAAGTTCAGCCACCAGCAGATCAACCAGAAATCAAATATATATAACGCTACTGTAGGCGTAAGTAAGCCGTTTGGATTCTCCTATGGCTATTTTCTAGCCAAGTATGAAAGCACACTACTATGCAAGATGAGATGACACTGAGTTATTAAACAAAATAAACGTAAAATAAAAAAGGAAATGGCAGACTGTGCCTAATTGAAATCCAACCCTTAATAAATTTTCCCACTTCGGTCTTTGCAATGGATATGTGCGTCACTAAGCGCAAAACACAGCGGTCGCAAGTCTCACTACAAATTGCTCACAATTTGCTAGTAGATGCACTGCAGCAAGTTCAGCCACCAGCAGATCAACCAGAAATCAAATATATATAACGCTACTGTAGGCATAAGTAAGCCGTTTGGATTCTCCTATGGCTATTTTCTAGCCAAGTATGAAAGCACACTACTATGCCAGATGAGATGACACTGAGTTATTAAAAAAATAAACGTAAAATAAAAAGTAAATGGCAGACTGTGCCTAATTGAAATCAAACCCCTAATACATTTTCCCACTTTGGTGTTTGAGGTGGATATGTGTGTCACTAAGAGCTAAACACAACGGTAGCAAGTCCCCCTGCAAATTCCTCACAATATGGTACTAGCTGCAAATAAAAAAAAAAAAGTATAACGTTATTGTAGCCCTAAGAAGGGCTGTTGGGTTCTTGGAGAATCACTCCTGCCTAACAGTAAGCTAATAGAACACCCTAACGCTTTCCCTGACCAGCAGCAGCTCTCTCCCTAGCGGCATCCAGACACAGAATGATCCGAGCAGCGCGGGCAGCGGCTAGTCTATTCCAGGGTCACCTGATCTGGCCAGCCAACCACTGCTATCGACGTGTAAGGGTACCACGTCATGCTGGGTGGAGTGCAGAGTCTCCTGGCTTGTGATTGGCTCTGTTTCTGGCCGCCAAAAAGCAAAACAGCGGGAGCTGCCATTTTCTCGAGCGGGCGAAGTATTCGTCCGAGCAACGAGCAGTTTCGAGTACCCTAATGCTCGACCGAGCATCTAGCTCGGACGAGCATGTTCGCTCATCTCTACAGGTCATCCATTCCTTGTGCCCTGCAAAAAGAAGAGTACCAAAAGGGGCAAAAAGTCACAAATTTTATGAAACTTGTACACAGAGCATGATATATCAAGGCCTATATCTCCAAGAACTATATACCGTCGCAGAAATTTTCATAAATGTGAATATTATTTTTAGATCCAGATCAAATTGTTTGTTTTGAAATTTTTTCTTACCTCTTACCTCATAACACTCACGTCACCTATAAACTGCAAGATAATAACAGGGTGACACAACTGGGGAATAGAAAGGTATATAAATCATTGCAATAAAGGCTGCTCAGTCACCTCAGATACTTCTGAAACAATATGTAGTCCTTCTAACAATTTACACATTTGAATGCCGTGTGAAGCAGATTAGAGGAAACTACTTCAGCTGAAGGAAAGCTCAGAGATTTCTGCTTCAGGGTTAAAACCTTTGAGAATGTCGATTTGATTTTTGATCAATCATACAAAACCAGATTGAAATGGAACTTTCACAAAAAGCTATTAGCAATAAAGCACTCTGTAGTGAAACCCTATAGGAAACACAATCCTAACCAGATTGAAGATTCAGACATACTTTACCGCATATTAAAACAAAATTGTAAAACTCTACTCTAAACCACAAAATTACCAAAATGTAAGAGGTCTATTTGTAATTGCACATGAGTGCGGGGAGAGGCCATACCCCATAAGAAATTAAATCAGGATGCTAAACAGAATGTCATTTTTTTTGGTTCTATAGAGGATTACTCCTCTCTCATTGAGATGGACCAGGTGCGCCATTCCACCATACCTCACTATGTGCAACTTATGACTATGTAAAAGATCTGTCACCAATTAAAGGCTGCATTCACACCGTTGGAGGCACGTATGTAGGGCCACAAGCTTGCGGCCGTACATACACACTTGCGGCACCGTACACAGGAAAAAGAAAGAACATGTCCTATCTTACCCCATGTTATGACACCGTGCAGTGGAGAATGGGGTCACCACTAATTAATCTTAGGACATATAAGAAATGAATTACTTACATTCTCATTATCCATTTCCGACTGAACAGACATATTCTACACTACAATTTTACAGTATCGCCAATTATCCCTACACTATTAGGTGCGGCATCTTGTGGCATCCACCGCCGCTGCAGCACAGCAACAGCAGCTACCAAGACCTACTAACCCCCAACCCCAATACTGGCAGGCATAGGCCCCATGGCTCAGGGCCCCGGGTACCCACTAGCACCATAGAACCAGCAGACGTCATGCAATACTGCACCATGTGAAAAGGTCTTAAATGCTCACCATATGTGAACAGGTCGTGAATTCTCACTATTCCATGTGGTCTCAGACAGTAGCTAAGAGGAAGTAGGCAGCAACTATAATTTAAAAACACCCGGATCGAAGGGGGCAGAGTGCTGATACCAGGCAAAATACAAAATAAATGAGGAGATAGAATAGAACTAAACCAACATTTGGAAAAAGACAAAAGAACTGAACTGCACATCCACGGTGACCACGTTCTAGTGGCATTGGGGACTATGCTTGCCAGTATGGGTACTGGGGGTGCACATGTGGTCACCGTGAAGTTGTTAGTGGTTTATGCAATTTGATCAAAAAGTAAGTAAGAACCTCAAGTTCATTTTGTTAATGTAGCCAAGCGGCAATAGATCATTGTTTGATGTGTGGATGTGCGGTCTACTTGTTTTATCTCTCCCAATGTTGACTCTAGCAATTGTAACAGTCTGTGGAACTACAGAACGGAGGGGCTTTGGCAACATTCCCAGAGCCCTTTAGGCTCATTAGCATAGTTATAAAAGTTGAATTTAGGGGGAAGGAGGCCATGGATAACATATACAAGAAGATTACTATAGTCACAGTGCCTGGATCTATAAGTACCCCTAGTATGTCATGACTTGATGGCAGATTTCCTTTAAGCAAATTAATGCATAGGAGCATAGAAATTTCCACCCGCCCATGTTGCAGCAGATACATCAAGAGGAATAGACTGGGAAAAACTATAGGCACAGGGCAGGAACGTACCAT
The DNA here is from genome assembly GCF_040894005.1 of Engystomops pustulosus. Lineage (NCBI taxonomy): Eukaryota > Metazoa > Chordata > Amphibia > Anura > Leptodactylidae > Engystomops > Engystomops pustulosus. The sequence continues at coordinate 77,833,171 of NC_092418.1, read as the reverse complement.
GCCAGCCCACTACGCTGGCAGCCGTGCCTCTCAACGGCCACATGGCATGGAGGTGGTGTAGTCGCAAAAATAAATAGAATTTTCTTGTAGTGGGCAAGAAATTGAAATTATTTCAGTGTTTCTAAGCCAGAAAGAACTGATAAATGCCCCCATAGTTCATATCCCCAGAAATTGAACTTTGTAAGCCTACCTGGCACCATGCCAGGGTCACTATGTGACTCAGCACACTTCTCCGTCAACTCCCTTAATTTCTCTGCTTGCCAAAGGGAAAAGGGCAATAAGGGAGATGCTGGAGACATGGGCTGAGTCACAGAGAGTGACTCACAGGAATCAAACATGCCCCCTGTGGCTTTTTGTTCCTTTTGGATAGGAAGTATGAATGTTTATTTAGTGTGGGGAAGAGTTAGTAAAATGCTATAGAAATCTGTCATTCGGTTTATTAGTGAAATTCTGGTGAGAGGTTCCCTTTAAAGCCTGATAAGAAGCATGGACAATTCTACAGGCTTCAAAGCAGAAATCTCTCTGCAAATTTCTTTCCAGAGCTGTTCAGGTATTGCTTTTTTTAAGTGTTTTCTTCAGTTTATATATTTGTAGATAACTGAGGACAATATCATAAAGTGTTTCATATATATAATGGATTGATATATTTGTTTCTGAAACATAAACACTACGAATAATAACAGAAGCAAAGACTAAACAGCATGAATAAAAAATGCAGCATTATGCTCCCATATTGGAATACATATGGTGTCTTTTATCTATGTATCACATTGCAATAAATCAATTTAAGTGGCAGATGAATTAAAGATAATGAGACATAAATGTGCACTGCATGTGACAGATGGATTCAAACACAGAACTTGTGCAAAGGAAACACAGTTGTCAATTTATACTAACTATTTTGTGAAGAACTAAAGGGGTTTTCGGCAGTACTGACCCCACAAAATGGTTGAAAGCTTGAAATCTACTGTGGGTGATGGGATGTACAGTGGAAAGGTAATAATGTACTTGGGCATGCAGGTTGTATGACAGATGAAGGCTAGTTTAAATCACATGGTGCTGCATGAGCTTGAGGGGCACTTGAGCGCTTGTGCCTTGAACATTTAGTTATGTAGGAGGTAGTCAATAGATGTGGGGAAACAAGGGGAAGAGTCAATAAAAATGGAGTTACACTTGGTAACAAGGGGTGTTAAATGAAGAGTCCCTAAGATCTGTACAGCCACCATAAAGGATTAAAACTGGACATGTGACCTGCATAAATGTTAAGGACATCTTCCACCAGGATGAAGGATTGTAAACCAAGGAAAAAGACATCCATGCCCTTCGGGTCCTCTTCAGGTACTCCTCGGGTGCCCATGCGATGCCAGTGGCTCACAAACAATGATGTCGGCAAACGTCTGACGTCATTGTGTGTGCTGGCCATGCACGGGGACCCGAAGCGGAGCCGACCGACCCAAAGAGGAGCCGAAGAAAAGCGGAAGGACCTGGAGAGGACTTGAGGAGGCACCAGAGCATCCAAAGCAAGAAGAGGACCTGCAAAGGGGGATCGGAAAGGTGAGTACAGTGTTAATTTTTTTTTCATTAAAAGCATGGCATACTCGGGCGTGGCCGGCTATATACTGGGGGATAGTCTGGCTATATACTTCAGGGGGTGGAGGTTATATACTGGGGGGAAGGGGCTGGCAGGCTATATACTAGGGAATATGGGCTGGTCATGGAGGCCATGACCAATGAATTTCCCACCCTAGACTTATACTCAAGGTTTTCTCATTTTTTTGTGTTAAAATTAGGTACCTCGGCTTATACTCGGGTCGGCTTATAGTCGAGTACATATGGTAATTATGTCAATTCACATTATTAACAGACAAGGATGTGTTGGTAAAACACTGCTAGAAATATAGCAATGAAAGACTTTAAAACTAACTATTTATTAGACTTCATTTTCCCTTCTTCAGGGCATAATAATATTTCAGTGACGAATATCAATAAAATATTTGACGTTGCAGCCACCTTATCATATGGCCTTACCCACTGGATCAATGTCCACAGTAAATTACTGCCTGAAGATCTCAATGTGGACCGTAAGATTTACCTCTTGTTTAATTGCATGGACGAAAACACAAATTATTCTGTCTTTTAATTAAATGAGGACAATATTTATTGATTCAGTATCATTTGTGTATGCATCACTTAGTAGAACACAAATATCCTTGAATGCAGATAAATTCAGGTCAAGAAGGCAAGATCACACATTCTGTGCATTATGCTTCTTTGGATCTTCCTTATAAATAAAAGGGTCCTGTGATATCTCATTTTTCACTGACTTGTTTGGGTCTGAAAGGGGTTGTCCAGCTATTAATATAAAAATAGTGGATAGCTTTCAAGTCTGTATTCAGTTCCTACATATGATACTAGAATCAAGCTTCTTGGGGAATGGAGGATGTAACCCTTCTGTCTGCATTTGGGAATAAATGGAACAAATGCTGCAGAGTACATGCTCAGACTGCTGCTCCATCCAAAAAGAAAGGTAAAGTATTCTCGGAACGCATCGCGCCGGTTCCTTCATTGGATCCACGGGATAGTCAACTGGTTCTCTAGAAATAGAGACTACTTTGTTCCTAGGATGATAAACCAGGAACACTTACTCATAGATCCAGGAACTGAGGGGAGATTTATCATCAAGTTTCTGAAGTAAAACTGTTCTAGTTGCCCATGCAAACCAATCACAGTTCAGCTTTAATTTGATAAACATCTGTGGGAAAATGAAATCTAAGCTCTGATTGGTTGCCATGGGCAACTAGAACAGTTCTGCTCTAAGAGACTTTTGGTAAATCTCCCCCTGTGACTGTCAATCTTAGATTTGTTATCCATGGTCTCCCTCCCTCTAAAATCAACCCTTACAATTATGCTAATGAGTCTGTGTGAGCTGCCTTTACAGACTATTATACTGTCTCCTCCTGCTCAGGAAGTGCTCACTGCACATGTGCTGAGGGAGCAGAACGAGGGTGAGAAAGTGTGACATTATGCAAAGCCGCACTATAGAGGGGCTAGAGTAACCCCTTAGGCTTATAAGTATTAATTTTAGAAGGAAGGAGTCCATGGATAACAAATATAAGAAGATTATCACAATCACAGTGCCTGGATGTATGGGTAAGTGTCCCTGGTTTATCATGATAGATTTCCTTTAAGACTGATTGCATTGTGCAATGCAGCTTTCTCAGTTTCAGGAAGACACTGGGTGGGGGCTCTTCTTTCAAGTTAACCTGCTGCATTATCACAGTGCCAATACATAGAACAGTGCTGACATGATAATATAAAGTTAGAAAGGTCAGTGCCTGGCATCCATTCTGTAAAATCTGCCACCGCGTCAATGGCCAAAGGAAGATGGATTGCTGTTAAAAAACACGGTGTTTGCCAGTGGGGCTCCACTAAAAAGCTCAGGGACCTAATTGAATCCCTTCACTACTTAGCAATGTATTGCAGTCCCTGCAGCAGTAAAGTGGTTGTGTAATGTGCAATTCAGTTCAAATGCAAATGCTATTATTCAGCGCAATGGCATTGCTATTAATAATAGACAAAACACATTCTCTAGTAATTATACTGTATATCTGCAGTAGAACACTTGAATTGCTACATTTTTTAGCACAATGGCTTGGACGAGTTTCCAACTAAATACAGAAAATAAGATTTCAAGGTTGCAGGACCATAGAAATAGTAATAGGCAAAACGTACCAGAAAACCCCACTAAAGTCACTCGCTGGAGTTTTATTATTCAGTTGAGAAAATGAGTTGCAAAACAACTTGCACAATAAAAAAGGATGTATATTACTGCAGGCAGATATTAGGAATAGCTACTATGCATCATTTATTAGGATGAATACAGGCAGGACAACATGCTCCAACAGAACCCCTACCCACCAATCCAATTGTCACAGACACCCAAAAACTTTTGCTTGGGTTACAATTATAAAATCTACAGTTCCGACTTACATACAAATTCAACTTAAGAACAAACCTACAGAACGTAACATTGGGACCGTCTGTACAGCTGCAGTAAATACAGCATGTTTTTCACCTGAATGAGCACATATGGCACCATATTGATCAGTATCTGTAAAAAAAAAAAATGGTCCTCTCACAGCTCCAGATGTCCTTGGTCACCCGCTGAATATACATTACACATGAAGTGAACAAATGTTCACACCTTCTTTAAGTTCCCATAGATTTCTACGAAAAAGAAATACAGGAGCAAATATTACATGCTCTATATTTATATAAGTCTCGTTCACGGTACTATACGGTGGCCAATACAGCCATTTACATGGAGGACCATATTGTGGACATGTGCTACTCATAAGAATACGAAACAGGATACACAGGCGGAAATATGAAGTGGTGTATGAGGCCTAAGGGTTACCTTTACAATGTTGCTGGAGGGTGTGGTCGGGCCATAATTCTATTGTGTTGATCCAGAAAAAAGACATAAATTGGGACGTGGCATTCAGCAATTATCCTGCATGTGAAAAAAAATGTCTTCCCTTTCCTATATGTATTACAATAAAAATATTTAAATATATATTCAACGTTATTAAAGGAAACCTGCCTATTACAGTAGATCCTATGGTAGGCTCGTCTTTTTGTGCTCTGCCCTAAATGAACTTTCTTTAATAATTGGCTGTTGCAAAGGCTGGAATAAACTTTATCTAGCAAATATGCAAATTATAAGCAGAAGCTACTGGGGCATGGAGTAGGCTGTCCAGGTTGTGGAAGCAATGGCTACCCCATTCCCCAGTAGCCTCTGCTGTCCCTCTTCTTGGCACGTTCTTGGAACTCTCATTAACTCTTGCTTGTGCACAAGCATATACTGATTCAGAGCCGACGGCAGCGACAATGCACGGCTCTACATAGGTATGAGTGTATGCAGACCCCTGAAGAATCTGGCTGTGAGACATACACTTGTGCACAAGCACGATCAGGAGCGCACCAAGGAGATGTCAGGAGGTGGGATGGCAGATCCAGCTTTGGCAACAGACAATGATTAAAGGAAACCTACCACTTCTGATGGTAGGTATTAGATGTAAACACCGGGCACCAGCTCAGGGTGAGCTGGTGCCGGAGCTTACCTTAGCTAGTGTTTTAAACCACTATATTGCGGTTTAAACACATTTTGATTTACAGCCCCGAGGTAGCTTCGGCGCTGCACGCGGCTGTGCACGCGCGCGCCTCCATAGGAAGTGCCGGAGGGCTCACGCTCGCGCAGCGCCGAAGCAACCTCGGGGCTGTAAATCAAAATGTGTTTAAACCGCGATGTAGTGGTTTAAAACACTAGCTAAGGTAAGCTCAGGGTGAGCTGGTGCCCGGTGTTTACATCTAATACCTACCATCAGAAGTGGTAGGTTTCCTTTAAAGAAAAACAGTTTAGGCCAGGGCACAAAAGGAAGGGCCAGCAGGGCACTTAACAGACAAGGGCATCGTAAATGCGTGGAAATTTCATAAAGGATTCAAGTGACCAGGAGTTTGGGACGGTGCCAAGGGGTGTGCGGAGGGTTAGTATTACGACGCAGAGCAACCATGAGGAGGCAGTAGAGCTTGATTGCAACCAAGTCTTCTCCTGTCTCTAAGACTGTATTTCTAAAAGAAGCCAGGGGAAATAAAAGTTGTTTTCCTGTATAAGGTATTGTTCAGGGTATATTGAAAAGATTATTGTCATATGCTAAGCCAAAGTTGTTGTAGAGGCTTTAGATTCTCTCTGATACTCCAGTCACATCCAGAGCTGCAGTCATATCCTTACAATTATATAATCTCTGATACTCCAGTAACATCCAGACCTGCATTTTTATCCTCACCATACGCTTAGCCAATGCTCTTGTATAGGAATTAGATCATCTCTGACACTTCAGTCACATCCACAACTGCCATCCTTTGTTATATCATCTCATGGTTAGATAATTTCTGATACTACAGTCACATCCAGAGCTGCAGAGTGGAATATATATATATAGAAAACAAAACAGAGATTGCGCTCCCATAGACGAATAGGTTTGAAAATATGGTAACCACAGTAATCCTGATTCCCAAAGGGTGGGAGGTTACCTGTTGTAGGCTAAAATATTGGATGGACTGTAAAGTAGAGCCGGGGTTCACGGCACAATAACCCAGATGAAGGAATCCAGTTGAAAATACAAGGATAAAACAAAAATGGACTCTTAGGCACCTTGTCAAAGCAAACATTCAGGTTTATTTTCCCAGTAAAGTCATAAAGTAAAGTTTTATTACTTTACTGTGAAAATAAACCCGAATGTTTGTTTTGATATGTCACCCAAGAGTCAATTTTTTGTTTTATTGTTGGATTATATCATTATAGAGGACTGCAGCTCTGTATGCGACTGGAGTATCAATATGCCATTATATCATCTCTGACACCCCAGTCACATTTAAAGCTGCAGTCTTATCCTTGCCATTATATCATCTCTGATAATGCAGTCACATCGAGACCAACAGTCTTATCCTTGATATTGGATCCTCTCTGATGCTTCAGTCACATCTAGAGTTGCAAGTACTCCTTGAATCTCTCCCACAATCCCTTGCTCTAAGTGATGAGAAGATAAATATAACAATTTATTTCAAGCTTGGCAATTCATGAATAGTTTACAAGAACTGAGGACTGACAAAGGTGCAGAGCAGTGGAAGAAGAGGAGCTATCAGCACCCATTGGTGCCAGCCCTCTGTAGGGGGGTCGTGTACAGTAAAACCTCTCCCCTCCGCCAAGCAGGGGACACATTCCAGGAATGGCACCGAGGGAGGGCTAATGTTTGGACACATGGTGAAATACACTTCATGCAAACTTCTAATTATTCCAATCACTATAGCATCCCCACCAGGAGAAACAGCCACAGGACCAGGGGAAGGTAGTGTGAACAAGGGTAAATACAGGAGCAGAGCAAATTTTGGTTGTGATTTTTATGTGCTTAATCCATTCAATTTTGTTACAGCTAAGAGCAGGTATTTACTACCCCGGGCAACACCTGGTACTATAAGTAGTTGTTGATAAATAAGCAATATCAGAATCTACCACATATACAAGCCCTGAGTGTTGACAGAGTTAGCTATAGATGTTTTATGAGAATTAGGCAGCCAATAGAGTGTTCTAACTGGTAACCAGTTCTTTGGTTCACTAAGCATGTAAAATAAGGTTAAACAACATAAAATAGATAGTAATGCAGTTTACTATAGGCACAAAATGTATACAGTTTACAGATCTTTTTAGTAACACTTCTCCCAGTACTCCAATGTGTTCGGTCAATATACACTCACCGGCCACTTTATTAGGTACACCATGCTAGTAACTGGTTGGACCCCCTTTTGCCTTCAGAACTGCCTCAATTCTTCGTGGCATAAATTCAACAAGGTGCTGGAAGCATTCCTCAGAGATTTTGGTCCATATTGACATGATGGCATCACACAGTTGCCGCAGATTTGTCGGCTGCACATCCATGATGCGAATCTCCCGTTTCACCACATCCCAAAGATGCTCTATTGGATTGAGATCTGGTGACTGTGGAGGCCATTTGAGTACAGTGACCTCATTGTCATGTTCAAGAAACCAGTCTGAGATGATTCCAGCTTTATGACATGGCACATTATCCTGCTGAAAGTAGCCATCAGATGTTGGGTACATTGTGGTCATAAAGGGATGGACATGGTCAGCAACAATACTCAGGTAGGCTGTGGCGTTGCAACGATGCTCAATTGGTACCAAGGGGCCCAAAGAGTGCCAAGAAAATATTCCCCACACCATGACACCATCACCACCAGCCTGAACCGTTGATACAAGGCAGGATGGATCCATGCTTTCATGTTGTTGACGCCAAATTCTGAACTTGCCATCCGAATGTCGCAGCAGAAATCGAGACTCATCAGACCAGGCAACGTTTTTCCAATCTTCTACTGTCCAATTTCGATGAGCTTGTGCAAATTGTAGCCTCAGTTTCCTGTTCTTAGCTGAAAGGAGTGGCACCCGGTGTGGTCTTCTGCTGCTGTAGCTCATCTGCCTCAAAGTTCAACGTACTGTGCGTTCAGAGATGCTCTTCTGCCTACCTTGGTTGTAACGGGTGGCGATTTGAGTCACTGTTGCCTTTCTATCAGCTCGAACCAGTCTGCCCATTCTCCTCTGACTTCTGGCATCAACAAGGCATTTCTGCCCACAGAACTGCCGCTCACTGGATGTTTTTTTCTTTTTCGGACCATTCTCTGTAAACCCTAGAGATGGTTGTGCGTGAAAATCCCAGTAAATCAGCAGTTTCAGAAATACGCAGACCAGCCCTTCTAGCACCAACAACCATGCCACGTACAAAGGCACTCAAATCACCTTTCTTCCCCATACTGATGCTTGGTTTGAACTGCAGGAGATTGTCTTGACCATGTCTACATGCTTAAATGCACTGAGTTGCGGCCATGTGATTGGCTGATTAGAAATTAAGTGTTACCGAGCAGTTGGACAGGTGTACCTAATAAAGTGGCCGGTGAGTGTACATATGCAATTCAAGAATACAGGCAGTCCCCGGGTTACATACAAGATAGGGTCTGTAGGTTTGTTATTAAGTTGAGTTTGTATGTAAGTCGGAACTCTATATGTTATCATTGTAATCCCAGCCAGAACTTTTTTGGTCTCTGTGAGAATTGGATTTTAAAAGTGTTGGGTTGTCATAAGAATCAATATTAACACTAAAGCTTCATTACAGACACCCGTGTTACAGCTGATTATTGTAGCCTAGGACTAAAGTACAATAAATTACCAATATCCAGAGGTCCGTTTGTAACTAGGGGTCGTATGTAAGTCGAGTGTTCTTAGGTAGGGGACCGCCTGAACTTAGAATTCACAAGTGGGTATTTTTGAATTTCAGAGAACCAATGTTTCTTTATTTCAACACACAAATCCATTAAATTAATTCAACATTTCAGGAAATACAGAAGAAGAGGGCTGTGTAAAAATAACTCCACTGGTCCCTGCCACTGAGTGCTATGCATTCCATTTTTATTCTTGGTAATCAGAAGCAGCATGCTATCACACTGTGGATAACATAACCCGTCTTTCCTGCTGGTAAAATGGAATTTTATTTTACTGTACCCAGCAATAAGCTATATAATGTCTGTAATAGTTATTATTGTGCTTCTTTATGACAACAGGAACCATTTGAATCACTCTGGCCACAGTCCTATGTATTTCAACTGATTTCAACTACAAAATTTGGTAATTCTACAATTAAAAGACTGGATTCTGCTTTAATAGAATATAGCCTAAAACTACGACATACTGTATGCATGCAATATCATTGCAATAAAATCAGTTAATATGTTAGTTATACAGGAGGTAGCACAATCATTTCAAAAAGTTCCTCTTATTAAGGCCTCATACAGATGGCCCTGTTACCTGAGCGAGCACACAACTGGGTAAAGGAGAGCACTATTCACCCCTCCCCTCACCACAGAAAGGCGAGCATCCACCGTTACGAAATGGCAACATACAATTAGCCCGGCAAGCCGCCCGGCCATGTCCCAGTGCGGTGAGACAAAAAGTGCTCACCGTAATTCGGTGAGCACTCTATGAGGTCTGTCATTTGGCCAGAAATTTTGTTGCCAGATCAAAGCCCCCATAATGGTTGTGTGCATTATTATTATCTATTCATTATCTATTCATTTATTCCATGGTGCTGTACAAACAATAAGGGGTTCACATATGTTACATTAAGACAAGAACAAAGACAAGAAGACTACAGTGATCAGGAAACAAGTTGGAGGACACAACGTGACGGAGCAGAGCAGTGCAGTTATTTTGTATTGTAGCCAATCTTGATCAGGCAGGTTTTCAGATTACATTTGAAGAATTTGAAGGTGGGGGTCAGTCTGACACATTTTGGTACATTGTTCCAGAGTATGGGAGATGCATGGGAGATACCCAGGATACGGTTGTGAAAGAACGGATGGTAATATAGTGAAGCAGAAGGTCCAGTTAGGAAAGGAGATTACGCGTGGGATAGTATTGGGTGATTACTTCAGAGATATATGGAGGGGGCGGGCTATGGATGGCTTTGTAAGTCATGGTTAGTAATGTAAATTGAATTCGCTGTGCAATGGGTAACCAGTGGAAATATTGGCAGAGTGGAGAGGCAGAAGAGAAACGAGGAGACAGATGGCTTAGCCGGGCAGCAGATTTCAGGGTTTATTGGAGGGGCATTAGAGAGTTCGCTGGGAGACCACAGATAACAAGTAGTCCAAGCAGGAGATGATGAGGGCATGGACTAGTAATTTTGTAGACTCTGGGTGGAGAAAAAATTGGATGCAAGAGATGTTCTTAAGGCGGAGGTGGCAGGTTGTAATGAGGGCCTATATCTATGTCAAAGATTACCTGTTGGGTTGGCTAGTTGTAGTGAGAGTGAGGGGGGGCTGCAAAAACTGTGGTGTTGTAGAAGGTGACATTTTTAGTTGTGGCAAGAGTGCATGAGGCTTAACTGCAATGATAATAATAGACATGAAATATCCATATTGTAAGATATACATATATAAGTGGAGATAAATTTAATAAATGACTTGACAACTGGATGTTACCTATTGAGTGTGTGTTTCTGGATACTGTGACAATGTCCAATCACAGGATCACGAGAAATGAGGCATGCATCCATACGGGACCAATACAGACAAGCAATGATGCACATAATTGTGGGTGGCAATGATGGGAGAGAAGCGTGGAAATCCTAGGTGATGTGAGTTTAATTGATCCCAGCCAATATGGCAGCACACAAACTGACATTGACATGCTGCCACCAGCTTCAACACAATCATGTGTCATTAAAGGGGTGTTCCCATTTCACCAAATGAATGTTATTGTTTGTATAATAAACAGTTATACAATTTTCCAATATACTTTCTCTATCAAATTTTCACTGTTTTCTAAAGTTCTGCTTGCTGTCCTTCTATAGAAAGCTTCTGTGTTTACTTCCAGTGGACAGAAATCTGACCATGGTCACACAGGTGCACGGCTCGTTATATCACACAGCTCTGATTACTCTCTAACTCTCAAACAATAACATTAATTAGAGGAAATGGGAACAACCCTTTAAGGTGTTAGATATTTTGTTCCCTTATGTTATGGCCATTTAAAAAAAAACAAAAAACACCTCACTAGACAGTTTGCAACTGCTAAATGGTACATATAACTTCTACATCAAAACTCAAAATGAATACAAATCATGTAGTAAGCTTTGTGCTGGTACGTTATTTATGTTTGGATATAGTTTTTGCCACTGCATGTATGTAGTAAGATTGGCATTGCTACAGAATTTACAGTTATGTATACAGGCGGTCCCCTACTTAAGAACACTTACAGACGACCCCTAGTTACAAACGGACCTCTGACAATTGGTAATTTACTGTACTTAAGTCCCAGACAACAATAGTTATTAAAGGTGTCTGCAATTAAGCTTTGTTGTAAATCCTGATTCTTATGACAATCCAAAATTTTTAAAATCCAATTGTCACAGAGAACAAAAAAAATTTGCCTCAAATTACAATTATAAAATAAACAGTTCCGAATTACATACAAATTCAACTTAAGAACAAACCTACAGAACCTATCTTGTAAATAACCCGGGGACTGCCTGTATTGTTACAGTGTATATGTATATTGTATATGTATATATGTATATTGTTACAGTATATATGTAATAAACTTTGTCCTGGTACTGTATCTATGAAGTATACTTGGTTCTGATAAAGGATCTATAAATGTAAGCTTGATTCTGGTACTGCACTTATAGTAAGCTTGACTCTGTTCCATTGAAAAAAATAAAATGGATTGTGGTACTAAATAAAAAAAGCTTAATTCTGGTACAGGCGGTCCCCTACTTAAGAACACTCGACTTACATACGACCCCTAGTTACAAACAGACCTCTGGATATTGGTAATTTACTGTACTTTAGTCCTAGGCTACAATAAACAGCTATAATAGTTATCAAATGTGTCTGTAATGAAGCTTTAGTGTTAATATTGATTCTTATGACAACCCAACATTTTTAAAATCCAATTGTCACAGACACCAAAAAAGTTCTAGCTGGGTTTACAATGATAAAATATACAGTTCCGACTTACATACAAATTCAACTTAAGAACAAACCTACAGACCCTATCTTGTAGGTAACCCGGGGACTGCCTGTACTGTCATTATATTTTATAAATATTTTGCTTCAAGGTCTGTGCTTAATTTTCCACATAACTTTATAGATGTGTGTGTACAGGGGTCAGACTATTTTTGGTGATTATGTGACTTGATATCTAATTTTTGCTTTTGGTCTCATGATGTCAAAATGTGAACAGCATGATGAGGAGGACTGTTTAAATACCAATTTGAATTGAACAAAGAATTGTATTGGAGTAAACAGCTATTGTGAATTTTCTGTTAAAAGAGGTATTCCCATTTCAGCAAATAAATGTTACTGTTTCTACAATGAAAAGTTATGCAATTTTCCAATATACTTTCTGTATTAATTCCTCATGGTTTCCTGGATCTCCGTTTACTTCCTGTGGACAGAAATCTGACCATGGTCACAAAGGCACACAGCTCCTTATAACACACAGCTCTGATTACTCTCTATGATACTAACAAGTTGCACCTGTGTGACCGTGGTCAGATTTATGTCCACAGTATGTAAATCATAAAGCTTTCTATTGAAGGAAAGCAAGCAGAGATCCAGGAAACAATGAGAAACTAATACAGAAAGTATATTGGAAAATTGCATAACTTTTCATTGTACAAAGAGTAACATTTATTTGCTAAAATGGGAATACCCCTTTAAAGAGAACCCGTCATGCAAAATAACCCCCCTAAAATAAATATATTTTCATAAACTGCCATTAGAGAGCATTGCCTCTATCCCTTCATTGTCCCTCTAAATGCCTGTAAACCTAAGCAATGAGGTCCTAAAGCTGTATGCAAATGACCTGTGAAATGTCCAATGAAGCATTAGCATATTCAAGCTGTCCACTCTATTCATGAGAGGGAGGCACAGCCACACCCCCAGTGCATGACTGACAGCCTGTATAATGATGTGAGGCTGTATAATGATGTCCCTCCTGGTGCTGGTGGCCACGCCCCCTGCAGCCTGTGTGTGCATGTGTGTGTGTTTAGGAGAGAGACAGCAGCTCCAGGCAGCCATGTTACAGCAGAACATGTCAGATTCATGTGTAGCTGATGTCTGTGTCTCTCACCTGTATATTAGGAGGATGCAGCATGTCAGCAGATGCAGCACACACTAGCCATGCTTTACTATACATTACACACAGACATGAGCAGGGGGAGGAGAGGGGAGGGGTAACAGGGGTGACATCACTGCCTCTGACCATGTGACCAGCCTCATTTACATGATAAAGAAAAGATGATTTTACAATGAATAATGTATGAAATAACTAGATAAAGGCTGGGATGGGATCCTTGTGAGCTGCTCCAACAGGTAGAGGTGACAGGACTAGTGGCAGAGACCTGATGACAGGTGTCCTTTAAGCTCCATGTTAGGGAACAGCAAGTTCTGCAAAAATAAATGAAACCCTGAACAATTGGACATGTGCATTCACAAGTTTAGATGTGGTCACATTAAAGGGGTTGTCTATTTTCAGGAAATTCAACAAATAATTCCTAACATTTGAGTAATTAAAAATTATACAATTATTGGATGTACTTTATGTCAATTCTTCATGGTTTTCTATATTTCTGCTTGCTGTCATTCTATAGGAAGCTTCATTGTTTACTTCTAGTCACTAAACCTGGGTCGTGTGATGTCACACAGGTGTACAACTCGTTGTATCAAAGCTCTGATTACTCTCTGTGCACCTGTGTGACATCACATGAAAAGTGATATAATGAGCTGTGCACCTGTGTGACATCACATTACCAAGGACAATGTTTATCAACAAGAAGTAAGCAATGAAGCTTCCTATAGAATGACAGCAAGCAGAGATATAAAAGAAAGTAAGAAATTTATGTAGAAAGTATAGTGGAAAGTTGTATACAACCCCTTTAAGTTCACATGTAAAGATTACAGTCCATTTTAGGTTAAAACTGAAATTTTGAATATTTTTGGCCTAAAAACTTTTTCAGGTAGGGTATATTACAAAGTTTCTTGTATTATTCGTTGGTAAAGAAGTTACCATTTAAACAGTTATTCAAGTGCTTAGAAACCACTTTACCTTACAACAAATTTTCCACAATACCGTACAGCAAAATGTCGCATACTATGAAAACAAAAGTTTTCTACTTTCTATTTGCCCAACAATTGAGCGTTACCACAAGGGATATTGAGTATTATGACATTTTGAAATTTTGAAAGTACAGGTAAATTGTATTTGTGTCGCAGCTAGGTACAAAACTGTTTTGCATTGACCAGGCTAAGACAACAATAAAATGAAATATGTGGAAATACTCTGCATTATGCACTGACCTTAATGTGCACAACAACAAAATTAATAAGATTAGAGGAATTTTTTGCCACAAAGAAATACTTTAATTCATTGTCTATGTTACATTGTATCCTAAAGCTTCTATTAATTTTATAAATTTCCCAAAAAGGAAAGAAAAAAAGAAGTTTAATGCAATAACAGGAGAACTCGGTAAAGCGTTTATTGCATACTACATCTTGCTTAGCTTGCTAATAAAACTCGTAAAATCCTCCGGCGTGAGCTGGGTCTAAATAAATCTCTGTGATTCAGTTTTATGACCTGACAGATTTTTCTTATTCTTTTGCTTTTCCTTTTCTTTTAATAAACATAAAGATAATATGCAATAGATAGTAAAAGTCAGATTAATTAAAAAATAGTCATTGTGCAGATACTTTTAATCTCTACGATGCTGTGATTATCCAACTGCCCTCCTTACAGACTGAGCTTCAATCCTGCAATAAATTTACAAGGAAAATTCATGATAACATCTGTTTTTTTTTCCACCTACGGAAGAGCAGCGCACACTTACTGCTGTATTCTTCTGTGGCTCTGCAGGTATGCTCATAAAGCTAGTACTCTTTGTATTATATGCTTTATTTCAAGTTAAAAAACTTTCAAAATATAGTTAACTGAAGATATAGATACTGAAAGCTTTTTTTAACCTTGACTTTGTTAAAGATTAACTATGCCACTATTTTATACAACAGGAATATCCAAATCTGTTTTCTTTTATGGCCTTAAAGGTCGGTTTTTGGAAGGCACTTACTTATATGTAAATGCGCGAAAAAACAGACAATTTCATTCAGAGGGGAAATACACCCAATATGCAGACAGTTAATCTTACAGGGCTTCACTGCTCCTCATCAGTGTACAGCATAGGACTGGTTTGCCTAGGTTAGAGGCCTTACCGATAAATTACATAGAAATATGGTAGTACCTGCCTGAATATGGGTGTCTTTTTGTTCTGACAGTGATTTATTTATGAAGATGAGCTGACCCAATAATCAGGTTTGACTGTCTGACCCCAGACACCCCATAGTCAATCATAGCCATGGCTAGTTGCTAGGGGCGTCAATTTGATTGTCTGTTCAGCAGCCAATTTGGTTATATTTCCAGTTCAGGCGACTGAACCCAAATGCCGAAAGCTCTGACTTGCTCCAAATGGTGACTCAGCAGTAGACACGGCCTACAAGACTTCACACACTTGCAGAAATGGTTAGAACTTATCTTGCACTCTGACAAAATCCTCTGTGTAGTCCGAGAGGTTGGGCTTTGGATTGGATGCATTTAAAAAAAACAACATGTGACTTGTCTTTGCTGCAGACTGCTCAGCTCTTGGCCTCCACCTTTGTGCTCCTGTACAGCTCCTCCCTCCTCCTTCAAAGAGGTCACAGACTAGTGAGCTGACATCAATGGGTGAGGGAGGAGCTCTACAGGAGCGAAATGGTGGGGGCTGAGAACTGAAGAGTGAGTCACATGTTGTTTTGTGAAATGCATCCAAACCAAAGCCCAACCCCTAGGACTACACTGAGGATTTTGTCAGGGTGCAAGGTAGGTTATAACAAACATTTATATTGTAACACAAATGCTTAGCAAAAGCAGAAAGGCATATATGCAATGCAGCTGTAATAGGCTTCTGTAGCCTGTCTTTAGTGAAAATGAGGACCTTGGTGACAGGTTCCCTTTAAGGCCAACAGCCACATGAATACCTGGAGGTCTCATGGCAGATACACTGGAAGGCAGAATCTTTTTATTTTAAATTTTTCTGCTATTAGGGCAATCATCTTCTGATATTAACAGAAACCAGTTCGAAAAATAAACTAGATGAAAACCCAATGTAAGGAAATAACAAAGGACCGGCCGCATACTGTATACTTTGGTTGGCCTATTTTGACATCAACACAGTGGCACTCAAAAGGCCACCAGCCATAGAGCCTCTCTTGATAGCCATCATACGATAAATATAGCCGGGTCAGCCACAGGGCCAGGTACAGTGAAAACCCTACACTGGCACCAATAGAACATCAATATTATATTGTCCCCTTTACAGTGAAAATAACAGAGGACTGAAATACCCAGTTTAGTGACAGCCACAGTACCACATATTCTTTTCATGTATCCCTACAGCCACATCCACTTATCCCCTTTGTAATCCCCTTTGTGACACCTTTCAAAAATAAAGGCAAGAAGAGCATTTATCTGATATTGATAAAAAAAAAATACTGGTATATCAGTTACTGCAAGACATTTCAATGAAGTCCACAACAGACAGGTAAACTCATTCTCCTGCGATGGCATTGAAAGGGTGTATTTCCCAAGGAGGGGGGGGGGGACTGGGAGAGCATTCTCCAAAAGAGAGAAGCTTTCTGGATTTTGGAATTAAAAACTTGATTTCCCCTTGGTTTAAATAAAAAAGATGATCTATTTTATATTTACTAGAGATCTATTTACCATATATGAGAGAACAGAATTTATACTGAATGCAATTATGTGTTTTTTCTATCTGTGACATTATCAGCCTCTCTTTGGTTCCAATTTTGTTTTAAATACGACATTAGCAATAGTACATGTTGTATATATGGAGTTTGGTTCTGGTACTGTATCTTTGTATTAAACTTGGTTCAAGTGCTGTAAATGGCGACAACAATTTTGAAACTTTATACTTTGGGGGGCTCCACCATCTTCATACAGCCCAGGGTCCATTGCCATAACCTTAATCCACCCTTGCTTATAAGCATGGCTGGCTTTTACAAAAAGACAGGGGGTGTGGTACTTTTCATTTGCAGGTCAGATTCTATAGAATTTGTGGCCCAGAAGTGAAAGCAGAATGTAGTGTCAACTAGAGAATGTGAATTGCACATGCTCTTGTGTGTAGGCTGGAGAGATATGTTCTGCCCACTGGTTGTATCATACAATGCAATGTAAATGAAGTTACTCTTTATACATTGATGGGGTATCCTCATAACCATTCTGACCAGCAGAGTTAACAAGTATCTGACACCTATGTTACCTGTCAAGCAGTAATGGGCTATCCTAAGGACTGCCATCCATCAGAATATTAAAGCCATTCAATTGAATACATATGTAATTGTTGCTTAAACATGCTACCAAACTTTGACTAATCCAACACGGCTGACCTATGTTTTAATCCAAGAAAAAACTTAAAGTGCCTCGTAAGCAATACATCCATAAGCTGTGATAGAACGATAATGAACTTTTTTTTTTTTTTACATTGTACACATCTGTTTTAGCTCATTGATTCTCTATTGTAAGAAGAGGTCATCAATACGTACAATGGAACCCTTTTAAACAGCAATGGCAAGACCCCTGGCCTGCTTAAATATTTTAGAATATATGCTGTTTCATGTACTTCTGGCATCCAAGTACTCAAGCCTCTCGTCCGAATGCTCAATCACAGTTTGCAATGTATATATTTTGTGGTGCCCTCTGACATAGCAGCATTACAAAGACACTAGATCAGTAGAGTCCCTACTTATTCCCCATCACAGCAGCCACTGCGTTATAAGGAGCCTCACAGCACTGAAGTAAATTACAGGTAATGGCATCAGATAATCATTACACCGCTGTTCAATGAACTGGAAATGTGTATTCCAAGAACGCTCAACAAAACTCATCTCTCCTGAAGCCTCAATTTGCTTATCTATCTAGAGCGGGAACGGGGCCTATTTGTTTTGTCAATTTCCAGCCAAACTACAGAAAGTTGTGCGCTTCATTTTCTCTGTTATTTATTTATATATATATATTTTGTGAGGAGAAAAAATAAATCATCATCTCCTCCGAATCGTCAGAAAAAATTTGGTAATCAGTAGTTTGCAGTACTTTTTTTTTTTCAACTAAAGCCCAAACAAAATCCCATCACTGAACACTTCATCCTCTATTAAAGTTACACAGAAATGCCTGCTTGCCTGGATGATGGAGCTGGTACTTTACCAAGGTCAAAGATAGAAATAATGAAAGCCACATATGCGGAAGGGACCCAAGTGCTCTCAAAAACTCTTAATCAACCTTATATCGTAGAGTTTCTATTCCAGGATGAAGACGTATTTATCTCACCAGTCATTACACAGAAAACTGTCTCCTAAAAGGAAGGCTCCCACTGATCCGTTCATTACCTCTAGAGACCACAAAGGACATGCCAAGGGTTAGCCTCCATTTCACCTTGTGACAAAAAAATGGGCAATGATTAAAGCCCATTCCACAAGTCAAAAAAATTGGATGATACATGGCAGCACTTTGCAGCATTCTCACACTTCACATGCTTATATATAGAAGCTGCAGCATGATCTTTCAGGGAAGTAGATAAGTAATGATCTATATTGAAGTGAAAAAAAACACCTGATAAAAACTTGCTATTGCAGTTCTTTTGCATGCTCCCCTCTGTCATGCTTGTAGGGAAACAAGCGGGAAGAGTCTCTGAGGGCAGAGTCTGTGGACCCCCTGGACCACCCCGGGGGTTGGTATGGGACCCGCTGTAGAGGAGCACTGGAAATGCTGGTACGGAATGAAGACACCGCTGAGTGGGAACCCGGGAAGGCCTGGCAGAAGCACAGGAAGGCAGGAGGTCACCGCTGGGCTGGAACCCACAGGATACTGAGCACAAGACACGGACCACCGGACACGGACCTCAGGATAAGGACCACAGGGCATGGACCACAGGACACGGACCACCGGACACGGACCACAGCATACGGACCAAAGGATGCGGACCAAAGGATGCGGACCACAGAGATGCGACTGGAAATGCACAGGGACACGGAGGCGTCTGGAAACGCACAGGAACATGGAGACATCTGGAAAAGCACAGGAAACAGGACCTTGGACTACACACAGGAGGCTTTCACTTCAGTAGGGAAAACTTGAAGATCCGGCCAGGAGAGAAGAAAACCGACGGGTTATGTGGGAAACCCAGAAGTGACCAGCGCCAATAGGAAGGACGCTGGCCCTTTAAGTTCAGGGAAGTGAGGGCGCGCGTGCCCTAGGAGCGGGAGCGTGCGGCCTGCACGCCGGGACCTGGAGCACAGACAGGAGCCAGGAGAGGTAAGTGAGGGCAGGGGGACGGGGACCGGCAGGCAGCGGAGCACTGGTGTATCCGCGATCCGAGACATGGGGCTGGGGAATGAACCAGATAAAAGTAAGAAAAGGATTTTTTTTTCTTTTTACCGATAAAAATCAAGTTAGATTTTTTACAATATTTCTTCCATTTAATTTAATGGGAATCTGGCACAAGCTGTATTTGTGAAAATTAGATGACTGGTTCCCATAGAGCCCTTCGCTAAAAATTGTCTATCTCAGATCCCCATAAATCATTTTTATAATCTTGCCTCGCATACAGTCAAATTTAGAGGGTATTGAGGGTTCGTGGCCTCCTTGGGCTGATTCCAGCAGCTTCGTCTCAGCATTCAGCAATAATGCCATGTAACCTGTCTGACATAACCTCAGGTCCTTTAAACTGTAGCTGGTGCATATATCTGATCACATGAAATCACAGCATGCCTGCATGTAATTCTACTTTTCTCCCTGCCTTCATGTTCATGCAGGCATGCTGTGATTTCTTGTGATCAGTAATATGCATGGGGTACGGTTTTACTAATGTTAGGAGTCTGTCAGCCTGAGGAGGCCATGCCCCTGCGACACCTTCTAGATTTGGCTGTATGCTAGGTGAGTTTATAAAGATGATTTATGGGGATCTGAGATAAACATGTTTTAGCTAAAAAAAATGCTGTTAGTTAATAGGGCTATATGAGAGCCTTCCACTGGCTGTATGTATGGAAATGTGGTGACAGGTTCCCTTTAACTATTCAGTTGGGGAAAGTATATGACCATAAAATATTTTACAGTTTGATTCATGGTGCAATTCTACTAGAAATCTGACAAAATTCACATCCATTGGGAGTTTTTAGTGTAATGATGTGTGGCAGTTGAGCCCCAGAGTGCTGTGCTATACTGCTTCTGTAACTACTACTATTTGAGAAGTAATCATATAGCGTAGTAGCCCTCTTAGGACCAAAGAGATTTTTTAAAAATTCAGGTTTTACTTCATTTCTAGCTTTGTACATTAATGTTGTATCAGTTTTTTTAAATGCTTCAATGTAATTTAGTGCTCAGGAACCTTCCTGGTGTGTATATGTCAATAAGTTGTAAGTTTACGGACACTTTTATGGAACTCATAAATATGATAATTCGTAACTTTCCTTAAAATGTATTCAGAACCTCAGTAGCTCTTCTGTCCAGGTATGAAATGATCCATGTGTTGCTAATTTTTTTCCACAAACCTGTTCTCTATCATTGGGTTAGTTTGGTCTGCAAAAAGAAGTCCACAATCCATAAAAAAAAAAATATATATTATTACTGTTTATTGGAATTTTGATTCTGTACATGACCACTATGAATTTTGAATAAAACAATTCAGATACAGTTGAAGATTTAGCTTTAATTCAGTGGGTGTTGAAGGGGTTTTTCCGACTCTTAAAAAGTAAGCAGGCGGGCTGGGGAGGTACCGTATATACTCGTGTATAAGCCGAGTTTTTCAACACAAAAAATGTGCTAAAAAACCTCCCCTCGGCTTATACACGAGTCAATTAAAAAACCGTAATACTCACCCTCCGGTGTCCCCGATGTTCGTCACGGCTCCCTGTGTCTCCTCTTCTATCTTCTCTAGCTGGCAGATACGCGTCCGTGCGATCTGCAGGCCGTCGCAAACTATGATGCGGCGGTGTTGCCGCTGATGACGTCATGTAGTGTGCGATGGCTGGCTGATCGCATGGACGCAACTCTGCTGGCTAGAGAAGATAGAAGAGAGAAGAAGCCGCGATGGGGATCAGGAGCGCGACGAACATCGGGGACACCAGAGGGTGAGTATTAAGTTTATTTTTTTCTGTTTGGCAAACTGCGGCGGGCAGGCTGTATGCTACATGGGGGCGGGCTGGCTGTATGCTACATGGGGGCGGGCAGGCTGTATGCTACATGGGGGCAAGCTGGCTGTATGCTACATGGGGGCAAGCTGGCTGTATGCTACATGGGGGCGGGCTGGCTGTATGCTACATGGGGGCGGGCTGGCTGTATGCTACATGGGGGCGGGCTGGCTGTATGCTACATGGGGGCGGGCAGGCTGTATGCTACATGGGGGCTAGCAGGCTGTATGCTACATGGGGGCTAGCAGGCTGTATGCTACATGGGGGCTGGCAGGCTGTATGCTACATGGGGGCTGGCAGGCTGTATGCTACATGGGGGCTGGCAGGCTGTATGCTACATGGGGGCTGGCAGGCTGTATGCTACATGGGGGCTGGCAGGCTGTATGCTACATGGGGGCTGGCAGGCTGTATGCTACATGGGGGCTGGCTGGCTGTATACTACACCCTCGGCTTATACTCGAGTCTAAAGGTTTTCCCAGTTTTCTGTGGTAAAATTAGGGGTCTCGGCCTATACTCGGGTCGGCTTATACTCGAATATATACATTAAAGGAAACCTACCATTTAGAATGGTCGGTGTAAGCTGTAAGTACCGGGCACCAGCTCAGGGTGAGCTGGTGCCGGTACTTACTTTCGTTAGTGTTATAAACCGCGGTATCGCGGTTTTAACACTTTTTAAACTTTAGAGCAGAAGGGGCTTCGGCGCTGCGCGCGACCGTGTGCGCACAACATCTTTGCTATTTCCTATGTAGGCGCGCGCACGATCGTGCGCACGCAGCGCCGAAGCCTTCTCTGCTCTAAAGTTTAAAAAGTGTTAAAACCGAGATACCGCGGTTTATAACACTAACGAAAGTAAGTACCGGCACCAGCTCACCCTGAGCTGGTGCCCAGTACTTACAGCTTACCCCTGCCATTCTAAATGGTAGGTTTCCTTTAAGTTTGAAAAAAAAGAAAGCTGTACTCATGTCTCCTCCGTCAGTCCAGAGGTCCCGTGCTGCTGTCTTGCTGGTCCGTGCTCCAGTTTGTTTACAGGTGCACAGAAGCTCTGCTAATTTTAGCTTCCGGTCAGACGAGGAGGCTAGCCACACCCACCCGTCACCAAAACACAGGATACAGCTGACGCCCACCTGTTACTGTCACGGTCAGTACTAGCACCAATCGTGGCAGTTAATCTCTTAACCTGTGCTGCAGTGGAACCCAACCGCGGAACATAACTTACCTTTCCATGAGTCTCATTGAGACTTGTAGGCTTGCAGTCTATTACAGATCAGAAGTAACATTGCTATATACTGCAATATAAAAGTATTGCAGTATATAGTATTATCAAAATAAACAGTAAAAATCATAATCATGATTGGTATCGTGGCATCCCAAAATGCACGTTATATGAAAATATTAAAAGGATTATTCCCAGCTGTGAACACCATAACGGAAAGGAGCGTCCAAATATCAGAATCAACACTTTTTCCCCCTTTTTCCATACATGAATACTTGAATAAAAAAATGATCAAACAGTAACATAGGTCCCAAATTGATATTAATTAATACACCAGAACATAGCACAAAAAATAAACACTTTACATAGGTCCGTACACCAAAGTGTGAAAGAGTTATTGGCCTCATTATTTGGCAAAATCTAAAAATATTTTTTACATAAGATTTTTTTTAATCTATTAAAACCTTATAAAACCTATATCAATTTGGTATCTCTGTGATCATAGCGACCCAAAGAATAAAGAGAAAAAGTGTCATTTGGTGCGCAGAATAAAACATGTAAAAACAGAGCCCACAAGAAAACTCTACAAATGTGTTTTTTTGTCAATTTCACTGCTCTTGAAATTTTTTTCCAGCTTTCCAGTACATTAAATAACACCACTACAAAGTGCAATTTGTCCCGCAGATAACAAGGCCTCACACATCTCTGTAAACATAAAAATAAAAAAGTTATCGCTTTTGGAATGAGGGGACTAAAAAACAGAAACGCAAAAACCAAGTCCCGAAGGGATCAATGCAGTCTTCTCTTCATGGTAGATTTGGATATTGATACATCCTACATCCCAGAGAGCGTTGTTCACTTGGTTGGCTGTTGTGAAGGGTTTTCTCTTCACCATGGAAATTATTCTGCATCTTATTCATAATGTATCCAGGTCTGTTTTGCGTTGATGAGTTTTCTAGGGCTGTTTGTATCAGGCTGTACCAAATTGTACATTTTGCCACTCCTAATATTATATCATTTTTTTTTCTTGTTTCCGCAGCTTAAGGATGGCTTGCTTCACTTGCATGGAGAGTTCCTTTGATGTTTTCTTCACAGCAAAATTTTCCAAATTAAAGCACCACACCTCAAATCAATTCCAGGCCAGCCCAACCCCTGCTTAAGAATGACATAATGGAAGAAATGCCTACACCTGCCTATAAAATCCACCATGCAGGAACACCAACAAGACTCCTAGGTCAAGAACAGGCAGATATTTCAATCAGTAAGTAACAAGATGCTCTGGAACTTAAAAAATACACCAATCTTCTCAGCTTCTCTTGTACTAGGACACAATAGCAAATGAGACTACATTTTTAAACAGGAGAGGTTTTTTTTTTAACAAATGTGTTACAAGACAGCAAGTTTGAAGGGCACCTTTGACAAAAACTGAACTCACTTGATCTTTCTGAGTAATGGTTTTGATCAGCCTCAGGTAATGAAAATATCCCCAAAAGGTAAAAGAGACTGTCAATCCAATTAAAACTGTTATCACAATAATACAGGAATCTTGCTATGGCTTTTTTTGTGAATCTGTATTTCTAAATCTTCCCTAATTATTGTCATACATTCTAAATAATCCGGGTAAAAATTCTGTTTAATCAGAGTCTCTTTAAAGGGATGGAAGAATATTCCACTGAGCAAAGAATGAAACATGCCTGATCAGTGAAAAACACTTTCATCCTAGGCATCGCCATCAATCACAATGACAAATCTTTTCGGCCCCCTTTCCTCTCTTTTTCTTAGAAAATTACACAGAAGTATGTTCTCCTCAATAAGCTCTGATATAATCACACCTACACCGCTATCTTTTGTGTGAAAGAAACTGTTCGTCACTTAATTGGATTGCATCTGGCACACTCGCCATGGATATGTTACAATGCCTCTACCAGGTGCTGTGGCATTATTTAAAGAAATGTAATGAAACACTTATACAGGTATTTTTCTGCAGGCACCTTATCTCATCCTGTGCAAGTAGAACATTGCACCATACGCTGCGTTACACAATGCGCCAGCAAATGACAGACAAAAGTCATTCATAAGTCAAAGACTAGTCAAGTGGAGCTGCCAAAATCTAGCAGGTAAATCAATAAAATAATAAAGGATGTTAGGGAAACAAAATCCCAAAAGGATATAGACAATTTAACTGGGAAAGCAAAGAAAGGATACAAAGGAAGAAGTGCTCTGACAAGTCAGTGCAGCATGTGAAGTGGACAGCAGGACAACGAGCAGCAGAATTTCATGGGATACTAATGACTAGATGATTAAGAAACATTCAGTGATAGTTCACATGGTTTCACATCGTACCAACCGATTAGAATTGCTAAACCTTTGAAATTATTTTTTTTCTAGTGCTGGCTGAACTATGTAAAAAGTTTCTCTGTACCCTTTTTCTACTCTGCTTTCTCCTGTAGTGAGCAGTGTATCCTGTGCAGCCTGATACAGTGTTGGTACAGGAGACAGATGGGCTTGCCAGCCTGCCCGGAAGTTGTCACAGTGGAGTTTCGGTGTCCTTGTAAACAAAAAGGGACACAGCTTTGGTGGACCGTGGTGGGACCCCAGGAGTTCCAAGGAAGATGAACACATTTTTTTTCCAAAAAGACCTCCCCAGCCCAGCTAATACATATATAAAACAGTCGGACAATCCCTTTAAGGACGGCACCCATTTATACAAACCCTGAAAAAAATTTCCCATTCCCAGCCAGGATTCGGGAGTCACAGGACCCAAGGAATTTGTATACTTTGTGAGACACTGAAGGGGTTAACTGTGGATGGGCGGTATGTTTCCCCTAGGTTTTCCTACTATGCAAGGCCTTAGTGCTGAGGTTGTGTTGTTCAGCACCTTGGACACAGGTGGTGGGAGCAGCCTAATCAGCCTGCATAAAGCTGCTGAGCAGAGCTGAGAGTGTTGTCTCTCTGAAAGGAGGCTGGAGAGCACACAGCCCTGACCTCTGTGCCTGGAGCAGCAAAGTCTTTTTTGTTAGTGGTGAGTTAGAGAATCACTGTATAGTTAGCACCCTGACGGGTAGGATATTATTTGTTTTTAAGGCTGTTTTTATTTTGTTCCTGCTGACAAAATAAACGCAGACGAGACCTGTTTTGGACTGTACCTTGGTGTCACTGTCTTGAACTGCATCACAAAACCCCGCTACCACGGTCTCTACTGGGCCAAATCCCCCACAACTTCTATTGCAGCATATTGAAGGATTTCCTTGACCTCCTAGGGTTAAAGTACCCTATGGGACCCGAAAAAAATAGTAAAAAAAATATATTTTAAAAAAATAAACGCCCCAGTAGCCTCTTTGATCCTTCTACCAGATATCTTCGGCACGCAGCTATGAGGAGCTGCGTGCCCTTGTCCGCGAAGTCTGCAGTCTGTGAACGCGCAGAACAGCAGGCTTGTGGCTTGTGCAGACGGCAGACTTTGTAGAATAGGGCATGGCAGGAGGATCAAAGAGGCTACTGGGGCGTGGAGTAGCCGTTCCGTGTAGCCTCAGCTCTGGCTACTCTGTGCCCCAGGAGCCTCTTTAGAAAATCAGCATATTAGGGAAATAAAAGTTAGAAAAAGATTGTGGGGATGTGAGGATTAGCCCTTAAAAGGGCTATCCTCACATCCAATAGATGCCCCTACCACCCAATCTACCTCTATAAGTAGATCCGTGGTGGAACGTTCCCTTTAAAGGACACCTGTCATCAGGTCTCTGCCAATAGTCCTGTCACTACTACCTGTTGGAGCAGCTCACAAGGATCCCATCCCAGCCTTTATCTAGTTATTTCATACATTATTCATTGTAAAATCATCTATTTTTTATCATGTAAATGAGGCTGGTCACATGGTCAGAGGCAGTGATGTCACCCCTTTTACCCCTCCTATCGCCTCCCCCTGCTCATGTCTGTGTGTAGTGTATAGTAAAGCATGGCTAGTGTGTGTTCTGCATCTGCTGACATGCTGCATCCTCCTAAAATACAGGTAAGAGGCACAGACATCAGCTACACATGAATCTGACATGTTCTGCTGTAACATGGCTGCCTGGAGCTGCTGTATCTCTCCTATACACACACACATGCACACACAGGCTGCAGGGGGCGTGGCCACCAGCACCAGGAAGCACATCATTATACAGCCTCACATCATTATACAGGCTGTCAGTCATGCACTGGGGGTGTGGCTGTGCCTCCCACTCATGAATAGAGTGGACAGCTTGAATATGCTAATGCTTCATTGGACATTTCCCAGGTCATTTGCATACAGCTTTAGGACCTCATTGCTTAGGTTTACAGGCATGTAGAGGGACAATGAAGGGATAGAGGCAATGCTCTCTAATGGCAGTTTATGAAAATATATTTAGTTTAGGGGGGTTATTTTGCATGACGGGTTCTCTTTAAAGGTGTCTGTAATTAAGCTATGTTGTTAATCCTGGTTCTTATGACAATTCAACATTTTTAAAATCCAATTGTCACAGAGACCAAAAAATATGTGTCTGGAGTTACAATCATAAAACATACAGTTACGACTTACATACAAATGCAACTAAAGAACAAACTTACAGAACCTATTCTGTACGTAACCTGCCTGTACACAACACATACAAAATTAAATAAAAAGTGATCAAAGGTTCCTAAAGTTCCCAAAAATAAAAGCAATGAGAATGTCAAACAGTTCTGCAATAAATTATACCTCTGTACACCGAAGTATGAAAAAGTTTTTGGTCTGAGAATATGGCAAAAATAAGACTTTTTTTGTTCAAGAGAAGAGCAAATAAATGCTTTAGTATTAAAACACAGAAAAAAACACAATATAAATTTGGTATCCCCGATTGTACTGACCCAATGAATAAAATGGAGATTATATTTAGACCATACAGGAAATGTAGGAAAATTTTGAGATATTCTTCTAAGATAGGATCCCTTTGAGCCCAAGGATCCCAAGCACTAGAGAAGTTCCCAAGGAGGAACATGAGGCCTGTAAACTGGAGTCAACAGGGAAGAAGCTCTAATGAATCTCATTATCCACAGATGAGAAGGTGGGGTACTTTCAATATAGAAAACCAAGGACCAACATCTGAACAATCAGCAGCATGCAGCATGGCTCTTTTATTAAAAAAAAATGGCAATATACATGCAAGAAAAGGAATACTATACAAAATAATCCCTGTGTTGATTACATTGTGATGTTCATTTCTGAATACATGCCTATTCACATTTCAGAAAACAGAAACTGAACAATAGACATAGAAAAAAAATGTACAGAATATGATACACACGGTATAACCAATCACAGATAGGTAATCCAGCTTGTACCACGTGTGTATGTCCATTAAGTGACAAAATACAGAGTGGACTGAGCAAGGAAGACCAGACTAAAGACAACAAAAGTCGCACCACCTGTCCCAAAACCTGCCAAATTTACAAGCATACAAGCTTTTTCAATTGTGAACATTTAAGCGGATGGGAATCCATCTACCTAATGGCTATTGCTTTATAAGCCATAAATAGCGTTTCACAAAGAAAAATCCTTGAATAATGTGGGGGAGACTTCAATAGGACATCAAATTAGATAGGTTGGATACTACCTACTTCCAGGAAATTTGTAGCTGTGGGTAGGACCAAATCATATGCCAGAAGAAGGAAGGCAGGGGAGAATCTATATGGCAGCTGATATCCAGGAAATGGCCCATTTCCCATCTCCATCTCCCCAGCTAAGCAGTCACATGACCGCACCAACTGTGCTCCACGTTCTGTGACCACAGAAAGTGGAGCAGGGAAGTAGCTGCACAAACAATCCATGTTCAACTGAAGCACCAAAACAGCTGTCTGCCTAGACACGAGAGAAGCCGTGACCAGGTAGGGGAGTTCTGACAACTGCCACACCCCTTATTTTAACTAGTGTCAGTTTCAGGAACCCTGACTGAGGTTCCCAATCGAGACTCTGATCCATGCACAGGAAACCACTAAGGCAGGACAGATGGAGTCAGCTTTTTATTGCTGTGGTTTCCTGTCCCAGGGAACAGACCTCTCTCTGCACTATTGTTCATGCAACACAAATTTCTGCACTGAAGGGGGCGTTCCGGTGGTCAGTTGGACCATGCGACACATTTAACATGCAAAGTCAGACAGAATTGTGTTGCACGGTCTACGTTAAAGGTGCACCAAAAAGAAAAAGTGGAGCACTCTGTCGGAGCAGCGCAGTGGGTGCCAGGTTCATAAAGAACGGTTTTTAGTAAATGTGCCCCAAAATGCCTTAAGCTTGTCTTCTGGGTAGAGGGTCACTTTAAGTACAAAATGGGTTATTCTTTTTAATATATTTTGCTATTACATTTAAAATGATTGCTGCAGCATTTTGCCCCAATAAGACGTGTATCAATGAGCAGCATTTAGTAGAAAAGCTGTATGTAATAAAGGAACTGAAATATTAATGAACCTTCTCATTTTCCTTGCAGCAACTTATTAAAAAAGAGAGAAATCAGTGTGCATCAACACTTTTATTGAAAGTTTGCAGTAATCACTTCATTAAAATTATTGCTGTGTTTCCTTTTTGAAAGTCCTGAAACTTTATACAATGTAACTCTGTCAGCTGGCAGATACCACCAAACTCACATGGCTGACAGGAGGTCATGATGCATGGGTGATCACAATCTTTTCATAAACGTTACTAAAAACGTAATAATTTTTGACCCCAGATTCACAAAAGAAGTCGATAATTGGGTAATTAATCCTATAGTGATCCTTAACAGCCACGTGAGCAGCTGCAATTTATGTTTCCATTCTAATATAATATCCCAAAGGAGACATGAGGCATGAAATATCGATTTATTTGCTGTTTGTATTACATTTTTCCTATCTTAGTCAACAATTTTTCTATCATTTAGTCTTCCTGCAATAGCCAAAAGATAGTTACACTGTAAAAAGGTGTCCATTGCAAAAATCTTGATAATCCCAGGTTGTATTGTTTTCTGTGATTTCATCTGAACTAGCTTCTTACCTGTAAAATTGTATAAGCAGGGAAAAGTTTACACATGGGATCTATGCAAATAAAAAAACAAACCACTTTCCCCCTGTTTATACAGTTCAAACTATTCTACGTAAACTTATTTGTGTTTACTGCTAATGATATGACAAACATTCACTATAGTCACAGAAGGCTCCATATCTAGGTGTAAAATGCCTGAAAATCCATAATTCACATTTGTAGAAGTTACAAAATAAAACTTTTCTTCTCCCAAGACATGGCATACCACATGTGAAAAACTATATGCATGGTATAGAAATAGCAAAAAATAACTTGACACTACACATGTTCCAAATTTTTGACAGTATGTCAAAAAATTTTTTTTAATAGTATGTCATATTTTAAAAGCCAAGTTAACATGTGCTATATCTGTACATCTTGTGTATATGCATGGGGAAAAAATAGTGTTGTAAACATTTTTGTATTATACTTTGTCAAGAAATTATGCTTAGGGTAAATGCACCCTTGTTTTGTAAAAAGAGCTCCAAATGCAGAGATCCAAATTCCAACCTGTAAAGTTTGTTTATGGGGCTGACAACATATCCCTGTGTTTTTTACACAGCTATCAGTAGCCAGTGTTAACCCTATGTAACTTTTGCAGTCAATGAGTCCTAATTTCTAACAGAAGTCCCTGCTCAGAATGCATTTATTTATCTAGCTGAAAGTGAAAGGAAAGATACAGAGAAATAAAATTCTGTTAGAAAATAATACTCATAGTCCACTATATGCAGAGCTGAGTCTGAAAGAATTAAAACTCACTGCTCAGTGTGGATTTAACAAAAACAAGTACAGTAAAAATAAACCATTCGTTTAGCTGGAATACATCTTTTATCCTCATCGATGGAGAGATAAAAGCTGTTATTGAGAAGCACTTATGATCTCAAAGGACAGTTGCAGGATCAGTGGTAGTGGACCCTCTGTACTGCCTCGGACGTTGATGTTAGCCGACACCTGGGAGCGGAGTCTAAGTAGCAGGTGGTGGTACCACCAGGCTGCTCCACAGGAACACTATGGGGCACATTTACTTACCCGGTCCATTCGCGTTCCAGCGACGGCTTCTCTGACGAGCGTTCGGGTCTTCCGGCGATTCATGAAGGTCCTGCGCCCGATGTCCACCAGGTGGCGCTGCTGCGCCGAAGTCCGCCGAGGTGCCCCGGAGTTCGTCGTCTTCATCGTGGTGCATGTGAGTATGGCCCGTGCGACCAATTTTTTTTTTTTTTTAAATGCGGCGGTTTTTCCGAATCCATCGGGTTACCGTTCGGCCACGTCCCCTGATTTCCGTCGCGTGCATGCCAGCGCCGATGCGCCACAAACCGATCGCGTGCGCCAATATTCCCGGGGCAATACAGGTAAAATCACGCAGGAGCATGGAGACTGAGGCTGGAGTGTGGCGAGGCAAGTGAACATGCTACTGGTGCGAGGGTGCCAGGGAGGCACACAGGTCCGCCTGCGATAAGGTACATGGGTCGCAGCAGCACCCGTGACATTAGTTACAGTTCAATTTGAAAAAAAAGGCCTTTAAAGTACGAGGCCGGACATCTTTAAATTAAATTAGCCGAATTTTACTTTAACTGGCGGCAATCCTGTAGTCAATCATGACCAAGAGATGGCAGCGCAGTGTTCAAACCCCTTCACAGAAATATATGACTGAATAGTATATATATACTGTGTATCTGAAATCTAGTGCTGTACCCTACTAACCAAATAAAAATTGTGGCTTAAATTGATAAGTTTAAATTTGCTACACCTGTAACAAAACATGGCTCTAAATCCACAAATCATCACCCGCCCTTCTAAATCCCTGTCCTGGCGGCGCGATCCCTGAACAGTCGGAAAACCCAGCGGAAATGCGGCTGTGGGACCCTGAGTAAGTAAGTCCCACAGTGTTTAGCAGGATTATGCCCTTTTAGCCTGGCTTACTCAATAAACACTGGGGCAAATGTATTATCGTAGCTGTGCCATAGAAGTGTCTGGAACTCACGTTTTTTTTGGTGCATAATTGTTGCGGATCATTTATAATGAGTTAGTGCCAGAAACAATAATTGTTTCCGACTATCCCAACCCGTCAGTCTTTTTTTTGCGCATGTAGGCCTGGCCTATTTTCCATATCATCCGCCACATTTATGTTGAGTTTGTTGGCAGTTTTAGCTGCAAATTTTGCCGCAAAATAGACCAGAAAAAAATGGTCTGAAATCAAAATTTTAAAAAAAGGTGCAGTCCATGTAAGATTTTGGCGCACATCTCATTTGTGTCGCATTTTTATGTTGTCCGACTGATTAGTTCCAGATCTCAGATGCCGACTGTCGTGGTTGCAACTGAATTAGTAAATCCCCCCCACTGTGTGCAGAATTATTAGGCAAATGAGCATTTTGATCACATCATCCTTTTTATATATGTTTTCCAACTCCAAGCTCTATAGGCTTGAAATCCAACTACCAATTAAGTAAATCAGGTGATGTACATCTCTGTAATGAGGAGAGGTGTGGTCCAAGTGTCCTGGTGTATAAGTGTCCTGTTCAGAGTGATAATTGATAACTAAACATATGCACCGTCATGTGAACATAATCCAGTCTTCAGGTTTTGAGACTGTGTACTACCAAGCAGGTGGTCTCCAGTCTTGGAACTCTATCCAGAAATGGTGTTCTGCAGGATTATGCACTGTAGCCTGGTAGTCTCTTTACTACTTAAAAGATCTATCCTCACGTCCTATAGATCCCCTTATCACCCAATCTACCTTTATAGGTAGATTCGTGGTGGTAGTTTCCCTTTAAGTAATGAGTTGTTGATGTCTCAGGTGATGACTTTGTAAAGGGAGGATGTAGTGAGCAGCAAAAGAGAACTGTGGCATGACATCCTTCGAGATTCAAATTTGTTACCAACAGGGACCTAAGCTAGTGGGTCATCTTTTGTACCAGTTTATGTGCTTTAACAGAAACTTCTTTGACAATACCCTTTTCATCCAAAATTTTAGCCATATACAGTAGTTTGGGCAAATGATTTGGGCATATATTAAAGCCTGTGAACGCCGAGAGGCGCTCGGGCGCCGACATCCTGAGCGCCTCTCGGTGTTCACAGGCTTTAATATATTTACAAGCCTCCTCCCGTCTCCGACAGGGGAGTTGTGATCCGGCCAGTGACGTCAGAGGGCCAGGACATGGAGGTAGCAGGGGTTTGCCATCTCCTAGTTCCCCGCTCGCAAGCAGGAGGAGCCCTGCAGCGGGGGTGTGTGAATATATTAAAATCCAGGGAATGCAAGAGGCGCACGGGCGGTGTCAGCATGAGCTGCTCTTACACTATTAAAAAGTTATTATTTCGGCAATAAAACCGCCGAACTGCACGAAAGTCCCCCCATTCCCTAGACATAACGAGCAGCTTATTTAGGACACACTACCACCAGTAATCTGGTAATAGATGTCCTTCAAGCAAACATTCTCACTCGCCCAAAGACTAATAAATTTTAATTTTTGAAATTCATCCAAAGCCTCTATATTGCAGTATAAAACAGCTGACACCTGTGAACACAAGGGCAAACTGAACGTCTCTTATTTCTGACAGCTTCATAGTAAAAACATTCTAAATGAACTGAATTAATAATGGTTTGCAACATCATCTTAAAGCTATAATTCTTGGCTGTTTATAAGTATCCGAGAACAGGCTCTAATCTCTCCTATTACATTGCTAAGCGAATGCAGCTTGGAAGTAACAGTGAATCACCATAATGAACCTATTAACACATTCCCGAACCATTAATTATTGATTTATTTGTAATTATCCCTCAGAATAGTCTTGTTCATTACTTCTCCTGAGTACATACGCAGATTTCTTTAGTCAGAAAATAATTTGTACATCTTTTATATCGCTGGTGAATAACTCCAAATGTAATCTATTTTATTTTAACCCTCATTCATTTGCCCGTAACGAGAAGGCCATCTTTGGTGTACATGAACTGTCTGAATTACAAGGTAATAATGAGGTATAACAGACAAAACAGAACACACAAATATATTTATATCAAAGGACATAAAATGACCAAAAACCCCAATAAATCTGCTTGCTTGGTGAAAACTATGGGACTACTTTCATAGCGGAGCTTGGTACAAGAGTACGTACCTTCACTGAGTACAACAATTATTGTAAAAGATCAGCTAATAAAAGGTTGAATAAGGTGAACAGAATAGTGAAATCGATGTGTACTTTACCCTTTGACTGCAAACAACCAAAAGACCTTCAAAATATTGGCAAGTGCCTTATCGTGTCCTTCCTTACCTTTTCTCAACATGGACCAGCTCTTAAAAGGCAGGATTTTGGACACTGTGCCAAATTCAAGCATAAGTGTGCATATACAAAAATAATGAAGGTGACACTTTCTTCCCATTTCCTTATAGAAAAAAAGGACCCTCTACAAAATATTCAGCTGTAAAAAACATATGATTATTTGTGTACATATAAACAAACCCAACAAAACAATTTAGTTTACAGTTCATAGTTTACAGAGGATATTTTACTGCATTTACACTTGATGGGGGGGAAGCATGTATCAAGATTTTACGCCATCTTAAACCCCCTTGAACTGGTGCAGCAAAGACCTAATTTATGACAAGCAGCAAGGCGCACAGGACAATTTTTACAAGTTCTAAACTGGCATGAAAACTAGAGTGAAATATGGAAAGTGGTTAGAATGGCATTTCTACTCAAAAATAGACATGATAAATGCTCCTTAATAATAGGCCATTTGCAAACCAATAGGTTCTGTTGTTTGACCAAAGTCTAAAGATTGCATCCGAGAGACTCAGCAATTCTGGCAACATCTGATTACGGATAAACTGCATGTTTCGCTACCGATGGGTCCCCAATTGCTTTTATTACACTGCAATGTATTGTATTTTTCCTTACCAAGGGTCCTTCATGTATATTTATTAGCGGCCAAACAGGCTATACTAGCAAAATGGTTGCAAAATAGCCCTACACATATAACAGATGTAGTGCAGCAGATAAAGAAATCTATACAACTGGAGAACGTTAAAGTATAAAATTTTAAGGAATTAGTTTTTTGATAAATGGGGAAGTTCTATGTCTGGTGAGGAGATCAAGCCAATGGTTCAACCCTTTGTCAACACCACCTGGTACCTGAAGGCAGATATAGCGGACGATTTGGGTTGGCTTAAAATGACATGAAATATATGTCCTCACTAGGGGGGATGACATCTAAAACCACAGAGAGAGATATAATAGATGCTATGAGTGGCATAGTCTTGTGGGAAGGGGTGAGGGGAATGGGTTTTTTGGTATAAAGTTACAACTTTGGGTGTCTTCTGTATACAGCCTTCGATGTATGGATGCAGCGACACTTAATTTCCTGACACATGGATTTTACAAGCATATGTATATTATATATTTGTGTATGGCATATCTATAAAAGCATGAGGCTGGATTCTACATATCTCTATTGTGTTCTTTTATGAAAATTCATTACAAAATATGTGAACAAAAAAAAAAAAGATTGCACCCTAGTGAAATAAACATACACTGCACGTTACAGAATGTTTTTACCCATCAGCTCACGTCCAATATGCTGAAAACCATGACAAATGTTTTGACAGAGTTAATCTTCTGGTGGTCCTACCTTAGGATGGGTCTTTTCAGTTTGGTTATTCGGGTCCTTCTCTGCGTTGTATAAGGCTACACCTTCGTGTAGCAGTTCTTTTTCTCGAGCTTCCCTAATGGCTTTCTGGGTTGGACCCTCTTCCTTCTTGGGTTTAACTTCATCTACAAAAGAGAATTAAGTCACAGTTTGCACAACCTGGAAAATATATGTATATAACATTGTATTTAATCTGGTTACAATTCCCTGTAGCTAGAGAGATTAGAAAAAAATAAAGTACAAAGTATGAAATGAGAAGCAGAAAAGAAAGGCTGTAGCTTCTAAATTATACATTGACATTATATCTTATGTTAGTTCTTGAATTTTTAAACTAAACTTTGGCAAAGACAGGACACAGCTTGATGTTGGGAACGAGTAGAAATATTGGCCTGGCGCCTGCATGGGTAAAAAGTGTTCTAATGTTATACGGTTTCTAAAAGACACATGTGTGATCCAGCCAGAAAACGTGGCAAGTTTTAGACTATCACTGGGGGAGAGGTAGTATTCAGAGCCTGGGCCATTATAAGTTATAGATATTCACCCAATCCAAATGAAAGGGAATGGATGCCAGACTGCCCATTATCATTGTGTGTGTGTAAAAAGGCTTGGGAATCAATGTCTCAGAACTTCTGCTTGGGCAAGTTTTATGGTTTTGATCTGTTGGCTTGGTCCCCAGTTTGGATCAGCAGCCTCTCTGAGCAGGAGGTGCTATGGGAGAGTTCTGGCTAGACGGCTGCACCAATCGGCTCCTGGGGCAGCATCCATTCTGTTTTATATGCCTGTAAAACAAACCCCAGCAGTAAAAAAAATACCTCGGAATATACTTGATTTGGGCAGAACATATCAGTCTGTCCTTCACAAAACATGAATAATTCATAGTCAAACAGCTTGAACATTTTTGTCATGGTCAACTTTAACAGTCTGTGTCACATCAATTGCTCAGCGCTTGCATCTACTTGCAACTGTTTGGGCAGACAAAATAGTGTCTGGCAAATAGGAATAACACTAATAAAGCGATAGAAAGCCTGGGGAATTTAGGAATGAAATTTTATTTGTAACTAGTGTTGCAGTCGCTGTAGGAGAAATTATTGAGCAGGGAAGACTGAGCATTGCTAAGTAAACAGTTGGTATGGCACAGTCTCTGCTTTGAATCATGGCAGCAAGAAAGTACAGATGTAAAATATTTATAAGGGATTGGATCATTGTAATTCTCTTCAGGAACATCATGCCAATATTGTTGTTAACCATTCTAGTAAATGCAGGCACTACAGGGAGAACCTGACACTCATTTAAATAATTTAAAGAATCCTCTATTTAAGGAATGTACATCGTATCTAATAAATGACTGCAGTGTCCGAAATACCAGGTCACTATATCCATAATACTTAGATCAACTAAGAGATACTCTTGGGCAGATCAAAGACTTGTTGACTTAGAAGCTTAACAGAGGATGTGTCACTCACTCACCATGTTAGAAACTCACTGGGGGACATTTTTATCATATGTGCTCATGCCTTGGCATATGACATAAGCCTTGCCCCTTGGCCCCGCTGGATAAAACAGGAGGATCTGCCCTCCTGATGTGTCCGGCAGCCAGTGGTGCTGGGGTTCCATTCTATGCTAGGCCCTACCTGCCGTAGAATTGTGCTATTACCTGCGACTATTTAGGCTTCGAAGGTCGCAGGCTATGGCGGGTGTGCAGGTACAGGGCAGTGACGCCCCACGTCGCTCAACTCTGGCACTGGCCGCGCCCCTTTCTTGTCCCTCCACGAGTGGTGTAAAGGGGAAAATAAACTGCAGTTCGAAAGCTACAAAACATGCTGTACAAGCCCGGATAAATCTCTCCATTAATTTAAAGGAAATCTAGCATTTGTTTTTATGCATTGTGAACTAAATATAGCTTGAGATTACTGTAGCTACACTGATGCAGAAACATATCTTGTTTTATCCCCGATCAGAGTGGTTTTGCTCAAAAGACCATTATAAAATTCATAAAAGCTGGGTTGCATGCAGGCTGCCTACATAAACACATTACACTGGATAGTTCAGGAAGCTCAGACAGGACTATTCAACCTGAGCTGGGGGATGAGATGACCATGGTATGAGATGACACAGCAGCTGGGGGATTCAGCAAAACCACTCAGTTCAGGGATTAAACAAGCAAATATGTTTCTGCATTAGTATATCTACAGCATTCTCAAGGTATGTTTGGTTCAAAATGTATAATAGCAAATGGTAGATTTTCTTTAAAAGCTAGGTTTTCACAAGTCCTTTCATTTTCATTATCCCCTCACATATTAGGAGAACAACGAAAAATAGCATCTGTGATGATTTACTCAGATATCCTTCCCAAATAAAATAACATATACAATCAAACATTGTATTAAATTCCATTTAAAATGCTGGTTATTATACGCCTTAATGATATAAAGGGACAGGGAGTTGAAGGTGATACATTTCTCCTTGCCTGTGCTGCATCCACAAGTAGCTGACACAAGTGAAATATTGGGATCTTTCTCTATGGAAGCAGAGTTTGGGGATCCTTTATTTGGATAAAAGGAGATTAAAAAAGTGCAGAGATCCTCTATTTGGACAACTGAAGAGTAGTGCAGTGATCATCTATATGAAGGGCAGGAGTGTATCCGGGGCAGCACCCTGAAAAATTCTGCTCCCAATGGACCACAAGCACTAAATCCAAGAGGTCATGAAATTTGTTGTGTGCTGTGGACGGGTCTCTATAACAGTCAATGATTACTTTATATTTTTAATTGTTATGGTTTGGGGCTTCATTATTTCCCTTCATATTTTATTTAGTCACTTTGTCAAACAGTTATTTATACCTTTCTTTAATTTAAAAAACATTACAATTTATGTGTTTTGGATGCCAGGCTAAATGAATATGTCATTTTAGTAGCTGCAGAATATTTGTCACAGTAATTGGCTACTTAAACTTGAGAATTATCTCGGTATTTACAGTATAAGATGCTTCACCAATTTCCTCTTAACGGATACAAAAGCTTTTAAAGACATTTATGAACTACAACCTCTGAATTTCATGTACCTTGAAACCTGAAATTGAGCTATAAGGCAGCAGTCAGTGCTCACCCCCTTGTTAACTGCAGCAGCCGCCAAACTGTCCCGTTTTCCTGCTGCTCGCCACGTTCCTCGGCGCACTCTAGTCCTTGCACGCTATCCTACTCATGCCCATCAAGTGCTGTGTCCTAAGGCACTGCTGTGCGCCAGTTCCTGATATTTTAAGGGCCATTGCACGCACATCTATCTGTTCCCCAGTATCCAATACACATCTTTGATAATAAAAGACGCCCTATTCCTCTGGGAGGTTCCTGTGCTTTGTGGCGCCATAAATCCTAGCTAAGGAGTGCATACTGCTACTGTCTGAACTCATGTGTTTGACCCTGGCTCTGCTCCTGTTTCGTGTGTCCATAGTTTTCTCTGTTGAAGACTTGACTGTCTCTTTGTTGCCTACCCTGACTTTCGGCTTGTCATTTGCATTCTGCTGGCAGATCTTGGCCAGCACCCAGGACCAACACCAAAGGAAGTGGCCTAACAATCTCTCCGCAGCGGGGTACAGGTTTCTGTATAGGGGTCAGTAGTGGACTATAATATAGCGTCTTAGACTGTAGCTCAGGCCCTACATCTTCTAGGGGGTCCACGGGCAGCCAAACCACCCACCAATGTTATACAAATAAGGACCTTCACCCATGAAGTGGTTTATTGGTTAGCACTAAAGCCTTGCAGCACTGGGGACCTGGGTTCAAGTCCCATCCAGGTCAACATCTGCAAAGAGTTTGTAAGTTTGGGTGGGTTTCCTTTGGGTCCTCCAGTTTCCTCCCACACTCCAAAACATACTGTTAGGTTGATTAGATTGTGAGCCCCATTGGGGACAGGGACCGATTTAGCAAGCTCTGTGCGGCGCTGCAGAATATGTTGGCGCTATATAAATAAAGGAACCTATTATTCGTTATAAGAACATGGATTTCACTACACAATCATGTGGTTCATGTACCCCACATTACCTAGATGATACATGTATTCTATAATATTATACAACATGGAAAAAAATGTATATCACAATACTACAAAGATAATGCACACAGTGATGCCATAGTTTATAAATCATAGCCACGAATGAAACAAAAAGTGATATCACAAAATAAGTACAATAAACCCAGTAATGTAAGAAAGAGTCACACTCTGGGAATCCACAGAAAACCCGTTGAAGCATTGACAAAGGTCGGCTATAGCTTTATGAGTGCAGCAACCAGCATGGTTGTAATGATCCAATTTGTAGAACCTGCACCTGATTATTAATACACAATCTATACAGTATATCTAGTAAATGTGTGCATTGTACAAACCATCAACCAGAAGCCGGATACATAAAGGTCAGCAGAGATAACAAGATTATTTACAAGAAATTCTTTCACCGCAGCACAAATCCCATTGTATCTGTAGACATAATGAAGACACTAGGTGCTACATTTCAACTATTTTCTGACATCTGCAAAACACATCCAGGCTTTGATAAGCAAACTCGTATCATTTGTACAACACTTTGCCATTTTTATTCAGACAGCTATAAACTGATAGTGTTGTAAACATGAAAACCACGTACAGCAAGTCCTGTCAAAGTTTTCCCTTTTTTCATAGCCCTGCGGGACAAGCGTACGCTGGGCTTTAATAAAGACAAGAGTGATCTTATAGTCAGCAGATACAGCGGCCTCATTATTCATCAATGTGAGTGGGTAGAGTGCTGGCTGCACAGTGTCATGGGGCATTGGCTGCCATTCAGCGAAAAGACTTGTGTTAAACAGAAGGACATGAAAGATGTCGAAACCACATGGATCTGACAACAATGCTTGTCTGATGTTTTTTGTTTGTATGAAAAAGGAACCATGGCCATGGCAATGCAGAGAAGCTTTCTTACTGTGCCCTGTTCTGCATGAAAAAGAACTGATTTGGGCATCAGTAGTCTGGGCTAATAGATGTATATTTGGAAGATAAAATGCTGGCTGTCTGCATTCACCACTGGATCATGCTTATTATATGAAGAAAGTAAAAAGTGAACTATCAACTAAAAGCAAAACTATAAAAACAATATATTATAGAGCTGCTGTAAAGTCAAACTCTATATTCAAAGGGTGACTGTGCTGCTTGAACCAGCCATCAGCTGCCATTCTATATACATAGTCCAAGGTCAATGAGACTGCAGAGGAGCCTATAACTTGGTAACTGGTGTTTGCCGGAAAACAGATGGGAGGAGGACACAGGATAGAGGAGGACACAGTTAGCAAAGAGAGAGTTTAAGTCTCATGCATTTAGCAAGTGTGATAGGTTTGCCTAAACAGATGGGTTTTAAGAGCACGTTTGAAACTTTGGAGCCTGGGGTAGGGCATTGCAAAGAATTGTTGCGGCTTGGGAGAAGTCATGTAGACGTGAGTATCATGGTCGAATTAAAGTGGAGAATAATCTAAGATCACTGCCATCGATGACCACGGCTTGGGCGACAGACTGAGATGAGAGGTAGAGAATCGCAGCACTAATAGAATGTCCCTCAACTGTAGCACCCCCACTATGTATATTGCCCCACACCATGTAAAATGCAATACCCCTTTTCTGTAGCTCTCCGTTTTTCTTCCCTCCCGCCGCTTTTCAAGGCTCTGAAGACCTCAGGATGGATGGCATCATGCGCCTGTGGTGCTTGTCCAAAAATAAAGTATCATACTTTTAAGTGATTATGGGGAACGTGGCAGAGGAGAAGATAATGGCATTTAGTGTAGAACTGGGAGCAGGCTGCACAGGAAAGAAGATGTCACACAAGCTTTGTCCATGGTGGAGACTAAGCCAAATTATGGACTATCACAGACTGGACTGGAAATGCTAAAATCCTCTTTTATGAATTTGAAAGTGAATGTGTCTGCAGCTTTGCCCAAGCAAAACTGCAGACTGTTAAAAGGGGTATTCCCACGAAGACAAGTTTCTTGAATTTACTCAGGAAATATAACACATTCTCCAATTCTCTGTTAAAAAACAAAAATACACCAAGACTGATAGAGACAGGTTGGAATTATATCTGTGAAATGCTGTAATCAATTTCAGTTGCCCCTTGACACAACCTTGTATCTTCTGACTTCGGGTCGGGGAAGCCATCTTGCTTTTTTGTCTGGCAGTACATGAGCTGATCTGATCTCCACCTTTGGCCCCCACCCCCTGCATTCCCAGAGCTCACAGACACTCACTTCACCCTGGTACACATTGGGGCTTATTTACTAAGGGTCACGGATCGCAGTTTCATCTGACTTTCCGACGTTTTCAGGATTTGCACGGCTTGGACAGGTGTTTAACAGGAGTCCACACTGGGATTGTGTTGCACGCGATCAGATTTAGGCTGCGCTGGCTTTCATGCAACAAAATGTGTGAGATTTAACTTTCAAATTATGTCGCAAGACAATGCACTTACAGGCACCACGAACAGTGGCGTAACTTAAAGCTGATGGGCCCCAGTGTAAAGTTTGTGCCAGGGCCCCAACTGTAATGTATGGTTTATAATACTAATCTTCTCATACGGGAAAATGAGACCTTATGGGCCCCCAAATCTGCTGCGATTCACGTAGCTCATGTGCCCGAGTTTCTGCATCCGTCGCTTCTGCGCCGAGGTCCGCGGGAGTTCCTGCTTCTTCCCGGTGCTTGTAAGTGCGTGTATTGCGACACATTTCTAAATGTTAAATCCTGCGCGTTGTCTGAAGCCATTGTCCGGCGCGCACCGCTCCCCTCCCCCATTTCTGTCGCGTGTGATCCGATCGCCTGCGTCAAAATCCCGGGGCGATTCGGCGCAAAATGGAAATCATCTGGAAACCAGACGAAAATGTGCTCCCGCGGACCCATAGTGTCAGCTTAGAGTCCCCACCCAAACTCTAGGATTTTGCACTGACCATCACTGAGTGATGGGAGCTAATACAGCGATACAACTTGCAAAATTGTAAAGTAAGGGGTTAAAAATTATCTTTATTGTGTAAACATCACTAGGGGATTGAGATTTGAGAATTTTCTTTAGATGGAAAACTCCTTTAAGTAGCAAGAGATGTGTGCAGTCATACCTTTAATGGTGTTGTAAGTGGCATCAGGAATGGGTCAATTTATTTATATTGATATAAATAAGGAGATTGATTAAAAGCACTATGGTGCACTGTTGGAGGAGTGCTCTTCAAGGTAGTGCAGCGCAGTGTCCCTA
Source organism: Engystomops pustulosus (assembly GCF_040894005.1). Lineage (NCBI taxonomy): Eukaryota > Metazoa > Chordata > Amphibia > Anura > Leptodactylidae > Engystomops > Engystomops pustulosus. The sequence continues at coordinate 77,790,603 of NC_092418.1, read as the reverse complement.
CACAGCATAGTGCAGTATCAGCACAGTTCTGACACACACATTTCTTAGGGAAAGATGGAATACCTTTTTTCATATGAAGATCAACTTTATGCCCAGATTCCAGATTCTTTAAGGTAGCCTGCAAACCAGTAACCTGCAAAGAAATCACATCTGCATAAGTAGTCTGAACAGAAAATATATATTAAAAATATAAGGTTTTAAACTTCTCAGATACCAATGAAAGGAAAATTTTGTTTAATTTTAGAATAACTTAAGAATGAAGAATTAAAGAGGTATTCCGATCAGACATTCAGATTAAATGTAATTAATCTGCCATAAACATACATTTCTTCAATTGTTTGTTATTACATTTTTTTTACCAGTGTGAAAATAATTTCCTTTAAATAACCGTATATTCCGGCGTATAAGACGACTTTTGAAGACAGAAAAATCTTCTGTCTTCTCTGGGGTCGTCTTATACGCCGGTAATCCCGACCGCCCGCCGTGTATTCACGGCGGCGGTCGGGTCCCGGTCCATAGCCGGTAAGTCTTTGCTGCATATTGCTAGCACCGATCGCGGGTGTTTTCACAGCGTGTGCTGCCGGCAAAGCTGCCGGCAGCCTCAAAGAGATAGCGGCGCATGGGTAGCCTCCATGGTAGCCTCGGGTCTTCCGAAGACCCGAGGCTATTTCGTTTTAACCCCTATCAGCACATTGTAATGAATGAGGAAAATCCCCATATACTGCCATACTGTAGTATGGCAGTATATGGTAGGATCAATCAGACAACCTAGGGTTAAAGTACCCTAGGGAGTCTGAAAAATAGTATAAATAAAAATTTAAAAAAGAAAAAATAAATAAATAAAAAAACCTAAAATTTCAAATCACCCCCCCTTTCCCTAGAACTGACATAAATATAAATAAACAGTAAAAATCATAAACACATTAGGTATCATCGCGTCCGAAAATGCCCGCTCTATCAAAATATGATAACGGTTTTTCAATGCTTTTAACCCCGTAACGGAAAATAGCGCCCAAAGTCGAAAATGGCACTTTTTTGCCATTTTGAAAAATATAAAAAAAATCTATAAAAAGTGATCAAAAGGTCGTACAGTCCTAAAAATGATATCATAGAAAATATTATCAAATTTCGCAAAAAATGACACCACCCACAGCTCCGTACACCAAAGTATAAAAAAGTTATTAGCGCCAGAAGTTGGCAAAATAAAAAAAATAATTTTTGTACAGGAGGTTTTCATTTTTGTAAATATATGAAAACATTATAAAACCTATACAAATTTGGTATCCCCTTAATCGTCCCGACCCAAAGAATAAAGTAGACATGTCATTTGGGGCGCTCAGTGAAAGACGTAATATCCAAGCCCACAAGAAAATGGCGCAAATGCGTTTTTTCACCATTTTCATTGCATTTGGAATTTTTTTCCCGCTTCTGAGTACATGGCATGGAGTATTTAATAAAATAAAAATTTAAGGTACAGTATGGTAACATTTACAGTAAAATGGACCATGGTAATGTTGTTGTTGTATGCCTTATGTTTATAAGCGACAGTTTTCCTGCCATATACCTGCATGTCATAAGAATTTAAATTAAAAAAGGACCATGTTAAATTCAAATCTGTTTTTTTTTTAATTTTTACCGGTGTTTTGTATGTGTTGGAAAAGGGGTAGTCTTATACGGCGAATATATCTTAAACTCTATATTTTAAACAGGAAAGTAGGGGGGTTGTCTTATACACCAGGTCGTCTTATACGCCTGAATATACGGTAAGTCATATTGTCCCTTAGAAACAAGATAGGTGTCCTCAGATACGATCAATCCCACACCCTGGCAGCAGTGGCCACACATGCACTATTGAGTCCTGCCTGAGCTCCTGAATTCAGCATTCACAGGACGGCTGTAGGACATAGCAACTCCCAGACATTTAATATACAAAAATGATTTGCTTCTTTGAGCAATCACTCTAGTAGATGTGGTCGTATCAAAGGACAGCTGTCCTCTATTTCTAAGGGACCATATGACTACATTTATGGGAAATTATCTTCAAGCAGGTATTTTATCAATAACATCCAATTGAAGAAATGTTTATGAGGAGCAGTGCTAGAGTCTTGTCAATGTTGTTGGCAGGCTCTCAAAATATATATGAGCTGCTGACATATCCGGTCCACCTCTAATTGACAGCTGTCCTCCCAAGAGAGCCCATGAAAAGTAAGAAGAGGCTGCAGTTCCTATTTTCAAGGTCTCCAAAAAAAACTATTAGATGACAAGTGATATAAACAGTGTGACTGTCTATGCTCTATGTGCCCACAGATATAAGAGGATAAACCCAGAGACAGGTCACACAGCAAGATTTGCTTGACTTTTTAATCCAATGACTTTAGTTGTCAGAATATGATATGTCAGATGAAAGGAATGTCTAACAGGTGTAGTTCCAATGTTATTCTTTTCGGCAAAACAATACTTTTTTAACACATGATGTTCATATAAAATGTAAACAACAGATAGATAATATAATAGATAATATGAATAGATATTCATAATTGTAGATCAGTTTACCACCGATGGTTTATTCTGAAGTTAAAAAGTTCAAACACTAAAGAATGTAATGCATTACAGTGATAATATCGCACAATGAAGCCAATACCTCTCCGACAGCTCGGTCTCTCTCTAGACTGGTCAGCATCTTCTGCCGCAGGACTGTTTGGTATTTTTCATGTAGCTGCCTCAGCAATGGTTCATAAGAAGCATAATGTGCCTTCAACCTTGAAGAAAATAATTCAAATGAATAAAACCAAGTGACCTTTCATGGTCGCATGCAGAATGGGAGACAGCCTCATAAGGGCTCATTATTCACATTATTATTATTGAAAGCATATCTGTACAATGATAGGTCACATGTCGTCTGTATCAGAGACTCCTCAATTGCTCTGATAGTGAAGAGGATGTACGTTGTAATAGAGAGAACATGTACTACATGAAAACTATGCAAATAAAAACTGTGCAGTTCCCACAGCATCCAAGCAGAATCTATCTACTGCAATGGAGAGAGTCAAAAAGTGTCTGATTGTAGTCAATGTATTCATCATGAAAATGCTGACCTTTTCAATAATGTGCAGCAACCAACAATATCAGATCCCCCCTTTTACAGAGGAACAATAAGTTCCCACTTGCTAAATCTTTGTCTCCCTAACCGTCCCTTTTTACGGTATTTACGCTTTGCTATACCTGTCATGCAATATTTTCCTCAATTAAAAAATCATATGTTAAGTAGAGACTATTAAATACATGGAGAATTTCCTTAAAACAGTTCCACATAAACCCAGGCCGTTTTTGTACAAAATTTGGCATTGAACTAAACATGATAAAAAAAAAAACCCAGGGAGTGTAAGGAGCTTCACCTAGAGTGGGATATAGTGTGGATATAAGATGTGCCAGGATACAGTAAGCAATTTAGGGTATTTTTCCATTGATATTGAAGGAAACATCTGCTTGACTACATTTCCCCGGCATATTGAAAGACTTGCGCCAGTGGATCCTGGATGCAATGACTACAATAAGTTCCTTTAACCATCCATAAATAGGCCCCCAGGGATGTAATTCCCTAATTGAAATGTTTATGACACTTCTATTGGTGCTTGCAGTTTACTTTTTTTAAAAACTCTTATAACATGTACAACCAAGACAAAACAAAAAGCTGCGGACAATGTGTTTTTGGGTTCTGCTGCATAATGCTTCCTCAGGTCTAGTCTGTATATATGGTTGTACCTGATATTTATGTAACACTCACTGCCCTATTTTGCAGTGGAGTAATATAAAGTTACATAAAAAAAAAAGAAAAAAATATAATACAGAGTTCAAAACAAATGACAAAATTTTAATGAGAACATTTCATAAATATAAGCGCCATATCATAAATGCGGCTCATTTCCACTTTTGGAACGCATAGATCGCTTCCTGTATTATTCACATGCATTCTGACTAGCGTTGCAGAATTTGATGGCGCTATATAGAAAAAGATTATTATTATGTCCTTGGGAACTTGTCTTATGGATGGGCAATACGATCCTGAGGTTTCTCGACCATCTTGGATCTGACGTGGTGGCAGCATCTCCAGCGATGTATATGTTTGAACAGTGTTGTGCCTTTATGCACAACACAATGAGGTGAGTAGTATTGTTAGAGGATATACATCCAAATACCTGATTTACCAAAATACATTTCCCTCCATGACTTTGCCTTGTGCTCCAAGAGTGCTGCAGTTTTGTTATATGGTAGCCATTTTTCTTCTCTTTGATGCCAGGCTACCATCTCCAGTAATTCTACCCCTGCTTGTTCAGTTTTGTTTTTTTTTAACATGTTTTGGTGTGATGCGGTTTCTTTGGTGGTGCATATTGGAAAATACAAGTCACCTCTTGGTCATTGTTAGTCTTGGCACAAAACTGAAAACAGAGTCAGGTGTCTACTCTACAATAGAAAAGCGTAAAACAGCTGTAACACAGTGATTTTCCGAGCTTCATTCGCAGTGAATGCTTGATTAACCCGCCTGTCATGAAATGACACCAGCAGACTTTAGTCGAAGCCTCGGCATCATTTCTAAATCACTTTATACATTGATATTTGAGAATATTGCACAGGCACGCTACCAAATTAGCAGGTATTTTGTCCTCCTGGCTCTGCAAAAGAATCATAAATAATTCAGAGGCAGATTTATAATAAATCCCAGAGAAATCGGCTGGATTGTTTCCATCAGTAATTCCAGGGGCTTATTTGTCTATACCTTCATTGTAGTTTGGAGAACTCACTTATAAACAATCCTATACATAAGCAGAGAGGCAGTAAATTGTACAAGACTTGGCTTACTGCTTTAGTTTCATGCTGTAAAACAATGGAACTTTACATTTTGCGGATTCAAATTTACATGATGTGCATCCAGAGTGCTTGTAAATCTAGTTTAGGGTCTGTCTCTTCTGTTATGAATTGTGTGAAGCAAGGCTGGGATTGGGGAGGGAGTGTATTCAGTGAAAAAGTCCTACAAGCAATGCAGAACTAGATGAAACCTGATGAAGACCTACTGACCACAAGTGAGTTGGATGCATTCAACTCCAATCAAACTTACATCGTGTACTTGTTGGAACGTCTGGCCTGTACGCTCATAAACCTAAACTAAACTCGGTGGCCCACATTTATCAAAAACAGTTTGTTTGTTATGTGCAGTTTGTCTGTGAAGTGTGAAGGCTGTGCCAGATTCATGATTTCTGGCACCCGTTTTTCATGAATCTGGCGCTCCCTGCACTGATCCGACAGGGTGCACCAACCTCTTTTCGGTGCACCTTTAACAGTGTGCCCTGTGACACACTTCTGCCAGACACTGTATCATAAATGTGGCGCACAGTCCGACTGTGCATGGGAACACCCCTTTATGTGCAGAAATTTGTGTTGCGTCGGGTATAATGCAACTGCAACACAAATGTGCGCCATGCAACACATTTGTTTCTCGGACACTTCTTAAATATATGTGCAATCAGTTTGCACTAAAAGAACATGCAAAGTCCAACAGAAAACTGGTGAAAGGGCATTAATAAATCTAGGACAGTTTGTCTGTTCAGTACTGGTTTATGAGCATTTGAGCAAGTTTGATGCGACCTGCAGGCATCAAATTCACTTATACGCAATATGCCTAACTTATTACCAAAGAATATCATCACCAGACTTTTATTCCAGAATACAGGCAGTCCCCTACTTAAGAACATCAGACTTACAGACGACCCCTAGTTAAAAACAGACCTCTGGATGTTGGTAATTTACTGTACTTTAGCCCTAGGCTACAATAAACAGCTATAATAGGTATCAAAGGTATCTGTAATTAAGCTTTATTGTTAGGCCCGTTCCCCACTTGCGAGTGTGATGCGATGAACTCGCATCACACTCGCAACGCAAGCTGCCGGGAACGCACGGCCTGAACGCTGCACCGCGGGAGTGAACTGACATGCTGAGTTCACTCCCGCGGTGCAGCGTTCGGGCCGTGCGTTCCCGGCAGCTTGCGTTGCGAGTGTGATGCGAGTTCATCGCATCACACTCGCAAGTGGGGAACGGGCCTAAGTCCTGCTTCTGATGACAATCCAACATTTTTTTAATTCAATTGTCAAAGAGACCAAAAAAATTTGGCTGGGGTTAAAATTATAATATATACGGTTCCGACTTACATAAAATTTTCTGTATTTTCCCCGAATATAAAAATTGTAGATTCACACTGAAATCATCTCACATGTGAAATTTACCCAACAATAAGAACCTAGAATATAAGACATATTTTCAGTTGTTTCACACTTTTTTGTTAAGTATATAATTCCACATGTGTTAATTCCTAGTTTTGATACATTTAGTGTGAATATACAATTTTTATAGTCATGAAAATTCTGAAAACTCTTTGTATGAGAAGGTGTGTCAGAATTTTTTGTCTGTACTGTACATTAAATGCTGTCTCTTAACAGCAAAGACCCCAAAATAGTGTTGCATATTTAATGTCTTGGACTAATGACCAAGGTGATTTATATGAGGTCTGTTACAGGTATCTTCTTCTATAGTATTAACCAAAATAAGCCACAATAGAGAAGCTGTTGTCCATTTAGCTAGAGAAAGTATATTTTTGGACAATTTCCCTGATGCCACCTGTGGGTGGAGCGAAGGATTCCCAATTAATTGAAAACATTTGCCAGACACAAAATGGATATTAAAGGAAATCTGTTGTCTAATTCATACCTTATAGAGCAGTGTCAATGACCAAATCATCTTTATACCAAGATGCAAGACACGGCCATACAATGCTTTTATTGTGGTCTGCTTTCAGGGTCAAATGAAACACAAGGCCAGATCCTGCACCAGGGTGCAAACAGGATTCAGTCAGTGACCCTGATTTCTAAGGTATCAATCAGGCAGTAGATTATCTTAGGGGTTACCATAATGTTAACACAGTGTTATAGCGCACCCATCATCAGGTTTTAAGTTATTAAATCGACAGGTTCAAATAGTATACAACGGGGAGAACACAAACCTGTTAAATTGCGCTGTAATGCAAAGTAAATGCTATGTGCAATGGCACCTTCAAGTGGGGTTGTCTGAGGGTGCAGTCACACGTTGCGTCTAACGCATCTACACCACCTGGAGAGAGATTTGCCTATTTAAACGGCTGTTAACACTTGCGTTTACAAAACACAAAATTTAACCCATGTGTTCAGGGCCGGATTATAGGCGGGGCTCCTGGGGCTCGAGCCCCGGGGCCCCCACCATCTTGCCCCCCCAGGGGGCCTCCACCAGATCGCGTCCCCCGGTCCGA